>NC_034196.2:10748558-11461058 GCF_002021735.2 Oncorhynchus kisutch
GCGTCTCAGGCTATGCACACTCTTGGATTGCATCCTATCTGACAGGCCTCTCCTACCAGGTGACGTGGAGAAGATATGTCTGCACCACATACTCGCACTACTGATATCCCGCATGGCTGAGTTCTAGGCCCTCTCCTCTTCTCTCTATACACCAAGTCACTTGGATACGTCATATCCTCACATGGTCTGTCCTATCGTTCCTATGCGGATGACACTCAACTTTTCTCCTTCTGACACCCAGGTGGCGACACGCATCTCTGCGTGCCTGGCAGAAATCTCAACTTGGATGTCGGCCCACCACCTCAAGCTCAAAAACACGGAATTGCTCTTCCTCCCGGGGAAGGCCTGTCTGCTCAAAGACCTCTCCTTCACGGTTGAAAACTCCAGTGTCGCCCTCCCATTGTGTAAAGAAGCGTGACCCTGCACAACACCCTGTCGTTCTCTGCAAACATCAAAGCAGTGACCAGCTCCTGCAGGTTTATTCTCTACAACATCCGTAGAGTATGACCCTACCTCACACAGGATGCTGCGCAGATCCTAATCCAGCCACTTGTCATCTCCAGTCAGGACTACTGCAACTCGCTGTTGGCTGGGCTACCCTGCTTGTGCCATCAAACCCCTGCAACTTAACCAGGCGGGCTGCAGCGTTCTGGATTTCAAACTTCCCATGTTCTCGTGAGTTCTTTATTCCATCTTGCATTGCGTTAGTGAACTCTAACTCCACTTGCTACACATTGAGCCTCTTTGCCACTTTGACTGGCCAACACATTTTTTATTTTTTATCTCACCTTTATTTAACCAGGTAGGCTAGTTGAGAACAAGTTCTCATTTACAACTGTGACCTGGCCAGGATAAAGCATAGCAGTGTGAACAGACAACGCAGAGTTACACATGGAGTAAACAATAAACAAGTCAATGACACAGTAGAAGAAATACAAATTTAATTAAAATAAACAAGCTACACACGTGAAGGCTACTGGTTGGGGCTACCAGTGTTTTTATGGTGCGCATGTCATAAAAACTACAATGAAAAGTTTGTTTTGTTAAATAATGTATCCTTGTATGTAAATGGATGTTTTAACTCAGAAGAAGCCCTTTTGTAGCAAATATTAATACTCGCACAAGTATTTGAATACTAACGTCCGTTTGAATATTCAAATAACCGTGCACATCCCTAGCAGTCGGCATTCACATCCCAGTTGTTGGCTTTATGCATTCATTATTATTAATGAATGATTAGCATCGGGCTATTAAATATATCATCATGCCTCCTGGGAGAGGCCTCATATTAGTCTCTAGTGCTCAAAAATAAGAATACAATTAATTTCTCATTCTATCTACGTTTGAACCTCACCAGAGTGTGTATGACATAATTTTGGGAAGAACCTTCACAGTCAGCTTACTACATACTAGACTCTAGGGTTCAAAACACAATAAATCGATACAAAAAAATTCTGTCAGTGCCTTTACATTTTTTACCTCAACATATTCTGTATTTATGTCAACTTGGGAATAGCCCAACAGTGACAGCGTTCTTCCTTTTACACAGTGGATGCTTTTAAGCAAAAACCACAATGTGTTTCTGTCACGGCTGTTGAAGGAGGAAGAGGACCAAGGTGCAGCGTGGGGAGCGTACAATGGTCTTTTTATTAGACAAGACGCCGAACAAACCAATAAACACTACAAAACAAACCGTGAAGCTAAAGGCTATGTGCCATAAACAAAGTCAACTTCCCACAAAGACAGGTGGGAACAGGGCTACCTAAGTATGGTTCTCAATCAGAGACAACGATAGACAGCTGTCCCTGATTGAGAACCCTACCTGGCCAAAACATAGAAATACAAATAATAGAACATAGAATACCCACCCCAAAACACACCCTGACCAAACCAAATAGAGACATAAAAAGGATCTCTAAGGTCAGGGCGTGACAGTTTCGTATGTTTTTGTTGATAGATGTAAATCAACTCACTGAAGGGACATTGACAGTGTAAAGCTATTTCCAGGGTGTTGTTGGCCTGCTGGTTATGTGTCCATTTCTCTAAAAGTTTGTCCACACTACTGGATTATGAAAAAAGCAGGGGACAGATCAAAGTGAAAACCCAGCATGCACCGACACTGAACTGTTTTGTTGGAGTGGCGAATCAGGGAGCTTTTGAGAAATTCTCCTTTGAAACAGCTTCTTTGTGGGTCACAAACCAGAGCCATGCACAAAACACATGCATTTCAAAAGGTTGGACCATCAATTAAATCAATTCCGCACAGGATCAGTAACCATCTCTATGCCAAATGATGTCAGGAACACAGTGCTAAATGTTCAAGAAGCCATCCAAAAGCATTCTGAGCAGTACTTTTCAAATAAAAGCTTGTGTGCATCTTCAGCCTTTCCCCCCAGTATTTTCCTTTGAGTGTGATCAGAAGAGCATCTGCCGTATGGATTTCAATTCCACATATCTTATAGCAACAGGAGTCCAGGAATAAGAAGTTGTTGGTACTTAATCCTCCTGAGTAAAAAAACATTCATATGAACAATTTTCATATGAACAATTTTCATATGAACCGTCCATAAATCTTCTCTTACTGGGGCGAATGAGTCAGAGAGAGGATGAGAAGAAAGAATGAGAAGAGGCTAAGGATTAACCGTTCTAGAAAGTGGGGAATCATACAGGCCTCCAGAAAGTATTCATACCACTTGACTCATTCCACATTTTGTTGTGTTACAGGCCGAATTCCAAAATGGATTAAATTGTTTTTTCTCACCCATCTACACACACTACCCCATAATGAAATGTGTGCAAATGTATTGAAAATTAAATACAAAAATCAAATTTACATAAGTATTCACACCCCTGAGTCTTTACTTTGTAGAAGCACTTTTTGGCTAAGTCTAAGAGATTTCCACACTTGGATTGTGCAACATTTGCCCATTATTCTTTTGAAAATTCTTCAAGCTCTGCCAAATTGGTTGTGGATCATCGCTAGAGAACCATTTTCAGATCTGGCCATAGATTTTCAAGTAGGGAGAGGGGTGGTCAACTGTGCTCGTAATTGATTTAGGCTTGTCCAAAATTGTTTATTTGGGGTATCAGGTTGATTGTGGAGGTCTGCACACAAAATAATTGAAGGTAATTTACTCTATAAATGCATTGAGATACCGATCTGTCATTAACATGCCTCTCGCGACAAAAGCTCCAGCTGAAATGTCATTGCCAGAGTCCATAAATTAAATTGTGTAATGAAGCATGTGGAACTATATGAAGCAATGGTCTAAAGCCATTGTTTTACAAGTTGGATTGTACAACACTGAATGAAGGTTTGAAAGGATGAAGTGTCTGGTTTTGTGTTTATTTTGTCTACAACCCAGAATGAAGAGTTTGAAAACGTCTGTGGTTTTATGCGTTGATTTTGTTTACTTACTCCTTTGATAGTTTAAAGTAATAACCAAATGAATGAAATGTAATGATAATTATCACAGAGTGAGTGATAAGAGGGAATGTGATGGAACATTTTATGTTTGTGCTTTTCTAATAACCAATTTCTGTGTTCATGCAAGTGACTGAACATGCCTGGGAGCAATCCTCCCTATCAGTGAGGTATTGGTCGGTCACATACATGAACCAAACATTAATAATTAATTAATTATGAATAAGCTAAATCATGCAAATATAACTTGTGTAAGCAGTATATAACAGAACTAAACGAGACTGCCTCAGTGGAACTCACTTCAGACCGGTACTTTATGCATCTAAGTTTGACTGTGACCTCTCCGGCATGCTGTTAATAAACAAGGACTCATTTAAGATTGAAGTGTCCCTGTACAGAATCCAGTGCAATTTGTGACTTGTTAAGAACATTTTTACTCCTGAACTTATTTAGGCGTGCCATAAAAGGGGTTGAATACTTACTAAAAGACATTTCAGCTTTTCATACATTTGTAAAAATGTGAAAAAACATAATACTACTTTGACATTATTATTGTGTGTAGGCCATTGCAAAAACATCTAAATGTAATCCATTTTATATTCAGGCTGCAACACAACAAATGTGGAAAAAGTGAAGGGATGTGAATACTTTCTGAAGGCATTGTAACGTGAACTAACTCACTTTTGTACATCGCACTGGTCCGTACTATTGACTTTATTTTAGCGCCCAAAAAATGTAATACTTCCAGATCAAGTGTAACATCAATACCATTGTAAAGCACAATTTCTCCCCCTTTCAACAAAATCAATGACAAGACCTTCATGATGTCCATCTCTGCATGATTCAAGAAGGCAATGAGCTCTGTCTGGTCTTTTTAAAAATTGACGGTGAGGAAGTGAAACCTATTGCGTGATGGCGAGAAGGAGCGATGTCGTGTGGGGAAATGGCTTTTTCACTCGATCTGTCCAACATATCACCTTATCACCTCTAAAATGTAAATAAAACACTATAAAGAGTTTATATAATGTGTCATTACATACCTATTTGAAGGTTTGTGTCGAATGAATGTTTTTTTGGGGGGCAGTGCTAAAGTGATCTTCAGAAGTAAACAGCGGCTTTTGAGAGTCATGATAGCTTGTAGTAATGAAACAAAAAATGACTAGGTATCCCCCCCCTTACCCGCCCCTTTCTTGTTTTAAACAGCGAGAGAAGTGCTACACCTGGTGGAGAGAGGCTGTAAGACAGAATTAGTTGCTTTATGCGTGCTGTACGTTACGCCATGACACGTCATGATGTAACGTACAACATCGAAGGGGTCCGTTTTTTCAACTTTTCTGCAATAGTATAGAGCCATTACCCAGATTTTGATGTCAACACAGTCGCTACAGTCCCATTAGTTTTCTTTGCAGCCTCGTTTGAATGTCACGGTTGCGCACATTTGTACAGAATGGGGTTAGCGTACATTAGATGAGTATAACACTAACAAGCTCATCTCCACATGATGAATCTGCTTGCTCAGGCTTCCTGGAGGCACACCAGACATGTAACTGTGAGTAATCACTGAGCATCATCAAGTACAAGGTTGACCGCCAAGATAAACCTGCAAATGGTAACTCTGCAAATGGACGTCCGATGAACATGACATGTGAAACTGACATACAAGTGTCAACACATGGACTACCAAAAGAAAACTGTGTGAATTTGTGGGTTCAACTTGTAGAGTTAGAATTTATATGAAGAATCTGGAGGCAAATATCACTTGTAGTTGACTTTCATGAAACAAACATAGCTGGCAACATAACACGGAGACTGTCTTCACTGGACTTGATACTTTTAATTTGACCTTTATTTAACTAGGCAAGTCAGTTAAAAACAAATTCCTATATACAATGACAGCCGACCGGGGAACAGTGAGTTAACTGCCTTGTTCAGGGGTAGAACGACAGATTTTTACCTTACCAGCTCGGGGATTCGAGCCAGCAGCAATTCGGTTACTGGCCCAACGCTCTAAGCACTAGGCTACCTGCCGCCCCAATACTTGAAGGGTGCATGGGAACTGACTTACCTAATCACCATTTATGACATCATGAATATACTCCCTATAATAAAATTGTTCCAATAAATCACCCTTTGCATCTTTTAAAATGTACAGTATCAGCCAAAAGTTTGGACACACCTACTCATTCAAGGGTTTCCTTTATTTGTACCATTTTCTAAATTGTAGAATAGTGAAGACATCAAACTATGAAATAACACCAAATCATATAGTAACCCCCCAAAAAGTGTTAAAATCTAAATATATTTGAGATTTTTCATAGTAGCCACCCTTTGCCTTGATGACAGCTTTGAACACTCTTTGCATTCTCTCAACCAGCTTCATGTCGTATTCACCTGAAATGCATTTCAATTAACAGGTGTGCCTTGTTAAAAGTTACATTTCAAAAAATGTATTTCCTTCTTAATGCGTTTGAGACAATCAGAAGATGCCCTATTTAAAAAAAAGAAGAAAAAAAGACCAAGTCCATTTTATGGAAAGAACAGCTCAAATAAGCAAAGACAAACGACAGAGGTTCAGTCAATCCTGAAAATTTCAAGAACTTTTAAACTTTCTTCAAGTGCTTTTGAAAATGAAGCACTATGTTCAAACTGCTCTCATGTGGACTGCCACAGGAAAGGAAGACCCAGAGTTCTCTGCTGCAGAGGACAAGTTCACTAGAGTTAACTGCACCTCACATTGCAGCCCAAATAAATGCTTCACGGAGTTCAAGTAACAGACACATTTCAACATCAACTGTTCAGAGGAGACTGCGTGAAATCAGGCCTTCATGGTCGAATTGCTGCAAAGAAACCTATACTAAAAGGACACCAATAAGAAGAGACTTGCTTAGGTCAAGAAACACGAGAAATTGACATTAGACCAGTGGAAATCTTGTCCTTTGGTTTGATGAGTCCAAATTTAAGATTTTTGGTTCCAACCGCTGTGTCTTTGTGAGACACAGAGTAGGTGAATGGATGATCTCCGCATGTGTGGTTCCGACCGTGAAGCATGGAGGAGGAGGTGTGATGGTGTGGGGGTGCTTTGCTGGTGACACTGTCTGTGATTTATTTAGAATTCAAGGCACACTTAACCATCATGGCTAACAAAGAATTCTGGAGCGAGACACCATCCCATCTTGTTTGCGCTGTTGGGTTCTGAAAATATTAAACATATTTATTCATGTCACTGAGGGAGAGAGAGGAATGTATAATGTTTACATTCTGTCTGGATATGTTATTTGTTAGCCATCAGGGATCCGATGGGAGGAAAAGTCAGTCAACATGACAGCCGTAAGTTGGGGAGGAGTGAGCACTTTGGGGCAGAGGTCAGGTCAGGTGAAGAACAGATATCACTAAGGTTCTGTCTAGCAACAGAGATGCATTGGCTGTTCAGATGTGTAAGAGGAGACTTAGCATAGGAGAAAGGGTTAAATATCCGTGCTTAAATATCAGCGCGCACACAGAAAGAAAAATACACTACATTACCAAAAGTATGGGGACACCTGCTCGTCGAACATCTCATTTCAAAATCATGGGCATTAATACGGAGTTGGTCCCCCCCTCAAATCAAATCTTACTGGTCACATACACATGGTTAGCAGATGTGAGTGTAGCAAAATGCTTGTGCTTCTAGTTCCAACAGTGCAGTAATATCTAACAAGTAATCTAACAATTCCCAACAACTATCTAATACACACATACAGTGGGGCAAAAAAGTATTTAGTCAGCCACCAATTGTGCAAGTTCTCCCACTTAAAAAGATGAGACCTGTAATTTATCATCATAGGTACACTTCAACTATGACAAACAAAATGACAAAAGAAATCCAGAAAATCACATTGTAGGATTTTTAATGAATTTATTTGCAAATTATGGTGGAAAATAAGTATTTGGTCAATAACAAAAGTTTCTCAATACTTTGTTATATACCCTTTAATGGCAATGACAGAGGTCAAACGTTTTCTGTAAGTCTTCACAAGGTATTCACACACTGTTGCTGATATTTTGGCCCATTCCTCCATGCAGATCTCCTCTAGAGCAGTGATGTTTTGGGGCTGTTGCTGGGCAACATGGACTTTCAACTCCCTCCAAAGATTTTCTATGGGGTTGAGATCTGGAGACTGGCTAGGCCACTCCAGGACCTTGAAATGCTTCTTACGAAGCCACTCCTTCGTTGCCCGGGGGGGGTGTTTGGGATCATTGTCATGCTGAAAGACCCAGCCACGTTTCATCTTCAATGCCCTTGCTGATGGAAGGAGGTTTTCACTCAAAATCTCACGATACATGGTCCCATTCATTCTTTCCTTTACACGGATCAGTCGTCCTGGTCCCTTTGCAGAAAAACAGCCCCAAAGCATGATGTTTCCAACCCCAGGCTTCATAGTAGGTATGGTGTTCTTTGGATGCAACTCCGCATTCTTTGTCCTCCAAACACAACGAGTTGAGTTTTTACCAAAAAACTTTCATCTGACCATATGACATTCTCCCAATCTTCTTCTGGATCATCCAAATGCTCTCTAGCAAACTTCCGACGGGCCTGGACATGTACTGTCTTAAGCAGGGGGACACATCTGGCACTGCAGGATTTGAGTCCCTGGTGGCATAGTGTGTTACTGATGGTAGGCTTGTTACTTTGGTCCCAGCTCTCTGCAGGTCATTCACTAGGTCCCCCCCGTGTGGTTCTGAGATTGTTGCTCACCGTTCTTGTGATCAGTTTGACCCCACGGGGTGAGATCTTGCGTGGAGCCCCAGATCGAGGGAGATTATCAGTGGTCTTGTATGTCTTCCGTTTCCTAATAATTGCTCCCACAGTTGATTTCTTCAAACCAAGCTGCTTACCTATTGCAGATTCAGTCTTCCCAGCCTGGTGCAGGTCTACAATTTTGTTTCTAATGTCCTTTAACAGCTCTTTGGTCTTGGCCATAGTGGAGTTTGGAGTGTGACTGTTTGAGGTTGTGGACAGGTGTCTTTTATACTGATAACAAGATCTAACAGGTGCCATTAATACAGGTAACGAGTGGAGGACAGAGGAGCCTCTTAAAGAAGAAGTTACAGGTCTGTGAGAGCCAGAAATCTTGCTTGTCTGTAGGTGACCAAATACTTATTTTCCACCATAATTTGCAAATAAATTCATTAAAAATCCTACAATGTGATTTTCTGGATTTCTTTTCTCATTTTGTCTGTCATAGTTGAAGTGTACCTATGATGAAAATTACAGGCATCTCTCATCTTTTTAAGTGGGAGAACTTGCACAATTGGTGGCTGACTAAATACTTTTTTGCCCCACTGTATCTAACAATTCCCCAACAACTACCTAATACACACAAATCTAATGAATGAGAATATGAATGAGAATACGTACATATAAGTATATGGATGAGCGATGGCCGAGCGGCATAGGCAAGGTGCAGTAGATGGTATAAAATACAGTATGTACATGTGATATGAGTAATGTAAGATATGTAAACATTATTAAAGTGGCATTATTTAAAGTGGCATTGTTTAAAGTGACTAGTGATCCATTTATTAAAGTGTCCAGTGATTGGGTCTCAATGTAGGCAGCAGCCTCTCTAAGTCAGTGATTGCTGTTTAGCAGTCTGATGGCCTTGAGATAGACTGAAAAACAGCTTCTCTCGGTCCCAGCTTTGATGCACCTGTACTGACCTCACCTTCTGGATGATAGCGGTGTGAACAGGCAGTGGCTCGGGTGGTTGTTGTCCTTGATGATCTTTTTGGCCTTCCTGTGACGTCGCGAGGTGTAGGTGTCATGGAGGGCAGGTACTTTGCCCCGGTGATGTGTTGTGCAGACCGCACCATCCTCTGGAGAGCCTTGCGGTCGAGGGCAGTGCACGATCATCTCCTTTGTTTTGTTGACGTTGAGGGAGAGTTTGTTTTCCTGACACCACACCCTGAGTGCCCTCACCTCCTCCCTGTAGGTTGTCTCGTCATTGTTGGTGATCAAGCCAACTACTGTTGTGTCGTCTGTAAACTTGATGATTAAGTTGGAGGCGTGCATGGCCACACAGTCGTGGGTGAACAGGGAGTACAGAAGAGGGCTGAGCACACACCCTTGTGGGGCCCCAGTGTTGAGGATCAGCGAACTGGAGATGTTGTTTCCTATTCTCACCACCTGGGGGTGGCCCGTCAGAAAGTCCAGGACCCAGTTACACAGGGAGGGGTTGAGACCCAGGGCCTCCAGCTTGATGATAAGCTTGGAGGGTACTATGGTGTTGAATGCTGAGCTGTAGTCAATGAACAGTATTCTTACATAGCTATTCTTTTTGTCCAGATGGGATAGGGCAGTGTGCAGTGCGATGGCGACTGCGTCATCTGTGGACCTGTTGGGGCGGTATGCAAACTGAAGTGTGTCTAGGGTGGCCGGTAAGGTGGCAGTGATATGATCCTTGACTAGCCTCTCAAAGCACTTCACAATGACAGAAGTGAGTGCTACAGGGTGGTAGTAATTTTGTTCAGTTATCTTTGCCTTCTTGAGTACAGAAACAATGGTAACCATCTTGAAGAATATGGGGACAACAGACTGGGATAGGGAGCGATAACAGCCTCCACTCTCCTGGGGAGGATTTCCAGTAGATGTTGAAGCGTTGCTGCGGGGAATTGCTTCCATTCAGCCATAAGACCATTAGTGAGGTTGGGCACTGATGTCGGGCAATTAGGCCTGGCTCGCAGTCGGCGTTCCAATTCATCCCGAAGGTGTTTGATGGCGTTGTGGTCAGGGCTCTGTGCAGGCTAGTCAAGTTCACACCGATCACAACAAACCATTTCTGTATGGACCTCGCTTTATGCACGGGGGCATTGTCATGCTGAAACAGGAAAGGGCCTTCCCTAAACTGTTGCCACAAAGTTGGAAGTGCAGAATTATCTAGAATGTTGTAGAGTTAAGATTTGTCTTCACTGGAATTAAGGGGCCTAGCCCCAACCATGAAAAACAGCCCCAGACCACTATTCCTCTTCCACTACTGTTGGCACTATGCATTGGGGCAGATAGAATTCTCCTGGCATCCGCCAAACCCAGAGTCGTCCATTGGACAGTCAGATGGTGAAGTGTGATTCACTGCTCGTGATCCACTGCTCCAGACTCCAATGGCCGTGAGCTTTACACCACTCCAGCCAACGCTTGGCATTGCGCATGTTGATCTTAAGCTTTTGTGCAGCTGTTTCGGCCATGGAAACCCATTTCATGAAGCTCACGACGAACAGTCCTTGTGCTGACGTTGCTTCCAGAGGTAGTTTGGAACTTGGTTTTGAGTGTTGCAAATGAGGAGAAATGATTTTTAAGAACTACGCGCTTTAGCATTCCCATTCTGTGAGCTTGTGTGGCCTACCACTTCACGGCTGAGCAGTTGTTGCTCCCAGATGTTTCCCATTCACAATAACAGCACTTACAGTTGACCAGGGAAGCTCTAGCAGAGCAGAAATC
Source organism: Oncorhynchus kisutch (assembly GCF_002021735.2). Lineage (NCBI taxonomy): Eukaryota > Metazoa > Chordata > Actinopteri > Salmoniformes > Salmonidae > Oncorhynchus > Oncorhynchus kisutch. Next base: position 10,759,457 of record NC_034196.2, read on the forward strand.
TTACGAATTGACTTGCTGGAAAGGTGGTCTCCTATGACCGTGCCTCGTCAGCAACGGGTGTGATTGAAATAGACAAATCCACTCATTTGAAGGGTGTCCACATACTTTTGTATATATAGTGTATTCCACAACTACCGGGTAGTTTTGCTTGTTGAGTTCACATATGTCAGCTGCTACTCCTTCCTATGGGCGACTGGGGAGTGGAGATCAGAAGATCCCTCCTCTGAATAGGTTTGGACACCTGTCTGACTACTTCCTGGATGTGTTTACTTATTCCAGGCAACCACACACACCACTATCTAGCTCGCTCCCGGCACTTCAAAACACCCTAACGTCCGTCATGTATGCGCTCTAACATCTAATTTCTCATGTTTTGTGGCACTACTATTGTATTACCATACAACACTAGTCCTTGTGAGGTTGAGAGGTGCTGTCGGCAGGTGTAGTAGGCTCTTAACTTGTCTGGCATACCTAGGCCATCTTGTTGTCACAGTGTTTCACCATCTGCAGCTCTGCTTCTTGACGACGTCAAACGCGGTGGGTGAGATAGCATGCGGATCATACAGCATGGCCTCATAGGCCTCGATTATACTGGTCAGCTCTGCAATCCTTTATGTAACAGCTGCCTGCGGATGTCTGGAACGGGTGTAGGGATCTAACGCATCATGCACATCAACAGTCTCTGGCGCCTCAAAGGCACCAAGTCAAGGTCCTTGCAGTGGAATGAGAGGTCTGGTATATCACAGTGTGAATGCATCTAGGCCATACAGATACCTGGTAAACTTCTCACATGCCCAGACTGCTGCGAGACACTACTTTTCCATCTGTGCATAGCGCTTCTCTGCATCGGTGAGAGTCCTGGAGCAATAAACTATCCATCGTATTTCTGTAGTAGGAGCCCGCCTAACCCAGAACTACTGGCATCTGCACTGACTATGATAAGCTTTGTCATGTCATAAAATGCCAGAACAGGATGAGTTGCTTTAACTTCCTAAAGGATTCCTCCTGCACTGCAGCATCACTCTTGAGCAACTCGTTGAGTGGTTTGGTGACATCAGCTAGACCCGGTAGGTACCTGCCTAGGTAGAGGATCATACCCAGGACACTGCTCAGATCAGTCAAGTTGCTTGCCGGCTCCGGCTGGGTGATGGCCTGGATCTTGGCATCATCAGGGAAGAATGCCATTCTCTTCAAAGCAATGTCATATGTAGTTGAGACGTTTCTGTCGCAGTAGATGTTTGTCTGGGTTGAGCTTCAAACCTGCATCCTCCAGTGTGTATAGAGTCTCACATCATCCTCTGGTGTGTGAGTAAATAAGGATCTCATCCATGTAAATGGCCACGCCCTCTTAGTCCTTCAGGAGCCCTGTCATCTCATGCTGGAAGATTTCTGGGGCACTAGTGATTCCAAATGGAAGTCTTCTGTAATAGTACCTTCCAAAAGACATTATGAATATGTTAAGCCTGACACGCTCTCTCTCCAGTGGAATCTGCCAGAAGCCACTTCCTGTATTTAAAAGAGAAAACACCTTGGCACCAGCCAGCTTTGGCAGGATATGTAGGTAGAATGTGTGACTCTCTTTTTACTGATTAGTTTAACATTCTCAGATCAGCACATAACCTCAGCTGATTTTTGTTCTTCTTGGGCACCAGGACCATAGGAGCACACTGCTGTATGCTCCATGATCACGCCACTCGCCACCATGCGGTCAAGCTCCTTTTTCGCCTTGGGGGAGCATGGGCAGTGACACACGTCTGGAAGGGTTTACACTGTAAGGTACCCCATCATTTTTTATTTTTTATTGGTTTTATCTTCAGCTTGATCAGGTCTGCAGGATTAGCACTCGAGCTCCTCTGTGCTTTTGACCTCTTCTATTGTCTTTATCACATACACTTTGAACCTAAAACGGCTGTCCTTTCCAAATAGTTGTAGTCACTGTAAAGTGACTCATACAGTTCAGTTTACCCCCTGGGCTGTCTAGTTACTGTGCTCTTCAGTGGTGGCATGTTTTTTTAGTCTGCTACAAGTCTTTTCTGATATGACAATTGTATCTGCCCCCGTGTCAACCTAAAGGTCTATTGCAGTACATTTTATTGGCAGTTTCCACTGTCCATGCATTGTTTGAGTCACCAACATCTGTGACTTCTCCCAGGAAATAGAACTCATCCTTTCTCCTCCCTCGTTGGCTGCAGTAAACTCTGACCACACAGAAGTGACAAACAACCGCAAAATGCGCCGGCAACGCTATAATAAATTAGATCCATTACAACACAAGGCCATAGTAGCGAAATAATTATAATTTAGCATTAACACTGGAGTGATAGATGTGCAGATTATGATTTGCAAGATTATACTGGGGTGCAAAAAGAGCAAAAATAAGTAATAAATATGGGGATGAGGTAGTTAGGTGGGCCATTTACAGATGGGCTGTGTACAGGGTGCAGTGATCGCTAAGCTGCTCTGACAGATGATGCTTAAAGTTAGTGAGGGAGATATGAGTCTCCAGCTTCAGTGATTTTTGCAACTCGTTCCAGTCATTGGCAGCAGAGAACTGGAAGGAAAGGCGGCCAAAGGAGGAGTTGGCTTTGGGGATGACCAGTGAAATATACCTGCTGGAGCGCGTGCTACGGGTGGATGTTGCTATGGTGACCAGTGAGCTGAGTTACGGCGGGGCTTTACCTAGCAAAGACTTATAGATGACCTGGAGCCAGTGGGTTTGGCGACGAATATGAAGCGAGGGCCAGCCAACGACAGCATATAGGTTGCAGTGGTGGGTAGTATGTGGGGCTTTGGTGACAAAATGGATGGCACTGTGATAGACTACATCTAATTTGCTGAGTAGAGTGTTGGAGGCTATTTTATAAATGACATCGCCGAAGTCAAGGATCAGTAGGAGAGTCAGATTTACGAGGGCATGTTTAGCAGCATGAGTGAAGGAAGCTGTGTTGTAAAATAGGAAGCCGATTCTAGATTTAATTTTGGATTGGAGAGGCTTAATGTGAGTCTGGAAGGAGTCTAACCAGACACCTAGGTATTTGTAGTTGTCCACATATTCTAAGTCAGAACCATCCAGAGTAATGATGCTGGACGGGTGGGTAGGTGTGGGCAGCGATCGGTTGAAGAGCATGCATTTAGTTTAGCTTGCATTTAAGAGCAGTTGGAGGCCATGGAAGGAGAGTTGTATGGCATTGAAGCTTGTCTGGAGGTTAGTTAACACAGTGTCCAAAGAAGTATACAGAATGGTGTCGTCTGCGTAGAGGTGGATCAGAGAATCACCAGCAGCAGCGACATCATTGATGTATACAGAGAAAATAGTCGGCCCGAGAATTGAACCCTGTGCCACCCCCATAGAGATTGCCAGAGGTCCGGACAACAGGCTCTCCGATTTGACACACTGAACTCTATATGAGAAGTAGTTGGTGAACAGGCGAGGCAGTCATTGGAGAAACCTAGGCTGTTGAGTCTGCCGATAAGAATGCGGTGATTGACAGAGTCGAAAGCCTTGGCCAGGTCGATGAAGACGGCTGCACAGTACTGTCTTTTATCAATGTCGGATATGATATAATTTAGGACCATGAGCGTGGCTGAGGTGCACCCATGACCAGCTCGGAAACCAGATTGCATAGTGGAGAAGGTACGGTGGAATTCAAAATGGTCAGTGATCTGTTTATTAACTTGGCTTTCAAATACTGAAAGGCAGGGCAGGATGGATATAGGTCAATAACAGTTTTAGCACCTCTGACAAGAGTGTCGGCAGTACATTTTTTGCTGTTAACATAGAACAGATCTTCCACCGTCAGCCTCGTTAAAATCCTCCAGACCCCAAAATGTCAGTACCGTTATTTTTGCCTGCTTAAAATTTGTAGCTAGATAGCTAATTAGCCAGATGCGCTAGTGTGGTTGCTAGCTAGCTAGAATTTGTAGTAAGCCCTTGTTGATACTAGCCAGATGGCCACAACTAGCTTAGCGAGTAACATTATAATTAAATCAGTATGGATATGTTTTTGAATGAAGCAGCTGCCTGTTAGCTGACGAGAGTCAGACACCTAGGTAAATAGCTAGCTACCTATTTTGTGTTAATTCCCATGAGTCTATGCCGTTGGGGGTGACATATGGAATTGTTTTTAGATGGTCATACCATGATTCATTTAGCTATTTGATTTAGAATTTTAGGACCCCTTTAAGTGTTCCCCCCCAAAAATATATACATTTGATATATTGAATTTGGCCTTTACTACTACAGCCCGTAGACCCACATTGAATAACACATTCATAAAATGGCAAAAAAAAGACAGTACAACAAAAAAAAGTCATAAGGAAAAAGGTGGTGGATTACGCCGGGAAAAGTGCCGCTTTTTTCCTTTTGACCTCACGCAGACAGTAGTGCTCTTTGATTGGCTTTGCTGGCCACCGACAGGCAGACGATTCTACATTTTGAAACGTCTGGTTCGTTTGTACTCGGTCAGTACGCAGCAAGTGGTGTCTTTTGTTCTAGCAAGAGAAGGAATTACCGCCTACTGTGCTAAGTACCTATCGGCAGTCAGTGTGACCCCTCACAGTTGTGTTCATGTTTGCCTGGTTTTGATTGCCTGTGGCGATAGGTTAAGGGATTCTTTTGAGATGGTTGCCATTGAACAGAATGTCAGGGATAATTACCTTGCAGACCAACAATAACGATGTGATTGTCATGGCCCCTCACTGAGGCAGTTATCAGCATATTACATGTACTCCTTACTGATAAAGCATCAATCCTCTACATGCATCAACCCTCTACATCCTTTACATTAGGCATGAACAGGAAGTAGCCGGCTGCTTGTATACAATTTGTATGCCTACAGATGCTGTCTACATAAAGATAATTATGTCTTTGCTGGTTTACAGAATGCATTTTAATAGCTACAATAGCATTTTTCCTGTAACTTAAACAGTCTAATTATTTGGAGGGGTACATTTGGAGATCTCCTTAATACACAGTATTAGCCTTAAAATTGGGGTCACTAACTTTAGAAAAGCTATGGAAAAGTACCAACAATCCCTGGAGGAAAAAGAAAAGTACAAGCCTTAGGCAAAATGTCATGTTTACAGCGATCATGGAGGGGACGTTAATATATTCATTGAAAATGGTGCTTCAGGCATCATGGCGTCGAGGGATTTAATAAAAATATGACACAGTGAGGTGTGGCAAAAGTCAATAAAACCACATCTTGAGCACATCTAGTGCTTGACTTGGACTGAAGTAGGTGCTGGTACTCATTTTAAGTGCTGGTATCGTTTATGTACTGAACAAAAATATAAGCGCAACATGGAAAGTGTTGGTCCCATGTTTCGTGAGCGGACATAAAATATCACAGAAATGTTCCATATGCACAAAAATATTATTTCTCTCAAATTTGGTGCACAAATTAGTTTACATCCCTGTTATTATTTCTCATTTGCCAAGATAATCCATCCACCTGACAGGTAAAGCATATCAAGAAGCTGATTAAACAGCATGCTCATTACACAGGTGCACCTTGTGCTGGGGACAAAAGGTTACTATAAAATGTGTAGATTTGTTACGCAACCCCACAGATGTCAGCATGCCAATTGCAAGCTCCCTCAACTTGAGACATGTCCACCAGAGCTGTTGCCAGACAACTGAACGTTCATTTCTCTACCAAACGCGGTTTTAGAGAATTGTGCAGTACGCCCAACCGGCCTCAAAATCACAACCTCCACATCCGGCTTCTTCACCTGCGGGTTCGTCTGAGACCAGCCACCCTGACAGCTGATGAAAATTAGGAGTATTCGTCTGTGATAATGCACTTTTGTGAGGGGAAAAAAAAAGTCTGATTTGCTGGGCCTGGCTCCCCAGTGGGTGGGCCTGGTTCCCAAGTTGGTGAGACTATGTTCTCTATGTTCTCCCAGGCCCACCCATGGCTGAGCCCCTCCGCAGTCATGGGAAATCCATAGATTAGGGCCTAATGAAATTATTTCAATTGACTCCTTTCTTTTTGAACCATAACTCAGAAAAAATGTTGAAGTTGTTGCGTTTATATTTTTGTTCGGTATATTTAGGTGCAGGAACTCCTCAATACTATTCTATACGAGGCGCAAGTACTCCGTTCCGGTGAGCTCCTGCCTAAGTCAAGTACTGAGCACATCTTACATCCCACCTAATCTCCATACTGGACATGAATGGCATTTAAAATTCACATGCTACTGTGCATGAGAATGCTTAAAAATATCACAGATACAGTGCTCTTTACTTTTTTCAGTTGTGAATGTGGTACTGGGTTAGTTTAGTGATGGAATTGATCTGGGATTTTACAAAGTGTTGTGAGACTGTACTGAGCTAACCACAAGACATGCTGATTGTGTTGTGATTTCTGTGTCTGATCAGTGTTCAGGTTAAAGGGGTAGGAAAGAAAAAAACAGTTTGGAAGTTTCTGCTGTTGTTGAGTGCCCTTGTTCAATGTCACAGTGTTATCTACTGTTAAATATACATTACATCCTACGGCATTCTTCAGGCAAATGTACAATGTACAATGTACAAGCCTTTAGAGGATATGGAGGTGTACAGAAAACAGTACTGTAGGTGTTGTTGATGCCTGGCAGCGTACTGTGAACAGCACTGTGGGTATAAATGTCGCTTATGAATCTGCTCAGACCTCAACTGAGCTGATGTGATCTCGTACTCACCATGCTGGTGTCAACGACCTGCCCTATTCCCGACCTGGTCCTCTCCAGCAGGGCCAGGACCACCCCGAGGGCACAGGTCAGACCCCCGCCTGCAAAGTCAGCCAACAGGTTCAGAGGAGCGTAGGGCTTCTCGTGGCTCCGGCCCAGCATGGACAACAAGCCTGACACAGGAGGAGAGGAATACATGGAGTGAGAAGCAGAGATGGAGGAGGATACATCATCCTTTCTTAATGTCTGTATGGACCATGGTATAAAACATAAACAAAGTAAATGATCTAAAACAAATCTAGTCTAAATGAGAAGTCCTTACAGTGGCTTGCGAAAGTATTCAACCCCTTGGCATTTTTCCTACTTTGTTGCCTTACGACCTAGAATTAAAATAGATTTTTTTTTTGGGGGGGGGGGGTTTGTATCAGTTGATTTACACAACATGCCTACCACTTTGAAGATGCAAAATATGTTTTATTGTAAAACAAATAAGACAGAATCTTGAGTGCATAACTATTCACTCCCCCAAAGTCAATACTTTGTAGAGCCACCTTTTGCAGCAATTACAGCTGCAAGTCTCTTGGGGTATGACTCTATAAGTCTGGTACATCTAGCCACTGGGATTTTTGTCCATTCTTCAAGGCAAAACTGCTCCAGCTCCTTCAAGTTGGATGGGTTCCGCTGGTGTACAGTGGGGAGAACAAGTATTTGATACACTGCCGATTTTGCAGGTTTTCCTACTTACAAAGCATGTAGAGGTCTGTACATTTTTATCATAGGTACACTTCAACTGTGGAATCTAAAACAAAAATCCAGAAAATCACATTGTATGATTTTTAAGTAATTAATTTGCATTGTATTGCATGACATAAGTATTTGATACATCAGAAAAGCAGAACTTAATATTTGGTACAGAAACCTTTGTTTGCAATTACAGAGATCATACATTTCATGTAGTGTATCAAATACTTGTTCTCCCCACTGTACATCAATCTTTAAGTCATACCAGATTCTCAATTGGATTGAGGTCTGGGCTTTGACTAGGCCATTGCAAGATATTGTTCCCCCTTAAACCACTCGAGTGTTGCTTTAGCTGTATGCTTAGGGTCAAAGTCCTGCTGGAAGGTGAACCTCCGTCCTAGTCTCAAATCTCTGGAAAACTGAAACAGGTTTCCCTCAAGTATTTCCCTGCGCCATCCATCATTCCTTCAATTCTGACCAGTTTCCCAGTCCCTGCCAAAGAAAAACATCCCCACAGCATGATGCATGATGCTGCCACCAACATGCTTACCTGTGGGGATGATATATTCTCGGGGGAATAAGAGGGGTTGGGTTTGTGCCACACAGTGTTTTCCTTGATGGCCAAAAAGCTCAATTTTAGTCTCATCTGACCAGAGTACCTTCTTCCACATGTTTGGGAAATCTCCCACATGCTTTTTGGCAAACACCAAACGTGTTTGCTTATTTTTTTCTTTAAGCAATGGCTTTTTTCTGGCCACTCTTCCGTAAAGCCCAGCTCTGTGGAATATATGGCTTAAAGTGGTCTTATGGACAGATACTCCAATCTCCACTGCGGAGCATTGCAGCTCCTTCAGGTTTATCTTTGGTCTTTGGTATCGTTGATGCCTCTCTGATTAATGCCCTCCTTGCCTGGTCCGTGAGTTTGTGGGCGGCCTGTTTGGAGAGCTCCTTAGTCTTCATAGTGCCCCTTGCTTAGTGGTGTTGCAGACTCTGGGGCCTTTCAGTACAGGCGTATATATACTGATCATGTAACACTTAAACAAAGTCCATCTGTGTGAAATCTAACTAATTATATGACTTCTGAATGTAATTGGTGGCACCATATCTTATTTAGGGGCTTCAAAGCAAAGGTGGTGAATACATATGCACCCACAACTTAAGTTTAAAAACAAATCAATTATAACATGTGATTTTTTTTCCATTTCACTACACCAATTTGGACTATTTTGTGTATGTCCATTACATGGATTCCAAATAAAAATCTATTCAAATTACAGATTGCAACAATATAGGAAAAGGCACAGTATATGAACACACAATGCCAAAAGTATGTGGATACCCCTTCAAATTAGTGGATTTGGCTAATTTCTGCTCTGCTAAGGCTGCCCTGGTCAACTGTAAGTGCTGTTATTGTGAAGTGTAAACGTCTAGGAGCAACAGCGGTAGGTCACAGCGGTAGATCACACAAGTGCACAGTACGGGACTGCCAAATCGTCTGTCCTCGGTTGCAACACTCAATACGGAGTTCCAAACTGCCTCTGGAATAGAGGTCGACCGAGTAATCGGAATGGCCGATTAATTAGGGCCGATTTCAAGTTATCGGGAAAAGAAAAAAAAACGGTATTTTATTCGATTTTATTTTGTATACCTTTATTTAACTAGGCAAGTCAGTTAAGAACACATTCTTCTGGGGTACAAATCTGTCGTTCAGCCCTTGAACAGGCAGTTAACCCACTGTTCGTAGGCCGTCATTGAAAATAAGAATTTGTTCTTAACTGACTTGCCTAGTTAAATAAAGGTTAAAAAAATATATATATATCTTATTTTCAATAACGGCCTTGGGTTAACTGCCTTGTTCAGGGGCAGAACGAAATATTTTTCACCTTGTCAGCTCGGGGGAGCCAATCTTGCAACCTTACAGTTAACTAGTCCAACGCAATAACGACCTGCCTCTCTCTCCTGTTAACCATGAGATTCTCATCACAAAATTGTCCAAGTTCAACTTTTCCCCTGATGCCTTGAGATGGATGAAATCATACCTTGAAGGCAGAACTCGGTGTGTCAGAGTGAGCAATGAGCTGTCGCCCACTCGTAGCTATGATGTGGGCGTGCCCCAAGGGTCAATACTGGGGCCCCTCCTGTTCAGCCTGTACATTAATGATCTGCCTTCTGTCTGTACTGGGTCTGAAGTTCAAATGTATGCAGATGATACAGTGATATATGTGCATGCAAAGAGCAAACAACAAGCTGCACAAGAACTCACTACTGTAATGGTCCAGGTTACAAAGTGGCTCAGTGACTCGTGTTTGCATCTCAATGTGAAAAAAACTGTTTGCATGTTCTTCACAAAGAGGGCAACAGATGCTACTGAGCCAGATGTCTATGTGTCAGGGGAGAAGCTCCAGGTGGTATCCGATTTTAAGTACCTTGGCATCATACTTGATTCCAACCTCTCTTTTAAAAAGCATGTGAAAAAGGTAATTCAAATAACCAAATTCAACCTAGCTAATTTCCGATTTATACGAAATTGTTTGACTACAGAGGTAGCAAAACTGTACTTCAAATCTATGATACTCCCCCACTTAACATACTGCTTGACTAGTTGGGCCCAAGCTTGCTGTACAACATTAAAACCTATTCAGTCTGTCTACAAACAGGCTCTCAAAGTGCTTGATAGGAAGCCCAATAGCCATCATCATTGTCACATCCTTAGAAAGCATGAGCTCTTGAGTTGGGAAAATCTTGTGCAATACACCGACGCATGTCTTGTATTCAAGATCCTCAATGGCCTGGCTCCCCCTCCACTCAATATTTTTGTTAAACAGAAAACCCAGACAGATCCACAAGGTCTGCCATGAGAGGTGACTGTATAGTTCCCCTAAGGAAAAGCACCTTTAGTAAATCTGCATTCTCTGTGAGAGCTTCCCATGTCTGGAATACACTGCCATCAGACACACATAACTGCACCACATATCACACTTTCACAAAAAGCTTGAAGACATGGCTAAAGGTCAATCAGATTTGTGAACATGGTCCCTAGCTGTGTGTTGCCACTCCATGTTGTCTGTTGTCTGTAGCTTGTGAGGTGTGGAAACACTTTGTTGCTTTTATGAATTCTGCTTTTTGTTTTATGCTGCTCTGTCTGTATGCTACGTCTTGCTTGTCCTATGTTGCTCTGTCTGTATGCTATGTCTTGCTTGTTCTATGTTGCTATTGTCTATATTGTAATTGTTTTTAATAACCTGCCCAGGGACTGCGGTTGAAAATTAGCCGGTTGGCTAAAACCGGCACTTTTACTGAAATGTTGATTAATGTGCACTGTCCCTGTAAAAATAAAAATAAACTCAAACTCAAACTCGTTGCACTCTACCTGGAGACTGCCTGTTACGCGAATGCAGTAAGCCAAGGTAAGTTGCTAGCTAGCATTAAACTTATCTTATAAAAACAAATCAATCATAATCACTAGTTAACTACACATGGTTGATGATATTACCTAGCGTGTCCTGCGTTGCATATAATCTGACTGAGCATACATGTATCTGACTGAGTGGTGGTAGGCAGAAGCAGGCGCGTAAACATTCATTCAAACAGCACTTTCGTGCGTTTTGCCAGCAGCTCTTCGTTGTGCGTCAAGCATTGTTTAGTACTTCAAACCTATCAACTCCTGAGATGAGGCTGGTGTAACCGAAGTGAAATGGCTAGCTAGTTAGCGCGCGCTAATAGCGTTTCAAACGTCACTCGCTCTGAGCCTTCTGGTAGTTGTTCCCCTTGCTCTGCTTGGGGTAACGCTGCTTCGATGGTGGCTGTTGTCGTTGTGGGGACGGAAGCTATACTGTTACACTGGCAATACTAAAGTGCCTATAAGAACATCCAATAGTCAAAGGTAAATGAAATACAAATGGTATAGAGGGAAATAGTCCTATAATTCCTATAATAACTACAACCTAAAACTTCTTACCTGGGAATATTGAAGACTCGTGTTAAAGGAACCACCAGCTTTCATATGTTCTCATGTTCTGAGCAAGGAACTGAAACGTTAGCTTTCTTACTTAGCACGTATTGCACTTTTACTTTCTTCTCCAACACTTTGTTTTTGCATTATTTAAACCAAATTGAACATGTTTCATTATTTACTTGAGGCTAAATTGATTTTATTGATGTATTAAGTTAAAATAAGTGTTCATTCAGTATTGTTGTAATTGTCATTATTACAAATACACTGCTCAAAAAAATAAAGGGAACACTAAAATAACACATCCTAGATATGAATGAAATATTCTTATTAAATACTTGTTTACATAGTTGACTGTACTGAAAACAAAATCACAAAAATGTATCAATGGAAATCAGATTTATCAACCCATGGATGTCTGGATTTGGAAAAAAAAGTAGAAAACCACACTACAGGCTGATCCAACTTTGATGTACTGTCCTTAAAACAAGTCAAAATGAGGCTCAGTAGTGTGTGTGGCCTCCACGTGCCTGTATGACCTCCCTACCACGCCTGGGCATGCTCCTGATGAGGTGGCAGATGGTCTCCTCAGGGATCTCCTCCCAGACCTGGACTAAAGCATCTGCCAACTCCTGGACAAAAGCATCTGCCAACTCCTGGACAGTCTGTGGTGCAACGTGGCGTTGGTGGATGGAGCGAGACATGATGTCCCAGAGGTGCTCAATTGGATTCAGGTCTGGGGAACGGGCGGGCCAGTCCATAGCATCAATGCCTTCCTCTTGCAGGAGGAACTGCTGACACACTCCAGCCACATGAGGTTGTAGCATTGTCTTGCATTAGGAGGAACCCAGGGCCAACCGCACCAGCATATGGTCTCACAAGGGGTCTGAGGATCTCATCTCGGTACCTAATGGCAGTCAGGCTACCTCTGGTGAGTACATGGAGGGCTGTGCGGCCCCCCAAAGAAATTCCACCCCACACCATGACTGACCAACCGCCAAACCGGCCATGCTGGAGGATGTTGTAGGCAGCAGAACGTTCTCCACTTCGTCTCCAGACTCTGTCACGTGCTCAGTGTGAACCTGCTTTCATCTGTGAAGAGCACAGGGCGCCAGTGGCGAGTTCTCTGGCAAATGCCAAACGTCCTGCACGGTGTTGGGCTGTAAGCACAACCCCCACCTGTGGACATCGGGCCCTCATACCACCCTCATGGAGTCTGTTTCTGACCGTTTGAGCAGACACATGCACATTTGTGGCCTGCTCGAGGTCATTTTGCAGGGCTCTGGCAGTTCTCCTCCTTGCACAAAGGCGGAGGTAGTAGTCCTGCTGCTGGGTTGTTGCCCTTCTACACGTCTCCTAATGTACTGGCCTGTCTCCTGGTAGCGCCTCCATGCTCTGGACACTACGCTGACAGACACAGCAAACCTTCTTGCCACAGCTCGCATTGATGTGCCATCCTGGATGAGCTGCACTACCTGAACCACTTGTGTGGGTTGTAGACTCCGTCTCATGCTACCACTAGAGTGAAAGCATCGGCAGCATTCAAAAGTGACCAAAACATCAGCCAGGAAGCATAGGAACTGAGAAGTGGTCTGTGGTCCCCACCTGCAGAACCACTCCTTTATTGGGGGTGTCTTGCTAATTGCCTATAATTTCCACTTGTTGTCTATTCCATTTGCACAACAGCATGTGAAATTTATTGTCAGTGTTGCTTCCTAAGTGGACTGTTTGATTTCACAGAAGTGTGACTGACTTGGAGTTACATTGTGTTGTTTAAGTGTTCCCTTTATTTTTTTGAGCAGTGTACATTATTATTTTATTTTTTAATTTGGCCGATTAATATGTATCGGCTTTTTTGGTCCTCCAATAAATCGGTATCGGCCTTGAAAAATCATTATCGGTCGACCTCTACTCTGGAAGCAACATCCGCACAAAAACTGTTCGATCGGGAGCTTAATGAAATTGTTTTCCATGTCCGAGCAGCTGCACACAAGACTAAAAGCACCATGTGCAATGCCAAGCGATGGCTGGGGTGGTGTAAAGCTCCTCGCCATTGGACTCTGGAGCAGTGGAAATGCATTCTCTGGAGTGACGAATTACGCTATCTTGACATTATCTCCCATTTCTTTTACACTAACATTTAGTTTTCAACAGCAGAGATTTGTATAAACCTCGCTCGCTGTCTGTCTCGCCGACATTTGCAACATTGTTTCAATGTTCAAATTTGATCTCCAGCTGTCCCATAGTAATGAACGTGTCAGGACAGGAAGCAGCGTTTCTCAGCCAGTCGAAATAATGAATCAGCTGGCATCATTTTTGTGGATATATACAAAGAAATGTCAATTGAAAAAAGGGTCAAACTAAACAAAAGTGCAGCTAGTTTGCAGTCTTTCCAGCTTCAGTTTGAAGTGATTGTGTTAGCTGTGTTGTTGGCTAGCTCCTCTAAACAATGTCCTGACGAGAGAGCACATTTTCTATGCCAGGTAAAATCATGCCTCATTAGCTCATTTCTCATGTGTCCAAATAAAATGTCACTAGAAAAACCGCTTAAAACAAATGCAAATGTAGCTACTGTTGTTATTCATGCTGCACTGTTTGACGTGACTGTAAGTTTGACGTGACTGTAGTTGGCTAGCTCGCAAGCAAGGGATAAGAACGTTGCCAGCCAGTATGGCAATGTAACATTTAGAACGAACGACTGGGTCGCGTCTCTGGCAAACGACCAGCCGGTTTGGGTAGCAACCCTAGATTTGTGTCAGGACTATATCTTGTGGAAGGATGAAATAGTATGAATAAATTCATAAAAACAATCATTATTTGAATATGTTAGTAACCCGTTGTATAAAAGTGATAAAGCCCTCGAAGCAGGTATTGCTACGGTTTGCCGGCCCTCGACTTCGCATCGGGGCTAACAACACCTGTGCCAATATATTCTCCAAACACCGGCTTCTCTGGAATTTTCACTTAAATAGAATTCTGCTGTAGATTACTGAGAATTTTCAACATGGAGGTAATTTTCTCACACATTTCAAAACAGACATAACTTGTCATCTTTGTTTTTGAGCTAACTTAGTTTTAAAAGAGCACAACCTTTTCTTTAATATAGTGTCCCATGTAGTTCAGTTGGTAGAGCATGGCACTTGCAACACCAGGGTTGTGGGTTTGATTCCCCCGAAGGACCAGTATGAAAAAAAGTATGAAAAACTACTGTAAGTCGCTCTGGATAAGAGTGTAGGCTAAATAACAACAAATGTAAACATGACACCACATTCATGTCAATAGGAATTACACTAATTTAGTCTTCCATTGTGTAAAAACACTATCAAAAACAGTTAACACAAAAAAACGAGATTTTACATTGTAGTAAATTTGACAAAATTACTAATTCAAAAAGTATAATTATATTATACTTAAATATTATCTACACACACACACACACACACACACACACACACACACACACATATATATATATATATATATATATATATTGTGTGGCTGGACGTGCCAGGCCTCGAAGGGCTAATTGCTCACCAGCTGTACAAGCCCCATAAAAAGGTGCCAGAAGGGCAGCACACAGAGGAGGACTGGGAGAAGTAAGGTGACTTCTGTGTAGTTGGAGACTGTGCCCGAGCTAAGACGAGGGAGTTGAGTTTGTGTGCCCGACAGGATACAGCAAGACCCGGAGCCCAGAAGACGGTATCCCGGAGAGGGTCTCATGGGGGAGACCTATCCTTTTCTTTTGATTTCTTATTCAATAAACACCCTTGAAACCGAGCTAATCATACTCTGTCCGTGTCTGATCTGTATAAACATCTTGACCAAACCCCCTGGTCTGCCACAATATATATTTTTAAATAATCATAAATGTGACCAGAGGACAATACTCAAAGTATTGCAAAACCCAATTTCCCTATAAGATTTGTAGGACAAATTCATGTCAGTGTTTGTATTTGGCCTACAACATATCATGAAACTTCTTGAAGCACGGCTCCACCCTACAAAGTAGCACAAAAATGAAAAAAAAAATAGTACTTTGACAATAATTCAGTAAATGCAATAAGTATTAGATTGAGAAAGATTCAAAAAAAGTAGGCTATTGTATCAACAAAGATGTTTACTTTGTATTAATGTAAAAATGCAAACTTAATTACTATTGTCCCTCCCCATGGGGAAATTGTTGCAGTATCATGTACACTTGAAGTAGAATTTAATACAGTAGAAAACAAATTTACAATACAACATTCATAACATACCACTAAATAAGAGACTAGCCTGCTGCCCTTACTGGGTCAATAGGAGCATTAGCCCAAGCTGTTTAGGAGGGATATCACACCTGGCACAAATTATTGTCTAGTTCCGTTTTTCCTTCCGGGGGTGCCCTACACCTGCACCCAGAGGGGAGTAGTTCAAAGTTCAGGTACAGGGGATGGCTTGGGTCTAAATAATTGTGAGCCTTGCTGAGGGCCTGACCTTACAGATCTCATCCAAGCTGCTGTGGTGATAATCCTTCTCCACATATTTTTCTGGCTGACAGTGGCATTGCCAAACCAACAAGCAATACAAAAAGTTAATACTCTCAATTTTACAGGTTTTAGTAGGCACAATTGACTCAACACAGAAGTTTACATAGTCTGAAAAAACATGTGAGTTTGTTAAGATCAGAGCTGCTGTCCTCATACCTCTCACATAGTACATTCAAAACACCCTTGGAGACGAGTGATACTATTGTCGTTCCAGATGAGGACAGTTTTAACTGTAGGTTTCTCCCTCTCCAGGAGCCAACAGTCGGTTGGCCGAAGGTAGACAACATTGTGGTCTGATGTCCCCAGTGTAGGTCTGGTGGTAGCAGAGAAAGCATTTGGTATTGTCCCATAGCACAAATTCCGAGTCTTATTTTTCCTGGTGTGACATTTCACATACTGTTGGTACGTTCGTAGGACCTTGTGCAAAGTGCAGTTGTTAAAATCCCCTAAAATGTATTTTGGGTGTGTTGGGGAGATGGATTCCAGTTTCTGTGACAGATAAATAATCTGATGCCTTTGCTGTATTTGTTGTCGGTTGAATGTACATAGTACAATGTCGGGGGTACCGAGTCGCTCAATTACCAGGATCGATCTACACCACTGGTCCCTGACAAGCAGGCAGATGCCACCGCCGTGATGTTTCTCAGATCACAGTCCGCTCTGACCAGTGTGAAGCCGGCCGACTTCTCTGTCCGGGACTCTGTCATCCAGCCAAGTCTCAGTAAACGGCAGCAAACAGGCCTCCCACTATTCATGTTGGAAGCGCAGATTCGCTGACAGCTCATTGGCTTTTACCCTCGCTGACTGGGCGTTGATCAGTAAGGTGGTGGGTAAGGGAAGTTAGTTCTTACATATTTTTTTAGGTCTGTCTGATTCCCCCGCGTTCTACACATTTGGGTTTGTAATCCACTCGCAGACAATCAGGGATTAGATGTGCCACTGGGATATCCATTGCGTTCATGTTTGAGTTGCATTGAAGTAGAAACTATCTGCTGTATATTGGAAACTGCTGCCAACAGTGTTTTCCTAATTTAGTCCTTTTGTAGCAGGTATGAACATGATCAGTCCAACACCACTGTAAAGCCATCGTTTCTCTCCATGTTCCTCTTCATCTCTAATTCCTCTTCCTCCCTGCTTTCTGCTGTTGATCCCCAACTCCCCACATCACTTCCCTCGTTTTCACTGACCGAGAGGAACAGACTAACAGAGAGAGAGAGAGGAGTGGAGCAACAAATAGGCTACAGTTGTGATCTAGAACATCATCTCGCCTTCTCACACGTCTCGCTCTTCCTTCTTCCTTGGAAGAGAGCATACACATGCTCTCTTCCAAATAATCACCTTTTAGGGCAGCGGTTCCCAAACGTGGGGTTTCGACCCCATGTGGGGTCAACTGATATGAAAATGAGGTCGCTGGAGAATTTCCAAAACTTAGAAAATGTTATTTTTTTAAATTAGCATTTTAAAAAAACTGGTCTCAAAATCATTGTAATATGGTTAACCTTAAGGAAAATTATTTAAATCTAAAAAGTTCACATCAACCACATTACTTAAATCATGGGAAAAGGCCATACTTGACCGTTGCAATTTAATCATTCCCACAGTGAATGGCTAAGCCTGCTATGAAACCACATACTATTAGAGACTTATATTACCGGCCACAAATAATCTTTTTTTATTTTATTTAACTAGGCAAGTCAGTTAAGAACAAATTCTTATTTACAATGACGGCCTACTCCGGCCAAATCTGGACGATGCTGTGCCAATTGTGCGGCGTCCTAGGGGACTCCCAATCACAGCTGGATGTGATACAGCCTGGATACGAACAAGGTACTATAGTAACGCATCTTGCACTGAGATGCAGTGCCTTAGACTGCTGCAACACTCGGGAGCCAGGGAAAAATGGTGAAAACAATGTGTGGGGAGGCAGAAGCACAGACACACATCAATACCTTTGTCAGATAACACTGTGAAACTAAGAATTGATGCTATAGCTAGCAATCAAGAGGAAACTCTGAACGATTCAAAAACATCCCACCTTAATCTTTCCAAATGGACGTTAGATGTGGAAACCGAGATGCATTGACTTTTGTTCGCTACAGTACATGTCGAGGGATGCTATTCACGAGGACATATTGTTCTGTCTCACGAATCCCAAGCATGAAACGGCACAGGGGATGTTCAGTGTGCTGCGTGGCGATATTGACGAAAAACAGATTCCATAGGATCAAATTGTGGGCTATTTCACAGATGGGGCTCCATCTATCACGGAACAGTGGGCAGGCCTCTGCATTTAAACTCATGGCACGCGGATTCAGTTCTCTCGTCTGCATTAAAAACAAATACCGATTCAGGTTGGATGTGACAGGAGAGATTAGGTCAACCACATCGCCTGACTTTGAGATGCATCAAGCATACCCATCTCATTAGTGGTGCTGAGATAAATTGTCAGACTAATTTGCAATTGACTGTCATAGCCCCATATTAAAAAGTACAGTTGAAGTCAGAAGTTTACATACACCTTAGCCAAATACATTTATACTCAATTTCACAATTCCTGACATGTAATCCTAGTAAAAATTCCCTGTCTTCAGTAAGTTAGGATCGCCACTTTATTTTAAGAATGTGAAATATCAATAGTAGTAGAGTGATTTATTTCAGGTTTTATTTATTTCATCACATTCCCAGTGGGTCAGAAGTTCACATACACTCAATTAGTATTTGGTAGAATTGCCTTTAAATTCTTTAACTTGGGTCAAATGTTTCGGGTAGCCTTTCACAAGCTTCCCACAATAAGTTGGGTGAATTTAGTTCCATTCCTCCAGACAGAGCTGGTGTAACAGAGTCAGGTTTGTAGGCATCCTTGCTCACACACACTTTTTCAGTTCTGCCCACAATCTATAGGATTGAGGTCAGGGCTTTGTGATGGCCACTCCAATGCCTTGACTTAAGCCATTTTGCTACAACTTTGGAAGTATGCTTGGGGTCATTGTCCATTTGGAAGACCCATCCTGACTGATGTCTTGAGATGTTGCTTCAATATATCCACATAATTTTCCTAACTCATGATGCCATCTATTTTGTGAAATTCACCAGTCCTTCCTGCAGAAAAGCACCCCCACAACATGATGTTGCCACCCCCGTGCTTCACAGTTGGGAAAAAGCCTCCCCCTTTTCCTCCAAACATAACGATGGTCATTATGGCCAAACATTTCCATTTCTGTTTCATCAGACCAGAGGACATTTCTCCAAAAAGTACAATGTGCAGTTGCAAACCGCAGTCTGGCTTTTTTTAATGGCGGTTTTGGAACCGTGGCTTCTTCCTTGCTGAGCGGCCTTTCAGGTTATGTTGATGTTGGACTCATTTTACTGTGGATATAGATACTTTTGTACCCGTTTCCTCCGGCGTCTTCACAAGATCCTTTGCTGTTGTTCTGGGATTGATTTGCACTTTTCGCACCAAAGTACGTTCATCTCTAGGAGACAGAACGCGTCTCCTTCCTGAGCGGTATGATGGCTGCATGGTCCCATGGTGTTTATACTTGTGTACTATTGTTTGCACAGATGAACATGGTACCTGCAGGCATTTGGAAATTGCTACCAAGGATGAACCAGACTTGTGGAGGTCTACAATTTTCTTTCTAAGGTCTTGGCTGATTTCCCCATGATGTCAAGCAAAGAGGCACTGAGTTTGAAGGTAAGCCTTGAAATAGATCCACAGGTACACCTCCAATTGACTCAAATGATGTCAATTAGCCTATCAGAAGCTTCTAAAGCCTTGACATAATTTTCTGGAATTTTCCAAGCTGTTTAAAGGCAGTCAACTTAGTGTATGTAAACTTTTGACCCACTGGAATTTTGATACAGTGAATCATAAGCAAAATAATCTGTCTGTAAACAATTGTTGGAAAAATTACTTGTGTTATGCACAAAGTAGATGTCCTAACCGACTTGCCAAAACGATAGTTTGTTAACAAGAAATGTGTGGAGTGGTTGAAAAACCGAGTTAACGACTCCAGCCTAAGTATGTAAACTTCCGTCTTCAACTGTATACACTCCAATTTAGGCACTCCACCTTCTCTCCAATCCTTACATCTTTTATGGTTTGACAGGAAGATGAAGTAATAGGGTAATAAACCATAATTTCTCCCTTATGGGGATCTGACCTCACCTCAACCCCTGATTTGCCTAATCCACAGATGTCCATCCGTATCCCCTGTAGCAATCCTGTGACTTCCTCCCAGGCACCCAACACATTCCAAAGCCATCTGGCTCCTACAGAACCATTAACTTCTGATGTAAAAACCAGTCTATCACTCCTTAGATACGATACTTGAGTATAATAAATGTTCCAAGTTTAACCCAGAATCTAACAAAAGTAAAAGATTAAAGTTGACACTATGTGCAGGTTTAATATAATTAATCTATTTTGAAGAGGCATAGTTAACTAGTTGTCTTTGGGAGACGATCAAATGACAGTGTCGCAAGCGAAGCACAACGGTCTCCAAATCTCATTTTCTTGCCTGACATACTAAACTACAGAATTCTCCAATGTTAGCTGATTAGTTACGAAGCTGGGACAGTTTCCAAATGAATTGCGTCGGTAGAAACAGGACAAAACAAGTACCTTGTTAGCTGGCTATGTAAACAAACATCACCACAACTCAATATCATATGACCTCCACTGCGCGGGCATCTACCCTAAGTAACATGACAGCTAAACTGTAAAATAATAGGAAAACAAGGCAATGTATAGCCTATGAATATCTGTGCCTATAGTAAACATGACAAATCATGACATAAGCCCAAAAGAAAAACCCAAATTACTTGAATCTCCATTTCTGTGGCTAGTTAGCTGGTTGTCTGTATGGCTTGCTTGTGAAAGTGACAGGTGAGGTTGACGCATCGCAAGCGCAGCCCAAATTTAAAAACCACACAAACTTTGTGGCTGACAGACTAGCTAGCAAGCAGATAGGGCCGTTTCCATATTAATTACATCGGTAGAAACAAGATAAAACAACCAACTAGTTAGCGGACTATATACACAGCTAAACAGTGCAACTATTTCCACGAGACAGAGAGCAATCATTCGAGCTCCTGCTCCACGGCTGTGTTCGCCTGTACCAGCCAAGTCATCATGACAGGATTTGCTAATCTGAGAGCTATTCCCCAAATTTCACAGCATCAAAACACCAAACATATCTGCTGTTTACTTATTTCACTCACCTCGACATCGGTTTAAAAGTGCAAGGACATGTTCGAATCCGTATTACCAGATACAACCCCATTCACAGTGAAAAGTCGTGGCCGCGTTTGCGCCGTCATTTTTAGTTTTTTTAAATTATTTTTTAAAGTTACATTTCCGGTTGATGACAGTCACGCAAATACGAAAACAGGTTGCTAGAAAGTTAATGTTGCGATAGACACAGATTGTAAGGAAAACAATGCCATTCGCGATCGCTATAGTAATATAAAGAAAGGCCATTGATGGCTGTAGGGGTTCTAAAGGGTTTATACAAATAAGTTTGAATTAGCTTGAGTTCAATTACTGCCCTACCAAGCAAAAAGGCAGTAAGTGCTCATAGGGTGGAACTGAGAAAAAGGTTTTAAAGTTGTTTTTTTTAATTGTCCAGCCAAATGAATTCTAGGGAGATCATTGGAGATCTTTTTTATTTCACCTTTATTTAACCAGGTAGGCTGGTTGAGAACAAGTTCTCATTTACAACTGCGACCTGGCCAAGATAAAGCAAAGCAGTGCGACAAAGAGTTACACATGGAATAAACAAACAGTCAATAACATAGAGAAAATGTCTATATACAGTGTGTGCAAATGAGGTAGTGATCTGCTGTATTACGATGGGTTAAGGTTTTACTCATGTTGACCCTGACATGACCTTTGACCCTTAAACAACAGTTACTGCCTTCTTCCTTGGCATGATGTAGGGTAATACCAAAGAGCAGTATCTGCCATTTTCATTTGTTAGTTTACTATAATTCTCATGTATGCTATTAATAACAGTGTTATTACTGGCAGTGTAAACAGAGTTGAAACTGAATCCTGTGTGTCTTCCACTAAGATACCATTTGCATTTACATGGAGACGTAGGTTCTGCGTCAGTCACATTACATACTGTGTTTTATAACTAGCCCATGTCTTGTTATAAGAATAAATGTGAAAAGCAGCACAGCAATTGTTTGAAGTACATAAAATGAGGACCTATCTTGTAATATATAATGATGTATTGGAACATAGGGTAATACTAATTATAAAAATTGAACATATTGCAAATTCAATTATTTGTATAGACTGTTTTAAAGACACTTACAGACAATTGAATAAATAACAGCTTTAAGAAGTAATTTTAAAGCATACAGCATTTACACACACACACACACACACATATACATATATATATATATATATGCACGAGGACACAAATTACATTTACCTACAATTGATAAAATGCTGAATAGTTAAGTAACATTTTTATTTAAGTTTCATTTTTAAAACTTCAGTGCTCTTCCATATCACTCCTCATCCTCAGCAATGCTGTTCACAGCCAAGGCATTACAGAGCTGCCTTTGATTTGCAAGCATCAAAGGACACATCTTGGTGATGATGTCCATCTTTTTGGACTCATATAGCCCTACTGCATGGACGGACATTGACAGGAATAAAACCTAGTGGCTCCTTTGGTCTGCATAGATACTATAGAGATACTCTGTAATCCTTTCCAGCTTTATGCAAGTCAACAATTCTTAATCTTTGGTCTTCTGAGATCTTTTGTTCGAAGCATGGTTCACATCAGGCAATGCTTCTCGTGAATAGCAAACTCAAATTTAGAGTGTTTTTTTAAAAACATTTTTAAATAGGGCAAGGCAGCTCTAACCAACATCTCTATTCTCATCTCATTGATTGGACTCCAGGTTAGCTGACTCCAATTAGCTTTTGGAAAAGTCATTAACCTAGGGGTTCACATACTTTTTCCAACCTACACTGTGAATGTTTAAAATGATGTATTCAATACAGACAAGAAAAATAAACTAATAACACACAAATTATTGTAAGCACAATGCGTTTCTATTTTTGTGACTTAGATGAAATCAAATTTCATGACCAATTTATGCAGAAATCCAGGTAATTCCAAAGGGTTCACATACTTTTTCTTGCCACTGTGCAGTACCAGTCAAAAAGCTGTGGACACTTATTCATTCCATTATTTTTTTATACTATTTTCTACATTGTAGAATAATCAAAACTATGAAATAACATATGGAATTATGTAGTAACCAAAATATTGTTCAACAAATCTAAATATATTTTATATTTGAGATTATTTAAAAGTAGCCTTGATGACAGCTTTGCACACTGTTGGCATTCTCTCAACCAGCTTCATGAGATAGTCACCTGGAATGCATTTCAATTAACAGGTGTCCCTGGTTAAAAGTGAATGTGGAATTTATTTTCTTCTTAATGAGTTTGAGCCCATCAGTTGTGTTGTGACAAGGTAGGGGTGGTATCCAGAATATAGCCCTATTTGCTAAAAGACCAAGTCCATTTTATGGCAAGAAAAGCTCAAATAAGCAGAGTAACGACAGTCCATCATTACTTTTAAGACATGAAGGTCAGTCAATCCGGAACATTTTCAAGATCTTTGAAAGTTTCTTCAAGTGCAGTCGTAAAAAGAGCTATGATGAAACTTGCTCTCATAAGGACTGCCACAGGGTAGGAAAACCCAGAGTTCTCTGCTGCAGAGGAAAAGTTCATTAGAGTTACCAGCCTCAGAAATCTATAATTAACTGCACATCAGACTGCAGCCCAAATAAATTCTTCACAGAGTTCAAGTAACAGACATATAAACTGTTCAGAGGAGACTGCGTGAATCAAGCCGTCATGGTAAAATTGCTGCAAGGAAACCACTACTAAAGGACACCAATAATAAGAAGAGACTTGCTTGTGTTTCTTGGCCAAAGCAAATCGACATTAGACCAGTGGAAAACTGTCCTTTGGTCTGATGAGTCCAAATTTGAGATTTTTGGTTCCAACCATGTGTCTTTGTGAGATACAGAGTAGGTGAACGGACGATCTCAGCATGTGTGGTTCCCACCGTGAAGCATGGAGGAGGCGGTGTGATGGTGCTTTGCTGGTGACATATTTAGAATTCAAGGCACACTTAACCAGCATGGCTACAACAGCATTCTGTAGCAATAAACCATCCCATTTTGTTTGAGCTTAGTAGGATTATAATTAGTTTTTCAACACACCTCCAGGCTATGTAAGTGCTATTTGACCAAGAAGGAGAGTGATGGAGTGCTGCATCAGACGACCTGGCCTCCACAATCACCCGACCTCAATCCAATTGAGATGGTTTGGGACGAGTTGGACCGCAGAGTGAAGGAAAGGCAGCCAAGTGCTCAGCATATGTGGGAACTCGTTCAAGACTGTTGGAAAAGCATTCCAGGTGAAGCTGGTTGAGAGAATGCCAAGAGTGTGCAAAGCTGACATCAAGGCAAAGGGTGGCTACTTTGAAGAATCTGAAATACAGTGGGGCAAAAAAGTATTTAGGCAGCCACCAATTGTGCATGTTCTCCCACTTAAAATGAGAGGCCTGTAATTTTCATCATAGTTACACTTCAACTATGACAGACAAAATGAGGGGGGAGAAGAAAAAAAAATCCAGAAAATCACATTGTAGGATTTATGAATTTTTGCAAATTATGGTGGAAAATAAGTATTTGGTCAATAACAAAAGTTTCTCAATACTTTGAAATATACCCTTTGTTGGCAATGACAGAGGTCAAACGTTTTCTGTAAGTCTTCACAAGGTTTTCACACACTGTTGCTGGTATTTTGGCCCATTCCTCCATGCAGATCTCCTCTAGAGCAGTGATGTTTTGGGGCTGTTGCTGGGCAACATGGACTTTCAACTCCCTCCAAAGATTTTCTATGGGGTTGAGATCTGGAGACTGGCTAGACCACTCCAGGACCTTGAAATGTTTCTTACAAAGCCACTCCTTCGTTGCCCGGGCGGTGTGTCTGGGATCATTGTCATGCTGAAAAACCCAGCCACGTTTCATCTTCAATGCCCTTGCTGATGGAAGGAGGTTTTCACTCAAAATCTCACGATACATGGCCCCATTCATTCTTTCCTTTACGCGGATCAGTCGTCCTGGTCCTTTTGCAGAAAAACAGCCCCAAAGCATGATGTTTCCACCCCCATGCTTCACAGTAGGTATGGTGTTCTTTGGATGCAACTCAGCATTCTTTGTCCTCCAAACACGACGAGTTGAATTTACCAAAAAGTTAAATTTTGGTTTCATCTGACCATATGACATTCTCCCAATCTTCTTCTGGATCATCCAAATGCTCTCTAGCAAACTTCAGATGGGCCTGGACATGTACTGGCTTAAGCAGGGGGACACGTCTGGCACTGTAGGATTTGAGTCTCTGGCGGTGTAGTGTGTTACTGATGGTAGGCTTTGTTACTTTGGTCCCAGCTCTCTGCAGGTCATTCACAAGGTCCCCTCGTGTGGTTCTGGGATTTTTGCTCACCGTTCTCACCGTTTTTGACCCCACGGGGTGAAATCCCAGATCGAGGGAGATTATCAGTGGTCTTGTATGTCTTCCATTTCCTAATAATTGCTCCCACAGTTGATTTCTTCAAACCAAGCTGCTTACCTATTGCAGATTCAGTCTTCCCAGCCTGGTGCAGGTCTACAATTTTGTTTCTGGTGTCCTTTGACAGCTCTTTGGTCTTGGCCATAGTGGAGTTTGGAGTGTGACCGTTTGAGGTTGTGGACAGGTGTCTTTTACACTGATAAGTTCAAACAGGTGCCAATAATACAGGTAATGAGTGGAGGACAGAGGAGCCTCTTAAAGAAGAAGTTACAGGTCTGTGAGAGCCAAAAATCTTGCTTGTTTGTAGGTGACCAAATACTTATTTTCCACCATAATTTGCAAAAAAAAAAAATTTAAAAAATCCTACAATGTGATTTTCTGGATTTTTTTTCTCATTTTGTCTGTCATAGTTGAAGTGTACCTATGATGAAAATTACATCTCTCATCTTTTTAAGTGGGAGAACTTGCACAATTGGTGGCTGACAAAATACTTTTTTGCCCCTCTGTATATTTTGATTTGTTTAACACTTTTTTGGTTACTACATGATTCCATAAAAATAGAATAAAGAAAACCCTTTAAATGAGTAGATGTCCACATTTTTACTGGTACTGTACTTCCATTCCATTCATTTTGATACCGGGGAACTTCAGACGTATCTTGTGAGGCGTCCTAGAGCAAAACACCAGTGTTCGAGAGAGTATCATCTTTCAATAGAGTGGTGATAATAGGCCAAACCGTTCAGACATTTTCATGAGAAGACCGATTTGAGATGTCTCATGGTCAGACAAGCACTCCTCTAGCTTTGCCACTTTTCACTACAGATGCAGAAGGGCGATATCGGCGGATTGAGATGCAGCCCATGCAAAAAAAAATGTTTTTATCTTAGACTGGTGGGGATTTTTTTTATTATGTTAATTGGATTTCTGCAGGAGCGTGACAATTGTTGGCTAAGGGTTAAGTTAACCTCTCTAGGCTAGGGGATGGTATTTTCACACCCGGATGAAAAGCGTGCCCAAAGTAAACTGCCTGCTACTCAGGCCCAGAAGCTAGGATATGCATATTATTAGTAGATTTGGATAGAAAACACTGAAGTTTCTAAAACTGTTTGAATGATGTCGGAGTATAACATAACTTATTTGGCAGGCGAAACCCCGAGGATAAACCTGCCAGGATTTTTTTTTCTTTTAGGTCACTCTTCCAATAGGTTTTCAATGGGAGTCTAGATTTTGAAGCACTTGCTTGCAGTTCCTATCGCTTCCACTGGATGTCAACAGTCTTCAGAAATTGGTTGATGATTTTCCTTTGAGAAGTGAAGAAGTCAGGCCGTTCAGAACGAGGGTCGAGTGAAGTATACTGTTGTGGTTGGGGCGCATGATCTGAAAGCTCGCTCCACTGTTTTTATCCGCTATTGAACGCAGTTTATCCCGTCTTAAATTTGATTGATTATTTACGTAAAAAAATATCTAAAGTTGTTTGAAATGTTTGGACAAAGATTACAGGTAACTTATTAGATATTTTGTAGTTATGTTGCGCAAGTTGGAACCGGTGTTTTTCTGGATCAAACGCGCCAAATAAATTGACATTTTGGAGATATAACGATGGAATTAATCAAACAAAAAGGACCAATATGGGACATATTGGAGTGCCAACAAAAGAAGATCTTCAAAAGGTAAGGCATGAATTATATCATTATTTCTGAGTTTTGTGTCGCGCCTGGCGGGATGAAATATGATTGTCTGTGTTTGTTTGATGGGCTGCTATCCTCAGATAATACACTGCTCAAAAAAATAAAGGGAACACTTTACAATAAACACAACACAATGTAACTCCAAGTCAATCACACTTCTGTGAAATCAAACTGTCCACTTAGGAAGCAACACTGATTAACAATACATTTCACATGCTGTTGTACAAATGGAATAGACAACAGGTGGAAATAGGCAATTAGCAAGACACCCCCAATAAAGGAGTGGTTCTGCAGTTGATAACCACAGACCACTTCTCAGTTCCTATGCTTCCTGGCTGATGTTTTGGTCACTTTTGAATGCTGCCGATGCTTTCACTCTAGTGGTAGCATGAGACGGAGTCTACATCCAACACAAGTGGCTCAGGTAGTGCAGCTCATCCAGGATGGCACATCAATGTGAGCTGTGGCAAGAAGGTTTGCTGTGTCTGTCAGTATAGTGTCCAGAGCATGGAGGCGCTACCAGGAGACAGGCCAGTACATCAGGAGACGTGGAGGAGGCCCTAGGAGCAACCCAGCAACAACCCAGCATCAGGACCGCTACCTCCACCTTTGTGCAAGGAGGAGCACTGCCAGAGCCCTGCAAAATGACCTCCAGCAGGCCACAAATGTGCATGTGTTTGATCAAACGGTCAGAAACAGACTCCATGAGGGTGGTATGAGGGCCCGACGTCCACAGGTGGGGGTTGTGCTTACAGCCCAACACCGTGCAGGACGTTTGGCATTTGCCAGAGAACACCAAGATTGGCAAATTCGCCACTGGCGCCCTGTGCTCTTCACAGATGAAAGCAGGTTCACACTGAGCACGTGACAGACGTGACAGAGTCTGGAGACGCCGTGGAGAACGTTCTGCTGCCTGCAACATCCTCCAGCATGACCGGTTTGACGGTGGGTCAGTCATGGTGTGGCATTTCTTTGGGGGGCCGCAAAGCCCTCCATGTGCTCGCCAGAGGTAGCCTGACTGCCATTAGGTACCGAGATGAGATCCTCAGACCCCTTGTGAGACCATATGCTGGTGCGGTTGGCCCTGGGTTCCTCCTAATGCAAGACAATGCTAGACCTCATGTGGCTGGGGTGTGTCAGCAGTTCCTGCAAAAGGAAGGCATTGATGCTATGGACTGGCCCGCCCGTTCCCCAGACCTGAATCCAATTGAGCACATCTGGGACATCATGTCTGGGACATCATGTCTCGCACCACAGGCTGTCCAGGAGTTGGCAGATGCTTTAGTCCAGGTCTGGGAGGAGATCCCTCAGGAGACCATCTGCCACCTCATCAGGAGCATGCCCAGGTGTTGTAGAGAGGTCATACAGGCACGTGGAGGCCACACACACACTACTGAGCCTCATTTTGACTTGTTTTAAGGACAGTACATCAAAGTTGGATCAGCCTGTAGTGTGGTTTTCTACTTTTTTTTCCAAATCCAGACCTCCATGGGTTGATAAATTTGATTTCCATTGATAATTTGTGTGATTTTGTTGTCAGCACATTCAACTATGTGAAGAAAAAAGTATTTAATAAGAATATTTCATTCAGATCTAGGATGTGTTATTTTAGTGTTCCCTTTATTTTTTTGAGCAGTGTAGTATGGTTTGCTTTCGTGGTAAAGCTTTTTTGAAATCTGACACACAATCCTAAGCATAACACTTGTATCTTTCAATATTTATGATAAGTATTTCTGTAATTTGATTTGGCTCTCTGCAATTTCAAATGGCCGGATGTTATTTGAGACAATGCATTACTGAACATAACGCGCCAATTTAAACTGAGGTTTTTGGACATAAAGAGGGACTTCATTGAACAAAACGAACATTGATTGTGTAACATGTAGACCTGGGAGTGCCACCATTAATTTCATCGCTATTTATGACTTTTGTGAGCCATCTCCTTGGCTGGAAAATGTATTTTTTTGTGGCTAGGCGCTGTCCTAACAATCGCATGGTGTGCTTTCGCCGTAAAGCCTTTGAAATTGGACACGGTGGTTGGATTAACAAGAGGTTTATCTTTAAAATGGTGTATAATACTTGTGTGTTTGAAGAATTTTAATGATGAGATTTCTGTTGTTTGAACTTGGCGCCCTGCAATTTCACTGGTTGTCCCACAAATCCCAGAGAGGTTAAAGGGAACTTCATGTAATAGAACATTGCTTTTTAAAAAGCAATAGGGGTGCACAATTTATATTTACAATATCAAAAGGGATGCAAAAATGGCACTCTACTCGTGCAGCCACAGAGATGGTTGCCATAGAGACCATTCAGTAATTGTAGTGCTATCAGTCCTAACTAATATGCCATTGAATAGTGTGTATTTCTAGATCTGATATTCAACTGAAGCTGTTCCACATCTTATGTCCCGGATGGACGTAATGTCAAGTTGTTTCTACCTGACATGGCGAGGTAGTTGATGTCGTGACCAGCAGCCTTGGCATAGGCTCCACTCTGGCCGTAGCCAGTGAGGCGTGCGTAGATCAGACGAGGGTTCTCCTTCAGTAGCTCCTCTGGACCCAGGCCCAGCTTCTCCATAACTCCTACACACAGTTAAAGGAGAGGAACAGACTTTATATACCTTCAAATTAGGAATAAAAGTACAGAGGCGTAACAAAGTGTACCATTAGCCAGGCACAGCTTATTCAACACCAAACACTTAAACCACATCCACAGAAACAGAAGACAATGCACCACAAAGCAAATAAAGCCTGAAGCTTCTTGCAAACCACTAAAGTCTGAGTCATGTAGTTGAGGTTGGTCCAGGGACACTGTCTGGCACAGTCTATTTCTTTCTATAGACCATCTCACACCAACCAGTGCAAACCCTGGGAAAAATGTCCTTTCAATACAGCCACCAGCTGAATTGATGGAAGTGGGAAAGTAAGTACAGCTCACATTCAACAGAAATACTACCAAAAATTATTTACAGAAACTTGTTACAAATGAATCACCAAACTATATTTTGAAAGAGGAAGCAAAGTACTTTAAGCATATGTTGTTCTCCTTTCAGGCTCCTCCCATCTCCACAAACTGAATATTTGTTCTGTTAAAAGTGTAAAATTAACAGCTGTACAGAAAGACTAATGTGAAGGACAAATTAGAGGAACTTCTTCACACAATTAAAGCCTTTAAATCTGGGAAAACTCCCCAAAAAGGTCCTTTATTAGGATGTTTTAGGCTATCAGACACTAAGCAAGGTGTTTTTTTAATTATATGAGCAAAAAACATTCAATTTTATTTGGAAAGGCAAGCCTGACAAAATTACAATTATATACTGAACAAAAATATTAAAAAGTGTTGTTCCCATGTTTCATGAGTTGAAATAAAAGATCCCCGCATTTCTCCTTTGCCAAGATAATCCATCCATCTGACAGGTGTGGCATATCAAGAAGTTGATTAAACAGCATGATCATTACATAGGTGCACCTTGTGCTGGGGACAATAGAAGACCACTCTAAAAATGTACAGTTTTGTCACAAAACACAATGCCAGATATGTCTCAAGTTGAGGGAGCGTGCAATTGGCATGCTGACTGAAGGAACGTCCAGAAGAGCAGTTGCCAGAAAATGTTCCGCTACCAACGTTGTTTTAGAGAATTTCGTAGTACGTCCAAGCAGCCTCAGAACCACTGACCATGTGTAACCACGCCAGCCCAGGCACTCCACATTCAGCTTCTTCACCTGCGGGATCATCTAAGACCAGCCACCTGGAATGCTGATGAAGCCGTCTCAGGCAAGCGCATCTGCATACTTGTCATCCTCACCATGGTCTTGACCTAACTGCAGTTTGGCGTCGTAACAGACTTCAGTGGGTAAATGCTCACCTTCGATGGCTACTGGTACGCTGGAGAAGTGTGCTCTTCACGGATGAATCCCAGCTTCAACTGTACCGGGCAGATGACAGATGACAGTATGGCGTCGTGTGAGCGAGCGGTCAATGTTGTGAACAGGGTGCCCCATGGTGGTGGTGGGGTTATGGTATGGGCAGACATAAGCTATGGACAGCGAACACAATTGCATTTTATCAATGGCAATTTGAATGCACAGATATTGTGCCGAGATCCTGAGGCCCATTGTAATGCCATTCACCTGCCGCCATCACGTCATAGTTCAGCATTATAATGCACGGCCCCATTTCGCAAGAATCTGTACACAATTCCTGGAAACAGGAAATGTCCCAGTTCTCCCATGGCCTGTATGTGTCTTCTGCATTTAACCTGAGCAAAGAGCTTAGACTTTTTTACACCACAGGAGGAGAAACTCACATTGTAACCCAGCACAGAAGTAGACCAGATGAGAGCAATTGATTTCACTCTGGTTTTAACTACAGTGTTTAGGAATGGCTGCTTCGACCCATTTAATAGGGAAAACAGTGGACTACATTTGTTTTTGGACAACTATGATTATTTTATTTTTTAAAGGAGGCATCTTCATGAAAATAAAGAGCTAAGATTGTTCCCTTGATTACCAAGGAGGAGTCTCCTTTTATGAATTGATGGTACAATTTCTGATACTATACATTGGAATGTATCCCAAGTGCACTGCACACTTGGAAGATGTCCCTCCGAATCCAGTATGAAATTATTCCATTTCGATTTCTGAGCTGAAAATAAAATGCACTGGTCTACGCATTGCTGTCTATGGATAAACCAATAATGCGTCAAAAGGCTTATAGTCCATCACACATTTCACTTTTACGTGTGTTCTGGGAAGAATACATGTGGGAACAATCAAACTGTGTATGGGAATCCTTTCCTTATTTACGACTTGGCCAACACCAGCTGGTGCATACAAATGCATTTTCTTACACTGTATAGTACATCCACTCCCAATCAGGCCGTGGTGGACATGTAATGTTGCTCTCTTCATTTAGTAAATGGTTGATACCTTTAACCCTGACTCATCTCTTATCACCTGTCAATAACTGACCATGTTTCTATAGAATAAAGTGGCATTCAATAACCCCATATATCTAGTCTTTAAGGGGGCATTTTCACAATTCAATAACTGAAATATTCAAAGATGGCCAAATATGAACATATCTGACCTTTGCGGAAGGGCTCAAGGACGACATCTGATTGAATGCAGAGTCTTTTCAGCACAGCTACTCCCTCTGGGCTCTTCAGGTTGATCGCCACCGAGCGCTTGCCTCGAGCCTGCGTGTCCATTGCCATTGCAACCTTGGTCCGGTCCACTCGGATCACCTTGGCGCCAAAGTCAGCCAGAATCATGCCGCAAAAGGGCGCTGGGGCCAGGCCCGCAAGTTCGATGACACGCACACCAGCAAGCGCCATGAATGGAACCGCTGTTGAAAGATGGGTGTTCTAATGTATTTTATGTGATGTAATGAACATGCTATTCAGTGTGACAGTGTGCGGTTAGCCTATCATAACAATTAAATTATTTGAACACCTTTATTAACTATATATATTATTTACATTTTGTTACATGCTACTGTGCAGTCAATATAGGTTGATAAAGGGTTTTGTACAATATAAATCTATTCAATGATTGCCGCGGGCAATTTACAATGAATATGGGTCATAGTTCACTTGGCAGGGTTGCTTCCCTCACTATCTAGGCTAAGTTCTCTTTTGGCATGCTATGTAGATAAATAGCGAACACGCAGTACATGTGTCAATGTTTGAAGTATTCAATTATAGTGTTTGGGCATAACTCTACTTCATAGAAACTCAAAAACACCTACCTTTGCTGGACAACAACAACAAAACTCAACCAAATATTTCTGACTACGGATACTTCCTGGTGACGTCCAACTCCTGGTGGTGCATGGGAATTGACGTCTTTAAATGATCACTAAGCGTGGAGAACTCGTATTGGACAGTCATTTGTGGAGAATAGAAGGCATTGCATCAGCGTCTTTTTGTAGGTACTAACGGAGGCCATAGTCTGATTAATCCAGCTGTAAATACACAATTAATTGGTATACAACATGAAACGAATGCTTGCAAAATCGTGTAAATGTTCCTTACAAACCAGAACGTTGAATACAATTACATTTGAACTTACTTTACCGGTATGCTGTGCGGTTTGTCCTTCAGCTGACATTTGGGACAAAATATCCACAAGAATGTATTGTTTATCCAAAGAGGAAGAGGCGAAGCGAGAGGTTGTACTCCGCCAAAAATCTGTCCAAGAAAATATGTTTTTGTATGGAGGTCAATGAGTGTCGAATTTGGTCAACAACATTTTTTTATTGCTCAATCGCTATTTGGGGCTTATTTGATCGAATAGACGTTTTGTAATAACTAGGTTATTACAAATCCACTGATATAAGTGGACGAAATTGGCATTTCGGCAACTTAAAAATAAAAATAAATAACTACATCAGAGTTGTGCCTATTGTCATAGAGATAGATAGAGGACTCATCGTGGATACATTTTAGCACCGACATTGCCATTGAGACAGGGCTGACAACTTTTGAAGAAAGCTTGGAGTGAGAGTTGCTCTATGAATTTCATTTCCCCCTGGCACAACCCCTAGACAGGGGATCTGGGGGTCTTCCCCCAGTAAAATGTTACTTTTTAAAGCAAATTTCCTGCCATTCTATGTATTTTGACATGGCTTAGGCCTATTACCAGGGTGGAAAATAAAACAAATACAAAACACAGGTCAGGCGTATTCAGCATGCTTTGAACAATAAATCAACACTCAAAATGTGAAAACTTTGTTACTTTGGGGGATGAAATTTTAAGTATGCTAATATTTTTGGGGTGGTTTGACACTTTATTCAGACAGTAATTACATGAGATGGGGAGACAGGCAAATGGAAGAAACAGTGGGAAGGTTGGAAGTAGTAGTTCTCAGGTGAAAGCTGTAGTGTTAGTACTAAACCTGGCTCTGCACAGGAAATACGACTATTAATGGTTGATGGCAGTGGACTGCTTTCAAGGTAAGGACAAAAACATTTAGGATTTTGTCATTTGAAATAGGGCTGGAAGAAAATCTTGCTTGCTCTACAGGAGGGTTGGCCACCCCTGATCAATGTTTCCAAAGTGCTTGCTGTTTGAAAATGTTCTTGTTATAACAATACTTTTTTCTCAAAATCACCCAGCCTTCAAGAATAATCGAATGAATATCAATGTTCAGGTGGTTTATGCCTACTAGTTGAAGATCCTTGCCATCATCTTACTCTACATAGACAAAATATGATGTGTTTATGAGTTGTGAGTCCTCCTACCATCTCTGCCTAGATTGTGCACAATTTAAAATTAAATAAAATGTACCCCTACCACGCTGCACCTTGGTCTTCATTTAACGACGGACGTTACAGAAGATCTCACCACCAACAGACCAAGCAGCGTGGTCAGGAGGACTGGACCTGGAAGGAAATCCTGGACAAGGGCCGGGGAGTATCGCCATCCGAAGGAGCAGATGGAGGCAGTGAAAGCGGAATGGCGACGTTACGAGGAGTTAAACCAACAAAGCAAGCACGAGAGGCAGCCCCCCCAAAAAATTGGGGTGGGGCATACGGGGAGATTGGCGGAGTCAGGGTTCAGACCTGAGCCAACTCCCCGTGCTTACCGTGGGGAGCGAGTGACCGGTCAAGCACCGTGTTATCCGGTTCTGCGCACCATGCCTTCAGTGTGCATCCACAGCCCGGTGCGCTCTGTGCAAGCTACCCGCAGTTGCCGTGCTAGAGTGGGCATTTAGCCAGGACGGATTGTGCCGGTGTAACAGTATAACTTTAGACCGTCCCCTCGCTCATACCCGGGCGCGAACCAGTGACCCTCTGCACACATCAACAACAGTCACCCACGAAGCATCGTTACCAATCGCTCCACAAAAGCCGCGGCCCTTGCAGAGCAAGGGGAACCACTACTTCAAGGTCTCAGAGCAAGTGACGTCACCGATTGAAACGCTATTTAGCGCGCACCACCGCTGACAAGCTAGCCGTTTCACATCCGTTACACTGGCTCAGCACTCCTGGCCTCCGGTGCGTCTCTTCGGCCCAGGATATCCTGCGCCAGCTCTATGCACGGTATCCCACAGTTCGCCAGCACTCGCCAACCCAGTGTGGCCTGTGCCAGCTCCCCGCACTTGCCGTGCTACAGGGGGGATTCAGCCAGGACACGTTGTGCCAGCTCTACACTCCAGACCTCCAGTGCACCTCCACGGCCCAGTATATCCTGTGCCGGCACTACGCACTATGACTCCAGTGCGCCTTCATAGCCCAGTGCGTCCAGTGCCAGCTCTCCACACTCACTGAGCTAAAGTGGGTATACAGCCAGGACGCGTTGTGGCAGCTCCACGCACCAGGCTTCCAATACGTCTCCTCAGTCCGGTGAGACCTGTTCCGGCTCCACGTACGAAGACTCCAGTGATGATCCATGGCCCGGAGCCTGTAGTGATGATCCATGGCACGAAACCTCCAGTGATAATCCATGGCCCGGAGCCTCCAGTGAGGATCCATGGCATGAAGCCTCCAGTGACGATCCATGGCCCGGAGCCTGTAGTGGTAATCTATGGCACGAAGCCACCAGTGATGATCCATGGCCCGGGGCCTGTATTGATGATCCATGGTAAGGAGCCTCCAGCGACGGTCCCCAGTCCGTAGCCTGCAGCGATGGTCCCCAGTCCGGAGCATCCAGCGACGGTCTCCAGTCCGGAGCGTCCAGCGATGGTCCGCAGTCCGGAGCCTCCAGCGACGTTCCGCAGTCCGGAGTCTTCAGCAATGAGCTGCAGTCCGGAACCTCCAGTGGGGGTTCCCAGTCCGGAGCCTCCGGCGATGATCTGCAGTCCGGAGCCTCCAGCAGTGATTCCCAGTTCAGAGCCTCCGGTGACGATCCACAGTCCAGTTCCACAGTAGCGGAGGGATCAGCTTAGGGAGAGGGGGCTACGTCCCGAACCGGAGCCGCCACCGAGGGTAGATGCCCACCCGGACCCTCCCCTATAGGTTCAGGTTTGCGGCCGGGAGTCTGCACCTTGGGGGGGGGGGGGGGGTGACTAGGGGGGGAAATCTATGTTTATATTTCTTTGTTGGCCGAGTATGGTTCCCAATCAGATTCAGCTGTCTATCGTTGTCTCTGATTGGGGATAATTTTTTATTTATTTTATTTTACCTTTATTTAACCAGGTAGGCAAGTTGAGAACAAGTTCTCATTTACAATTGCGACCTGGCCAAGATAAAGCAAAGCAGTTCGACAGATAAAACGACACAGAGTTACACATGGAGTAAAAACAAACATACAGTCAATAATGCAGTATAAACAAGTCTATATACAATGTGAGCAAATGAGGTGAGAAGGGAGGTAAAGGCAAAAAAGGCCATGATGGCAAAGTAAATACAATATAGCAAGTAAAATACTGGAATGGTAGTTTTGCAATGGAAGAATGTGCAAAGTAGAAATAAAAATAATGGGGTGCAAAGGAGCAAAATAAATAAATAAATAAAAATTAAATACAGTTGGGAAAGAGGTAGTTGTTTGGGCTAAATTATAGGTGGGCTATGTACAGGTGCAGTAATCTGTGAGCTGCTCTGACAGTTGGTGCTTAAAGCTAGTGAGGGAGATAAGTGTTTCCAGTTTCAGAGATTTTTGTAGTTCGTTCCAGTCATTGGCAGCAGAGAACTGGAAGGAGAGGCGGCCAAAGAAAGAATTGGTTTTGGGGGTGACTAGAGAGATATACCTGCTGGAGCGTGTGCTACAGGTGGGAGATGCTATGGTGACCAGCGAGCTGAGATAAGGGGGGACTTTACCTAGCAGGGTCTTGTAGATGACATGGAGCCAGTGGGTTTGGCGACGAGTATGAAGCGAGGGCCAGCCAACGAGAGCGTACAGGTCACAATGGTGGGTAGTATATGGGGCTTTGGTGATAAAACGGATTGCACTGTGATAGACTGCATCCAATTTGTTGAGTAGGGTATTGGAGGCTATTTTGTAAATGACATCGCCAAAGTCGAGGATTGGTAGGATGGTCAGTTTTACAAGGGTATGTTTGGCAGCATGAGTGAAGGATGCTTTGTTGCGAAATAGGAAGCCAATTCTAGATTTAACTTTGGATTGGAGATGTTTGATATGGGTCTGGAAGGAGAGTTTACGGTCTAACCAGACACCTAAGTATTTGTAGTTGTCCACGTATTCTAAGTCAGAGCCGTCCAGAGTAGTGATGTTGGACAGGCGGGTAGGTGCAGGTAGCGATCGGTTGAAGAGCATGCATTTAGTTTTACTTGTATTTAAGAGCAATTGGAGGCCACGGAAAGAGAGTTGTATGGCATTGAAGCTTGCCTGGAGGGTTGTTAACACAGTGTCCAAAGAAGGGCCGGAAGTATACAGAATGGTGTCGTCTGCGTAGAGGTGGATCAGGGACTCACCAGCAGCAAGAGCGACCTCATTGATGTATACAGAGAAGAGAGTCGGTCCAAGAATTGAACCCTGTGGCACCCCCATAGAGACTGCCAGAGGTCCGGACAGCAGACCCTCCGATTTGACACACTGAACTCTATCAGAGAAGTAGTTGGTGAACCAGGCGAGGCAATCATTTGAGAAACCAAGGCTGTCGAGTCTGCCGATGAGGATATGGTGATTGACAGAGTCGAAAGCCTTGGCCAGATCAATGAATACGGCTGCACAGTAATGTTTCTTATCGATGGCGGTTAAGATATCGTTTAGGACCTTGAGCGTGGCTGAGGTGCACCCATGACCAGCTCTGAAACCAGATTGCATAGCAGAGAAGGTATGGTGAGATTCGAAATGGTCGGTAATCTGTTTGTTGACTTGGCTTTCGAAGACCTTAGAAAGGCACGGTAGGATAGATATAGGTCTGTAGCAGTTTGGGTCAAGAGTGTCCCCCCCTTTGAAGAGGGGGATGACCGCAGCTGCTTTCCAATCTTTGGGAATCTCAGACGACACGAAAGAGAGGTTGAACAGGCTAGTAATAGGGGTGGCAACAATTTCGGCAGATAATTTTAGAAAGAAAGGGTCCAGATTGTCTAGCCCGGCTGATTTGTAGGGGTCCAGATTTTGCAGCTCTTTCAGAACATCAGCTGAATGGATTTGGGAGAAGGAGAAATGGGGAAGGCTTGGGCGAGTTGCTGTTGGGGGTGCAGTGCTGTTGTCCGGGGTAGGAGTAGCCAGGTGGAAAGCATGGCCAGCCGTAGAAAAATGCTTATTGAAATTCTCAATTATGGTGGATTTATCAGTGGTGACAGTGTTTCCTATCTTCAGTGCAGTGGGCAGCTGGGAGGAGGTGTTCTTATTCTCCATAGACTTTACAGTGTCCCAGAACTTTTTTGAGTTAGTGTTGCAGGAAGCAAATTTCTGCTTGAAAAAGATAGCCTTGGCTTTTCTAACTGCCTGTGTATAATGGTTTCTAGCTTCCCTGAACAGCTGCATATCACGGGGGCTGTTCGATGCTAATGCAGAACGCCATAGGATGTTTTTGTGTTGGTTAAGGGCAGTCAGGTCTGGGGAGAACCAAGGGCTATATCTGTTCCTGGTTCTAAATTTCTTGAATGGGGCATGTTTATTTAAGATGGTTAGGAAGGCATTTAAAAAAAATATCCAGGCATCCTCTACTGACGGGATGAGATCAATATCCTTCCAGGATACCCCGGCCAGGTCGATTAGAAAGGCCTGCTCGCAGAAGTGTTTCAGGGAGAGTTTTACAGTGATGAGTGGAGGTTGTTTGACCGCTGACCCATTACGGATGCAGGCAATGAGGCAGTGATCGCTGAGATCTTGGTTGAAGACAGCAGAGGTGTATTTAGAGGGTAAGTTGGTTAGGATGATATCTATGAGGGTGCCCGTGTTTAAGGCTTTGGGGAGGTACCTGGTAGGTTCATTGATAATTTGTGTGAGATTGAGGGCATCAAGTTTAGATTGTAGGATGGCTGGGGTGTTAAGCATGTTCCAGTTTAGGTCGCCTAGCAGCACGAACTCTGAAGATAGATGGGGGGCAATCAGTTCACATATGGTGTCCAGAGCACAGCTGGGGGCGGAGGGTGGTCTATAGCAGGTGGCAACGGTGAGAGACTTGTTTTTAGAGAGGTGGATTTTTAAAAGTAGAAGTTCAAATTGTTTGGGTACAGACCTGGATAGTAGGACAGAACTCTGCAGGCTATCTTTGCAGTAGATTGCAACACCGCCCCCTTTGGCAGTTCTATCTTGTCTGAAAATGTTGTAGTTTGGAATTAAAATGTCTGAATTTTTGGTGGTCTTCCTAAGCCAGGATTCAGACACAGCTAGAACATCCGGGTTGGCAGAGTGTGCTAAAGCAGTGAATAGAACAAACTTAGGGAGGAGGCTTCTAATGTTAACATGCATGAAACCAAGGCTATTACGGTTACAGAAGTCGTCAAAAGAGAGCGCCTGGGGAATAGGAGTGGAGCTAGGCACTGCAGGGCCTGGATTCACCTCTACATCGCCAGAGGAACATAGGAGGAGTAGAATAAGGGTACGGCTAAAAGCTATGAGAATTGGTCGTCTAGAACGTCTGGAACATAGAGTAAAAGGAGGTTTCTGGGGGCGATAAAATAGCATCAAGGTATAATGTACAGACAAATGTATGGTAGGATGTGAATACAGTGGAGGTAAACCTAGGTATTGAGTGATGAAGAGAGAGATATTGTCTCTAGAAACATCGTTGAAACCAGGAGATGTCATTGCATGTGTGGGTGGTGGAACTAATAGGTTGGATAAGGTACAGTGAGCAGGACTAGAGGCTCTACAGTGAAATAAGCCAATAAACACTAACCAGAACAGCAATGGACAAGACATATTGACATTAAGGAGAGGCATGCTTAGTCGAGTGATCAAAAGGGTCCGGTGAGTGGAGAGGTTGGTTGGTGATTTAGACAGCTAGCCAGGGCATCGGTAGCAAGCTAGCATAGGATGGAGGTCTGTTGTTAGCCACCTCTTGCGTTCCGTCAGTAGATTAGTGGGGTTCCGTGTGGTAGAGGGGATTAATCCAAATCACACAACAACAACAAAAATAAAAACAATAGATATAGTTATAGAGGTCCAAGAAGAAAACATAATAATAATAATAAAAAAATAAAAAAATAAATTGTCCGATTGTCTATTCAGATAGCAGCCGGTAAGACAGCTAACGGTTAGCAGGCCGCAGATGGGCGTTCAGGTAACGTCGCGACGGAGGAGCCAGCCGAATAACTCCTTCGGGTAGATAACGTCGGCAGTCCAGTTGTGAAGGCCCGGTGGGGCTCCGCGAAGGCAGTAAAAACGGGTCCGGATAGGTGACTGCAGCCCAGGTGTGATTGATGGAACTCTGGAGTGATTGACGGAGCTTGCTAGCTCCGGAATAATTGATGTTTGCTCCGTAATCGACGAAGGCCGATAGTCACACGGATAGCAGCTAGCTAGCTGTGAGATCCGGGTATGAATGTCCAGAGAGCAGTCGAAATCCAGGGACATGGAGAGAAAAATTGGTCCGGTATGTTCCGTTCCGAGCCGCGCTGCGCCGTACAGAACTGCTGATAGATTTTCGAGCTAAAGGATAGCTGATGACCACAAACCGTGGTTAGCTGAATACTAACGATTTGCCAGTAAAGGAGCTAACTAGCTTCTGAACTAGCTTCTGGATTAGCTTCTGGCTAGTTTCAGGCTAGCTTCTTGGAGTTTCTGGCTAGCTTCTTGGAGGATTACAGATCTGAGGTAAATAATACTTTTTTATAAATATACATTGGTGAGGCGGGTTGCAGGAGAGTGTTTTGAAGATGAGTTGATGGAAAATAAAAATAAAATGTATGTGAAAAAGTTGTAAATATATATATATATATACAGGACACGACAAGACGAGGACAAAAGACGTCTGAACTGCTATGCCACCTTGGATTCTCGGATACTACTAATAATACTTAGGCAGCCTTTTTCCCACCTTCTGTTGTGGGATCTTGTATTTGTGTGTTGCACTACTAGCTTTACGTTCATTGAGTTGTTTATTGTTTTTTGGTGGAACATTTAAAATTAAAGAAAATGTACGCCTACCACGCTGCACCTTGGTCTTCATTTAACGACGGACGGTAAATATCCAATACTTATTTGTATGAGTTATTTAAAACTGTCCATGGGTGGCTTCAACAATACATAGCCTCATTTAATTCCTTTTCAAAGACACAAATAGGCATATCAGATTTAAAATATGTGATTACACTGGTAAAATTGGATAATAGAAGTGTGGGGAATAACAGTAGTGTTCTTGGTATAAGCACAGTAATTACCCTATATTTTAGCCCACTGTTAAGAATGAGAATTGTTCCACTGATCAGACTAAATAAAGTAAATAGATAATAAAATCTCCCGAAGACAAGTTGACATACATTTTCCCCTACACCATAACCAAATTATCTTCCCTGCTCCCCCTCCCTGGCGCTCGAAGGCGCAAGCCTCCCCAGCATTACACACTCCTGCCACCATCATTACTCACACCTGCCTTCCCCCTGTCAAGCGCATCAGTGATTATTGGACTCACCCGGACTCAATTACCTCTGTCATTATCTCCCCTATATCTGTCTGGTTCCCCGCTCTGTTCCATACTTCAGCATTGATTGTCATATGTCCTTGTATACTCGTGTGCTGACACTGTTCCTGTCTTGTTTCATGTCTGTTCCTGATTAAATGTTTGACTCCCTGTACCCGTTTCTCATCTCCGGCATCGGTCCTTACACCCCTCTAGAATCAAACGTACACTTTTGGGTTCACAATCTGTTTGACAAAATTATTTTAGCGGTTACTCGTCAGGTTAGCCTACCAAACTTCCCTGATAAAACATACTGTAGGTCTGTCTGTTGCCTTTTCATTGTCACAGCCTAAATGCCAATCACCAAACGAGGATTAAATCGACTGGTGTACATGCTGTCAAAAGCCTGTATTCTGCAATAGGGACGGGAGTAACATCAACCTAATTTTGTTGGCAACATTGTACATAATACAGCGCTACCATGCTGCACTTTTTACAGTTGTATAACTCAGCAGAGAGTTCTCTCTCTCCATTCAGCTCCACTCTAATCTTGAGGGGTGATTCTTTAAAACGTCTTATGCTTCAATGTATCACGGTTCACAGTGCTGTGGCAGGACAGGACAATGATAGAGGTTTCCGCTCATGATGTTAAATTGCAGGTTCAGATGCTCCGATTTCAAAACGATTTGGAGCACAGTTGAAAATGCAACGTACTGACTATACAATGGACTAGATATAAGAGGTGTGGCGTGTGAGCGTCAGAAGATAATCAAATGTCTCATGGCCAATGCATGAGAGTTGGCAGCTCTGTTGAGGGCTTCCACCATTTTAAAGTAGTCAACTAGGTGAGGATTCCTGTTGGTAGCAATCAG
Organism: Oncorhynchus kisutch; assembly: GCF_002021735.2. NCBI lineage: Eukaryota > Metazoa > Chordata > Actinopteri > Salmoniformes > Salmonidae > Oncorhynchus > Oncorhynchus kisutch. The sequence goes on from NC_034196.2 coordinate 10,801,999, forward strand.
CCAATGAAGAAGAAAATGGACTACTTTAAAATGGAGATTGTTTGGATGTTGCTGCCTAAGCTGTCACAGATGCTACAATTGAGCCACACAGTGGACACATCATAATACCCATAAAACCTAGCGGTCAAACAAGGAAATGGTTCCAATTCTTTTTCCAACATTCATGTTATTCACTCTGGATTTGAGAAACACTTCAAATAAGGGCTGTGTTTTGTGTAGGCTTACCCTGGGGTTACGTTTTGATAACCGTGTAAATCTCTCTCGGACAAAGTGACTTTTATCAATATACAGTGCCTTGCGAAAGTATTCGGCCCCCTTGAACTTTGCGACCTTTTGCCACATTTCAGGCTTCAAACATAAAGATATAAAACTGTATTTTTTTGTGAAGAATCAACAACAAGTGGGACACAATCATGAAGTGGAACGACATTTATTGGATATTTCAAACTTTTTTAACAAATCAAAAACTGAAAAATTGGGCGTGCAAAATTATTCAGCCCCCTTAAGTTAATACTTTGTAGCGCCACCTTTTGCTGCGATTACAGCTGTAAGTCGCTTGGGGTATGTCTCTATCAGTTTTGCACATCGAGAGACTGAAATTTTTTCCCATTCCTCCTTGCAAAACAGCTCGAGCTCAGTGAGGTTGGATGGAGAGCATTTGTGAACAGCAGTTTTCAGTTCTTTCCACAGATTCTCGATTGGATTCAGGTCTGGACTTTGACTTGGCCATTCTAACACCTGGATATGTTTATTTTTGAACCATTCCATTGTAGATTTTGCTTTATGTTTTGGATCATTGTCTTGTTGGAAGACAAATCTCCGTCCCAGTCTCAGGTCTTTTGCAGACTCCATCAGGTTTTCTTCCAGAATGGTCCTGTATTTGGCTCCATCCATCTTCCCATCAATTTTAACCATCTTCCCTGTCCCTGCTGAAGAAAAGCAGGCCCAAACCATGATGCTGCCACCACCATGTTTGACAGTGGGGATGGTGTGTTCAGGGTGATGAGCTGTGTTGCTTGTACGCCAAACATAACGTTTTGCATTGTTGCCAAAAAGTTCCATTTTGGTTTCATCTGACCAGAGCACCTTCTTCCACATGTTTGGTGTGTCTCCCAGGTGGCTTGTGGCAAACTTTAAACGACACTTTTTATGGATATCTTTAATAAATGGCTTTCTTCTTGCCACTCTCCCATAAAGGCCAGATTTGTGCAATATACGACTGATTGTTGTCCTATGGACAGAGTCTCCCACCTCATCTGTAGATCTCTGCAGTTCATCCAGAGTGATCATGGGCCTCTTGGCTGCATCTCTGATCAGTCTTCTCCTTGTATGAGCTGAAAGTTTAGAGGGACGGCCAGGTCTTGGTAGATTTGCAGTGGTCTGATACTCCTTCCATTTCAATATTATCGCTTGCACAGTGCTCCTTGGGATGTTTAAAGCTTGGGAAATATTTTTGTATCCAAATCCGGCTTTAAACTTCTTCACAACAGTATCTCGGACCTGCCTGGTGTGTTCCTTGTTCTTCATGATGCTCTCTGCACTTTTAACGGACCTCTGAGACTATCACAGTGCAGGTGCATTTATACGGAGACTTGATTACACACAGGTGGATTGTATTTATCATCATTAGTCATTTAGGTCAACATTGGATCATTCAGAGATCATCACTGAACTTCTGGAGAGAGTTTGCTGCATTGAAAGTAAAGGGGCTGAATAATTTTGCACGCCCAATTTTTGTTAAAAAAGTTTGAAATATCCAATAAATGTCGTTCCACTTCATGATTGTGTCCCACTTGTTGTTGATTCTTCACAAAAAAATACAGTTTTATATCTTTATGTTTGAAGCCTGAAATGTGGCAAAAGGTCGCTGTTGGAGGAAATTATAGTTGAAATGATTAATAATGTATACATTTCAATTAGAACCATTTATTCTAATACTATCATGTTATGGTACGAAATGTATGGGCTCTTGGTTAAGCTGTTTCTGAAAATGTAAGCAAAACGAATTAATTGTCTGTACCTTGTGGGAAGTTTAAGGGAGAGGGATGATATATCTTTTCTGACAGATAAGAATGGTCCTTGATATTTCGTTAGTGGGGGAGAAGATATCTTCTAGACAGATTGGAATGTCTGGTTTATGAGGGGAGTAGAAGAAACCTCCGGACCTGAAAACACTGTGCTATTGTAGGGGATCGGAGAGAGTGTGAGAAACTGATGATGTCATTTTATGTTCTCTCTTTAAAATGTAAGGTTCTTTGTATTTTGTTTCAGTACTCTCTTGCAATAAACGCTGTTACCTGGCTTTTAAGACTGGTCTCGATCTACTTCATGCATAATTAATGAATTTACACCTCATTAATGAATAGAGAGAGTGCGAATTTGATTTTGGCTATAAAACATATAGGAATTTAGAAATTCCACCAACAGTCGCAAAGTTCAAGGGGGCCGAATACTTTCGCAAGGCACTGTATTCAGCTCTATTTACTCTCAGATTCGAACATGCTAATCAGCAACAAAGTAGACTTCATGCGAGACTACAAATCCATGCAAGTTCCAGCCATCTCTAGCTGACACCTTTGCTGTCAACTAGCTAGCTACCTTGATCCAAAACGAAAGATACACTGAGTATACCAAACATTAGGAACACCTTCCCCACCCTAGCTTTCACCTGGATTCACCTGGTCATGGAAAGAGCAGGTGTTCTTAATGTTTTATATACTCAGTGTATATTGAAAATGTTAATTTACTGATCCAAATTTTGTTTAACTAATATTTCTCTTATGTATTTGGTCTTGTACAGAATACTATCCTAGTAGCAGTCAGATACTGTATTTATAATGTGCAATGAATACTAGGCAATTTTTTTTTGCAACGAAGCTATATAGCTAGCTAGCTACCTAGATGATGTTAGCGACATACGCTTATTTTTACCAGATCCTATTTAGCCGGTGGAGGTCTTTATTTAATCCCTAATCATTTCTGCCAAGTCTATGAACAAGGTGAAATCTATTTCAATTCATGGTGTCAGAATGCACTGCTGTATGATAGCAATTCAGAACTAACTTGTTGACATGTTCTGTTGCAGATTCAAAGCCAGATTAAGTCATTGCAGAATGTATCCATAATCATGAATGAACAAGCGAAGAGCACCATTTGAACCTGTCACGTTCTGACCTTTATTTCCTTTCTTTTGTCGTTATTTAGTATGATTTTGGGATTTCTATGTTTCGGCCTAGTATGGTTCTCAATCAGAGGCAGGTGTCATTAGTTGTCTCTGATTGAGAATCATACTTAGGTAGCCTGAGTTTCACTGTTTGTTTGTGGGTGATTGTCTATGTTAGTTGCTTGTGTCAGCACAGTTCTCATTATAGCTTCACGGTGGTTATTCGTTTATTGTTTTGTATAGTTTGTATTCAGTGTTCAGTGCTTTCTTTAATAAAAAAATCATCATGAACACATACCACGCTGCATTTTGGTCCGCTCCTTACGACGATCGTGACAGAACCAGTATTACTATCCATGAGAGCACAGATTTTTCCATTTTAGGAATTAGACCAGCAAAAAAAGGACAAAATGTTAAACAGCACATTGTGTTTTTGGTTGGTGAGTTACAAATGGAAAAACTGGATATGTAAGGTAGGCTTTATATACAATACTAGGTCAACTCCAGCAGAAACAGAAACACACTTAACAGACAGAAAACAAGAAAGATATGCCTAAAACACAGCTATATCAACACAATTCTTATCAATTTAACAGGTCCATGGTGATGCTTTCAGTCGTGAGCAGCACATTTAACACTACATTCAGTCTGAATCCCAGAATAAGCAGGAGGATGACAGCATTACACAGGTGAAAAGACGGTAGCAAAATCAGTACACCTGTCACGTTCGTTGAATGGAGGAGACCAAGGCGCAGCGTGATGTGAATACGTTCTCTGGAAGTTGCTGTAGCTCTGCTTGGTATATTTAGCCTACATTGGCTATTGGTTGAGATGCAGGACCCGTTCTCGATTGGTATGTCAGGGTGGGCAATTGAAATGTGAATTGGTCCAAGTTAGAGGTAATAATGTATTTAAGTTATAGTTTATTAAGATGCATGCATACACCACACCAAAAGCTTGATTTTATGGCTGTTTTAAAATGTATTTTAAAAAATTTATTAAAATGCCGAACAGTTACCATACCAGGCGGTTATGTAAACAGTCAGGATGCTCTCGATGGTGCAGCTGTAGAACTTTTTGAGCATCTGGGGACCCATGCCAAATCCTGAGGGGGAAAAGGTGTCGTCGTGCCCTCTTCACGACTGCCTTGGTGTGTTTGGACCGTGATAGTTTGTTGGTGATGTGGACACCAAGTAACTTCAAACTCTCGACCCGCTTCACTACAGCCCTGTCAATGAATAGTCATTTACAACATTTACAACATTAACAATGTCTATACTGTATTTCGGATCAATTTGATGTTTTTTTTTCAAAAACAAGAACATTTCTAAGTGAACCCAAACTTTTGAACTGTAGTATACATTTGATATACTTTTGGTATTTTACCCCCTTTTTCAATTTTGTCTCATCGCTGCAATTCCCCAATGGGCTCAGGAGGTCGAGTCATGCGTCCGCCAAACTGCGCTTCTTAACACCCACCTGCTTAATCCAGAAGCCAGCCGCACCAATGTGTCAGAGGAAACATCAATGACCCTGGTTGGCATTGGCTAATATTAAGTGAATTATCTGAGAGAGCCTGGTGAGTGAGAGGTGCTTCGAAGCAGGCTGCTGGGAGAAGGGAATTATAATTATTATATTCATTTTTTTCACATTTTGTTATGTTACAGCCTTATTCTAAAATTGATTAAATAAATAAAATTCCTCAGCAATCTACACACTATACCCCATAATAATGAAGTGAAAACAGGTTTTGAAAAATGTTTGTACATTTATTAAAAATAAAAAAACAGATGGCATATTTACATAAGCATTCAGACGCTTTGCTATGAGTCTCGAAATTGAGCTCAGGTGCATTCTGTTTCCATTGATCATCCTTTGAGCTGTTTCTATAACTTGATTGGAGTCCACCTGTGGTAAATTCAATTGATTGGACGTCGGTTGGAAATCCACACACCTGTCTATTTAAGGTCCCACAGTTGGCAGTGCATGTCAGGACAAAAACCAAGCCACGAGGCCAAAGGAATTGATTGTGAAGCTCAGACAGGATTTTTTTGAGGCACATATATGGGGAAGGGTGCCAAAAGATTTCTGCAGCGTTGAAGGTCCCCAAGAACACAGTGGCCTCCATCATTCTTAAATTGAACAAGTTTGGATCCACCAAGACACTTTCTAGAGCTCGCAGCCTGGCCAAACTGAGCAATCGGGGGAGAAGCCTCCTGTCTCAGCCTCCAGTATTTATGCTGCAGTAGTTTATGTGTCGGGGGGCTAGGGTCAGTTTGTTATATCTGGAGTACTTCTCCTGTCCTATTCGGTGTCCTGTGTGAATTTAAGTGTGCTTTCTCTAATTCTCTCTTTCTCTCTTTCTTTCTTTCTCTCTCTCGGAGGACCTGAGCCCTATGACCATGCCCCAGGACTACCTGACATGATGACTCCTTGCTGTCCCCAGTCCACCTGGCCGTGCTGCTGCTCCAGTTTCAACTGTTCTGCCTTATTATTATTCGACCATGCTGGTCATTTATGAACATTTGAACATCTTGGCCATATTCTGTTATAATCTCCACCCGGCACAGCCAGAAGAGGACTGGCCACCCCACATAGCCTGGTTCCTCTCTAGGTTTCTTCCTAGGTTTTGGCCTTTATAGGGAGTTTTTCCTAGCAACCGTGCTTCTACACCTGCATTGCTTGCTGTTTGGGGTTTTAGGCTGAGTTTCTGTACAGCACTTTGAGATATCAGCTGATGTACGAAGGGCTATATAAATAAAATTTGATTTGAGAAGGGCCTTGGTCAAGGAGGTGACCATGAACCTGATGGTCACTGACAGAGCTCAAGTCTTCCTCTGTGGAGATGGGAGAACCTTCCAGAAGGTCAACCATCTCTGCAGCCCCCCACCAATCAGGCCTTTATGGTAGAGTGGCCAGACGGAAGCCACTCCTCAGTAATAGGCACATGACAGCCCACTTGGAGTTTGCCGAAAGACACCTAAAGACTCTCAGACCAAAATGACTGCTATGCAGACTGGATAAAGTCTTCTCACTTAGCCAACTAAAGGTAGAATAGTCTCCATTTTCATCTGTTTTCATAGCTTTTCTATTGACATTTAATTGGATATATCCATAATAATATTGATGCATTATTTACCTGGATCAGAAAAGTTGTTTGTGCACAGCATTCTCTGTACAGGGGCAAGATAGAATTTCAAAAGTGGAACACTGTTTCAAAGGCCAGACAGGCAGACAGTAAGGTTTGTACAAGCCATCCCTGTTGGAAATCAAATGCTCGGCTAGAAGCAAGATTAAATAATGTGTTAATACATGTAAATAAGGTATTTACGTTTTTATTTGTAACACATTTGCAAACATGTTGCATGTTTTCACTTTGTCATTATGGGGTGTTGTGTGTACATTGATGAGGAAAACATGTAATTGAATCAATTCTGGGATAAGGCTGTAACGTAACAAAATGTGGAAAAAGTGAAGGGTCTGAATACTTTCTGAATAGACTATAAATAAGCATCTCTAAAACAGTGTACAAGAATACTTTTCAAAATACACTCAATTGAATGAACTAGGCAGGATATCCTTGAATGAAGCATTCTGTTGATGGTTATGAAGGGCTTCTAAAGCCTCAGAGAGAGACCACAATGTTTTGTATTTCTATATTTAAAAAAATCAGTTATCAGCATAGTTGCAAAGCTACACATGCAGAGATAAACATCCTGACGAGTGTGTTGGGTTTTCATGGAGCAACTCTGTGCTCATCTGAGAACCTGCAGCTGTGAGCCATTAAAATCAAACGGGGGCTTATACGTAGCAGGCTTAATTTGGCTGGCTTTTTTCTTTAGGTCTTGGTTTGAAAAAGAAACAGATGAAAGGAAACGGCCAGGGCTGTCATTTCCCTAATGATGTGATGAGAGCAGGAGGGAGTGAAACGGAACTTCAGGGTCTCTAAAGACATGCACTACTGCAGGGATGTAACTTCATTCAAACTAACCCAATGTCAATACTTTGCGAAATGTAGGCATGCTGTGTATAGATGTGACAGCTTCCCAATATGTTTCCATGTGTTATATACACTGAGTGTACAAAACATTAGGAACACCATCATAATATTGAGTTGCACCCCCTTTTTGCCCCCAGAACAGCCTCAATTCGTCTGGGCATGTACTCTACCAGGTTTCAAAGCATTCCACAGGGATTCTGGCCAATGTTGACTCCAATGCTTCCCACAGTTGTGTCAAGTCGGCTGGATGTTCTTTGTCTGGTGGACTTTTCTTGATACACGGGAAACTGTTGAGGGTGAAAAACCCAGCAACGTTGTCGTTCTTGACACAAACCGTTCTTGACCCAAACCGGTGCTCCTGGCACCCGTTCAAAGGCATTTAAATATTTTGTCTTGCACATTCACCCTCTGAATGGCACACACACACAATCCATGTCTCAATTGTCTCAAGGCTTAAAAATTATTATTTAACCTGTCTCCTCGCCTTTATCTACACTGCTTGAAGTGGATTTAACAGGTGAATAATAAGGGGTGGCATTTCCAAAAATAATAGACCCCCTGTCACGTCCTGACCTTAGAGATCCTTTATTCTCTATTTTTGGTTAGGTCGGGTTGTGACTAGGGTGGGCATTCTAGTTTTGTTATTTCTATGTTGACCTGGTATTGTTCCCAATCTGAGGCAGCTGTCTATCCTTGTCTCTGATTGTGGATCATATTTAGGCAGCCTTTTCCCACCTGTTTGTTGTGGGATCTTGTTTATGTATTGTTGCATGTGAGCAGTGCATAGCTTCACATTAGTTTCTTTCTTCTGTATTGTGTTGGTGAGTTTCATAAATTAAACATGTGGAATTCTACGCACGCTGCGCCTTGGTCCGTTTATTACAACAACAATCGTGACGGAAGATCCCACCACCCCAGGACCAAGCAGCGTGCCCAGGAGGAGCAGGTATCCTGGGCTTGGGAGGAGATTCAGGAGTTAAGGACATCCTGGACTTGAGAGGAAGTAAAGGCAGAAGACGAAAGCCTGCCATGGAAGCGGCCACGATGTAGGCCCAAGAAACAGCCTAAAAAAAATAGTGTGAGGGGTGGTCAGCGGAGTCGGGGTGTGAACCAGAGCCAGTCTGGGAGAGGAAGGTGAACTTGGAGGGGAGTGAAGGGAGTGAATCAGAGACAGTGAGTTGATGGGGAAATTGGAGGAGAGAGTTATGAGAGAGCTGTTGTGTTGGTGCATGAGGCACGACATTCGCCCTAAGGAGCGTGTTAGCCGTCTGGTGAAGACTGTACCGGCTCCACGCACCAGGTCTCCAGTACGCCTCCCCAGCCCTGCACGTCCTGTGCCAGCTCTCCGCACTTGCTTTGAGGAGCGTGTTATCGTTCCGGTACAATGTATGCCGGTTCTACACACCGTGTCTCCAGTGCACCTCCACATCCCGGTACGTCCTGTGCCAGCTCCCCGCACTTGCCGTGCGAAAGTTGTCATCTGTCCAGGACACGTTGTGCCAGCTCTACGCTCCAGACCTCCAGTGCGCCTCCACAGCCCGGTACGTCCTGTGCCAGCTCCCCGCACTTGCCGTGCGATGGTTGTCATCTGTCCAGGACACGTTGTGCCAGCTCTACGCTCCAGACCTCCAGTGCGTCTCCACAGCCCGGTACGTCCTGTGCCGGCTCCACGCTCCAGGCCTCCTGTGCGTCTCCCCAGCCTGGTATGTCCTGTGCTGGCTCCATGCACCCGGCCTCCAGTGCCTCTCCCCAGCCCGGTATGTCCTGTGCCAGCTCCACGCACCAGGCCTCCAGCGACGGTCTGCAGTCCAGAGCCACCAGCGACGGTCTGCAGTCCAGAGCCTCCAGCGACGGTCGGAAGTCCAGAGCTTCCAGCGACGGTCTGCAGTCTGGAGCCTACAGCGACGGCACCCAGTTTGGTGCCTCCAGTGACGATCCATAGTCCGGAGCCTCCTGCGACGGTCTGCAGTCCGGAGCCTCCAGCGACGGTTCCCAGTCCGGAGCCTCCAGCGAGGGTTCCCAGTCCAGAGCCTCTTGCGAGGGTTCCCAGTCCAGCGCCACCAGCGAGGGTTCCCGGTCCGGAGTCCCCGGAGATGATCCACGGTCCAGAGCTTCCGGCTACGATCCACGGTCCGGTTCCTCCGGCAATGGTCCACTGTCCGGTTCCTATGGAAACGATCCATGGTCCGGAGCTTCAGGTGACGATCCCCGCACCAGAGTCGCCACCGAAGCGGGCAGATCCGCGAGCCGAGCGGGGTCTACGCCCCGCACCGGAGCCGCCACCAAGGCTAGATGCCCACCCGAACCCTCCCCTATAGAGTCAGGTTTTGCGGCCGGGGTCCGCACCTTTTGGGGGGTTACTGTCACGCCCTGATCTTAGAGATCCTTTATTCTCTATTTTTGGTTAGGTCGGGGTGTGACTAGGGTGGGCATTCTAATTTTGTTATTTCTATGTTGGCCTGGTATGGTTCCCAATCAGGGGCAGCTGTCTATAGTTGTTTCTGATTGGGGATCATATTTAGGCAGCCTTTTCCCACCTGTTTGTTGTGGGATCTTGTTTATGTATTGTTGCTTGTGTGCATAGCTTCACGTTCGTTTCTTTCTTCTGTATTGTTTTGGTGAGTTTCATAAATTAAACATGTGGAATTCTACGCACGCTGCGCCTTGGTCCGTTTATTACAACAACGATCGTGACACACCCTCTCTATCTCTGGTTGATAAAATCTGACATTTTAGTCAATAGGTATATTTGCTCCAGAACTCGATAAGCATACAGTAGCTGTCAAATGCAATACTCTTTGATTGGTTATGAGACAATGACCTGCCACTGGCATTAAACAAAGCACGTGTGTCCATGTATGCTGATGATTCAACCATATACACATCAGCAACCACAGCTTATGAAGCCACTGAAACCCTTAACAAAGAGTTGCAGTCTGTTTTGCAATGGGTGGCCAGTAATAACTGGTCCTGAACATCTCTAAAAGTAAGAGCATTGTATTTGGTACAAATCATTCCCTAAGGTTTAGACCTCAGCTGAATCTGGTAATGAATGGTGTGGCTGTTGAACAAGTTGAGGAGACTAACTTGGCGTTACCTTAGATTGTAAACTGTCATGGTCAAAACATATAGATTCAATGGTTGTAAAGATGGGGAGAGGTCTAGCTGTAATAAAGAGATGCTCTGCTTTTTTGACACCACACTCCACAAAGCAAGTTCTGCAAGCTCTAGTTGTATCTAATCTTGATTATTGTCCAGTCGTGTGGTCCAGTGCTGCAAGGAAAGACCTAGTTAAGCTGCCGCTGGCCCAGAACAGAGCATCACATTTAGCTCTTAATTGTAATCAGAGGGCTGATATAAATACTATGCATGCCGGTCTCTCTTGGCTAAGAGTTGAGGAGAGACTGACTGCATCACTTCTTCTTTTTATGAGAAACGTGTTGAAAATCCCAAATTGTTTGCATAGTCAACTTACACATAGCTCTGACACACACACTTCTCCCACCAGACATGCCGACAGGGGTCTTTTACTAGTCCTCAAATCCAGAACAAATTCAAGAAAATGTACAGTGTTATATAGAGCCCTTATTGCATGGAACAAGCAACATCTCGCGGCACAACGCCTCTCCCCTATTTGACCTAGATAGTTTGTGTGTGTATTGATATGTAGGCTGTGTGCCTTTTTAAAAATGTATGTAGTTTTGTCCTCGAGCTGTTCTTGTCTAATGATATTCTGTACTATGTCATTCTGTATTATGTTTCATGTTTTGTGTGGACCCCAGGAAGAGTAGCTGCTGCTTTTGCAACAGCTAATGGGGATCCTAATAAAATACCAATACCAAAAATACATCAGGACCCATTTACCCAGAGCAACAAAATAGTGTCTGAAACAGCTTGTGAATTTAACAGACTTGGTGTTGTTACTAGACCACCAGTTAAAATAATATAGCTAGAATTCAATCAAAAGCACAGTATTGGCATTATTTTTACCAGGTAAGTTGACTGAGAACACATTTTCATTTACAGCAACAACCTGGGGAATAGTTACAGGAATGAGCCAATTGTAAGCTGGGGATGATTAGGTGACCATGATGGTATGAGGGCCAGATTGGGAATTTAGCCAGGTCACCATGATTAACACCACTACAATAAAGTGCCATGGGATATTTAGTGACCACCGGGAGTCAGGGCACCCATTTAAAGTCCCATCCAAAAGACAGCATCTTACACAGGGAAATGTCCCCAATCACTGCCCTGGGGCATTAGGATATAATTTTAGACCTGAGGAAAAGGTGCTTCCTCCTGGCCCTCCAACACCACTTCCAGCAGCATCTCATCTCCATTCTAGGGACCAACCAGGACCAAACCTGCTTAGCTTCAGAAGCAAGACAGCAGCGGGATGCAAGGTGGTATGCTGCTGGCCACACACAAATTTGATTGAATACAAAATCCTGGTTTGTTGGATTGATATAGGCAAATCTTTCACTTGCATACATAGAATGGGATTTCTATCAGATTGGCTACTTGAGGAGAGCACAGGACTTTGAACGTTGAACAAATCACATACTGTATATCAGAATGGAGTCTGAAGTAGTGTCCAGTGATGCATTCTGATTATGGTAAGGTTTACAGAGATTGTCCTGGGCTTTGCTAAACGAGTGGTGATTCTGGTCCGTTTCTGTAGAGATCTGAGGCACACTCAGATGCATAAACAGTAGAGCGCATCCCCACTTTGAGGTTATTTTTAGGCCTACAATGTTAACAAACTCCTCATTGGGCCAGGAACCGAAAGATAGAAAAACATGAAACATCTACCGATGTGCCCTTGATCAAGGCACTTAACTCTAGTAACTCCTGTAAATCACTCTGGACAAGAGTGTCTGCTAAATTACTAAAATGTACTTATTAAATTGGTAAAGAGAAACTGGCACATAATTTTTGGGTCAGTGGCAAGTAGCCTAGCACATAAAAGTGATGGGCCAGTAACCGGAAGGTTGCTGGTTTGAATCCTTGAGCCAAATACATGAAAAATCTGTTGATTGATAAGTGTCTGCTAAATAAAAAAAATTAAAAATAAAAGTGTCTGCTAAATAGCTAAAAATGTAGATGTAAACTCCTCTAGTAAGCTGATAAGCATATCACTGCACCTGCTAAACTGTGTATGTGACCAATAACATTGGCCAGCGTTAGGAAGAGTGTTGGTGGTTCCAAACTTCTTCCATTTATGAATGATGGAGGCCACTGTGTTCTTGGGGACCTTCAATGCTGCAGAAATGTGTTGGTACCCTTCCCCAGATCTGTGCCTTGATACAATCCTGTCTCGGAGCGCTACGGACAATTTCTTCGACCTCATGGCTTGGTATTTGCTCTGACATGCACTGTCAGCTGTGGGACCTTATGTAGACAGGTGTGTGTCTTTCCAAATCATATCCAATCAGTTGAATTTACCACAGGTGGACTCCAATCAAGTTGTAGAAACAGCTCAAGGATGATCAATGAAAATAGGATGCACCTGAGCTCAATTTCGAGTTGCATAGCAAATGGTCTGAATACTAGATTTATGAGGATTGTTTTTTCTTCTCCATTTTCTAAAAAGGCTGTAAAGTTACAAAATGTGGAAAAAGTCAAGGAGTCTGAATACTTTCTGAGTGCATTGTATATAGGGCAGCAGCCTCAAAGGTGCAGGGTTGAGTAACCGGGTGGTAGCCGGCTAGTGATGGCTATTTAACAGTCTGATGGCCTTGAGATAGAATGTGTTTTTCAGTCTCTTGGTCCCAGCTTTGATGCACCTGTACTGACCTCGCCTTCTGGATGACAGCGGGGTGAACAGGCAGTGGCTCGGGTGGTTGGTGTCCTTGATGATCTTTTTGGCCTTCCTGTGACATCGGGTGCTGTAGGTGTCCTGGTGATGCACTGTCAGCTGTGGGATACAGCCCGACAGGATGCTCTCAGTTGTGCATCTGTAAAAGTTTGTGAGTGTCTTAGGGACCAAGCCAAATTAGAATACAATATTTGACAAACTTTCTTGTTTTTTCGAAGCACCGCTACACTTGTTAACCCTGTGATTTACTTTGCTCAAAGTTTACAAGAAATTAAGCAAGAGGATAACAAGTTATGCACAGAAAAGACTGAGGTCATGGAAAGAAACAAAGAAGGTTACCAGACAAGAGGTACATTGAGGCGATGGAGACAGTACAGTTTGTGTGAGCGTTCAATAACCATGAGAACTGCAGGGATGTATTGCTATGGATTAATTGAGGATCACCCCTGCTGTTCAATGTCCACTAGCTCTATATGGCTGAAGAGCTTTCCCCATAAAAAAAAGGTGTTGAGGGATCAATCGTCTGCCTGTCCCTCTCTGCACTATCTTTGTCATTGTTCATGTTAGCAGGCATGCTATGAACCAGATCAATGGTGAGCATCAGGGGTCGAAGGACAAGGATAAAATACTAGAGGCATTGATGGAGGAAGAAGTTAAACATGATTTACAATCATTTATGTTCATTAGGTAAATCTGTTCTGAAGATTCAGCACATTATCTTGTTTTATAAAATATCACTTGAGTGTTTGTGGGGTACGTCCTCTAATACTTGTTCATCAACTCTAGAATGTGTTCTAAATTATACATAGTCTGATGTGATGATAGATGTGATGACACATTGTTAATACCCCCAATCTAAACTTTAGTTTCACAAGGGAGTAACTGCCAATAGTTCCAGCAGACTTTTTTAATGAACTGCCCCGGGCTAATCATGTCAAATGAACAGGTGGATTTTACTACCGTTACCAGTCCATGGCCATTGACCTTGATGAGAAAGACCCAGTGTACTCTCTACTGCTGAAAGAACAATATGTTCCTAAGGCAGGATTTACATGTGGTCCATAGCTAGGGGTGAAACTGTCTCTCTGTGAAGACTTAAGGATGGATCTGAAGTGTCGACCTTGAACAAAGATAAAATAATGTATTTTGTCATTTTGGAGTCATTTTCTTATTGTAAATAAGTATCTAATATGTTTCGGAACACTTAATGTGGATGCTACCATGATTATGGATGAGCATGAATGAATCGTGAATAATGATGAGTGAGAAAGTTACAGATGCACAAAGATCATGCCCCCAAAACATGCTAACCTCTCACCATTACCAATAACAGGGGAGATTCGGATTTTCTTGTTGGTATGGTATTTATATGAGAAGAAAATAGAAGCCTTTGGCCACACACACCAGCTGTGGGTTTGGCCTTCGAAAGATCAATGCATATGCAGAAAAACCTGGTTGCCAAAAACCTGGATACCTCTGCCAGGAGGCTGAAACTTGGCCGCAAGTGAATCTTTCAGGAAGACAATAACCACAACGCACGCATCAAAATCACAAATCACAAATCATTGCCATATGAATCCATAAAACTGTGAAAGTTATGCCCTTGGAACAAAAAATAGAACCGTTAACTGGGAAAAGGACAGACATTGGGTCTGGGAGGGCATAGCCCCACCCACTTGGGAGCCAGGCCTACCCACTGGGGAGCCAGGCCCAGCCAATCAGAAGGAGTTTTTCAACCAAAAAAGGCTTTACTCAGACGATCACTCAGGTGAAAAAGCCGTATATGGAGGTCCTGGGCTGGAGTGGTTACACGTGGTCTGCATTTGTGAGGCTGGTTGGACGTACGTTGGAGGCGGCTTATGGTAGAGAAATTAACATTAAAATCTCTGTTAACAGCTCTGTTGGACATTCCTGCAGTCTGCATGCCAAATGCACGCTCCCTCAAAACTTGAGACATCTGTGGCATTGTGTTGTGTGACAAAACTGCACATTTATTGTCCCCAGCACAAGGTGAACCTTTGTAATAATCATGCTGTTTCATCAGCTTCTTGATATGCCACATCTGTCAGGTGGATGGGATTATCATGGCAAAGGAGAAATGCTCTCTAACAGGGATGTAAATACATTTGTTCACAACATTTGAGAGAAATAAGCTTTTTGTGTGTCTGGAACATTTCTGGGATCTTTCATATCAGCTCATGAAACATGGGATCGACACTTGACACGTTGGGTTTCTATTTTTGTTCAGTATACTATTTAAGTATGGCTTATCCACTGGCATCATGGTTCAATACATAATGGACTCAGACTATTGATTTTATCCTGGCTAGTGGCTTCATTGATTGTGCTTGTTTTCTGTGACATTGCTATAATTGGCCAATGTTAAGGCACACTGAGGATCTTGCACAGGAGGCAATGATATGCTGCGCCCCTGTGGAAAATAAGAGGACTACACGACACCGATACAGTTTGCTCATTGTTCACAAAAGTATTTTCTTAAAGTTACATTTGAGACGTCTGGCCACCAGAGAGCACTCATGTACAGTCATTGCTCATGAGTCCTGATTAAAAGAGTGTCCTAATGGAGTGTGTGTAATAGTCACACAAGGTTGTGCAAATGGAGTGTCACAAGGTAGTGTAGTGCAAGTCATTCAAATGGATCAGGCCTCTCCCGGGATGCATCTTTAAAAGGACATAAAACACAGTAAAGACAACACAATCCCATTTCAAAGCAAAGTGGCACTCCTGGGACATGCATTTGCGTGCACAAAGTGCATTCATTAATCCAAACCTGAGACAAGGACGGAGGAGCAGGGAGAACTGGTAATGACATGAGTCTTGAAACAGGTAAACACCACCAACCATATGCCAGTTATTTAACTCCCCATTACACCGTCATAACAGTCATTGAAAACAGCAGAGGAAATTATTATACATATTAGCTACGTTTCTTTAAATGTAACCACATTATTTGATGGGGATTGCTCATCATTTTGTATGTAAACGAGTCGAGCTTCCGCCAGCATCAGGTTTAATCCCCAGCCAGCTGGACGTAAAACCACTGGATGAGAAGGCAGCAGTAGCAAATTATTCCATCTAAGAGACGGTGCCAGGTGATCACAGGAAAAGGACATCCTGAGCTCCATCTGCACAGACATGGACTACCACGTCTTCTGTGACAGATGCAGCCCTTTGAAGTTGCTGTCAACAGATGGAAGGTGCACTGGACTGGAGACTAATAAATGGAGAGGAATTACGCACATCCAGGCATTACATGGCACAGTCATGCAATGAGAGGAAATGTTTGAGTTTATTTTATTTTTACAGGGACAGTGCATCGTTTCAGTAAAAGTGCCGGTTTTAGCCGGCTAATTTTCAACCGCAGTCCCCGGGTCTGCTTACTATTTGCTGCTACTGACTAACAAGACTCATAAATAATACATCTCTAGTCTATATAATGGTATAGAGCAAGGGGGAATTCAGCTCCTACCCTACGAAGTCTGGAGTCTGCTGGTTTTCTGTTCTACCTGATTGGCCCGTGTAGCTCAGTTGGTAGAGCATAGCCAGGGTTGTGGTTTCAATTCCCATGGGGGACCAGTACAATATAAGTATTAAAATGTATGCACTCACTACTGTAAGTCACTCTGGATAAGAGCATCTGCTAAATGACTAAAATGTAGATGTAAAATCATTAATTGCACCCACCTGGTGTCCCAGATCTAAATCAGTCCCTGATTAGAGGGGAACAATGAAAAACACAATGTAACTGGCTTTGAGGTCCAGAGTTGAGTTTAAGGAGTATAGTGTGTATAGCACAGTTGGCTTCTGAGGGAGGGAAACCTCTACGGGATGCACATACATTCAGTAATCTTGCTCTGACTTGTCATCATGAGGGTCCCAGTGATAAAATGTAGCATAGTTTTGTTTGATCAAATCAAATGTAGGAACTGGTGTCTACAGTTTGACCCCACTGCTGTCTCTAACACCACACCCACCCCAACCAACCATCTAGATGTGTGAAAGTTAGTGTATAAGCTAATGATCCATCCTGTATGACATTCCTGGGAGTGTGTAGACTTAAATGTTTTATCATAGCCTTTTTGAATGGTCTCTATAGTTACATACTTGAAAACGTAGCAGTTGACCTGTAACGGTCGTCGTATGAAGAAGGTGTGGACCAAAGCGCAGCGTGGTAAGTGTTCATGCTATTTCTATTTAAACTGAACACAAAGCAAAATAACAAAGAGAATGAACAAAAATGAAACAGTCCTGTCAGGTGCAGAAACACAAAACAGAAAACAACTACCCACAAAGCCCATGTGGGCAAGAGCTACCTAAGTATGGTTCTCAATCAGAGACAACGACAGACAGCTGTCCCTGATTGAGAACCATACCCGGCCAAAAACAAAGAAATACAAAAACATAGAAAAAGGAACATAGAACGCTCACCCTAGTCACACCCTGGCCTAACCAAAATAGAGAATAGAAAGCCTCTCTATGGCCAGGGCGTGACATGACCAATTCAGCACATTTGGGCAAACTCCTGGCAGACTTGATACAAAATATTGTGCAGTAATGTAATTCTTCACTGGATCAGTCTGAAACGTTGCACACACACTGCCGCAATCTGGTCTAAATTACATCTAAGACTCCTTTCTGAGAGTATGGCCTTTTTCTTGCATTTCAAAGATGAAGGAACAAAAAACTATGTGAATTTGTTTTGTTTACATTATCTTTGACCAGATCTAATGTGTTATATTCTACTACATTCATTTCACATTTCCATAAACATCAAAGTGTTTCCTTTCAAATTGTATCAAAAACATACATATCTTTGCTTCAGGTCCTGAGCTACAGGCAGTTAAATTTGGGTATGTCATTTTCAGCAAAAATTGAAAAAAGGGGTACGACCTTTCAGTATATAGTCATTAAACAATACTGCCTGCACATTAATTACATGAATGAAGATAGAAAGTGTAAGGAGCACCGAGAACACTGATATCCGTTTCTCCGCAGATGTCTTCAAAACCTTGTAATGCAGTGTCATGTTAGTGCACTAGATGGCAGTATGTAGTATTGGAAATGTAAAAGAGTTACAAAGTTGTGAATATACAGTTGATGTCGGAAGTTTACATACACCTTAGCCAACTACATTTAAACTCAGTTTTTCACAATTCCTAACATTTAATCCGAGTAAAAATTCCTTGTCTTAGGTCAGTTAGTATTTCCACTTTATTTTAAGAATGTGAAATGTCAGAATAATAGTAGAGAGAATTATTTATTTCAGCTTTGATTTCTTTCATCACATTCCCAGTGGGTCGGAAGTTTACATACACTCAATTAGTATTTGGTAGCATTGCCTTTAAATTGTTTAACTTGGGTCAAACGTTTCGGGCAGCCTTCCACAAGCTTCCCACAATAAGTTGGGTGAATTTTGGCCCATTCCTCCTGACAGCTGGTGTAACTGAGTGAGGGTTGTAGGCTTCCTTGCTCACACATGCTTTTTCAGTTCTGCCCATACATTTTCTATACGTTTGAGGTCAGGACTTTGTGATGGCCACTCTAATACCTTGACTTTGTTAGCCTTAACTATTTTGCCACAACTTTGGAAGTATGCTTTGGGTCAATGTCCATTTGGAAGACCCATTTGCGACCAAGCTTTAACTTCCTGACTGATGTCTTGAGATGTTGCTTCAATATATCCACATAATTATCCATCCTCATGATGCTGATCTATTTTGTGAAGTGCACCAGTCCCTCCTGCAGCAAAGCACCCCCACAACATGATGCTGCCACCCCCATGCTTCACAGTTGGGATGGTGTTCTTGCAAGCGTCCCCCTTTTTCCTCCAAATATAACGATGGTCATTATGGCCAAACAGTTCTAAATTTGTTTCATCAGACCAGAGGACATTTCTCCAAAAAGTACGATCTTTGTCCCCATTTGCAGTTGCAAACCGTAGTCTGGCTTTTTTATGGTGGTTTTGGAGCAGTGGCTTCTTCCTTGCTGAGCGGCCTTTCAGGTTATGCCGATTTTTGGACTCGTTTTACAGTGGATATAGATACTTTTGTACCTGTTTCCTCCAGCATCTTCACAAGGTCCTTTGCTGTTGTTCTGGGATTGATTTGCATTTTTCGCACCAAAGTACGTACATCTCTAGGAGACAAAACACGTCTCCTTCCTGAGCGGTATGACGGCTGCGTGGTCCCATGGTGTTTATACTTGCATACTATTGTTTGTGAAGATGAACGTGGTACCTTCAGGCATTTGGAAATTGCTCCCAAGGATGAACCAGACTTGTGGAGGTCTTACATTTCTTTTCTGAGGTCTTGGCTGATTTCTTTTGATTTTCTCATGATGTCAAGCAAAGAGGCACTGAGTTTGAAGGTAGACATCGAAATACATTCTCAGATACACCTCCAATTGGCTCAAATGATGTCAATTAGCCTATTAGCCAAAGTAGATGTCTTAACTGACTTGCCAAAACTATAGTTTGTTAACAAGACATTTGTGGAGTGGTTAAAAAACACGTTTTAATGATTCCAACCTAAGTGTATGTAAACTTCCGACTTCAACTGTAGATAGAGGAGTGTAAGATAAAAGATGGTATCTTATGGCATATACTGTATGTAACCACTTCCCAATGAGTTAGTGGTGTAACAGACAGGCAGAGGAAGAGACAATTACACCTCAGGACTATCATGCTAAGACCACTTAATAGAAATGTGAATACTATAAACAAAAAAGGTTTATAACACTGGTCAGGGGTCACAATGGCCATACAGCGTAAATGGAGATATTTCGTTTTGCCGTTTGTATTTACCTGGCCACTGACTAAGATCAGTAAATGGTGGATGATGTGATATAATTTATTAGTCAAGTTTCTTATCTGCTTCTTCCTGAGACACACCCATTATTGTATAGAAAGCGTCCCACATTTCACAGCTGCCATTTCACAGAACACTTTGAACAATGCCGCAATGTCAGGAGATAAAGTTCACCATGTGCTCGTAACAACCAAACCAGGAGAGAGGTTGTTTGTCCATTAAAGAAGAGTACTGTAGGCTACTTAAGGCTTCCACGTTTCTATTATCCTGTCAGGTGTATGTTCTGTATTGTTTGAGACTTTGTGTTTAAAAATAACAAATTATTGTAATCTGTGATAACAAAATGAATACATGGGAGTTCCATGTCCAAACAAGTGAAACAAATCCTGTACAGTTCAGGTACTGTACTGCAGTAAGTCTTAAAACCTATTGATTTGTTGGGATTGAACAGTATTACAACGTGGCTCTGCTGTAATCCCGAGAGCCCAGCCATGGAGCAGTCCTCAGTCACATGACCCTTCCCATGTGGCTGCTGGATTCCTATCGTTCTGTGATCACATACTTACACTAGGCCAGGGGAAACTATTTATAGACCGGGTGAAACCAGAGGTCTATCCAACAGCATACTTTGTTCTGCTCTGCCTAGTTTTAGTTGGCATGGGAGGGAACTTGCCGACTGGGCCGGCCGAAACTTCAGAGGACTTAGAAACCCTTCCAGACACAGCAGGGTTCTTATCTGATCTCTTTATCAGCTGAGGGACAGTAGGAAAGTGGTGAGAACTGGGCCAGTCGAGGCAGAGAAAAGAAATGGTGGCAGCACAACAGCACCTACACAGAGGGAAGTGCAATCAAGTCGGTGGGATGGTACCGTATTACACTAGGGTGTCAGGACCAGGGTGTCAGGACCAGGGTGTCAGGACCAGGTTGTCAGGACCAGGGTGTCAGGACCAGGGTGTCAGGACCAGGGTGTCAGGACCAGGGTGTCAGGACCAGGGTGTCAGGAGGAAGAAACTCTACCGAGGCACATCATGGGATATACAGAACTTTAGGTCACAGGCTTGTTGTTCAGAGCTCCTTTGACTATTAAAAAAATCATCATCATTAACTCACACACATGGACTTTAGAACGATATTCGTCAAAGTCTCCCAAAATAACATGATAAAATAACATATCTGCACAAATAAATGTTTTAATGGAAATTTTTTACTTTTGCATAGCTGAAGAAGCGAAGGGCTGCATCCACGCTGTGAAACTCTGGGATGCTGAGAAAACCCCAAAATCTTCTTCAACAGTGGACTACTTTACAGCTGCACAAATGAACACACAGGCAGGGTTGTTCTGGTAGCAAGGAGACTACATGTCTCGAAATATAAAGATCAAATGCGCTCACTACAAGTTATCGTTGTATCCTTCTCACCCACATTTGGGCACCCTCCAACTTAAGTCAGTAACATCAACCCTGGCCCATAGAAGGAGTCTCTGCATTGATTACATGTAACAATATACAGTATGTATATACATCAGTTGCTGGAAACTATTAGAGCTTAATAACAATATTAACATCATTATAATAGCATGTGTTCAAGGAATGTCAAATGGACCACAGTGTGTTACATAAGGTGACATCAGGGTCGGCAGGTAGCCTAGCAGTTAAGAATGTTGGGCCAGTAACCGAAAGGTCACTGGTTCAAATCCCCGAGCCAACTAGGTGAACAATCTGCTGATATGCTCTTGAGCAAGGCACTTAACCCTAATTGCTCCAGGGATTCTGTCAATAATGGTGGATCCCTGGCTGTGACCCCACTCTCAGGGGGAGTGGGATATGCAAAAAAATATATATAGAAAAATCCAATACACATGTACAATAGAGCAAATGTAAGCACCCAGCTAATTATTATATTGATCATTTACCTGCATTAGACATAGTATAATCCGTCCCACATACATGCCATGAGTCATCATTATAACACGCCACATCCACGGGTAAACATACCTGGACTTTTAGCTTGAATACATGTTAATCATTACATCTATGCCCAAATAAGAGGTGGTTACAGTCCATAAAAAGGCCTACTCCTTCAGAGCTCAGTGTCCATGATACATAAACTTTAAAAAAGGTTTAACTCTAACTTACTGTGATTTGATGACCATTCACATTTTGTTTGCATAATTTTAGTCTATAAAGGGCAACTTCATCACATTATCACATTTACAGAACGCACAGGGAGATACTGTTTTGAGTTGATCGATCTCTGTGGATTCATGGTGACAGTCTCTCTGTGTTGTACTATATTTCTGCACAGAACAGAGTCCATACTGTCCATATTGTAGACTATGGTCGGCAGTGAAAAGCAGCTGGAGAGTACAGGCTTGTGTATCTCCTCAGTGACGTTAAAGCACCCTCTCTTTCCAACGTTCACTCATAACCAAGGCCATCATCCCGTCCGGCAGGAGAACACCATTTATAGACCCCGTCGCTGGAAGATAAAAAGCGACAGTTGTTACTGTAGAAGTGAAATTTGTTTTTGCCACACAATTACAGAGCAGCTTTTGTATAAGCACTGAATAAGCAGTTAAAAGAGAGATGGATAGCATGTTTAAAATGACCCCAGATTCCTTGTCAGACCCAGCCTCTGAACACCACTTTAACAGCTCCACATCCATCACTATGCCCCGAGTCTTCTTAGGTCCGTGTGTGTTCATATTACCTTTTGTAGGGGCAGGCAGCCAGGCAGGCATAGTGAGGAACCAGCTGCACGTCTGCTTTGATCTGACTGTTACAGCCAAATTCAGATACTAAGTCACCCTTAGTATCTGGACTATATAGGGTGTGGAAACATTGTGTAATGCTCTCCTTCTCTGTCTGTGTAATATGTATCAATGTGTTCAAGGATGGGCTTAGGCAGTGCCAAGCACCAGGCTTTATTCCCCTTCAGGGCCTCCCTTCAGTTGTGAGCTGAATTAGAATGTGATGCTTGGCTTGATCCAACTGGGGAATATCACCTTCCAACAGCAATAAGAGGAGTCTAGTCAGTTTTTGAATTGTCTTTTACAATACCACTGGAATCAGAACAGCTGGAGATGCTGTGTGTCTTGGCACAACAAGAGAACAAACTGAGGATAATGATGTTAAAGGGGCATCAAAGGTCAGAAAAACATCCAAGATGTCTTGGAAACTCAGAGATACAGTACATACCGCATCATATTGCATTGATGTTTGAGGTTTCTACTGAATCTGATGATGCTTCATGCGTGCCATTTGTGTTCATCATAATCATATTGAGCTTCTCTGTTCCATTCCTCGTCTCCTCTTTTCTTCTCCTCTTCCGCCTGCAAAGTTTATGTCGACTGAGACAGAAAAAGAATATTAGAAAGTAACCCATTCCAATTTGTGATGACATCATTTACTTATGTGATGGCATCATCTGTCCTGACTCTCACATGAGCTATTCACCAAAAACATTCTCGCAGTATCACAGAGTTTAGTTATGTACGGTATTTTCTTTAAGCACACAAGACTCTTTTATTAAACTGATACAACACCTGGCACTCTGTCTCTCTTTTGGGTAAAAAAAAAAAATGAGAGGGGAGAGCAGGGCAGATACATACAGCTTGATGGAAAACCAAAGGTAACATGGCCACAAAAGCGTTTCATTAAAACTTGGCCATTCATGGGATACACACAGATTCCTTACATCCCATCCCAGGGCTAGTATGACAGGCTGTGAGGTGATGAAGCTGTATGTTCATCTTTCCCACTCTCTCTCTCTCTCACACACACACACACACACACACACACTCCCTCGGACAGGAAGGTCGCAACATAAAGTAAATCTGTCTGTTTTGATACTTAAAGAATGTGTATTTTACTCACTGTGCACAGATGCAGATGAATATGATGAGCAGTATGAGGAAGACCAATGCTGCTATCACACAGGCTATGATGATCTGCCTCTGGTCTCCTATACGCCAGGCCAAATCAACATACTCACACCTGGACCCAATGTACCCTTTTTCACATCTGAGACAGAGCAAACACACAATTCACCTGCTGCGATTCAAATGTGCACAACAAGTTTGCTTTATTGTTCCTATTTCTTGTTGCCCGAAAGAAAAACTACGAAATAACTTGAAGCGCCTGGGCTATGAGAAAACAAGCAGATGCTGGTCTGTCAGATCAGCTATTCGAGCTGTTCTTAATGAACTGGTGTGATTGTGATTCTTGAGATGCTTGATGAAATGCAGTCAGACCATATGACACCAATCATACATCTGTCTGCCTTTGTTGTTTTTAGTTTAAGTGCATGTGTTCTGTGCAGGGTCACAGTAAACAAGGTCAGCACATTCAGTAGGGTCAACGAGGGATTTCAGTGTTACTTGTCAGACATGAAAGTAAAAACAGAACCTCTTTATCAGGAACATGAACTTCATACTTGTAATAATAACGGGCAAAAATTCTGCTACAGTAATCAAAATAGATACAAATTAAACATGTTTTCACTGCAGTGAATGTTGAGTACGCAGCATGTTCTTGGCTTGAGACCGTCTGCCTTGGATATGTACAGATAAATGATTGGGGCCCACAGTAAGGGTCGGGTGAGTTGATTTACCTGCACGAAGGAGTGTTCTGTTCCTTCACAAAGCGGCACGACCCATGGATACAGTAATTCCTGAACTCCTTTGGACATTTGGTGAAATGCCCGCTCCATTTGGCTTGAGTTGCAGTTTCTATTGAGTCTACGGCAAGCGCAAAGAGACAAATACAGGGGAAAGGGGGATTATAAAGTCACTATTTTGATATATAATATCCTTCTGACAAAAAAGATTGCATTGAAAGGTGATGTAGAATAAGATACAAGTTTGAAGTGAGAGGCCCCTTTCAAACTTGTCATGAGGCCCCTGTTTTCCCTTAGTAACCTGACTCCGGGGGGCCAGTGTGACTTGTCATATAAATAGGCTCCTGGCATCATGATCTGAGGAAGGACCAGGAACTGAACTGACCACTGGGGCAAGACTGGTGTGATTGAGGATAATAATGTGTCAATTACAGATTTATAACTAATGAAATTCTGTCAAAGTAAAAAGCAACTGATATCCTCCTCAGCCTAATTTAATAGCTGTGTAGAAACACACAAACAGAACATTCTGACCACTATAGTAAAGAGAATGGAAACCTTATTTCACTATTTTATTCTCCTCTATTCCCTTCCAGTGAGTCATTGGGTGGGTAAAATAATAATGAGGCTTAGTTAACATGACAGAGAGGGAGAAAGCCCCAATTGTAGTGTGAAACATGAGAGCATGCCTTTAAAATGACCTAAATATTGAATAGGTGCAGATCTGGTTACAAAGGAACAGCAGGTGTAAATTGATCTAGGTATTTAACTGAGTAGCTGTATGTGCAGCCAGTCATCACACCATATTTCCCAGGAATAAGTATGGCGCAGAGTGGCACAGTGGTCTAAGGCATTGTATCTCAGTGCTAGAGGTTTCACTACCGACCCTGGTTCGATTCCAGGATGTATCACAACCGGCTGGGATTGCGAGTCCCATAGGGCAGCGCACAATTGGCCCAGTGTCATCGGGTTAGGGTTTGGCCGGGGTAGACTGTCATTGTAAACAATATGTTTTTTCTTTAACTGACTTGCCTAGTTAAATAAAGGTGAAATACAAAACATTTAACAAATGTAAACTGAACATAAGAAGAATAGTACATTGCAGAGAGATAATCAGGAACGACCCCCACCTCCCCCTGACAAAATAAACTTCACTGTATCACTCCATGTGGGTAAATACAATGGTACGATCAGTAGTTGATTGGACCTCTTAGTTGTGAGGATTATCATCAAACAGCAATTGACAAATCCTGAATAGTGGAGGCCCTAACCAAGGCTGCTTCAATTGACACCTGATGTCAGCCTGCCGTCTATAGAGTGCACATCTAATTAGCAGTGAGGAACCGAACCCAGTGCACATACAAAGCTGGTGCTACATTTCACAATACCACTCACAGGAAAGGTAATGACTGCACAGTCAATGACTGCATGGTCACTGGTGGCAAGAAGGCTTTTATTTGCACTATGGTCTCTGTTGGGGCTGGTACATGACACCTCCTCCTGATACTAAAGGGCTGGGTGGAGAAGCATTTGATATTCCAACTGTTTGAATGAACCGCTGTGTGAATGACGCAGTCCTGGAGTATGGCCTTCAATTTAACGACAGAGCAGGAATACTGAGTATAAGAATGTTTTTCAAGGGCACTTAGTCTCTCTACAAAATGTACCGTGTATGTAATCACAAACACCTTCCTATTCTAATCCAACAGGTTGCTTCTAAACCTGAGTAACTCAAACACGTTAACACATGTGCATGTCAGATGGTAAGAAATACTTTTATAGATGCCTTGATCAAACTTCAAACAAACTTTCATGGCATGATTATCCCTCCATAAGTTTATGTTTCTCGGGGGAGGGGGGGGGCAATATACCTGTGAAGTTGTTTGTGTTGCCTTGGTGATAGCGGGACACATTCTTGTTGGCCGGCTCCTCAGTTGCATTCCATTCAGCCAGAGAGCATTTGCACAGGGCCAAAGCTACAACCAGAAAACAAACAGAGCTGGTCACACAATGCCCAAACATCAAGTCAAATCCATACAATTAAATTACTTTAGAATCTGAAAGTTAAGGACAGAGCAAAGGTTGTGGAACTTAATGTTTGACAGTAATACCCCCAGCTTGGGTTTTGGGGTTTCTGGGATTCCCAACACTGTGATAACCTTACTAAAGGTAGTCTTGCATTCAATCCAACAACACTGTTAGTGTTTCAGAATATTCAGGACAACAAAATCCTGCCATGATACAAATGTGGGGAATAAATGGGGAATAAAGCTACTGTATCTATGAAGCAAATAGATGTGGTTATTGATAGTCTATGTTATTGGTTTGGATATTGTTGCGATGTGCATTGGGGAACTCTATTTGCTAATAGAGGGCTATGGAGTGGTGGATCATTTGTTGATCATCTGTCACACCAGCATGCTAATTGCTGCTGTCAATCACAGTGTAGACAGGCACATAAGATGATTTATATTTTAGTCATTTAGCAGACGTTAGCAGAGTGACATTTTCTTTATACTAGTCCCCGTGGGAATCGCACCTATAACCCCGGCGTTGCAAAAGCCATGCTCTACTAACTGTGCTACACGGGACTACATTACATATTCCAAAGTTATAGTTTGAATAAACGAAAACTAGTGGGGTAATATAAGAAAGATATTTGTAATAATACCTGAAAGATATAAATATCAAAGGACATACAATCTTGAGATAGATGTTGTAAAACAGTACTAAGTCAGTTATTAACCAGATTATAGGCAATTATATTCAGATACAATGAGTAAATAAAGTTAGTGTGAGGTTGAAGAGTTATTCAACTGCAACACAGAACGGTGCCTCTTACCTGTGACTATTCCGACATACAGTTTGCATGCCTTTGCCATGTCCGTGAGCAACGAATATACTACTCCGGGTGGATAAATAGGTAAACGTAGATTTCGTTTCTTATATAAAATCCGGTCAACAAGTTCACTATTATATCCTCTGTTTAGTAGGATACCCTGCTTCCCGACTCACGAATAATGTGGTTCCTAAATGCGTGATCGCGTACCGGTGAACTACACGGGCAAGAGATACTGAGCAGGCTAGAGGTTTGAATGGGTGAAATGGAACCTGAACCTAATAGTGCCACGCCCACCTAATCATGTATGTGCGAGTGCACTCTACCAGTGCAGTTTCATTATGGCATGCAGCTCAAACTGGAGATTGGCTACTAGGCTATCAATTAAGGTGCAATCCGTTTGATGTGCGCATAACCTAATGCAACAAGTTATTCATATACTGTCATTAAAACACATGACAGTTCTTTAGAACATAATTTGAAGATATGATGCACCTTTACCAAGATGGTTGTCCTGTTAGCAAAAACGTAAACAATTGAAGAATATTTCAAGGTGCATCCCATGAAATTTGCATATACAAATATAGCACTTGCATATATTTGCATAATGCACATTTTATGGATTTTTAACTAAAATATTCATCGTTTTACCTGCATCAGCACATTTTAGTGACCTCTACTGTGAACTGTTGGTAAACGGCAGACGGCGCCGGCTAATGAGACTGTGGGCAAGTCTAGAACTGTGGTCAGAGAGTTTGTTTGTGTTTATTGGCGTGCAGGCCTCACTATTCAGGCAATGTGAGTCTGCCCAGGTCTACCTATGTGTGCTCTTTCTCACTTTCAGCCCACTCTCTATCGAGGCCTACTCAGTGCACAATGAGCCCTCTGCTAAAATGTGAACTCAGGAATAGTTCGTCTATGGACATCAGCGCTGCAATACCAGGCAAAATGTAGTGGAAATAGGAAATCCTATACAGGGGTAAAAGTAATGTATCCAGCAAAGGCACAATTCCAGATGTAGCTGGTTCCTTGATAGCGGAAGCCTTGCCAATAACTATCCAAGAGTTTGATCAAAAGTGTCAAAGCACATTGCCTGTCATTTGTCCCATTACTCACGATAATGGTATGTTGATAACTAGGTCATCTCAAATGATAGTAGGCAAAAATAATGCAGTGACTGTCAGCCTCCTGACAGTTTGCCTGCTGTGGAGTAGCAGCCTATTCCCAGACAAAGTTATAGCACCACATGGTGGCCACGTTATGCTGTTGCTGCGGTCTTTTTCATGAAGGTAGTATTTACCCACTATGTTCCCATATGGATGATACTGTATGGGCCATCTCAAATATCTCTCATCTTCTGAGTTGCACAAAGCAATCATACATTCGGTGTTCATTCTACTAATACGACAGCGAAAGTTCTCATTGTAGGTCCTGCTCATTGACTCGTACAAAATGTACAGTACCATTGGATAATTCATCTTAAATTATAATGTCACACCCCATGATCATTTCACACCCCATATAAATCCCATATGAAGCACTACAATAAAGAATGAAGGGAGTAGAGCAGCCTTTTCCCCTGTGGGACCTGCTACACGGCAGCAGTCATCCCTAAACCAATTTTGGGGTTTCTGTTTTACAGACAGATGTTGTATTTAAGCTGTCTCCTCTCATCACTTTGGCCCATTCACTGGAGTAACAGCATCACTTCTGCAGAGACAAAAATATTGAGTGTGTCAAGACTGTTGTTTGAGTTCTGTTATTGCACATTTGAATTGTTTGCGGAAAAGTAAGACAATTGTACATAATTAAAAACAATGACATTTGTATTACAACTTAAAGCATACATAGAAGAAATGCTGAGGGTTTATTTTGCTTGTGTGCCCTATTAATACATGGTAATGAACACTTAACAAAACTAAACAAATACCTCTCTTTAGGCCAGCAGAAAGACCAAGAAGGAATTGGATGCCATGAGAGCCCAGAGAGCATCCTCCAATGTCTTCTCCATGTTCTCCAGCAGACACAGATCCAGGAGTTTAAAGAATTGAGCTCACACATGATAACAAATATCATGTGGTTCATCATGTCATGTTATGAGGAAGCACAACAATGTTCCCAACCATAGTGAGTAAGGACAAAAATTGTATTCTTTTCATAAAAAAATCTGTAAGCCTTTTCTTTCCCTGGGCTAGGTGTTCACACTTATCGACCAGGACAGAGATGGGTTTATTGACAAAGAAGATCTGAAGGATACCTATGAATCTCCTGGTCAGTATTTCAATGATACACTATTTCAATTGCCAAACGTATGTGGACACACCTTCAAATTAGTGGGTTTGGATGTTTCAGCCACACCAGTTTCTGACAGGTGTATACAATCGAGCACACAGCCATAGACTAACATTGGCAGTAGAATGGCCTGTACTGAAGAGCTCAGTGACTTTTGTCAAATTCCCTGCTAGAGCTGCCCCGGTCAACTGTAAGTGCTGTTATTGTGAAGTGGAAATGTCTAGCCGCGAAGTGGTAGGCCATACAAGCTCACAGAATGGGACGACCAAGTGCTGAAAAATCGTCTGCCCTCAGTTGCAACACTCACTACCAAGTTCCAAACTGCCTCTGGAAGCAACGTCAGCACAAGAACTGTTCATCGGGAGCTTCATGAAATGGGTTTCCATGGCCGAGCAGCCGCAAACAAGCCTAAGATCACCATACGCAATGCCAAGCGTCGGCTGGAGTAGTGTAAAGCTTGCCAACATTGGACTCTCGATCAGTGGAAAGGTGTTCTCTGGAGTGATAAATCAGGCTTCACAATCTGGCAGTCCGACAGATGAATCTGGGTTTGGCAGATGCCAGGAGAACACTACCTGACGCAATGCTTAGTGCCAACTGTAAAGTTTGGTGGGGGAAGCATAATAGTCTGGGGCTGTTATTCATGGTTCGGCCTAGGCCCCTTAGTTCCAGTGAAGGGAAATCTTAACGCTACAGCATACGATTACATTCTAGATGACTCTGTGCTTCTAATTTTGTGGCAACAGTTGGGGGAAGGCCCTTTCCTGTTTTGAGCATGACAATGCCCCAGTGCACAAAGTGAAGTCCATACAGAAATGGTTTGTCGAGATCAGTGTGGAAGAACTTGACTGGCCTGCACAGAGCCCTGACCTCAACCCCATTGAACACCTTTGGGATGAAATGGTACACCGACTGCAAGCTAGGCCTAATCGCTCAGCATCAGTGCCCGACATCACTAATGCTCACTTACTGTAAAACAGCTAATGGTTGTTTGAATGGTGGTGATGCTTGATATCTCAACTATCCTCCAGGTAAGCTGAATGTGAAGAACAATGAGCTAGAAGACATGCTCAAAGAGGCTTGTAGTGCCATCAACTTCACCATGTTCCTCAACCTGTTTGGAGAGAAGCTACATGGAACAGATCCAGAAGAGATAATTCTCAACACCTTCAGAATGTTCAATCCTAACACTAAGGGTTATGTACACATAGTGTAAAGTAGTTAAGTAAACATACCCCAAAGACTACTTAAGTAGTACTTTAATGTATCTGTACATTACTATTTACATTTTTGACTACTTTTACTTCACCACATTCCTAAAGAAAATATTTTACTTTTTACTCAATATATTTTCTTTGACAGCCAAAAGTACTTGTTACATTTTGAAATAATTAGCAGGACAGGAAAATAGTCAAATTCACGCACGTATCAACCGAACATCCCTGGTCATCCCTACTGCCTCTGATCTGGCGGACTCACTAAACACACATACTTAATTTGCAAATTATGTCTGAGTGTTGGAGTGTGCCCCTGGATTTCCGTACATTTTAAAAACAAGAAAATGGTGCCATCTGGTTTGCGTAAGATAAGGAATTAGAAATGATTTACACTTTTAATTTTACTTTTGATACTTAAGTATATTTGAGCAATTACAGTTACTTTTGGGCTGCCATTTCTGAGATACTGGATCTGGCATCGACAATCATACCACGCTCAAAGTCACTTAAGTCACTAATTTGGACCATTCTAACGTTCAACGGAACAGTAACTGGCTGCCTTCTTTGAAAAATCAGATTCATTAGCAGCTCAGGTACAGTTGAAGTCTGAAGTTTACATACACCTTAGCCAAATACATTTAAACTCTGTTTTTCACAATTCCTGACATTTAATCCTAGTAAAAAAAATCCCTGTCTTAGGTCAGTTAGGATCACCACTTTATTTTAAGAATGTGAAATGTCAGAATAATAGTAGAGAGAATGATTTATTTCAGCTTTTATTTCTTTCATCACATTCCCAGTGGGTTGGAAGTTTACATACATTCAATTAGTATTTGGTAGCATTGCCTTAAAATTGATTAACTTGGGTTAAAAGTTTCAGGTAGCCTTCCACAAGCTTCCCACAATAAGTTGGGTGAATTTTGGCACATTCCTCCTGACGGAGCTGGTGTAACTGAGTCAGGTTTCAGTTCTGCCCACACATTTTCTATAGGATGAGGTCAGGGCTTTGTAATGGCCAATCCAATACCTTGACTTTGATGTCATTAAGCCATTTTCCACAATTTTGGAAGTATGCTTGGGGTCATTGTCCATTTGGAAGACACATTTGCGACCAAGCTTTAACTTCCTGACTGATGTCTTGAAATGTTGCTTCAATATATCCACATAATTTTCCTTCCTCGTGATGCCATGTACAGTGGGGCAAAAAAGTATTTAGTCAGCCACCAATTGTGCAAGTTCTCCCACTTAAAAAGATGAGAGAGGCCTGTAATTGTCATCATAGGTACACTTCAACTATGACAGACAAAATGAGAAAAAAATCCAGAAAATCACATTGTAGGATTTTTTATGAATTTATTTGCAAATTATGGTGGAAAATAAGTATTTGGTCACCTACAAACAAGCAAGATTTCTAGCTCTCACAGAGATGTCCAGGTCAGGGATGTTCGGTTGATACGTGCGTGAATTTGACTATTTTCCTGTCCTGCTAATTATTCAAAATGTAACAAGTACTTTTGGCTGTCAAAGAAAATATATTCTTCTTTAAGAGGCTTCTCTGTCCTCCACTCGTTACCTGTATTAATGGCACCTGTTTGAACTTGTTATCGGTATAAAAGACACCTGTCCACAACCTCAAACAGTCACCCTCCAAACTCCACTATGGCCAAGACCAAAGAGCTGTCAAAGGACACCTGGTGGATGGAGCAAGACATGATGTCCCAGATGTGCTCAATTGGATTCAGGTCTGGGGAACGGGCGGACCAGTCCATAGCATCAATGCCTTCCTCTTGCAGGAACTGCTGACACACTCCAGCCACATGAGGTCTAGCATTGTCTTGCATTAGGAGGAACCCAGGGCCAACCGCACCAGCATATGGTCTCACAAGGGGTCTGAGGATCTCATCTCGGTACCTAATGGCAGTCAGGCTACCTCTGGCGAGCACATGGAGGGCTGTGCGGCCCCCCAAAGAAATGCCACCCCACACCATGACTGACCCACCGCCAAACCGGTCATGCTGGAGGATGTTGCAGGCAGCAGAACGTTCTCCACGGCGTCTCCAGACTCTGTCACGTCTGTCACGTGCTCAGTGTGAACCTGCTTTCATCTGTGAAGAGCACAGGGCGCCAGTGGCGAATTTGCCAATCTTGGTGTTCTCTGGCAAATGCCAAACGTCCTGCACAGTGTTGGGCTGTAAGCTCAACCCCCACCTGTGGATGTCGGGCCCTCATACCACCCTCATGGAGTCTGTTTCTGACCCTTTGAGCAGACACATGCACATTTGTGGCCTGCTGGAGGTCATTTTGCAGGGCTCTGGCAGTGCTCCTCCTTGCACAAAGGCGGAGGTAGCGGTCCTGCTGCTGGGTTGTTGCCCTCCTACGGCCTCCTCCACGTCTCCTGATGTACTGGCCTGTCTCCTGGTAGCGCCTCCATGCTCTGGACACTATGCTGACAGACACAGCAAACATTCTTGCCACAGCTCACATTGATGTGCCATCCTGGATGAGCTGCACTACCAAAGCCACTTGTGTGGGTTGTAGACTCCGTCTCATGCTACCACTAGAGTGAAAGCACCGCCAGCATTCAAAAGTGACCAAAACATCATCCAGGAAGCATAGGAACTGAGAAGTGGTCTGTGGTTGCCACCTGCAGAACCACTACTTTATTGGGGGTGTCTTGCTAATTGCCTATAATTTCCACCTGTTGTCTATTCCAGTTGTACAACAGCATGTGAAATTTATTGTCAATCAGTGTTGCTTCCTAAGTGGACAGTTTGATTTCACAGAAGTGTGACTGACTTGGAGTTACATTGTGTTGTTTAAGTGTTCCCTTTATTTTTTTGAGCAGTTTCCTCCAGCATCTTCACAAGGTCCTTTGCTGTTGTTCTGGGATTGATTTGCACTTTTCGCACCAAAGTACGTACATCTCTAGGAGACAGAACGCATCTCCTTCCTGAGCGGTATGACGGCTGCGTGGTCCCATGGTGTTTATACTTGCATACTAATGCTCCCAAGGATGAACCAGACTTGTGGAGGTCTACAATTTGTTTTCTGAGGTCTTGGCTGATTTATTTTGATTTTCCCATGATGTCAAGCAAAGAGGCACTGAGTTTGAAGGTAGGCCTTGAAATACATCCACAGGTACAACTCAAATTGACTCAAATTATGTCAATTAGCCTATCAGAAGCTTCTATAGCCATGACATCATTTTCTGGAATTGTCCAAGCTGTTTAAAGGCAATGTCAACTTAGTGTATGTAAACTTCTGACCCACTGGAATTGTGACACAGTGAATTATAAGTGAAATAATCTGTTTGTAAACAATTATTGGAAAAATTACTTGGGTCATGCACAAAGTAGATGTCCTAACCGACTTGTCAAAACTATAGTTTATTAACAAGAAATTTGTGGAGTGGTTGAAAAACAAGTTTTAATGACTCAAACCTAAGTGAATGTAAACTTCCGAGTTCAACTGTATCTAAGAGATGAAAACCCGGATACTGTACAGACATTTTGTCTGCAAACCTTTCAGGTTAAACAGATGTTCCAATCGTCTACCTTCGACCCAGCAGGAAACCTGGACTACAAATCCCTCTGTTACATCATCACACGCGGAGAGGAACAGGAGGAGTAAAGGATCTATGTTAGTGCTGGTGGTGCTACTGGTTGATCTGTTTGAAATGTGAATAACACGCTGCATTGCTGCCTCTCTCGGATATAGCCAAAGTTAAATATGTATATACTGAGAATATAAAACCCAAAAATATAAACCATGTAAAGCATTACATGCTGTGAATTCATTACTGTATTTATTTTCTCATCCAAATTATGTTGTACAAATATATCACACACAAAAAGTTTATAAAAGACTTGTATCCCAGTGTACCAAAATAGAAAATTGCACAATTCAACTACTTAACATTACTGAGTAGAAAATCAAGTAACCAAAGTCTAACGTTTTTGGCATCAAATATGAAACATAATTTACGTACAACAAGTATTGCATTTAAGTGACACAGACTGAAACTTAAAAAAAAACTACTCACAATGTACTAAGACTATTTATACATGTTGAAAAATATACCAAAATGTAATACATGTAGATGAATAGTTATTTCCAAAGACGATCAAATCATTTCACCACATTTACTTGGTTTACATTCTTTGGCAAAGTCATACAGCTGTGTTTAGTGCAATAGTCAAGTACAATATTTCCTTCTCTTAGTTTAGACAGTGAGTTTACCTCCATCTTCTCCAGTCCTCCTCTCCAATTGGGGTCATCGGCAGGCCAGCGCCTGGGCCTCGCTGAGGACATAGAAGGCAAAGGAATAACCAGGGAGTCTGAGATGTTCTCCTGCAGGAAGAAGAGTTCCCTGGAGCGATGGAAGTGTTCTTTCATCCACCATCTTCAACACCTCTCCGTTGAGTTTCACAGACCTGGAGATCACAGCACACTGTTAGTCTCCTTTCTATTTTTAGTAGTACGGCATCCTTTACACTGACAATATTACAAGGCAAGACAAAAGCAAACACTTCCTTGAACTGTAATAATGAAAAGCGACAAACTTAAGGTTAGTGGCCCCATTGGGGCGGCAGGGTAGCCTAGTGGTTAGAGGGTTGGACTAATAACCGGAAGGTTGCAAGTTCAAACCCCCGAGCTGACAAGGTACAAATCTGTCGTTCTGCCCCTGAACAGGCAGTTAACCCACTGTTCCTAGGCCCTCATTGAAAATAAGAATTTGTTCTTAACCGACTTGCCTGGTTAAATAAAGGTAAAATAAAAAATTGATGAGAATAAAGGTTACTGGTAGCCTACTTGGAGTAGAGTCCCTCCTCGCCAGGCTGTTCAGACTGTAGAACGAAGGCCTCGCCGGTACTGTTAGAGATTGTAACAGGCACAGAGATCCTCGCAGGGCCCTTACTCAGGTTCAGAGCAAACAATGTAACTGCTCCACTTTTGTAGCTTGTGCTGTAGAAGAGAGAACATCGAGGAACAGTCAGGATGGTTGTCTCACATACAAACACAAGTTGTGGCTTCATCTGAAATACAGCTGGATTGTGGAATACCTTTTCTTGTTAGTGCAGTGCAGGTAGACCCGTACTCTTTTCGTCTTTCCCAAAATGGAAAAGGCTTCTATACTCAGCACCTCTGGTCCAACAAGCCTCTTGTACAGAACTGATAGCCAGTAATCCTGCCAAAGTGATACAGCCATAAACTAGATAAATGACTATGCAGTCAGGTCCAAAATTATTGTCACCTTTGATAAAGATGAGCAAAAAGACTATCAACATTTTGCAATGGCCATCTCAGTCTCCGGAATTGAACCCCATTGAAAACCTATGGTTTGAATTGAAGAGAAAAGTCCATCAGTGCAGACTAAGGATATGTAGGATCTGGAAAGATTCTGTATGGAAGAATGGTCAAAAGTCCTTCCCAATGGGTTCTCCAATCTCATAAAACATTTTAGAAAACGGCTCAGTGCCGTTATCCTTGCAAGGGTAAGGTTCCGGATGATTGAAAACAGGGGTGTCAATTAAAAAAAATATTTCATAGATTTTTTTATTACTTGTTAAAAACCATATACTGTATATATATATATTTCTCTGAGAAAAATATTCACAAATTGAGCTGTATTTGTATTATTTATTTGATAAGGCCATTTTTTGCTCATCTTTATCAAGGGTGCCAATAATTATGGACCTGACCGTATATAGAAATGGGACAATTCATAGTATAGACAAACTATTGTCACAATCAACAAATACTTGGATCAATGATGTTTTTTTCAGGAATTCAGAATACAGAGGAGAATAAACAGGAATTTCTCTTACAGGAAGTGGATCCAGGTTCTCATCTACCAGGTGGTAAGTCCCAGATCCAATCAAAACCTGTCTGATGAGAACATCCAATCCGAGCTTCGCACCCAGGCCCAGTTTATCCAGCCACCTGTAATCATTAAACATTTATTTTACACCACATACAGTACTTTATTACATTATAACGTTTTTGTTGCAAAGAATGAGATTCTGACACATATTATCTGATTTAGATTCAAGCAACCTTATTCAATGAGAATGCAATATGTAATCCTTCGTAAGAACCTACTGCCCTCACACTTGATTAAGTCAATGTTGGATACATCATGTGGCATTCCTTTCATTTTTTTGCATGTGAGACTACTATTGTAAGTCTTCCTGGAACAGGGCATGGTTGAAAGGCTGATCATGAGGCTCACAGGTGACCTGTAAATTCAATGAAAACCACATGTTCTGGAATAGCAGAGATTCCCTTCCATGAGAGTAGACTAACAACACAATTGACTCAACTACAGCCAATGTAATGAGGCTGCAAGGCTGTAGGTCTGTAGTCTCTCTTCCCACAGTGGAGCACCATGAGTCTGGCAAGCGAGACCAGCCTGACTGTTACAACCTCCAGAGTAATCCAGAAGAAAATGATCAGATGGTATCAGGGTGTGATACTGACTGGGTCGATCTATATCCTGATCAACACCAACATACACACACTCACATGAATCCAGCAACAAATGTGTCAGACAGGCCCTTAGCCCCGCCTCCATAGGCAGAACTAGTCTCTCCAAGCCACACCTTCTTCCCAGGGGAGATCAGCTCAATGGTCTGAGGACACACGAAACAGAAGAACCATTTAAAGTCCTTACTGAACTGCAATACATTCATAGTACATTTATAAACATGTACATTTGTTAACTTTTTCTTCATTACCTCCATGACTTCATGTGTTTTTAAGGCCAACGTGTTTAGCACCTCAGGGTCTAGGAAATCTTCTAGAGACGTGTCTCTTCCATTGACATAATAACTAACAGAAGGGCAGAGCAATCAAGGATGAGTATAACTTCCTATCAAACACAACAGAATCACTAAGAATAAAATCACATTTTCAGATTATATGGTGTGTAGACCATATCTCTCATCTGACACACACACAACACCGGGCGGGGGGGGGGGGGGGGGGGGTTGAATCAACGTTGTTTCCACATCATTTATTTGTATTTTTTTAATTGTTATTTAGTTTGACCCCTTTTCACCCCAAATTCAATCTTGTCTCATCGCTGCAACTCCCCAACAGGCTCGGGAGGCGAAGGTCGAGTCATGCGTGACCCGTCAAACCGCGCTTCTTAACACCTGCCCGCTTAACCTGGAAGCCAGGCGCACCAATGTGTCAGAGGAAACACCGTTCAACTGAAGACCGAAGTCAGCCTGCAGGCGCCCGGCCCGCTACAAGGAGTCGCTAGAGCGCGATGAGCCAAGTAATAAATCACAGCCCCAAGCAGACACATCGATGGCCCTGAACAAACTTTATTTGACTCTATGTAAACTGGAAACCACACATCCTGAGGCTGCATTCATTGCAGCTGGGGATTTTAACAAGGCTAATCTGAAAACAAGACTCCCTAAATTCTATCAGCATATTGATTGTGCTACCAGGGCTGGTAAAACCCTAGATCTAACTTCTAACTTCTCTCCCCCGTCTTCCTTCCAGAAAAGCTGACCACGACTCCATTTTGTTGCTCCCTGCCTATAGACAGAGACTAAAACAGGAAGCTCCCGCGCTCAGGTCTGTTCATCGCTGGTCCGACCAATCTGATTCCACGCTTCAAGATTGCTTCGATCACGTGGATTGGGATATGTTCCGCATTGCATCAAACAACAACATTGACGAATACGCTGATTTGGTGAACAAGTTTATTAGCAAGTGCATTGGTGATGTCGTACCCACAGCAACTATTAAAACATTCCCAAACCAGAAACCGTGGATTGATGGCAGCATTCGCTTGAAACTGAATGCGCGAACCACTGTTTTTAATCAGGTCAAGGTGACCGGAAACATGACTGAATACAAACAGTGTAGCTATTCCCTCCGCAAGGCAATCAAACAAGCTAAGTGTCAGTATAGAGACAAAGTAGAGTCGCAATTCAACGGCTCAGACACAAGAGGTATGTGGCAGGGTCTACAATCAATCACAGATTACAAAAAGAAAACCAGCCCCGTCACGGACCAGGATGTCTTGCTCCCAGACAGACTAAACAACTTCTTTGCTCTCTTTGAGGACAATACAGTGCCAGTGACACGGCCAAAACCTATGGACTCTCCTTCACTGCAGCCGACATGAGTAAAACATTTAAACGTATTAACTCTCGCAAGGCTGCAGGCCCAGACGGCATCCCCAGCCGCGTCCTCAAAGCATGCGCAGACCAGCTGGCTGGTGTGTTTACGGACATATTCAATCAATCCTTATCCCAGTCTGCTGTTCCCACATGCTTCAAGAGGGCCACCATTGTTCCTGTTCCCAAGAAAGCTAAGGTAACTGAGCTAAACGCCCAGTAGCACTCACTTCCGTCATCATGAAGTGCTTTGAGAGACTAGTCAAGGACCATATCACCTCCACCCTACCTGACACCCTAGACCCACTCCAATTTGCTTACCGCCCCAATAGGTCCACAGAAGACGCAATCGCCAACCACACTGCCCTAACCTATCTGGACAAGAGAAATACCTATGTGAAAATGCTGTTCATCGACTACAGCTCAGCATTTAACACCATAGTACCCTCCAAACTCATCATCAAGCTCGAGACCCTGGGTCTCGACCCCGCCCTGTGCAACTGGGTACTGGACTTCCTGGCGGGCCGCCCCCAGGTGGTGAGGGTAGGTAACAACATCTACACCCCGCTGATCCTTAACACTGGGGCCCCACGAGAGTGAGTTCTGAGCCTTCTCCTGTACTCCCTGTTCACCCACGACTGCGTCGCCATGCACGTCTCCAACTCAATCATCAAGTTTGCAGATGACACTACAGTGGTAGGCTTGATTACCAACAACGACGAGATGGCGGCCCTCGGAGTGTGGTGTCAGGACAATAACCTCACACTCAACGTCAACAAAACGAGATGATCGTAGACTTCAGGAAACAGCAGAGGGAGCACCCCCCTATCCATATTGACGGGACAGTAGTGGAGAGGGTAGTAAGCTTTAAGTTCCTTGGCATACACATCACGGACAAGCTGAATTGGTCCACCCACACAGACAGCCTGGTGAAGAAGGCGCAACAGCGCCTCTTCAACCTCAGGAGGCTGAAGAAATTCAGCTTGTCACCAAAAGCACTCACAAACTTCTACAGATGCACAATCGAGAGCATCCTGTTGGGCTGTATCACTGCCTGGTACGGCAACTGCTTCGTCCACAACCGTAAGGCTCTCCAGAGGGTAGTGATGGACAACGCATCACCGGGAGCAAACTACCTGCCCTCCGGGACACCTACACCACCCGGTGTCAAAGGAAGGCCATAAAGATCATCAAGGACAACAACCACCCGAGCCACTGCCTTTTCACCCCGCTATCATCCAGAAGGTGAGGTCAGTACAGGTGCATCAAAGCAGGGACCGAGAGACTGAAAAACAGCTTCTATCTCTCAAGGCCATCAGACTGTTAAACAGCCACCACTGACATTGAGTGGCTGCTGCCAACATACTGACTCAACTCCAGCCACTTTAATAATGGAAAAATGGATGGAAAAAATGTATCACTAGCCACTTTAAACAATGCCACTCAATATAATGTTTACATACCCTACATTACTCATCTCATATGTATATACTGTACTCGATACCATCTACTGCATCTTGCCTATGCTGTTCTGTACCATCACTCATTCATATATCTTTATGTACATATTATTCATCCCTTTACACTTGTGTGTATAAAGTAGTTGTTGTGAAATTGTTAGGTTAGATTACTCGTTGGTTATTACTGCATTGTCGGAACTAGAAGCACAAGCATTACACTCACATTAACATCTGCTAACCATGTGTATGTGACAAATAAAATTGTGTTTGTATGCTACACAGGGGACAGTTCAACTTACTGGTGCCAGGTGCATGCATCAATTGCTTCTGCCCCACTCTCCAAGAACCTATGAAAAGTAAATGGGATACGATTGTTCAACATATCCCACATGATTGGTGGTTATGTAAGAAGAATCTATTGATCTGACGTTAACCTGCCCTCAGACCACAGGAGACACAGTTGAGGGATGAGAGTTTGTCCCATAGACTGTACAAATAAAGCAGTTTCCCAATAGGGGAAAGAGCCAGGATATGTTTGGAATACTTTGTGCCTTTTCGATAAGAGATGATTGAGTT
Organism: Oncorhynchus kisutch; assembly: GCF_002021735.2. Lineage (NCBI taxonomy): Eukaryota > Metazoa > Chordata > Actinopteri > Salmoniformes > Salmonidae > Oncorhynchus > Oncorhynchus kisutch. The sequence continues at coordinate 10,842,949 of NC_034196.2, forward strand.
GGAGTAATGATTAACAGTTAAAGGGATACTTTGGGATTTTGGTAATGAGGCCCTTTATCTCCTTCTCCAGATTCAGATGAACCCGTGAATACCTCATTGTCAAAATCCCGAAATATCCCTTTAGGGTTTGAACCACAGCCTTACTTGGGTATAGACATACAGTAGGTGGATATAAAGGAGAGAAGCAGTAACAAACTACAGCTGTGAAATGACAGAAAACACCCATGAACTATACAAACAAGAGGTTAGTCTCCCACTACAGTGGAAGTGATATTTAACCTTGATGAACAAAGGTATGCAGGTCACATGTCGTAATTCAATTGTAGAATCCTATTTTAATTCAATTCCTTTAGTAGTTTTCTAGTTAGCAACAACCTTTTGGTGTCAAGATGCTTCTTACATTGATTGAGGAGACTTCCAATACTATTACTTTAGTTAGTACAACAGCCTGTCCATTAGGACTATATTGGGACTACTTTATATATAGGCTACATAAAGGGACCAACTCTCACCCCTCCAGTAAGTCTCTCCGGTGGTCCCGGGGTTGGCTAATGTCTGGTCCATAGAGTCCAGTGTTATGGTAAAGTTTGGATTCCTGCAGAATCTTGCGGAGTTGAACAAAATCTTGGCCGAGCTGATATCCATCCACCCTGATCCCTGCCTTCTTCTCATAGCTGTTGGGCTCTAAAGGGAGACAAGATTTTTGTTCTACCAACCTTACAATACCTACATCATTTAGTTGAGAATTCCCTGTTTCATTAACACAATGCAAGATGGCTTAGTTAGTAGAACACTGTAAATACTGGGGGCCTCAAAATTATTACCATTGCCCAGCTCCCAGGACATGCTGTACTGTTTAGATTCACAGTACTGTAGGAGGGTCCTGGCATTGCTGCTGTCCCAGGAGTTCCCAGAGGTCCTGAGCAGCTCGTTGAGCCCAAAGATGAGGTCTAATCCAGAGCAGTTGGTAAAAGAGTAGAGCAGATCCACTGCACACTCTGTCAGGGGAAAAAATACATTTTAAATGTTGTATTCTTCTTTCTGTGAATTTGCTCAAGTGAAATGGGGTGGTTCCAAGATAACAGCTAAACAAAAGAGCCAGTGTGTTGTGAGCTAGACTGATGCTACCTTCATGACCACGGTTCATACCTGTGAACTTTACACTCCTATACTTCCTCTGCAAGTCCTCCTTGTCGAGAAGTATTTCCTGTAGAGTCCATTCCTGCTTCAGCCTCTTTTCCAGTAGTGGAGGCAGCTCCAGCCTTTCACATATGTCATCTGACAGCAGATTAGCAAACAGGAACCAGACACCAAGTGGCTGTGAGTCACTCAGAAGCTGATGACCTAAGATCTACCTCAAACTAATGGCATTGCTTGAGATCTGCCTGGTTTACTGCGTGCATTCAAGCTGACTCTGTGTGAATCAACGTACTGTTCTATCTCTCAATGCCAAACAGGAATCATGCTGAGGAGTCAAGTGACCACAGTCAAACCACACACATCAAAATAGCTGCTATTGAAATGTATAGATATGACATTATGCCTGACAATGTCTGTGGTGTAATGTGACTCACAGTCGAAATGAGTAACAATGTATGCCATTTTTACCTGCATCAAACACAGAGTTTTTGTGATTCTCGTTTGAATGTAAAAATGTTGGGTTGAAGGTCATGAAATCTTGTCTTGTCCCTCCAAATCTCAGAAATGCTGGAGTCAAAGCTTTTGCCAATGTCCTCAGCTTTGGAGACCTTGTGGAATGAAATAAGGTTTAGTTCAGTATTTATGGAGTTTCATAAGATTACGTAGCGCTGGTCTCTTAACTGTTTTTCTGTTAGGCTAAAGACAGAAACAACTTATAGTAAGTAACTGAAAACAACATAAAAAATAAGACCCTGGCTGATTCTAATATAGTCGTCAACATTTTTTTTTTTACTAATGGTAATAATTTGATAAAACACACACAATTACAATTGTGCCAAAGACAGTGGTGGAAAAAGTAGCGAATTGTCATACTTGTGTAAAAGTAAAGATACCATAATAGAACAAGTGAAAGTGAAAGTCCCCCAGCAAAATACTACTAAAAGTATTTGGTTTTAAATATACTTATGTATCAAAGGTAAATGCAACTGATAAAATATACTCAAGTTTCAAAGTAAAAGTATAATCATCATTTCACGTTTATATTAAGCAAAACAGACGTCACGATGTTTTCTTTATTTACGGATAGCCAGGGGCAGACGCGTTTGTGTGTTCTCTTTATGAGTGCGTGAATCTGACCATTTTCCTGTCCTGCTAAGCATTCGGGATGTATAACAAGTCCTTTTGGGTGTCGGGGAAAATGTATGGAGTAAAAAGTACATTATTTTCTTTAGGAATGTAGAGGAGTAAAAGTTGTCAAAAATATACATAGTAAAGTACAGATACCCCTCAAAACTACTTAAGTAGTACTTTCAAGTATTTTACTTAAGTACTTTACACCACCGGTCAAAAATAGAAACGTTAATGCTTGCCTTACTCACGTTAAAAGGTACATGAACTTCTCTTCAGCGACTAGACTCGCGTCTATGGCAACAGACAAAAAACGTTCATTCACTTTCTTGAGTACTCGAGAGAGGTCCACATTCAGATTTACGGACTCAAAATTCCACTCATCCCTCGCAGACTCGACACTTGATACGACATAATATCCATACGATAGAATAGATATCATCACAAATGCTAAGATTGATATTCCTGACATCATGAAATGGCTAGACGCACAGTCGGCTCAACTCTAATTTATATCGCAATGTGAAGGACAATTACAACCCAAATCTACTGGTGCTCGCATTCCTTCACTATCCCAATAAATGCGTCGATCGGTGTAAATCCATCATTGTCATTAGTAAATTGGTATGCAGTTATGGTCGGATTCAATTGTTGAGCGGAATCTGAGTTTTGCCTGGTCCAGAAAAGTCCTTGGTGTGGTCCTCATCCAAACGAGAGAAAACAAAGCATTTTTTTCTATCGGCAGTGCATGCAAAACAACAAAGTACGAATGCAGAAGCTTGCGTGTGATAGGCTGCCACAATATAGCATCGTTAACTAGGCTTGGCCATGATCGTGTGGGGGCGGTCTCAACACAGAAGGCCGGGATGATTTTGAAATAAGAAATATATGTTATGTCATTTGAGATTTTTATTTTTGCATCGCTTGGGATTCTTATTGCGAAAAATACATTTCCATACTCACCTGCTTGTGAGAGATGTGTGATAAGTGAAGTGATGGAGAAGTAACCTACATGTTCAGTGGCGATTTTAGCAGCAGTCCCAACACTTTTCCACCGGTACACCGGTCTATCAGCGGAGCCTTGTCTGGCAGTGAAACAGTTCATTCAGCCTCATTTACTGCCTTTAAAAAAACATGGCTGATATGGCTGGCTTGCTTAAACAACTGTGGTTTCTAATGACAATTGAGATGTATAAACAATGGCATAAGGGGACGACGAGCAGATAAGAAATCAGCCCTTGCCTTGACAGGAAGCCAGTGTAGGGAGGCTAGCACTGGAGTAATATGATCAGATTTTTGGGTTCTAGTCAGGATTCTAGCAGCCGTATTTAGCACTAACTGAAGTTTATTTAGTGCTTTATTCTGGAAGCCGGAAAGTAAAGCATTGCAGTCGTCTAACCTAGATGTAACAAAAGCAAGGATTAATTTTTCTGCATCATTTTTGGCCAGACAGTTTCTGATTTTTGCAATGTTACGTAGATGGAAAAAAGCTGTCCTTGAAACAGTCTTGATATGTTTGTCAAAAGAGAGATTAGGGTCCAGAGTAATGCCGAGGTCCTTCACAGTTTTATTTGATACGACTGTACAACCATCAAGATTTATTGTCAGATTCAACAGAAGATCTCTTTGTTTCTATGGACCTAGAACAAGCATCTCTGTTTTGTCCGAGTTTAAAAGTAGAACGTTTGCAGCCATCCACTTCCTTATGTCTGAAACACAGGCTTCTAGCGAGGGCAATTTCGGGGCTTCACCATGTTTCATTGAAATGTACAGTGTGTCATCCGTATATCAGTGAAAGTTAACATTATGTTTTCAAATGACATCCCCAAGAGGTAAAATATATAGTGAGAACAATGGTGGTCCTAAAATGGAACCTTGAGGAACCCCGAAATTTACAGTTGATTTGTCAGAGGACAAATCATTCACAGAAACAAACTGATATCTTTCCGACAGATAAGATCTAAACCAGGCCAGCACTTGTCCGTGTAGACCAATTTGGGTTTCCAATCTCTCCAAAAGAATGTGGTGATCGATGGTATCAAAAGCAGCACTAAGGTCTAGGAGCACGAGGACAGATGCAGAGCCTCGGTCTGATGCCATTAAAAGGTCATTTACCACCTTCACATGTGCAATCTCAGTGCTATGATGGGGTCTAAAACCAGACTGAAGCATTTCGTATACATGGTTTGTCTTCAGGAAGGCAGTGAGTTGCTTGAATTTTTTCAAAAGCTTTTTCTAACATTTTGGAGAGGAATGGAAGATTCAATATAGGCCGATAGTTTTTTAAATATTTTCTGGGTCAAGGTTGGGCTTTTTCAAGAGAGGCTTTATTACTGCCACTTTTAGTGAGTTTGGTACACATCCGGTGGATAGAGAGCCGTTTATTATGTTCAACATAGGAGGGCCAAGTACAGGAAGCAGCTCTTTCAGTAGTTTAGTTGGAATAGGGTCCAGTATGCAGCTTGAAGGTTTAGAGGCCATGATTATTTTCATCATTGTGTCAAGAGATATAGTACTAAAACACTTGAGTGTCTCTCTTGATCCTAGGTCCTGGCAGAGTTGTGCAGACTCAGGACAACTGAGCTTTGGAGGAATACGCAGATTTAAAGAGGAGTCCGTAATTTGCTTTCTAATGATCATGATCTTTTCCTCAAAGAAGTTCATGAATTTATTACTGCTGAAGTGAAAGCCATCCTCACTTGGGGAATGCTGCTTTTTAGTTAGCTTTGCGACAGTATCAAAAATACATTTCGGATTGTTCTTATTTTCCTCAGTTAAGTTGAAAAATAGGATGATCGGGCTCTTCGATACTGCACGGGACTGTCTTTCCAAGCTAGTTGGAAGACTTCCAGTTTGGTGTGGCGCCATTTCCGTTACAATTGTCTGGAAGCCCCGCTTCAGAACTCGGGTATTTTCTGTATACCAGGGAGCTAGTTTCTTATGACAAATGTTTTTAGTTTTTAGGGGTGCAACTGCATCTAGGGTATTGCGCAATGTTAAATTGAGTTCCTCAGTTAGGTGGTTAACTGATTTTTGTCCTCTGACGTCCTTGGGTAGGCAGAGGGAGTCTGGAAGGGCATCAAGGAATCTTTGTGTTGTCTATGAATTTATAGCACGACTTATGATGCTCCTTGGTTGGGGTCTGAGCAGATTATTTGTTGCAATTGCAAATGTAATAAAATGGTGGTCCGATAGTCCAGGATTATGAGGAAACACATTAAGATCCACAACATTTATTCCATGGGACAAAACTAGGTCCAGAGTATGACTGTGACAGTGTGTAGGTCCAGAGACATGTTGGACGAAACCCACTGAGTCGATGATGGCTCCAAAAGCCTTTTGGAGTGGGTCTGTGGACTTTTCCATGTGAATATTAAAATCACCAAAAATTAGAATATTATCTGCTATGACTACAAGGTCGGATAGGAATTCAGGGAACTCAGTGAAGAACGCAGTATATGGCCCAGGAGGCCTGTAAACAGTAGCTATAAAAAGTGATTGAGTAGGCTGCATAGATTTCATGACTAGAAGCTCAAAAGACGAAAAAGTGATTTGATGTCAGTGATCTTCAGTTTGGAGCTCTAGAAAGAGGCCCAAGTTCCCGACTTGCAATTCCGAGTTGGATGACCATTCAAAACTTATTTTCCCAGGCGGAGTTCATTTTTTTCCGCGAGAGTTCCCAGTTGTCTTGAACTCACTGAAGTCATATTTCTGAGTTTCCAGTTGTTTTGAGCGCAGCAGGTCATGCTGGATTGACAGCATGGCCAATGTTGAATGTTTATCCTTTAAAGCTTGGAAAAGAGACCCTTAAACCCAGACTTGGGTCCACACACCCACTCCACCGAATACCAGGCTAGTGATTGCTTTTCAATGCTTGCAGTTAGCCACTGATTGCTTCCAAACCAGTCATTGTTGAATTTGGAATTTCCAACTATGTCCAATGGCCGATGAGCACCGATACATTTTATTTATAATTTCTCTTCATTATCTCTCTTCATATGACAAGGATTTGCCAGTAGATTGTCGACTTGATTTATGATGATGACTGCTAGCTAAGATTTTGAAAGTATGATGTTGACATGATCTGTCCAATCAAAGCTATTGTAGATATAACTTGATTTCACATAATTTTATCTCTGGTCAATGACCTTGAGCCTTCTTGGATGGGCACTTCTAATATAACTCCATGGCAGCATCCAAGGGGCTTGAATTTTCAAGATATACCCTTAGATTTTGCAATGAAGTAGTGTCCCCATGAGTGACAGAACACTGAGCCAATCACAGCAGAACTAGAGAACATTACCAACCCCTACGCTTCATATTTGCTGCTGGCTGCCCCAACACCACAGAACGCATTGAAAAAGGCTGAAACACCTGCATTTTGGAGCTGCCTTACTCAAGAAAAAAAAAAGAGGCCATGTTTGTATGCGGCTTTATTAACTAAATTATTTTATACATTGTTTGCAAACTGATATGTGACACGTATTAATGCCAAAATAACATGCAAAACAGGCTAAATAGGTGGGGCTCAAAACAGGTGGGTCTCTTCCCCACCTGCCCTGAATGACGACTTTCCACTGAACCTGTTGTAGAACTTGCCGCCGCTGCTGCTACTACTTGAAAAGATTAAACTATAGAAAATAACTTAATTGTAACCTGCTTCTTTATCATAGAACCAAGAGAAGGTGAAGGTTATAGATAAATAAGTCAAGAAATTAGGGTTACAATAACTACTTTACTATGTCCCACTACTCACTGATATTGGGTCAAGCATTTGGAAGCCAGTCAAATTATTCACATGCTGTTATATAAAAGTGACCAATTAAATCACAGAGTGTGAATTCTTTCATGATTTTGATGCTCACAGAAGCATTTTATTCATCTCTATGGGATCAAAAAAAGAAAAGAAAAAAAAGAAAGAAATCTTCCACATCCCAAAAATACATTTTATAATATCACTCCGACAAACAATGATACACCACTAAAAAGTATTAACACACCAAGCAAAATAAAAGTATTCTTCACACAATAAATCTACTGCAGCAACATTTTACAAAGAGAGGAGATCAAGAGGCATCATCAATAAGTCATCCATCTCCTCCTGAAGGGCATCAGCTTTCTCATTCAGCAGCATCTGAAAACAGACGCCACAGGAGGACAATGATCAAACAGAGTACAACTTCTGCAAATGCAAGTCACATCTCAATCCAATTTTCTACAACCCTTGTTTGTATTCAGGAAGGAAACAGCAGCACAACTGTACGTATACTAGGCATTTGACAACGGACATACTTTTGCCGAAGCAACAATCTGATTAGCTTGCTTCTTGAAGAGGTTCTCCACAGTCTTGGCGAGAACGTTTGGGTCAGCGTTGGCCAGATGAGCCAGTGTCTTATATCCAGCATTGTACAGCTGCTTGGCTCTTCTCTGTCAAAAGCAGATAAAAAGGGGTTACAAGCATGCAAAAAACATCTGGAACAATGCCAGAAAACTTTGGCTAGGACAATAGCTCTTATGACTGGATACCAAGATGTGGATATGTTTTTATGGACCTTTTGTTGCCAGGTAGGACATTATCATGATGCTAGAATGCCTAAAAAAAAAAAAAAGTCTGACCTCCATGACTCCTGCTACCTCCATGAGAGGGATGAGCTCGGCCTGGACACAGTAGGTCAGCCTGCGGGTAAGCTCAGTCAGGAGAGCTTTGAAGGGCCAGAACTCTTCCAGCTCCTGATAACACAGAGAGAGGGCACAGTGAGATCACTGGGGTCAAAAGAGAAAGAAAAAGAATATACAACTTAGGAGCTATTCTCAGTAGTGGGCGGCAGGTAGTCTAGACGTTAAGAGAGTTGGGCCAGTAACCGAAAGGTTGCTGGTTCGAATCCCCGAGCCAACTAGGTGAAAAATCTGTCAATGCACCCTTGAGCAAGGCACTTAACCGTTAGTCAGGTAGTCACAGAGTTGTTCAGCCACGACTCGGTGAAACATAAGATATTACAGTTTTTAATGTCCCGTTGGTAGGATAATCTTGATCGTAGGCCATCGATTTTATTTTCCAATGATTGCACGTTGGCCAATAGAACTGACTGCAGTTTACTCGCTCGCCTATGAATTATCAGATGGCAGCCCGATCTCCGCCCCCTTTTCCTCAGTCTTTTCTTTACGCAAATGACAGGGATTTGTTCCCAGGAAAGCAGTATATCCTTACCGTCGGACTCCTTAAAAAGAAAATTATAGCAAGCAATAAAAACAAACATAACTAACAAAATAGCACAGTTGGTTGGGAGCACGTAAAACGTCAGCCATCCTCTCCGGCGCCATTCTACAATGGCGACTGCTCGTTCTCCGACCGCAAGGCACTACAGAGGGTAGAGCGTACGGCCTAGTACATCACTATGGCCAAGCTTTCTGCCATCCAGGACCTCTATACCAGGCGATGTCAGAGGAAGGCCCTAAAAATGTTCAAACACTCCAGCCACCCTAGTCATAGACTGTTCTCTCTGCTACCGCACGGCAAGCGGTACCGGAGTGCCAAGTCTAGGTCCAAAAGGCTTCTAAATAGCTTCTACCCCCAAGCCATAAGACTACTGAAGATCAAGCAACTCTGTTATTATCCATGCATAAGTCACTTTAATAACTCTACCTACATGTACATATTACCTCGATAACCGGTGCCCCCGCACATTGACTCTGTACCGGTACCCCCCTCTATATAGCCTCGCTATTATTATTTTACTGCTGCTCTTTAATTTGTTACTTTATTTCTTATGTTTTATGTATTTTTCTTAAAACTGCATTGTTGGTTAATGTCTTGTAACCAGGCATTTCACTGTAAGGTCTACAGCTGTTGTATTCGGCGCATGTGACAAATACAATTTGATTTGTAAGTCGGTCTGGATAACAGTGTTTGCTAAATGACTAAAATGTAAAAATGGAGGACTGAAGTAACAAAGCTTTTGTCTTTTCAGGGCACCTCTGTGAAACACTGCTAAGAGTCTAGGATGTGGCTCTCTTTGGACGGGACCCAATAATATCATATATGACATCTATGCTGGCAGCTACCTCGGTGAAGTGCAGCACGCAGGAGCAGAATACTGAGGAAGAGCTGAGTAGTGTCTGGATCAAGCCCCGGCTGAGCTGGAACCTGTCAGCCACGCTCCACAGGTCAGTCTCCTTCAGCAGGGACTGCAGTACCAGGGCCAGGTACAGCCGACTCACCACTACCTGGTCAACATTCTGGGGGAACAGAGCATTTGGGAAGGACCAAGGAAGTAGAATTATTCCTACTTCTATGGCAAGGACAGCACAGTACAACAGAATGGCACAGAACTGGCTCACTGCATTGTTGCTACATTTATTACATGAATGATCAGTAGTAGAGAGCAGATGTAGAGAGCAGATTTGAATTCACATCACAAGATATTTAGGGTTCATTATCTTCATGACTTAAATTAGTTAAGTCTGCCTTCCATCTAGGGGTTAAAAGGAGAAAAAAGCTACAAAAAAAACTGGATTAATCTAGAGATGAACATAATGTTATTTTTAAGCCAAGGTACTCAAGTATAAACCCATAATACCTTAATCCAATGATAGTCTCTCAACCTAAGGAACTGTGAAAATATGACACTATCATGCCATGCTTCCTCAATACTCTTACCTTCTTGACATTCTGTCCAGCAGCCTTTCTAGCAACAAAACTTTCAGACACACCAACTGCTGCACACATCTTTTGCTCTGCAGCTGATAACAATGTGAACTGGAATTGATAAGCAAAACAAACTCTTACACAATAATTGTTGTACTAAATACTGCAGAAGACAAACTATTGCACAAAACAATATTATATATACAAAATGTACTTCATTATTAGATATTTTCATTAAACACACCAGAAAAGCATAAAAACAAAATTGTTATTTGAGGTATTTTACCTACCAATCTACATTTAACTAACAAAGACAACCAAGAAGTACATAAGACCTGGGCTCTAACCTGTCTGAAGTAGACCATCCAGTCAGGCTTACACTGGGAGACCATGTCATAGGGTGTGACCAGGTAGATGAGGTGGAGGAAACTGTTCAGCATCAGGCTCTCCAGGCCTTTAGACAGGTCTCTATACAGGAGGTCACAGTAGGTCAGATCCACTGAGCCTGAGGAGGAGAGGTCAGATACACTAAACACTGTAGCATTGACTCATAGAAAAGAAATGTCTCTGTAACAGGATTTAAATGGATTACTATGAACAATTTCCTTGTATGGTAATAGAAATGAAATTAACACCAGTTCTGGTGAGTTTGAGAGTAGTTCACCTTTGTAAGTAGCTCTTCCTAGCTTGGTGACTTGCAGGGACCCATCTTGTGGCTCTGTGGAAACGGTGACGAGGCCTTTCTCTTTAAGCAGCTCAACACACTCCTGTGTCACCTCCCACAGGCTCCTCTCCAAGCACACCTGTTTCTCCTGGACAGACAGCAACGTGCCACTCATGAAGTCCCTGATCTGCTCTAAGCTGTTCGTGATCTGAAGGGAGACAAAAGAAAACCGGCAAAAACAGTATCATCAATTTATTCATTAATATATTCTTGATTCCATTCCTTTACTTCGATTTGTGTGTATTAGGTATATGTTGTGAAATTGTTAAGATATTATTTATTAGAGATTACTGCACTGTCAGAGCTAGAAACACAACACCAGCAAAAACATCTGCTAAACACGTGTATGTGACCGGTAAGTTCTTTGCTAAAAAGAGACATTTTAAAAAGGGAACTGGATTTTTCTGTAATTCACTTATGGATATTTTTCAGAAATACATTTAATCCAATGACGGATAGGATGAGACTCAGGACACCCTTTCCGTCGCTATGCATTAGATTGCTTTTGCAGATTTCCATTGGCGCGGATACAAGCTTCTTGGCCTGAAAATACAAAAAGGTGGACAGGATCAATGGACAGGATCTGCTATAAAATGTCAGAGCGTGGAAACATAAAGGACCGGATGTCACTACATGCATAGGTTTACTGTTATGGTTGTAGCTGTTATTTACCAAGACTTTGTCTTTGTCCTGTAGAATGAGGATGCTCTCTCCATGAGTGTCTATCCCGGCCCGTCCAGCCCTCCCCACCATTTGCTTGTACTGGCTCCTCTTCAGGAAGTCTGCCGCCACGTATGGAGAACGCAGAATCACTCTGGTCCAAACACAATGATGGATCCAATCAAGTCTACAATAAATGTCGCTATCTAACACAGAAATGCAACTTCTGTTCAGACAGGTTATGCTTCCTTGCTTTGACTTGCCTCCGAGCAGGTAGGTTGATCCCTGCAGCCAGCGTAGAAGTGCAGGTGAGGAGACAGAGAACCCCTGCAGAGTAGGCCTCCTCCACCAGCTTCCTCTCTTCACTGGTCAACCCACTGTGGTGGTAAGCCAGGCCGTACGGCACAGTCTTCTTGAGCACCGGACACAGGCAGCCATTCCCACTGCTCCTCAGCTCCCCCAGCAACACAGCCTTCTCTGCCTGCTTGTGTTGGATAAAGTCCCTGGAGAATTCAAGAAGAAGTGGCATGTTGTATCAATCACAATCCACACAATCACAACCACTGGACCGACTGACCATGATTTGGAGTACAGAGAAGAGAAATATAAAGATGTCTTTTTTTTACTCTTTCAGGTACTTGCATATCATCCCAGCCACGTTCTCACAGTTCTTCTTGGTGGGACAGAAAACAAGGCAAGACTGGCTTGGAATGACCTCAGTCACCAAGGCAACAATATGATCCTGATCGATCTTCTGCATGGCACTGGAGTACTGGAAAACAAAATAATTAGACAGGTGCTAAGACTTCAAATACAATGTGAGTCCACCTTCAAAAGCTGACTGCCTGGCACTGGAGTCCAGTATATCTTCAAATATATATATATATAAATGATGGCTCTTCAAATCAAATGGACGATTATACCTTAAAGTTCAGGACCCGAGAGAATCTGAAGCACTCCTCCTCCTTGGGGTCCACCTCGTATATGCTGTCCTTCAGTTTCACATACTCCTTCAGCTCAACCTGAAACACCATGGCTATCAGTGGCCAACCATCAGAGACAATGGAGAAAACAGTGCTGCAACGCAGTGCAGCTTCTATTGGTTTTAACTAAGCTTTCAAGGAATACGTTGGCGATTTTCATGTTGTATATGGACTCTCACAAACAAGGAGGCATACCAGAGGATCAAATAGCATTGCGTAGATCAAGCCTGTGGTTAGGGAATATCATACCGGTCTGAAGTCATTAGTGTAGCTCTCTGCCTTCAGAAACTTCTGTATATCTTGGAGATTGCCCAGAGTAGCACTCATTCCAATGATCTGAGTTGATTCTGTAAAGAAGAAAATCAGTTTCCCACACATTTTCAAAACATCTTCCTTCACCATGAATATGATGAGAGTAAAATAGCAGTCACACTTACTACTGATATAGAGCACTTTGGCTAGAGTCATCTCAATGATAGCTCCTCTGCTACCATCACCCAACATGTGGAGCTAATAAGAAGAGAAATGGAGTGGCATAAATAATTGGATACTACAGTACAATATAATTGATTGTGTCCAATACACAAGGCATCAACATATACATTGTTTGTGTCTAGTGAGTGGCTATTCTATGTTTTGTAATGATAACATCTCAGATGTCAATGTAATAAGATATTTGCATACCTCATCCACAACCACCAGCCCCACATTGTCCAGTCTGTTGGTCTCTATGAGAGAGTTTACCAGGCCGTGTGCCTTCTCTATAGTGGCAATGTACAGGGACCTCTTGCCCCTTCCCTTCACTGGAGGGAACCTGCCCTTACTGCCAGCATACTCCTCCACCATGAAGTCTAGCTCCAGGCCAAAACTGGCCAACCCTCGAACCTGGGAATGCATGCAAAACACAGTGCTCAGATTTGCCATTGACATACAAAAATGTTTAATTATAATTCCTTTGTACAGTTGGATGAAAGAGGAATTATATACATTTCGTAAACAAAACAATGACCACAATACCTTCTCCTGCACTAGAGATACGTAAGGCAGGATGAAAAGGGCATCCTTCTTTCTGCACAGAAGCTCTTTGAGGATAAGAATCTCAGCCACCAAAGTCTTCCCACCACTGGTGGGAAGAGAGTAGATGAGGTTTCTCCTCTGCTGAACTGAGTCCAGGTTTAGACAAGTTTTCTGCCATTCTGAAATATAAGAGAGCATTGTTATTGATGATACTCTAATATGAAGCAGGGCAAGAGCTCAAATTACTCACACTTAGCAAGACAACCAGACACTTTGAAAACATAGCCATGTTAAAGTTGATGCAGAACTAGTGAGGACATGCAATTAGACAGGGAAAAGGAATAGAAATCCATTCACCATATAAATCTTTGATTCCTTTGAGATTGCATATCAGCTCCTTCACTTTGGTGGGAAGACCAAAGAAAGGCCCAAGGTCTGTTGTCGCCATGGAGACAGATTCCATAGCCTGCATGGCAACACTGATCTCCTCTGTAACTACGGCCTCCTTCTGCACTGCAGTCCGGGAGACACTAGAAGGAGTTGCTGCATTAGCCATCATAGCTCTCTTCAGATGATCGGACACGCTCTTCCTTGCCTTGGGGGCGATATGCCTCTCATTTCTTTCTTCAGTGCTGACAGACTTCTCAGGATGTCTCATAGGCATGGAGGTTTTGTCCTCATCTGTACAGCAGTTCCTGTCTGCTGTTTGGGGATCTTGTAGAAAAGCGAGTTGTGAGCTTGGCATGTCTAGGAAAGCATCATCTGTGAAGCCCTCCAGGAATGATTCTGTCATTGAGTCATCACATGATTGTTTCGGACAGTTGTCTGTTGAAGACTTCAGTGAAGTGAAGTCAGGGTTCCCAGCAAGCAGAATCACCGGGCATCTGCTGCTGGTTGTATGGTCAATGTCATGCTGTCTCATGTTCTGCCCCACTCTATCGAGCTTTGCCAGGAAAGAGCTGTCGCTTACAATGCTGTCATAGTCCCCAAATAAGTCCTCAGGGTCACTGCAGTACTGCAAAAAAACCAACGTTAAGCAACAATAAATGCACTTGTAACTCACTCAATATCATGTTGAAATTACAGTAAAATCATCAGACCACAAGAAGTGTATAATACACCATTGTGATATTAGCTAGCTACCCACCTCACTGAACGTTGCATCCATGGATTTGTCCAAAGCTCTGGAAAGCTCTATCTGTCCCGTGTTGTCAGGACATTGTCGTCCAGAAGCACTGGTCCTTTTCCTTGCGGGCGTGAGATGACTTATTCGTCTATCTCTGGACCGCTTCCTCGAGGACTGTCGTCTTACTTTGATTTCGGCACTCATTGTCAAACCTGACTCTGTCGGACACCTCACTGACGTTAGCCTAAGCAAACACTAGTAGCATTCCAGCTATGTTGACATGCTAGCGAGCTACTAGCTAAGTAACGTTAGTAAATACAATACAACCATGTTGGCTGACAGGGTGAGCTCCTCAATTAATTTGCTACTGAGTCAAATTGGCTGACTGAGTGAGTTGGCAAGCTATCTTGAAAAAAAATAGATAGCTGACGTTAACGTTTGCTAACTTCACGCTAAATGTTAAGTGAGCAAACTCAACCGTTTTTCGTTAACTTAAAGTAGCTAAATTGACTAGACATGGTTAACACTAGGCTTACTATCAAATCGTCTTTAACAACCGAGAACTCAAAATATAAATTAGAGAATACATTTTGAAGCGTAACTAACCGGATACATACAATACAGACCACAACTATGAATTTGTAAACATGAGTCTAACGTATTAGCCAATCAGAGACGAGTAAAGATTGTAACTATGAATTGAGTCGGGTGGAGAACGGAACTTTTTTCCGACCTATTGATACAATCAGTCTATATGTGCCGTACTGTATTTGAATATTAGACTCATTATATTCTATGGGAGTTTTAGATTTGATATGTGGAAATTGTACAAACTATCACTTCGAAAATACATTAATTTTGGGAGGAACGTTTGATCATGGGCCAACATATAAACGTGAACAGGAAATTACGTCAAATAGACAGAGCTCAATTTTGGCTCTACAATTTCGATTTTTCAACGTTACTCGCTGGTCGACAGAGAGGGGTTTGTGCCTCTATGGGGTAATGTTTCGTGTTAATTATTCGCATGTGGAAAGCAATACCGAGACAAACAGAGGAGGAATGGAGGAGAAAAGAGAGTAGAGGTCTAAGAGAGTGAGGGAAGAAGAGGGTGAGTTTGAATCGGACAAATTGCGGAAAAAAAGGGATATTGTTTGTCATAGAAGAATGGTAGATAGTGTAAGCAGAGGGAGCTGAAGACGGGAGTAATTGAAGTGAATTAGGGTGAAGTATCGGAGGTGGTAGGTGCGGTAAAGTTATCGGAGACCGAGGTATGCACCGAGGATCAGATTGAAGAAGAGTCTGACAGTGGGAGTTAAGTTTGTGGAAAAAGTGGACTCTTGCCTTTCGGCTGATCCAATTGCGTTTTCACGGTGGGTGAAAAAAAGAGTTGGGTCATGTGGAATCGGTGAGTGTAACTTGAAGTGGTCTAGTGATAATTGTTTGTGTTTCTGCTGAGGACGAATGCGCTCCAAGTAAAACGAATGGGGGTAAGTGAAGTGTTTCGATCTCAAGAAAAAGGCACCAATGAAAGGAGGGTTAACTGGGGTAGCAGTAGATATAAACGTTGACCAGCTGAGGGCAAATATTCCCGGTGTATGTGATCTCGTCGTTTGAAGCGACGCAGACAGGGTGGGGAAACGAGTCATTGTCTGTTCTTTTGAGTTTTGAAGTAGAGTCTTTTGCCTGACAAAGTGAAGTTAGGATATGTAAGTTATCCTGTACGAGCGTATGTGCCGAGTACATTAAGATGTTACAGGTGTCAAGCTTATGGGCATGTGGCAGCAGTGTGTAGGAGGGAGGGTCCAATGTGTGAGGAATGTGCAGAAGGGCATGAGACAAAGGAATGTGTAGTATTGGGGAAAGTAGTGGAATGTGTTAATTGTAGGGGTGCTCATTGCGCTGGGGGTCAGACATGTACCGTGCGAGAGAGGCAGTTTGAGGTTTCCAGGGTTAGAGTAGAGCAGAAGTTGTCATATGCTGAGGCAGTGAAGGAGAAGATTGGTTAAGGGGGAGAGGTGGTGAGAATAGTAGAGATCTACCAGTAGATAACTTTTTGGCCTATCCCTATGTTTCATTAAGATTGGATTTTTAGCTTTTATAGCAGTGGTTATTAATTATACTGCAGGGATGGATCGGAAGTCTCCGAAAATTGTGGTTGCAGCTGCTGAGAGGTATTTGGGTGTGTAAGAGTTACATGATGTGTTAAGTGGTGATGTCCCATCCTTTCAGGGTGATGGCATGAGGTAGGAATAAATATATACAAATTTTGGAGTAGGGTGGTGTTAATTTTATTTTATATAATTTTGAAATTAGTAAGTATAGTGTTAGATGGTAAGGTATTTATTTAGTACATTATGTCATCACTGTCAAACGCTCCCTAAAACACTTCTGTGAGCAGGCCTTTCTAATCGACCTGGCCCGGGTATCCTGGAAGGACATTGACCTCATCCCGTCAGTTGAGGATGCCTGGTCATTCTTTAAAAGTAACTTCCTCACCATTTTAGATAAGCATGCTCCGTTCAAAAAATGCAGAACTAAGAACAGATACAGCCCTTGGTTCACCCCAGACCTGACTGCCCTCGACCAGCACAAAAACATCCTGTGGCGGACTGCAATAGCATCGAATAGTCCCCGTGATATGCAACTGTTCAGGGAAGTCCGGAACCAATACACGCAGTCAGTCAGGAAAGCTAAGGCCAGCTTCTTCAGGCAGAAGTTTGCATCCTGTAGCTCCAACTCCAAAAAGTTCTGGGACACTGTGAAGTCCATGGAGAACAAGAGCACCTCCTCCCAGCTGCCCACTGCACTGAGGCTAGGTAACACGGTCACCACTGATAAATCCATGATTATCGAAAACTTCAATAAGCATTTCTCAACGGCTGGCCATGCCTTCCGCCTGGCTACTTCAACCTCAGCCAACAGCTCCGCCCCCCCCGCAGCTCCTCGCCCAAGCCTCTCCAGGTTCTCCTTTACCCAAATCCAGATAGCAGATGTTCTGAAAGAGCTGCAAAACCTGGACCCGTACAAATCAGCTGGGCTTGACAATCTGGACCCTCTATTCCTGAAACTATCTGACACCATTGTCGCAACCCCTATTACCAGCCTGTTCAACCTCTCTTTCATATCGTCTGAGATCCCCAAGGATTGGAAAGCTGCCGCAGTCATCCCCCTCTTCAAACACCCTGGACCCAAACTGTTACAGACCTATATCCATCCTGCCCTGCCTATCTAAGGTCTTCGAAAGCCAAGTCAACAAACAGGTCACTGACCATCTCGAATCCCACCGTACCTTCTCCGCTGTGCAATCTGGTTTCCGAGCCGGTCATGGGTGCACCTCAGCCACACTCAAGGTACTAAACGATATCATAACCGCCATCGATAAAAGACAGTACTGTGCAGCCGTCTTCATCGACCTTGCCAAGGCTTTCGACTCTGTCAATCACCATATTCTTATCGGCAGACTCAGTAGCCTCGGTTTTTCGGATGACTGCCTTGCCTGGTTCACCAATTACTTTGCAGACAGAGTTCAGTGTGTCAAATCGGAGGGCATGCTGTCCGGTCCTCTGGCAGTCTCTATGGGGGTGCCACAGGGTTCAATTCTCGGGCCGACTCTTTTCTCTGTGTATATCAATGATGTTGCTCTTGCTGCGGGCGATTCCCTGATCCACCTCTACGCAGACGACACCATTCTATATACTTTCGGCCCGTCTTTGGACACTGTGCTATCTAACCTCCAAACAAGCTTCAATGCCATACAACACTCCTTCCGTGGCCTCCAACTGCTCTTAAATGCTAGTAAAACCAAATGCATGCTTTTCAACCGGTCGCTGCCTGCACCCGCATGCCCGACTAGCATCACCACCCTGGATGGTTCCGACCTAGAATATGTGGACGTCTATAAGTACCTAGGTGTCTGGCTAGACTGCAAACTCTCCTTCCAGACTCATATCAAACATCCCCAATCGAAAATCAAATCAAGAGTCGGCTTTCTATTCCGCAACAAAGCCTCCTTCACTCACGCCGCCAAGCTTACCCTAGTAAAACTGACTATCCTACCGATCCTCGACTTCGGCGATGTCATCTACAAAATGGCTTCCAACACTCTACTCAGACTGCATCCAGTTTGCTATCACAGTGCCATCCGTTTTGTCACTAAAGCACCTTATACCACCCACCACTGCGACTTGTATGCTCTAGTCGGCTGGCCCTCGCTACATATTCGTCGCCAGACCCACTGGCTCCAGGTCATCTACAAGTCCATGCTAGGTAAAGCTCCGCCTTATCTCAGCTCACTGGTCAAGATGGCAACACCCATCCGTAGCACGCGCTCCAGCAGGTGTATCTCACTGATCATCCCTAAAGCCAACACCTCATTTGGCTGCCTTTCGTTCCAGTACTCTGCTGCCTGTGACTGGATCGAATTGCAAAAATCGCTGAGGTTGGAGACTTATCTCCCTCACCAACTTCAAACATCAGCTATCTGAGCAGCTAACCGATCGCTGCAGCTGTACATAGTCTATTAGTAAATAGCCCACCCTTTTTCACCTGCCTCATCCCCATACTGTTTTTATTTATTTACTTTTCTGCTCTTTTGCACACCAATATCTCTACCTGTACATGACCATCTGATCATTCATCACTTCAGTGTTAATCTGCAAAATTGTAATTATTTGCCTACCTCATGCCTTTTGCACACATTGTATATAGACTCCCCCTTTGTTTTCTACTGTGTTATTGACTTGTTAATTGTTTACTCCATGTGTAACTCTTTGTTGTCTGCTCACACTGCTATGCTTTATCTTGGCCAGGTCGCAGTTGCAAATGAGAACTTGTTCTCAACTAGCCTACCTGGTTAAATAAAGGTGAAATAAAAAAAAATATGTTCCAAGTAAAGTATAAGGGAGTTGTACTCCAGTCTAGTAGATGGCGGTAATGCAACAAATTGGATGTCAACCGCTGTTAAATCTCATAGAAGAAGATTACGTCAAATAACATCCGGATCTTTCCTTCGCAGGTCAAAAATGTTTGCTGTCCGAAGCTTTCGATCTTTACAATTCTCATTTTCACAGCTTGGAGGCACACGTAAGAATGATGTTCAATGTTTATGTTTTGAATGAATTGCATTGCTAGTGATACAAGCATGATTATACTGACGTTTATAATCACTAAGATAGCTATCCATTTAGCTAATAGGTTAACGTTAGCTAGCGTTAGTTAACCTCTAGCTATGCCATCCATCATTAACTAGCTAACCACATGTGTCGTTTATCTATCTAGCTGGCCAGAGCAACCTCAATTTTTTTATGTGAGTTAATGTCTGCTTTACTTTTTATCACAGAACAATGTCTCAGAAGTCTGTCAGGCTCGTCTAATGTAGTCCAGAAGAACGATGACATGGTAAGCCATTTTAAAGCCACCTATTAACGTTAGCTAGCTACCTTTCGAAGAGTGCACTAGTAAAACGTTATCAATAGACTAAATGGATCCAGGATTACCTTTTTAAATGCAAATAGAACTTGATTTATATTTACCCTTAGTGCTCAGGGATAGCTCTCGAGAACGGTATACCCAGGTTTAGAGGCTCACTCCATCCCGCATAGAAAACAGCTGGATCAATGAACTGCAAATACCGACATTCTGTTGTAACGTTTACGAACGTCAGTAATCCTTGCGATGTGTTTTTGGAAACGATTAGAAGTGTGCTATCACATCAGCGAGAAATCATCTTTCAATTACAAAATATACACTCACTGCATCCATGCATTGGATTCATGAGAAGGTCTAGATCAAGGAGTAACATTCCTCCACATGTCAAGAGAATTATTACCTTTTTTTTCCCCCCCAACTTGATTTGAAGCTATATGTCATTTGACTACAAGGTCTATGACAACTACATTTGTTGTATGGATTTACGTAAATGTTTATCTCCCCAGCCTTTACAGATGGAGAATCCATACAAACAACCACAGAAGGGCTGTATTCTCTGTAACATCACAGTGGACTTCAAGAATGTTCAGGTCTGTCATTAGACTACTGTATTAAGTGCTGTGATGCGCAAATATCCCATGTTTATTTATAATTTGCCAAATTTTTCTCCAAACTTCTTTCCAATAGCTGCTATCCCAGTTTATATCCCCACACACAGGAAGAGTTTACGGCAGGCACATAACAGGTGAGTACTTGGTCAGGAAAAGTGCTGAAAATGTACATATCAGAGCAGAGGCTGTCGTATCAAGGTGTTTATTCCTTTCTAGGTCTATGTGGTAAGAAACAGCGGGAGATCGCCAAAGCCATAAAGAAAGCTCATTCGATGGGTATGCCCTCAAATCACACACTTTTATTATTGACTGTACACTCCAAACCAACTCATTCACTCAGAATCCCATTCTGAATGATGTCTTTGCACTAAATTTGAAAACAATGTCCACAATAAAAATATGCCGATATGGATTTATGGGACAGTAAAATTATTTCTACAAAATTGAGTGCAGAGACATGGGATTCTGATGTAATATGAGTTGGTTTGGAGTGTTTTCTTAAAATACTTTAGACACATTTTCATAATGCATTGTAGTCAATGGCAAGTGATGGCAATTTTCTCTGTAATGAAATAAAGTTGTGGGATCAACTACAAGCACAGAAAGAGTGAACAACGCCACATGAGAAAATGTGTGAACAATATGATCAAATCGAGGTTGCTCTGTAATAGTTTCTCTTTGGAAACTTCAATGTGCCATCTATCACTACTGACCAGAGGATTTGTAATACATTGTGTGCTACAGACTGGTCTGGCTCAAAATGACCATGTTTTGATCATCCAGTCCTTCCTATAATAAATACTGGTAATATTTTCCTTCACAGGATTCATGTCTGTAACCCACAAGGACCCACATTTTATGAAAGATCCAAACATCTGTGACATCCGGCACTTGGAGTAACTGTGTCCGCCTGTATTGTGGAGCTAGTCTAGCATAGATACTGTAATTGTGTATTAAAACATGTTTCAATGTGGAAGATTGCTTGTTAGTCTCGTCTTTGAGCCGTCATGCTTGGGTTGAGTTATGAGACCAATAGTCGTAACTCACTACACATGTGAAAATAATTTTATGCAATTCTGTACAAGTTCAATTACAGCTTTAACTATTTTGTATACAGTACCAGTCAAGTTTGGACACCTGCTCATTCAAGGGTTTTTCTTTATTTGCACTTTTCTACATTGTAGAATAATAGTGAAGACATCAACTAGAAATAGCACATGGAATCATGTGTTAACAAAAAAAAGTGTTAAAAATCAAACTATTTTTGATTCTTCAAAGTAGCCACCCTTTGCCTTGACAGCTTTGCGCACACTTGGCGTTCTCTCAACCTCCTTCACGAGGAATGCTTTTCCAACAGTCTTGAAGGAGTTCCCACATATGCTGAGCACTTGTTGGCTGCTTTTCCTTCACTCTGGTCCAAACCATCTCAATTGGGTTGAGGCCAGGTCATCTGATGTTGAACTCCATTGCTCTACTTGGTCAAATAGCCCTTACCCAGCCTGGAGGTGTGTTTTGCTTTATTGTCCTGTTGTAAAACAATGATTGTCCCACTAAGCACAAACCGGATGGGATGGTGTATCGCTGCGGTAGCCATGCTGGTTAACTGTGCCTTGAATTCTAAATAAATTGCCAGCAAAGCACCATCACACCTCCATGCTTCACGTGGGATCCACATGCAGAGATCATCCGTTCACCTACTTTGCGTCTCACAACGTCACGGCGGTTGGACCCAACAATCTCAAATTTGGACTCTTCAGACCAAAGGACAGATTTCCACTGGTCTAATGTCCATTGCTCGTGTTTCTTGGCCTAAGCAAGTCTCCTTATTGGTGTCCTTTTTAGTAGTGTTTTCTTTGCAGCAATCAACCATGAAGGCCTGATTCATGCAGTCTCCTCTGAACAGTTGATGTTGTGTCTTGAACTCTGAAGCATTTATTTTGGCTGCAATCTGCAGTGCGTTTAACTCTGAACGTATTCTCTGCAGCAGAGAACTCTGGGTCTTCCTTTCCTGTGGCAGTCCTCGAGAGCCAGTTTCATCATAGCACTTGGTTTTTGTGACTGCACTTGAAGAAATGTTCAAAGTTCTTAATTTTCTGCATTGACTGACCATGTCTTAAGCAAAGAGAAACAGTTCATTACCTTATTTGAGCTGTTCTATTTGGTAAAAGACCAAGTCCATATTATGGCTCTTTTGTATACCACCCCTACCATCTCAACACAACTGATTGGCTCAAAGGCATTAAGGAAAGAAATTCCACAAATTAACTTAAAGGCACACCTGTTAATTTAAATGCATTCCAGGTGACTACCTCATGCAGCTGGTTGAGAGAATGCAAAGAGTCATCTGCATAGCTCAAGGAAAAGGGTGGCTGCTTTGAAGAATCTCAAAATATATTTTGATTTAACACTGATTACATGACTCCGTGTGTTATTTCATAGTTTTGATGGCTTCACTATTATTCTACAATGTAGAAAATCGTACAAATAAAACCCTGGAATGAGTAGGTGTCAACTTGACTGGTACTGTATATCACTTTATTTCAAGGACAGTTCTTACATTTAAAATGTTACCCCCCAAAATAAGCAAATTGAAGGCATCCCTAAATATACGTTTTCAGTAATTGAGAGGGGAATGTCACAGATTTTCCTATACTCCATACACTTATGCAAAGTAATAATTTGAGTGGTACATTTTTGTCCTCTGTTAGACATGTCTAAATTATTTCTGTTTTGATTGGCTGGTATCAAATCATCCTCAGTCTCTGGCCCACTGACAGACAATGAAGACCCCTCAGTCTCCTCCAGCATGTTTTTCCTCCTCTTGGGCGTGTCAGATGATTCCCAAAGGGGACGTTTTCTCCAGGACGTCCCTCCGCCTCTACCAAGCCTCCCCTTCCTGGCTTTGGGGACTGTATGAGTCAGGATCAAAGGCAGTGTTGTGGTGATGTCTATGTCATGGTCAGTGTTGCAGCAGAACTCAGGCATGGGAACCCCTGGAAGGTTAGAGCCTGTGCTGCCCCAGGGAACAGTGTCTTAATGGCCTCACAGAGCAGTACATTCTCCTGAGACTGGGCTGGAGTGGAGTCTCCATCTGCTGAGTTGGGGAACACAAAGTAAGTAAAACATGCTTAACACACTCAAAAGTAAGATAAAATAACAAATCAAGAATTGATAAATAGAACAGCAGAAGTTGGTCATACTTTTTTTCTGCTCTTGTTTCCTCTCACTGACAGTCCTTAGAGACGAAACATCTGCAAGCAGCTCCTCGACCAATCGCTCACTCTCCTCCACTTTCTTACATGCCACCTGAAGAGAAATAAACCGAAATCCCAGGTGACGCCATCATGTTTACCAATGGTTGTACATAGTCATTTGTACATTTTTACATTTCTGTTTTCATTATCCATTACATTATCCGTTCAACTTACCTTCAGTTTGCCTTGCAAGGAGTTGTTCATTTCATTAATCTCATCCACCTCTTGCAGGGATCCATCCAAGGAGAATAATCTATATCTACACAAAGCAAAATAGAGAAGTGTAAGACTAGTCATACAGGTACCAGACAAACACACTCAGATTACATTTTTCAAAGTCAATAGTACCTAATGCCAAGGCCCAGGGGTCAGCAAAGCTAGTACCTGTGTTTTCAAACAGCACGGTTGTAGTTGACTGATGAACAAGATGCAGACAGTCTCCAGTAGTCCTGCTGTTCCAACAAACCTAGGTTGCTGACCCGGACAGGAACGCTGCGGTATTGACTACTCAGACAGTGCAACAGAGTTTAGACCTTAAAAACATACAATCGCTCACTAAAGATCCCATGACAAAACACTAACAGTTTCATTAAAAACAGTGTGAAGGATATCACAATGTGAATGTACTGACCTGCAATGTGATCTGTAGACTACATACTCCCAGTTTGTGAGTGGAGCCTGATGATGTGACCTCACTGGGTGTCAGTAGCAGAAACATCAGCTCCTGATTGGAGACTGCTCTTTTCAGGTTCTCATGGATTACTTGCTCTCTGAAGGTCATTTGTTGATCTGTGTATCTCTGCTGTTTATACCAACCAATCACATTCTCCTGGATAGGAAAGTCAAATAAAGTTGAAGTTGATAGTTGCCCTGGTAGCAGCATAGACAGAGAGCTCCTGTTCATTTGTACATATTTAATTTGCTTTCAGAATCAACATATTTTTTTTAATGACAATTACTTTTTATTGTACATCTGGTGGTTTTGAGCCACGGATTTGCACATTGTCTGACAGGTAAACATTTTTTTCGCTTGACTAGTTAGCTGGCTAATGTTTTTTTAGAAACATTTATTTGGACACGTACAGTGCCTTCGGAAAGTATTCAGACCCCTGGACTTTTCCACATTTTGTTATGTTACAGCCTTATTCTAAAAAATAAAAAAAATTCATTATAGATTTTTTTTATTTTATCTCAGCAATCTACACACAATACCCTATAATGACAAAGTGAAAACAGGCTTAGAAATGTTCGCAAATGTATTACAAATTTTAAAAAACAAATACAAATTTGCAAAAATGTCAACTTGTTTTTGCGTTGTCATTAATGCGGTATTGTGTTTAGATTGAGGGGGGAAAAACAATTCTATCAATTTTAGAACAAGGCTGTAGCTTAACAAAATGTGAAAAAGTAAAGGGGTCTGAATACTTTCCGAATGCACTGTACCACCTTTTTTTTTTATTTCACCTGGCTGCCAGTTACTGATCTTTTGAGATCATGTGAGGAGTCGCTTGAAGTGTAACAGGAATGGGAGATGGAGGAATACAGTGCTGAGGCAGAGGCTCATAGTCAGGACGACTGGCTACTATTCTGAACTTTGTCTAGTGAGCATTCTGCCGCCCAGAGCTGCTGAGGCATCACCCAAGTGGATGCTACACTACACAGAGTGGAAGAAGAGAAGTCCAGTGTCTATATGGTGCAGGTTGGTTGGTTCCCTGACTTGCCCTCCACAAGATCATCAGCAGACTCCACCACCAGCATCATCTACCATCTTCTGACCAGTTCCCTATGCTCAGGCATGCAGTAGTACCTCAGTGCGCTCAAGCCATGAATGAACTGACCCTCTACATCTGCAGAGGATGCAGCTTTCAAAGACTTGGCAGCAATTGGTTGACTTGACCTGTCATGATTACATTGCTTGTTTGTTTTTTTCCCCCTTATGAAGCACTTTGAGATTTCTATTATTGAAAGCGCTATAGAAGTTGAATACATTATTATTAAATAGGAAGAGGCTGAATAAAATTCTGGTTCACCTCCCCTATACTATTATAGACGCTTGGGGCGGGGAGAAAAACACTATTATTGGAAGTGAAATGCTGCTAGCAGAAATTATCAAAATACTGTTGCAATACACACACAGCTGAATCACAATTTTAAGAAACCTTTCATCTTATGCAGTTTACCTATTGAGCTTGCGACAGGACGTTTCTGTTTCTGAAAGTCTGGAACAGAAACTACGGTGAGATAACAGTCAGTTCACACTGTAGCCAAGATGACATTGTGATGATTCAAGTGCACAGCTGATGACCCACTTATTGTAATGCTCAAACTGTCGATTTGAGAATCAGTGATGTTGCTTCTCGCTTCAGCTTTGCTCTCCCCAGGAATAAGACCTTCCTGTAAAATGTAATGAGGCACATACATGTCTAAGGTGAGTTAAATATAATAAACAACCTGGCGATAACCAGCATCTGAATAAGTGGGCTATGTGGTCAGACCTATCTGTTGTGGCGCTAGAAAAAGTTAGCTAACGATATAACGTTAGTTGCCCATATTTTCTGTAGACGAACCTGATTAATAGGTGCACAGCTAATGTATATTTTTCCAATCATGAATTATAATATGTATCTAGCTAACTACTTACCACATCAGAATCACTGTTAAAGTGGTGAAACATTAATGAACCAAGAACAAATCCGGAGATGCGAACAGAGGAGTTTGAGTCCGCCATGCCTCCCGTTGTCAAGGAAGGCTGCGTAAAAACAGCGCATATCCTCTGCAATGGCATGCACTCTTGCTGCGCAGCTGAATGTGCACGAAAGGTCAACTTCTTTCAAGAAACTCGCCAGTGGGGGAGGGGTTTTATTTGTACAGGAGAACTTTGCGTACAGTCCTCTGTCTGACTACTAGCTACCGTTTCAGGGAGGTACAGAATGGAAAACTCTCTAAGACAACGTAGAGGTCTTCCAAGGTTTGCTATTACTCTTGATACATTTTGAAACGTTTCATGTTCTGCAGTCCAACTCGGATATGGTAGGCTCAGTAGCGTAGTAAACTATTTCAAGTGGTTCTTTCTTGGCTTGGCTGTAACTAGGCGGTGTTGATATCCTGTTTCAAAACCATGTTTACATAGGGCCCAGTTATACTTTTCTGAAAATGGGCCGACAAAACGTATGCAGTCAATGTATTCTCCTGTCTACAACCAGAATGCAATGCTTATTTGAAGTGAGTAGCTATTTGTTGTGTCTGTTCTGCAGGTAACTTGACCCCAATGTGCCATACAAGTGGATGACAGATCTGTGTGAGGGAGGGATGGAGGACCTGTGGAGTATAGCGGTTGTGTTGCTGCAGGTGTGGTTCTCCGTGATGATAGGGTTCATCATGATACCTGCCATGTTTGGCCTCTCCCTGGGGGTCACTTCTGTCTACATTCAGATCCTGGTCAAAATACTGGAGGTAACTGTACGAAAACTCGACGAAAAAGTATGAAAAAAATGTATGCGCCCACCAATGGAAATGGTTCTGGATAAGAGCGTCTGCTTACTGACCAAAATGTAAACTGCTGGAAATTCTGGAAGAGCTCAAATTCTGGAATTCCACAATAGCTCACAATGTATTATTTTATTCTAAAACATTTTCATCAAACATAACCGTGAATAGCATGTAATGGCGAAATATGTGATTTTGTTCAGGTAAAGGAATATTATTTGTTGGAAAACAGATGATTTATGAAAACCAAAAGAATTTTTGTAAATCTATTAATCTGATCAAATTCAGGCTACTGTAGGCTATATTCACTATTATTGTGTAGGATTGTATTCATGTTGCTCCCTGGACCTTTAGAGCAGACAGACATAGTTAATGTGCAAAGTGGGCCACGCAAGGGCAGTTAGGCAATTAAAAGGCAATATGTAGAAAGCATTGTGTGAGAGGTCAACTGAAAATAACTCTGTTCTCTGGGCAGTGGGCCACCCTGCGGATCGAGAGAGGACACAGGGAACGATCCACTCTGCCAGTGCCTGCTCCTCTACCCTTTGGTGAGTGACTTTACACTCATTACCCATCAATGAGTTCATGCTGAGGTTTGGACTGGTCTGGAGAAGAGTATGTGAGTGGAGCTGGAGCAGAACATGCCCAATTTGACTGGAGCGCGGAGCGAGATTCCCAAAGGCTGGAGCGTCGGCCTTCTCGGCCGCTCCAATTTCACTCCAGTAGCGCTCACTTCACGAGCTCGGGGCGTGCTCTGCCCAGCATGCATTTGTAGTCTACTTGTGTGTTCCTATAGCCCCTTGCTTTACCTACTGTCATGGAGTTCGCTAAAGAAACTGATAAAACACACAGGTGCAAAATCAAGGTGACTAACAAAGATGAGGACCAAGATCAAGAGTGGGAGTGCGGTGATGTAGTGTCCACAACTAAAGAATCATTGTGGAATCTGAAAAGACACATATCCTGATAGCATGATGGGGTACTTACTATGTGCACATGCTAAAAGAAAGGAACAAGGTGG
Source organism: Oncorhynchus kisutch (assembly GCF_002021735.2). Taxonomy (NCBI): domain Eukaryota; kingdom Metazoa; phylum Chordata; class Actinopteri; order Salmoniformes; family Salmonidae; genus Oncorhynchus; species Oncorhynchus kisutch. The sequence goes on from NC_034196.2 coordinate 10,871,174, forward strand.
GTAGCTAACTAAGTGTGTCATTGTAGCAAAAAAATTATAAACAAAAAAATCTGATATCTTCAAAGTTTAGTTCATTTTTGTTTAATTATCTATACTATAGACCATATTTGATTTTGGCCCAATAGGCCTGGCATATTCCCACCTTCAAGGAGCTTTCTGTTTTGATTGTGTTATTTTGCCAAAAAAACCTTTAGGGGAAGAAAAACCGAAGGGTGTTTAGCATCCCCAGTGGCTCTGCAAGCGAGGAGAGGGTATTCTCTGCTGTTGGCCTGCTCTCCAGGCACCATTTCATGAGCCTGAAGCCACAGACTCTGGCCAAACTCAAATTCAAAGGCACTCACTGAGCCTTAAAGCATTTTTCGTTTAATTTCTATATAATTCTAAGTAAGTTACAGCCTATATGCACAATTTATAGACGGATGATATAATGATTCAATACAATGAAATGTTGTTTAAATGCTGAGCGTTTATGTCCCTACCAGCCTAGGGCCGCACTCGCAAATGCCTCACAATGTATTTCTTTGTAGGCTATAGCCTTGAAATAATTGAAATAATAAAGCCCAAATAATTGATTTTCGTTGCTTCTTAGGCTCCCTGTCTGGCTCCTGACCTATTTAGTGTTTATATGCTGTTTAGCAAAACATATAACCTATTTGAAATGATGAGACGCTTCTTACATTCACCTTTTCATGTTTATGAAAATACTTTTGGTTTTGGTTTCAATACTTGAAAACCAAAAGGTAGGTCCAGGTCGTCACAAAAAGTAGACGGGGTTGGTTAAATTGGGATTTTAATGAATGGAGCTAATTCGGAGCAGCAGTTTTTCCCCCTGTGAGAGCAGAGCTCTGAAGTAGTTGGAAAGGATGCACAGCGCCAGAGCGGTGAGACCCTGTCTGTGTAACTTATTGTGGATGGCTATAAAACTGTCATCTTTATGTTCTTCGTTAACTTTTGCGCGAATTAATTATTTTCTGTTTTCTTCGCTATGCTGAATGTCACCATTTGAATCAATACCTTTTGGTCTGTATTTGCCCCTAACTGAAATGTGAATAACCCTGTAGTAATGATTAATTACACAGGTATAATGCTATTATACAGTTGAAGTCGGAAGGTTAGGAAGAGGGAACGCAACACCCTGCTACAACTCAACTCCCCGTGGCGTGAAAGAGGTATGGGACTGTAGGTGCGAGTAATGATGACAAAAGGGAGAGAATTACCGTTTACAGGGAATTTATTCTGTCACACGGTCATTTTGGGGAAAAGGGGCTGGATGGAACCAAAGCAAAGAAAGTAAATATCAAAGCCCCCTCTCCTACCTTACCTGCCTACCCACTACTTACCTAACCTACCCTCTCCTACCTTACCTGCCTACCCACTACTTACCTAACTAGCACCACCTGGTGCACTAACCAAAATACAGGGGGTGGTCCACCCAGGTCTTACCTAGTGTGCATAGACAGTATATACTATGGGTATATGTATATACTACGGGTATATACTATGGGTATATGTATGTATATGTATGCCTGCAGGCCTCTTGCCTAAGCACTCCCATGGTGTGATTCCAACACTTAGGTTGGAGTCACTAAAACTATTTTTTTCAAACACTCCACAAATGTCTTGTTAACAAACTACAGTTTTGGCAAGTCAGTTAGGACATCTACTTTGTACATGACACACATAATTTTTCCAACAATTATTTACAGACAGATTATTTCACTTAGAATTAACTGTATCACAATTCCAGTGGCTCGGAAGTTTACATACTCTAAATTGACCGTGCCTTTAAACAGCTTGGAAAATTCCAGAAAATTATGTCATGGCTTTAGAAGCTTCTAATAGGCTAATTGACATAATTTGAGTCATTTGGATGTGTACCTGTGGATGTATTTCAAGGCCTACCTTCAAACTCAGTACCTCTTTGCTTGACATCATGGGAAAATCAAAAGAAATCAGCCAAGACCTCAGAAAAAAATCATTGTAGACCTCCACAAGTCTGATTCATCCTTGGGAGCAATTTTCAAATGCCTGAAGGTACCACGTTCATCTGTACAAACAATAGTACGCAAGTATAAACACCATGGGACCACACAGCCGTCATACACCGCTCAGGAAGGAGACACGTTCACGTCTCCTAGAGATGAACGTACTTTGGCGCGAAACAGGTACAAAAGTATCTATATCCACAGTAAAACAAGTCCTATATCGACATAACCTGAACGGCCGCTCAGCAAGGAAGAAACCACTGCTCCAAAACCACCATAAAAAAGCCAGACTGCGGTTTGCAACTGCACATGGGGACAAAGATCATACTTGCTGGAGAAATGTCCTCTGGTCTGATGAAATAAAAATAGAACTGTTTGGCCATAATGACCATTGTTATGTGAGGAGGAAAATTGGGAGGCTTGCAAGCCGAAGAATACCATCCCAACCGTGAAGCATGGGGGTGGCAGCATCATGTTGTGGGGGTACTTTTCTGCAGGAGGGACTAGTACACTTCACAAAATAGATGGCATCATGAGGATGGAAAATTATGTGGATATATTGAAGCAACATCTCAAGACATCAGTCTTGTTAAAGCTTGGTCACAAATGGGTCTTCCAAATGGACAATGACCCCAGGCATACTTCCAAAGTTGTGGCAAAATGGCTTAAGGACAACAAAGTCAAGGTATTGGAGTGGCCATCACAAAGCCCTGACCTCAATCCTATAGAAAAGTTGTGGGCAGAACTGAAAAAGCGTATGCAAGTAAGGAGGCCTACAAATCTGACTCCGTTACACCAGCTCTGTCAGGAGGAATTTGCCAAAATTCACCCAACTTATTGTGGGAAGCTTGTGGAAGGCTACCCTAAACGTTTGACCGAAGTCAAAACAATTTAAAGGCAATGCTACCAAATACTAATTGAGTGTATGTAAACTTCTGACCCACTGGGAATGTGATGAAAGAAATAAAAGCTTAAATAAATCATTCTCTCTACTATTATTCTGACATTTCACATTCTTAAAATAAAGTGGTGATCCTAACTGACCTAAGACAGGGAATTTCTACTAGGATTAAATGTCAGAAATAGTGAAAAACTGAGTTTAAATGTAGTTGGCTAAGGTGTATGTAAACTTCCGACTTCAACTGTACAGTGCCTTGCGAAAGTATTCGGCCCCCTTGAACTTTGCGACCTTTTGCCACATTTCAGGCTTCAAACATAAAGATATAAAACTGTATTTTTTGTGAAGAATCAACAACAAGTGGGACACAATCATGAAGTGGAACGACATTTATTGGATATTTCAAACTGTTGAGGATCTTGGTTCCCAACTGGGAACCAGCCCTCCCACCGTCAGCTGGAATGTGGCGCATGGAACGCAAAAAATATTCTTACAAATATTTAACCTCCACACATTAACAAGTCCAATAGCTCAAATGAAAGATAAACAACTTGTTTATCTAGCCAGCAAGTCAGATTTCTAAAATGTTTTACGGCGAAAACATAGCACATATTTATGTCAAACCACCACCGAAGACACAGCTAATTTCCATAGCCAAATTGAACAAAATATGCAATCACCAAACGCAGGATTAAAAGAAAAATAATTTCACTAACCTTTTGAAATCTTCATCAGATGACAGTAATATAACATGTTACACAGTACATTTATGTTTTTTTCAATAATATGCTATATAAGTCCATAAATCTCTGTTTACAATGACGCATTGTTCAAAAAATGCTACTCAAATGTCCGGAGAAATGACGATAGCTCCGGCAGATGCCGTCAGCTAACATGGAATACACAACATAAACTTAGACTAAATATGCATGTTCTACATATATATATATAGAAAGATACACTTCTTCTAAATGCAATCGCTGTGTTACATTTATTTTTAACGTTACAGATTTCGTTCACTAGGCTATAATATGAGTCGGCGCTCAGGAATTAGCATTTTGGCTCCTCTATCTTGGAGTCCACAGAAACCCAAATTTAACACATAAATATTCCCTTACCTTTGCTGTTCTTCCATCAGAAGACCTGGACGGGTTTATACTTACCAAAAACAGCTTTAGTTTTGAAGTCTGTCTTTCGGTTATCAAACACGACATATTTCGGTTGAAATGCAGCCAAAAAGTCAAGTGGGTGCGCACCAAAACGTCGAAATTACATATTATATGTCGACTAAACTTGTCAAACTATGTTCAGAACACAGCGTTAGCATGTTATATAGCGTCACAGCAATTCTGAGGACGAACAGAAACACACGCATCGTTTAATCAATCTTGGAAGAAAGACATCACCGGAGCAGAGCGCGCATGAGAGTAACCTGTTTTTTCGCGTGACCGAAAGGTTTCGGCCCACCAAAACTCTCGTGAGCGCGCGATTCTCACAATGAGAAGCCCCATTGAAAGCAGACATCGCGCTGAAGACATATAAACTGTTCCCAGGACTGTAGGTGCTTGGGAAGGGTGGGGGCGATGACGTCAAAGTTGGGCCAACTTTTATGATGACAAGAGAGAGTTTGGGAGAATTAGTGCCCTGGGAGTTCTGCTTTACATACAGACATAATTTAAACGGTTTTAGAAGCTTTAGAGTGTTTTCTATTCAATAATATTTTTTATATGCATATATTAGCAATTTTTGACAGATTTTCTTTCTGTTTACTATGGGCACGCAATCCCCCCAAAGGGGGCAGCAATCAGCCCTATCTTTAACATGAAAAACTGAAAAATTGGGCGTGCAAAATTATTCAGCCCCCTTAAGTTAATACTTTGTAGCGCCACCTTTTGCTGCGATTACAGCTTTTTTCCGATTACAAATTTTTTCCCATTCCTCCTTGCAAAACAGCTCGAGCTCAGTGAGGTTGGATGGAGAGCATTTGTGAACAGCAGTTTTCAGTTCTTTCCACAGATTCTCGATTGGATTCAGGTCTGGACTTTGACTTGGCCATTCTAACACCTGGATATGTTTATTTTTGAACCATTCCATTGTAGATTTTGCTTTATGTTTTGTATCATTGTCTTGTTGGAAGACAAAAGTCCATCCCAGTCTCAGGTCTTTTGCAGACTCCATCAGGTTTTCTTCCAGAATGGTCCTGTATTTGGCTCCATCCATCTTCCCATCAATTTTAACCATCTTCCCTGTCCCTGCTGAAGAAAAGCAGGCCCAAACCATGATGCTGCCACCACCATGTTTGACAGTGGGGATGGTGTGTTTAGGGTGATGAGCTGTGTTGCTTTTACGCCAAACATAACGTTTTGCATTGTTGCCAAAAAGTTAAATTTTGGTTTCATCTGACCAGAGCACCTTCTTCCACAGTTTGGTGTGTCTCCCAGGTGGCTTGTGGCAAACTTTAAACAACACTTTTTATGGATATCTTTAAGAAATGGCTTTCTTCTTGCCACTCTTCCATAAAGGCCAGATTTGTGCAATATATGACTGATTGTTGTCCTATGGACAGAGTCTCCCACCTCAGCTGTAGATCTCTGCAGTTCATCCAGAGTGATCATGGGCCTCTTGGCTGCATCTCTGATCAGTCTTCTCCTTGTATGAGCTGAAAGTTTAGAGGGATGGCCAGGTCTTGGTAGATTTGCAGTGGTCTGATACTCCTTCCATTTCAATATTATCGCTTGCACAGTGCTCCTTGGGATGTTTAAAGCTTGGGAAATATTTTTGTATCCATATCTGGCTTTAAACTTCTTCACAACAGTATCTCGGACCTGCCTGGTGTGTTCCTTGTTCTTCATGATGCTCTCTGCGCTTTTAACGGACCTCTGAGACTCTGATCACAGTGCAGGTGCATTTATACGGAGACTTGATTACACACAGGTGGATTGTATTTATCATCATTAGTCATTTAGGTGAACATTGGATCATTCAGAGATCCTCACTGAACTTCTGGAGAGAGTTTGCTGCACTGAAAGTAAAGGCGCTGAATAATTTTGCACGCCCAATTTTTCAGTTTTTGATTTGTTAAAAAAGTTTGAAATATCCAATAAATGTCGTTCCACTTCATGATTGTGTCCCACTTGTTGTTGATTCTTCACAAAAAAATACAGTTTTATATCTTTATGTTTGAAGCCTGAAATGTGGCAAAAGGTCGCAAAGTTCAAGGGGGCCGAATACTTTCGCAAGGCACTGTACATCCAGTAAGTTGAGTTGAATTCTGATGGTTTGTAGCAGAGCAATCACTTCTTGACAGCACCCCTGATTTGAACAAAACCTCCCATGCATACTTGCACATTGAATAAGTGCTCAGAAAGTGTCTTGTTGGAGCTGAATGCGAAAACCTTCAAGAGATATGCCGAATGGTGCTCAAAGTTGAACCACACCTGCAGCCAATTTATGCTTGATCCAAAAATGTGGTTGGAGGCTCCATATGGAGAGTGTTACACAATTGTGAAGGCGGGATGGTCCTGTATAAACTCAAACTCGCTTCCTTGACAACTTCCATCTCATCAGCTCTACTCAACAGCTCTGCGCTGCCCCGCGAAGTGCAAGAGGTATGAATCCCCTCACAGTAAATGCTACACGGCCAATGCAGACGACGGATTGACCATGATTGGCCTTTAACATCTCTGATGATGGGTTTTACAGTGCATTCAGAGAGTATTCAGACCCCATGACTTTTTCTAAATTTTGTTAAGTTACAGCCTTATTCTAAAATGGATTGAATTACTTTTCCCCCCTCATCAATCTACAAACAATACCCCATAATTTCAAAGCAAAAAACAGTTTTTTTTACACAAGTGTTCAGACCCTTTTCTATGAGATTTGAAATTGAGCTCAGGTGCATCCTGTTTCCATTGATCATCCTTGATGTTTCTACAACTTGATTGGAGTCCGCTTTTTGACCAAGAAGAAGAGGGATGGAGTGCTGCGTCACATGACCTGGCCTCCACAATCACCCAACCTCAACCCAATTGAGATGGTTTTGGATTAGTTGGACTGCAGAGTGAAGGAAAAGCAGCCAACAAGTGCTCAGCATATGTGGGAACTCCTTCAAGTCTTATGGAAAAGCATTCCAGGTGAAGCTGGTTGAGAGAATGCCAAGAGTGTGCAAAGCTGTCAACTGATTGGCTCAAACGCGTTAAGGAAAGAAATTCCACAAAGTAACTTAAAGGCACAGGTTTTAATTTAAATGCATTCTAGGTGACTACCTCATGCAGCTGGTTGAGAGAATGCCAAGAGTGCGCAAAGCTGTCATCAAGGCAAAGGGTGGCTACATTGAAGAATATAAAATATGTTTTGATTTGTTTAATGCTTTTTTGCTTACTGCATGATTCCATGTGTGTTATTTCAGATTTTTGATGTCTTCACTATTATTCTACATGTAGAAAATAGTAAAACCCTTGAATGAGTGGGTGTGTCTAAACTTTTGACTGGTACTGTATATGGACATGAATATAAAACATTTATACTATGAATACATTTTTTTAATTATTCAAGTATAATTGACCAAAGTTGCGATAGATTGACAGATTTTCAGTCAATTAGCCAAAATTCCGGCAGCTTTCGTAAATTACCGGTAGCATTGCAACCCTAATTCTGCTCTCATAACAAAGTGTTCTGTAGTATGAGGGATTGAATTCAGCTCGGTCTGGAAGGAGTATACCCTGCATATGTGACTGTGTGTCAGTGTAGGGGCTTGTGATTGGTGTGGGTGTAGATTGGAGCAGCCCTGTCCCACTCTGATGATGCAATTGCGGATTGCGTAACTTCAGGCAGAAAACTCACTCTCTCTCTGTGTAGCCTAACCTTCGACCCATATGCTGTGAAATACTGTGTGCCACCGTCATCTGCTTTTTCTGGAAATAAGCATTTGAAAGATGTCACTTCACCATCCTCTGCAAACTTTATGATACCATTTGCCCTATATTGTGTTAAATACTTATACTTAATGGGCATGTATATCACATGCTATTTTAGAACCACATTGAAGATTCCAATAGATCAGTTTTGTGTCAGGCTTTATACTGGGGACTTTTTGTGGTGTCTATAAATTATTTATCTCGAATTCCAATGTTGTTGAATTAACACTCAGCCATCTGTTGGTCACAAACATTGGTATTGTAAATCAGATGTGACAGGAAACTTCAAAAAGTACAGAGGTCTTTTATTTGTATTTTTTATGAAACACAGGAAGGACAAGTCACCACCGTGATGTTGTGCAATAAGATTTAGCAAATCGTTTAGCAAAGATTACAAAATCCACCATGTTTGCTCCTGTCGTCTATAACTCAATGTCTGTGAACATAATAATTAAGCTTGTATTACTGTATAATCATGGCACAAGGGAAGTGTTTTACTGAAGCTGGGCAAAATACAGTGCTGCTGTGTCTGAAGAAAAGGAATGGGAGCTCTCTACTCTGTGCTCTCAGTGGTACCTGGTACTGACAGGCCTCGTACTGATCAGCTATGCCACAACAGTCCTCCATTCCTCATCAGCTTTACCCTCTCTCTGGGATATCATAGATAGTTAGGTACTACAATCAGTAGGTACACTTATACTATCCTTGCCCTTCCTTACACCTCTCTATTTTATGTCCTAAATCGCTAGGTATGGACTAAACCCACAGGTATAACGTACTGTAAACGTTAATAATCTCCTCTTCTTTGGCCAGGACTCATCCAGAGGGAGGGGGGGCTCCATGGAACAGGAGATGGGGGAGCTGCGTCGGTATCGTACCCAGTCCATATCGAGGGGAGAGTTTGCGCTGAGCGACTCGTTCTACTTCTACATAAAGGGCCTGGAGAGCATTGTGGACGACCAGGTGACTCAGCGCTTCTCGTCTGAGGAGCTGGTCTCTTGGAACCTCCTGACCCGCACCAACCACAACTTCCACTACATCAGCCTGCGACTCACCATCATCTGGGGACTGGGCGTGATCATACGTTACTGTGTCCTTTTCCCTCTCAGGTGGGTCTGACCTGCCCTTCTTGACCTCTTGACCTCATCCTGCCAGTGTCCTACCCATTTCAGTTCAGTTCAATTCAGTTTATGTCAACCGATCATGTACTCAATATGATGTGATCCATAGTAGAATGGTATACGTTTCCATTTCTATAGACTCTTTTTCAACATGTGATCCCTTCTTCCATTTAGGATAACCCTGGCAATCATTGGGTTGACCTGGCTGGTGATTGGGACAACCTTGGTGGGATTTCTACCTAACAAGAGGTAACTACGATGTGGTACGCTACTGAGTTTTTATGAGTACGTTGTAGAACTTTCATAAATTGTGGTGATAGAAAGATTGAATGTTCCTATCTCTCAACGAGCCGGCTAGCTCGAGAGTGGGTATATTGCTCGAGAAAATAGAATATCCTTTGGCTGTTACCGTACATTGCTCTTGTGTTCTAGATTGAAGAACTGGCTCAGTGAATTAGTCCATCTGATGTGCTACAGGATCTGTGCCAGAGGTCTCTCTGCCACCATTCAATACCACAACAAGTTAGTATCCAGACAAACTACTTAGAAATACATTTAGGAAGTAATGTTGGTATCAACATTTTTCGATGTCATTGAAATAAATGCTTATTTTTGACAGAGAGAATAAACCACAAAAAGGAGGAATATGCGTAGCAAACCACACCTCGCCTATTGACATTGTCATTTTGGCCAATGATGGATGCTACGCTATGGTGGGTAACATAAACATTGGTCAACATATCACTGATATTTGATATCTCATCCATCACTTTTGGTTCTTAGCAGGCTAGAGTTGTCATGCTCTCTGTGTCTGGTATTATTCCCAGGTGGGTCAAAGTCACGGTGGGCTGATGGGGGTCATCCAGAGGTCAATGGTGAGGTCCTGCCCCCACGTCTGGTTCGAGAGGTCGGAGATGAGAGACCGAAATGCTGTTACTAGTAGGTGAGACAGCAAGTAAATGGGAAAAGACAGCAGGATATGTCTTTTTCATCTAAACATTTACTCAGTTTCTTCTGAAAAGTAAATGAATCGCATGCCGATGTTGATGGTGCATATATATTGATTGTATGACGATATACAGTACATTGCCATTACAGCCACTCAATCATCCTATCTGCTATATATTGTTTTCATCATGATTAGTGTTGTCCTGGTTATTGATCTGCCCCCATCCATCCTCTCCCAGATTGAGGGCTCATGTTGCAGCTAAAACCAATCTACCCATCTTGATCTTCCCTGAGGGTAAGTCTCTATACTTGGACTGTCAGGTCTTTCCTCTGCTGCAGTCTGGAGAGAAGTTGTGATTGGGGTCAATTCCATTTCAATTCAGTCAATGCACGAGGTAAACTCAAATTCCAATTTTCCTCATTACTTTTCGATAAGGGATTGCAGTTTACTTCCTGAATTGACTGAGTTGAATTGAAGTAGAGCCTAACACCACTGGACACTGTGGTTGTGGTGGTCTCGTGACTATGTCTGTTCCCTCTTACAAGGAACCTGCATCAACAACACATCGGTCATGATGTTCAAGAAGGGAAGCTTTGAGATTGGAGGGACTATATACCCAGTCGCAATCAAGGTACTGGCCTCTAATCTGAATGTCTGAAATCCCCTTGTGTTCTCTAACCTCTGCTCCTCCCATCAAGCAGCATGTCACTGAACACTTATTATATGAATACATCATCAAGTTGACACCATATTGGCCTTGTTACGTGTTGACTTTGTCTCAGCCTTTTGATTTATAATTGTTCAACTGTCCTTCCCTGTTAGTATGACCCTCGTTTTGGAGATGCCTTCTGGAACAGTGCCAAGTACAACATGGTGAACTACCTGCTGAGAATGATGACCAGCTGGGCCATCGTGGTCAACGTGTGGTACCTGCCCCCCATGACCAGGCGGGTAGGTTGTCACACTGTGTATGCTGTATTACTGCCAGCTACTCCCTCCCATGACCAACAGATTGGACTTGGATGTAGTGTTTTCTTCACAAACCCTTACAGAGTGCACACACCTCGTACCCCCATGGCCATAGACATACATAAGATCCCTCAAAGACCTCTCTATATGTTTATTCATCATGTCCCTCTTCATTGCCGTTTTGGACAGGAAGGGGAAGATGCGGCCCAGTTTGCCAACAGAGTGAAGTCCGCTATCGCACATCAGGGAGGGCTATTGGACATGGCATGGTAAGGAAACGTTCCGTAAACGTGCTTGAATCTCACTGAACATCCTTCTAAAACATGCCATTCTATCGTAATAGAGTTCTGGAATCAGAAGAAAATGTGCTGTGAACCACACTATTCCACAATAATGGGTTGTAAAAGGTTATTGTCAGCAGTGTTAGGTGACCTTCAGTCTCCTCTGTGTCTCTCTACAGGGATGGGAGTTTGAAGAGAGCCAAGGTGAAAGAGGAATTTAAAGAGCAGCAACAGAAGATGTACAGCAGTATGGTTATGGGGAAGAAAGGTAGAAACTCCCAAGAGCCTCACACAGAGACCACCAGGAGACAATGACTCTGGAATTAACACTGTGGACAAAGTATTTTACACACTACAATGCATATGGACTGGATTTATTCCAAAACAAAGGCATTTGTTTTGTATTCATCATAGTTGTGTGGTGAATAGAGTATAGATTGATATCTGAATCTGATACACAACACGTATCAACTTTTAATGCATGAAATGCCTTATTTTAAAAGACTGCGCAATTACATATGTTATAGAGCCATAAACATTTCAAACTTCACTGCAAGTAGTACTATGGTATAAAATCATCTCTAATGTTACAGTAATGCTATGTTTTCTGATTGCCATCTAACTAAACTCACCTTAATCAAAGAATGTGTTTACATTGACTCAGAGTTTGTACTAGTATTAATATTACTCTGTACAGTTTGTGCCTCTTATGTTACATTATGCTCCGTACAATGCAACCCCTAACCCCATATAAACAATATATACATTCATGTTTTGGAGGTGCTTTGATCAAAGTCTGATTTATTTATTTTAAGACAGGGCTTATTGTTGCTTTACTTAATATCTTAAATGTTATTAAATCTACATTTTGGCCCAGCCCTGAAAACCATTCCCCTGGCCTAACCCTTAAGCATTTGTGTATATCTGAAAAGATTAGATGTATAGGTATAATGGAAACGCCTATAGAGGCTAATTAGAGGTTGTGTCTGTCTGGAGCTAGTTGTACAATTCAGCTTGTAATGTCGTATATAAAACACTAGGAGTCAGGTTTTTCAAACAAATAACAATCACGTCACCAACTCTTACTCTGTCCATGATCGGAAGGATCCACTCACACAAAAAGATCTCACTACCTTTACTAAATATCAACAGCTCATTTACAATCCAAAGTTTGAATTAAAAAAAAGAAATGCTGCTGCTATTAAGTTGAATAGAATGGGGTGTGGGAATCATGTTAGATCACGGCTGATTAAAACTGTATTTGGTGTACCAGCTTTGTTTTTAGATTTACACTCCAAAAACTCTTACAAAACACAAATCGGCAGAAACAAATATTTCATTTCATACATTTTTTTATACAACTGTTGTAAAATGTTCATATTAATGACAATGATGACTAAATAAGCTGAGGTCTTGGTGTGTAAAAATACGACATTCCGGTTCTGTTACTTTGTGAAAGGAAGATGGGAGTGATTGTTAACTGTGTGGTAATATAACAGGCTTATTTGACTAAGATCCTGTATACGTCTAACAATAGAACAACTATCATCTAACCAAGGTCATCCTTTTGGGACAAGGGCGTACTCTTGATCCCAAATCAAATGGCTGCAGAGATAAGCGTGGGTAAGACATGTTTACTGTGACGGTGCTTTAATAAAGAAAGCAGAGACTGTGAAATAGCATTGAGTTATTCTTCCGCACACGGTGAGCTGGAGCCAGCTTAAATTTCACAGCCTCTCCTCGGTCGCAGACCCACACCGAGACCATCTCCCAGCCCGGCTCAAGCACCCGGCTATAATAACAATCCCGCAACTTAAATTGCTTGAACAGAAATGTTTGTTCTCTTCTAACAGGATTGTGAATTATTAATCGGATCTAAAGCCGATTTTATAACCCGATTGTTGAGGTGGGACTCTTGGCGAGCGATGCTCCACCACACCATTTACTGTGATGTATGTGTCTGCACATCTTTATATCCAATTTAATGTGATTCAGATAGATTTCAAAGGGACATCATAAAAGGCATGGGAGTGACCCCTGCGGGGCCTGTATGACTGGAGACTCCATACAACTGCCCGGTATGTCTCAATATGTTGATTCGATTTTCTCCATTTCACTTTTACTCCAAAGTGATCTATACAAATGTAATGCAGGTACACTCAGTAAATATGAATAAATTGCCAAATTGAATCATTTCCCCCAGAGAATGTAGTTCATGGAGGACATCGTTTTAAATCACAGTTTGCCTGGAACTGAGCATCTTGACCAGTCAGGAGGGTAGATGACTCTGGCTCTGTCTAAGACCTGCCATTAGTTAGGGCTTAATGTCTTTCAAAACATTGTTCTGCCATCCCTTCTATGCTTCGAGTGGAACTCCTAGGCTAATGTATGTGATGTTGAGGTTCAATGTACACAGACAGAAATCAATATAGAGGCATTGAAAAGAATGTCAGGAAAGACTATTCATTCTACAGCCCCACGATGCACCTCAATAAAAAAAATAGTTATTTTTTTGGTTCTCTGCCTCCCTAATGTTATTGCATCAATTTCATCACAAGTTTCCCCTTTGTGCGTTTTGGGCTTAGTCAAAAGACAAAAGTCAGGTACATGGATGTACAGCGTGTCCTGATGAGCTGGAGGGGAGGTGTGTGAATAGGTAACCTGTGCTGTCTGTCCTTCCACCCGCAGTCCTCCGTAGCTTCAATCCCACTTCGTCCGATTGTGTGCTTTTGACTGAGAGAGATCAGTCAGAGAGAGGCTCAGGATGAGCTATCTACCACTGCATACATCTCATCCAATGACACTGTGAATCTCTTCTGAGTTCTGTAATTATTCAGCAACAAGCCAATTTAATGTGCGCTTAGTTAATCACTTGACTTCATAAGAAAGGGAAAGAAAATGACCATTGATCCAGTACCTGCTTTATTTCGTCACATAATGAATCAGACTGATAGTTATCAAATATTATATGTTTTGTTGCAAAAAAAAACATTTTTTCAGTTTTTTTTTTGGTTCACAGCTCCAGCGAATGCCTGACTATAAAACAGAGCTACAATTGGAACGGGATGAAGGATATCTGTCTGTTTGGCAGATAAATAATACAATGAGACAAGTGTGCGATGCTTCAATTCTGTGAGCAGTGTGTCTGCCGTTCCCAGGCATGGCCCCAGACTGGACTGTAGCTCCTGTCACAGGGTGAACGTGATGCTATGACATGTCACACTATAGCCAGGACCAAATCAGGATTAACGCAGGTCAAAGCAAGCCTCCCATAGACAGACACGCAGCGTTGTCACCATGCTGGTTCTCAACAAACGGCACAAAACAAAGTATGAAAAGAAAACATCTCCAACAAAGTTTGTTGCAAAGTTTCAAGAATTTCCATTTTCTGTTTTTAGTGTGTGAGTGTGCATGAGAATGTGTGTGTGTGTGTTCATTCCCCCTATAAAGTGACTTGGTGGCCAGGAGGGGGAAATATAAGACCGGCTCTTTCAAGATCCTGCCTGATTTGCATACACTAATGAAACAGGCTATAATTGGTCCACATTGATTTTTTTTTGATTGAGCTACAATGGAGTCTGAAGTTCTTCAAGTGGAGAGCTGATTGATTTGTGGTTAAATTCAAGATAATTTTGTTTGAGAAATAATTATGCTCTTATCTAGTTATCATCAAATGCTGAAAGGAATCTTTTCGACTAGATTGTATGGTTGGCTTGAGGGACTTTTATTTTGTTGTACGATCATTTGTACAGTAGTATATCCATATTGTGTAAGGAAAATATGTAATCTTACAGCAATATCATGACCATGAATAGAAAGTTTAAAACGCTTTCACAGTGAAGGCAAGTTTTGTTAGAGGCCACTCATTTTCCTCACAGCCTACAACACAGATTAGAGAGTCCACAGACCCCTTTTTCCCTCTGTTTTGACAAACTAGAAAATGCATTGTGTTGGGAGGGAAACAAAAAAATCGGTGAGCTACATGAAAAATGTCCTTTGGTGAGGTACATGAAGGTGTGTAATTGCAGACTACACTTTGCCCTCGGCCCTGTGCCTCAAAAGGTGTTTCTTCTTTTATTGACAGAGTAGCAGAATTTCACCTTGAACGTGGAGCGTGGTGGAGGCTGGCAGTGGCTCTCTGCGTCTCCCCTCCCTTTGATTGCTTTTGTTTCCAGGTCACCTCCTATCTATTGCAGTAACTTTTTCAATTTCTTAGGACTTGTTATAAGAGGATAAAAGGCATGGCCAGTGGGTGCTGAATGCAGACCGATGCCGTTCTCTGGGAAATGTACATAAACCTAGAAAGAAATGATACCAAAGAACCAGATTCGACACCCCTCACTTTCATGCTCACTGAGTAAAGGAGATGATCTTATCTAAGAATGGGATTCAATGAAACTCACTGTGGCGCAAGTTCATCAAAGAAATAATCATATAAATGTATTGCTCCGTTAATATAAAATTATCTTAGCCTTGATGATTAATTGCGTTACATTTATGAAAGTGTGTTTTCGTACAAATCAAAGGGGCGGGGGATGATGGATGATGAGGGAGGATATGATGAATGAAGAAAGCAATGGAACTAAATTGAAAGTGTACTCATCCGTTCTCTCTTTCACAACTAATGATGAATTGAGCATGTCACAGTGAACAATACATGTTCAGGTTTAAACATCATCTCCTCCACAGAGCTGTAATGTGGACCGACGACCAGGCAGGTAGCTCAGTCTGACGGAACTCTTCACACTTCTCAGATGGCTTTTCCATTGCAGGCATGGCGCAGAGCGAGAGGGCTTTGATTTGCAGGGAATAATTGAGTGCCTTTGATGAATGACTGTGTTATGGAATACATGGACGTACAGAGCCTTTGTGTACCTACAAGCGTCATGGCCTATGGTAGACCAGTATTCAGAAGTAGATTTAGACCTGATTCTGGATCTGATCCTAAACTAGATTTAATTCACTTTGACAAGCAGCATCTACTGTATTCATATACACTTGATGTAGGCAATTCCCAATTCCTCTGGACATTTTGTATTTGTGTGTGTAACCTTTCACAGACGTCTCTACCTTTCCCTTTGTATTCCCCAAAAAGTCAAAACTAGTCAAAAGAATTGAGGGAGGACATATTGTTTGCTTTGCTGTGTTAAAAAACAAACTAATTGACACGCAGCCAAAGTTACCGATGATCAAATTCCTATTAAGATTGCATTTGGCTTGGCTCCAGGCGACTGTCTATATTGTAAATAATATTGCTATCTGTGAGATGGCGACAGTTGGGAAATGAAGAAGACACAATGAGGATGGAATTAATAGGGAGAAAATAACGATGGTGCCTTGGGATCTCTATGCATGCAGTAATGCAACTTAGTTATTCCTTTACAAATAAACACAATGTAATAATAGCTAGCGGGATTGCACATAGCTGCATAGCTACAGTAGGAAAAACAGCAAATGAACAACAACAGAAATCAGAAAAAGGGCTAGTCCTCCGAAAACTACTATTTTAATCTTTTCCATCCCAGCAATTGTGTGAATGACATTTTCCCCTGATATAAACAATTATTATAGTCACAGAAAATTAATATTTAATTGAGCATATAATAAAACTGTAGACTTACAGAATGTGACCCTGCATGCCTCTTATGTTCATAAAGAATCTCTCATAAAGGTCTCTCAGGGGTTTGGGAGAATTCAGCTCTCTTTTTCCTCCAGTACCACAACTCCACTGCTGAAATGTTATTCTTTAAAGCAGTGCTGCAAATATCAGCTCAGCGGAGCAGCACGCTTTATAACTTCTAAGCAAAATGAATACTTTTTAATTTCTCTGCCTTGGATGGCCAGGGGCCCCAGGACAATGTTGATGGATGACGTTTTAATGCTGCTGAATGTTATTTTTACTGAACAGGGAAAACTATAAATTTTTACTTCAATGGCAATGATCGTGCCCTATGCATAAAAGTGTGGCGGATGTGCGTTGCCCATGAATAATCACCTCTAGCAGCAGATGTTACTTTGCAGAAACCAATTCCTCAGATAAGATTTGCAGAAGATTAATTGTCTACAGCTGTTTCATGGCCCGGTGCAATCTTAATACATTTATGAGAAGTTTAAAAGCTCACTACGGAGACTCCCATGTGAGACTGCAGAGAGAAAGGGATGCTTTATTCCTGCATCTGGATTCATATCCTCTGTCATATTCATCATTAGTCTTTATGCAAGCCGATCCAAGGCGCTGTGGATCATTATTGTGCAAGGTGCAACAGTGTCCTCCTTCCCCTTCTTTGTTCTTTCTTTATCCTCTCTTTCTCACTCATCATCCCAGCATATTTTCTTCTTCATTTTTTTTTCTTTTTTGAGTGAGCGAATTATTCAAATTTGTGCAAATGAGTTGTTTCCATTTTTCTCCTCTCCGAGTGGAAATTGAAAGTGACCTGGCGTGACCCTCATCAGTTACTGGTACTAAATTGCAGGGAATGTGCCGTCCGCATCACTCTAACGGCACAGGGCCGCTCCAGAGATTCGTTAACGACTGAGATATGACCCTGCCTGTGCACAGCACCTGCAGTAGTTAGGAACAATCACAGTGTTATGACCCATACTCCCGGCTTTATAAAGCACCGTTTGAATATTCCACAGAGAACCACGGCAATCATGTTCACCCTGCCGATGGTGTGTCAGGGGTCTCACTCAACAGGACAGCCATTTAAAAGGAGCGTTTTAAAGAATCCTTTCATGTTTAAAAGTTCCAGACACAGGCAGGAGGAACACAGATTTTCTGTGGATTTAATTTGCTCAGCGTTTAACCCTGTGCTGCTATCCCCTCTAAGTCATTGTGTGCTTTTCATTCCACATTAGCTCATCTAATAGCATGACGGAGGTTTCTCTCTCAGATGATACAGCTGCCGATAGATTGTCTGCGTCCATTATTTATATGTGAATCCCTGCAGCGCATGGATGGGTCACAGGAAACACTGTGACCTGTGAGTTACATTACTCTCCTATATTGTGTCACTATCCACATGTTTATTTATGCCACGGATATCATTTTCAATCTCTTGATTATCTAAAAACTATATAACCTCATCTATAATGGACCATAACTCACTTATAATGTGATTTTATACTGTCCAAATGTTTTCACCCTATGTCTGTAGATAATGTATCCCGGTCATGGTTCAGTTAAATGTAGGGCCTAATCGATCACCGTTATGGTTCAGTTAAATGTAGGGCCTAATCTATCACAGTCGTGGTTCAGTTAAATGTAGGGCCTAATCTATCACAGTCGTGGTTCAGTTAAATGTAGGGCCTAATCTATCACCGTCGTGGTTCAGTTAAATGTAGGGCCTAATCTATCACAGTTGTGGTTCAGTTAAATGTAGGGCCTAATCCATCACAGTCGTGGTTCAGTTAAATGTAGGGCCTAATCTATCACAGTCGTGGTTCAGTTAAATGTAGGGCCTAATCTATCACCGTCGTGGTTCAGGTAAATGTAGGGCCTAATCTATCACAGTTGTGGTTCAGTTAAATGTAGGGCCTAATCTATCACAGTCGTGGTTCAGTTAAATGTAGGGCCTAATCTATCACAGTCGTGGTTCAGTTAAATGTAGGGCCTAATCTATCACAGTCGTGGTTCAGTTAAATGTAGGGCCTAATCTATCACAGTCGTGGTTCAGTTAAATGTAGGGCCTAATCTATCACAGTCGTGGTTCAGTTAAATGTAGGGCCTAATCTATCACAGTCATGGTTCAGTTAAATATAGGGCCTAATCTATCACAGTTATGGTTCAGTTATATATAGGGCCTAATCTATCACAGTCATGGTTCAGTTATATATAGGGCCTAATCTATCACAGTTATGGTTCAGTTATATATAGGGCCTAATCTATCACAGTCATGGTTCAGTTAAATGTTAATTACCATTTTTAAATGGTATACTTTTTTTAAAGTATCATTTTTACAACAGTTTGAAATGTTATTGAGGCCTATGTCTAAAGCCCTTCTATCTGACATGTGTTTTCACTGACATTTTCAACACGTCTTATTAACACTTTGTTCTAGCTAGCTATGTGTGTAGGTAGCTATCAAGTAAACGCAATGCAATACCAACATGTTTCAAGCAGACCACCATAGTCCCTGTGCCCAAGAAATACAAAGGCAACCTGCCTAAATGACTACAGACCCGCAGCACTCACGTCTACAGCCATGAAGTGCTGGTGATGGCTCACATCAACACCATTATCCCAGAAACCCTAGACCCACTCCAATTTGCATACCGCCCAAACAGATCTACAGATGATGCAATCTCTTTTGCACTCCACACTGCCTTTTCCCACCTGGACAAAAGGAACACCTATGTGAGAATGCTATTCATTGACTACAGCTCAGCGTTCAACACCATACTACCCTCAAAGCTCATCACTAAGCTAAGGATCCTGGGACTAAACACCTCCCTCTGCAACTGGATCCTGGACTTCCTGACGGGCCGCCCCCAAGTAGTGAGGGTAGGGAGCAACACATCTGCCACGCTGATCCTCAACACTGGAACCCCCCAGGGGTGCATGCTCAGTCCCCTCCTGTACTCCCTGTTCACCCACGACTGCATGGCCAGGCACGACTCCAACACCATCATTAAGTTTGCAGACGACACAACAGTGATCACCGACAATGACGAGACAGCCTATAGGGAGGAGGTCAGAGACCTGGCCGGGTGGTGTCAGAATAACAACCTATCCCTCAACGTAATCAAGACTAAGGAGATGATTGTGGACTACAGAGCACGCCCCATTCTCATCGACGGGGCTGTAGTGGAGCAGGTTGAGAGCTTCAAGTTTCTTGGTGTCCACATCACCAACACCAAGACAGTTGTGACAAGGGCACGAAAAAGCCTATTCCCCCTCAGGACACTAAAAAGATTTGGCATGGGTCCTCAGATCCTCAATTGGTTCTACAGCTGCAACATCGAGAGGTTGCATCACTGCCTGGAACGGCAATTGCTCGGCCTCTGACCGCAAGGCACTACAGAGGGTAGTGCCTACGGCCCAGTACATCACTGGGGCTAAGCTGCCTGCCATCCAGTACCTCTACACCAGGCGGTGTCAGAGGAAGGCCCTAAAAATTGTCAAAGACCCAAGCCACCCCAGTCATAGACTGTTCTCTCTACTACCGCATGGAAAGCGGTACCGGAGAGCCAAGTCTAGGACAAAAAGGCTTCTCAACAGTTTTTACCCCCAAGCCATAAGACTCCTGAACAGGTAATCGCTACTCTCTGTTTATCATATATGCATAGTCACTTTAACCATATCTACATATCTACTACCTCAATCAGCCCGACTAACCTAATCTGTATGTAGCCTCACTGCTGTTATTTTTCACTGTCTTTTTACTGTTGTTTTTATTTCTTTACTTACCTATTGTTCATCTAATACCTTTTTTGCACTATTGGTTAGAGCCTGTAAGTAAGCATTTCATTGTAAGGTCTACACCTGTTGTATTCGGCGCACGTGACAAATACACTTTGATTTGATTTGATTTATCTAACCAAATAGCCAAACCTATCAAACAAATGCAGATATTGCAGATGAGGCCACTGTAATGACCCGGATGTTGTTGGTCCATGTGAGAGTCGTCTGTGTGTGTTGAAGACTATGGTCACGACCCCCTGCTCAGACGTTGCATGCATCAACCAATGTGCCACCACGTCATCGACTGTGTCATCGACCGACAGATTGCTTTAATTAACATGTGATGTGGTTAGCTGACACGTAAAATACCTATCCTGGCGTTGGCAACGCCTGGGCAGAGGAACGCACCCAATGTGTAGCCTCTAGCGTCTGTCTGTCTGATGATCTTTGTCAATGCCCTCACCTTCCTCTACAGCACATTTAAGTGCAATAAAAGCCAGCTTAGTATTAATTGACAGGGAGGCCATAAATAACGCTGGCTAACCTTGGGTATTGCCTCATTTCCACGCCACCTCCTACATGGAACATGACTTAATATGCTGCAATAAATGAAACCTTCAGTTCATAAATTTGCATGATTTATATGGGGGATATTAAATTAATTTAGCGTAATAAATATGCAACAACATGAAAGCGGTGTAGCCGCATAATGTTCATTCATTCTAATGTGATGATGGGACTTAATTAGTAATTGGTTCCTCTTTCTTTCTCCGCTTTCTGCTCATTATCGAAAATAATTCACTTAATGAACTTAATATTGTGTCTCCTCTACCTTTTATTATGCCTGTTAAGTCGGATGTCTTGCAAGTAAATAGAACCTGGTTTATGTGCTGAGGATGGATGAAGGTGCTTTACAGGCGCTGATGCCTATGGTGGAGGGCATCATCACCATAATATGGACACAAAATCTTTAACCTTTTAATTGCCATTAAGCGAAGCAAGGATCTGTGACCTTCTCTGTATATTGTCTAGTCAGACATTATTCCATGTCAATGAGCAATGCTTTGGATGGTTTGACCAGGGACCTGGGGGACAAAATCCCTTTGGTCCTCTACCTACAGTACATGAGAAGCAGTGTGCGAAGCCAGAGTAGATCTGGACATGAATGCGTATCCTCTTCCTCTCCCTGTAGCAGTTCACATCACCATTCCCCTGTGCCTCCCTTCCTCCCTGCACACCTGCCCGGCTGTGTGTATAAACAGATACCTGTCACGTATGAGGAATAGGATGCCTCCTTAACAAATGCCTCATTCTTTGCGGATTATTTACTTTTAATGGGCGGGGGGGGATGAGAAAAGCACTTAATATGTGCTCACACGAGGCGTGATGTATGGGGTCACCGTAACGCTGGTGGCATCGCCCCACTTTGCTCTTTTGAAATAAATCTATCAGAGGAGAGGGGTTGGCTTGGCTGGAAGGTAGGCTGTATATTACAAGGGGTCTGGTAAAGCTGTGTTCTTACAGGACAGAGAGGATAGTCAACACCTCAGAGGAATAATACATTGTTTTGTTTTTGTCTTTAACGGGGCCATTTATTTGCCATTTGCTGATAATATGAACATTAAATGGTTGAACATTATCAACAAGACATCACAGAGGTATTAATACTATGTTATTAATGACTACTGGGCCCTTCCTAACCCTTTATAACGACTTGCCCCACTGCTCCATTCATTCATCTCTGAACTCTTAATGATCAAAAGGATTAATTCCCACAGTATTCTGTTATTAATATCCTGAACAGAGATAAAAGTCCTATTAACACAAGGCCAGCATAAAGACAGAGTCATTACTTTATACTTGTCACCATTTGTCTTATTTAAATACCAAATGATAAGACTTTATTTCAATTCAAATAAAGACATTCATTTTCTCTCTTCTTAGCGCTAACTAATCAAAGCAGTGTTTTGCAAAGCACTAATCAAAGCTTATATCATAAATCTTCTAAGGGATTTATTGCCTATATATCATTTATACCATCTATGGTTTCAATTCATTTCATTTCTCTTTAGCCCTGTCTGTGTGGGCAGAGAACACGTCCTTAAAGATGTCGTCACAGCTGATTTCATCGAATATGAATCAACAATTTCACCCGTCAACATTTCAACATTTCATCTCTCATCTCTCAGTCATATTTTCAAATGCTTTAATTAAACATTTTGGAGCTTCTGATACATAAAGGTCAAATGTTATAATGTCTCTGAGGTCCCGCAGCAGGAGGAAGCTATGTCAGATCTGAAAAATAATGCAACTTTTTTCATCTTCCTGTTTTATTACAGATTCAATTGTGAAAAAAACACTTGCGTTTCCTAAACTGTGTTTTTTTTTTGTTGGAAAGATAACCAGTAAAATCCCATTTCATTAAGACGATGCCGCCTGAGAGGGAAAAGGCAGCCAGTAAACCAGCACACTTGCTCTCAGACTTTGATCAGAGCCTTGGGAAAGACGTAAATCATGTTTTGCTGTGTTCTTCAGCTTTACTGTCTAACACACACACAGACTCTTCGTTTTGTCTGTGCTTTGGGGTTGCCCTCTAAATTCCTGTCTCTACAGAATCACTTTTGACAATGTCTGCACTCAACTGGCTTTATCATATGTTGCAGGGTTGAGGTCAATACATTTCATTAGGAACATCTGATCAAATAATTAACAACTGTTGATTGCTGATTTTGGAATATGAATGTTTATTTTTTCAGCCTGAAATGGCTGTCTGGTTTGACTGGTTTTCTGACTGGCGAGTTGGTGGGCTGGTTGGCGGGTATTATGCTCTGAGGCTGAATGACTTGTGGCCAGATGGTAGGCTTGTTATCTGGCTGGCTGGTTACCTGACTAACTGGTTGGCTCTGGCTGACTGGCTGGTTGTCTGGCTGGCTGGCTGGCTGGCTGACTGGCTGGCTGGTTGTCTGGCTGGCTGACTGGCTGGTTGTCTGGCAGTTGTTGTGTGTAGAGTATGAGATGAACAGTGTTTCATCAGCAGAGGGAGTGACTGGGGGAGTAGTAGGGGGGACTGGGGGGTTGCTACACTTGTTGACGGGGAGGGTGAGGATGAATTGCTAGTTTATGCACCTTCCCGGCACTCGAAAAATGAGAAAAGAGGCTTCAGCCAACACAAACACACCACCTTCCCATCATCCTTTTAATAACCTGTAATATTGTGGCAGGAGATTTCTGTCACGACCAATCTGATTGATGGGCTCGCCTATGAGACATTATAAGTGCTGGGTAGATCTACCAAACAACAAAACATACAAATGATTAAAAAACGGTGGGATTACCCTCTGAACCCCGGGAGGAGAGCGGATAGCGTTTAGTTAAGATGATCTTATTTCCAAGAGCAATTTATAGTGTATTGACTGGAGACAGTGTCTTTTCAGATGTGAGGAAATTGTCTTACATTGCAGATGAGATGCTTGGCTTGACACCGGATTTTGGGGCCACGGCAAGAGCAAATATCACATTAGATGTCCGGGAGAGGGAGAGATGATATCACCGAAGATTCTGGTCTGGACAGACACAGTTACATATCCGCCCATCTCCAAAACGCAACGCCACTCACCCTCCCTTACACACACACACACACACACACACACACACACACACACACACACACACACACACACACACACACACACACACACACACACACACACACACACACACACACACACACACACACACACACACACACACACACACACACACACACACACACACGACATGACATACCACTTGAAGACAGACAATCCCACTGATTAGGAGGAGAAACAATGCCTTTTGTGACACCTATCGTATCGTTAAGGGCCGCTGAGAATTTACGCTCAAGTGGCGTTTCTCATTACCTCTCAGCCAGGGCTGTTTTGACAGGGGGATCCTTCACTGCCACTCAAGTCTATCAATGTCAGGAAAGGGCTTAGCGGCAGACCCATACATTTGGATTAAATAGTCAGAGTCATTACACCGAATGTTATTGACCTTTTAAGATACAACTTTAATAGCTTTTCTCTCCCGTCTCTGTCTGTCTGCATGTGAAACATGAGAGGCTGCGGTGCTTATGAAGTCCCCCTTAGGGTTTTGTTGGAATTGGAATCAAATGCTATAGATCCCCTCTTCCTTGTGGATAATTCCAAGGGCTTTGTTGCTGAAAAAAGAGAAATTAAACTGGAGCACAAAGGGAAGGAGGAGCAGGCGATCAGGATTTACGCGACCGGCTACTAATTTTCCAGTAGCTAGCCAAGCTAGACAAAGCTTGAGACCACGTCAATGGGTTTTCGATATTGTGCAGTTGAGCTTCATGAACTACCGTCCCCCCCCAAAAAAAATCCACAAACGGCAAGGTAGTCAACCCCTTGGTTCAGGAAAAATATCATTTTAATTCTGTGCAATACTACACCATGAAACTCACTATGAAATCATTGGGTTCAAATGAACTTTATTGCGCTGTTGGTGCGTCTGTGTGCGTCCGCGTCTACATGTGTGTCTGCGTGGGTGCGTTCCATCATTTCAGGTGTGTTTATCTCATACTTCCGGATACTTCCGGATTTTGGGAGTGATGCCCTTTATCTACTTCCCCAGAGTCGGATGAACTTGTGGATACCATTTGTATGTCTTTGTGTCCAGTTGGAAGGAAGTTAGAGATTGCATTGGTTGAAGAAACTAACTAGCATTATTGCAATGACTGGAAGTCTATGGGTATCTGCTAGCATGCATTAGTGCACATCCTGGAAGTCATTGAGCTAGTGCTTGTTAGGAACTTCCTTCAAACTGCATGCACAGACATATACATGGTATACACGGGTTCATCTGACTCTGAGGAAGTAGATAAAGGGCCTCATTTCCAAAATGCCAAAGTATCCCTTTAAGAGGAGGGTGATGGAGGATGACTAATTGTGTAATGGTGATAGTCGCCGTGAACCACAACACAGAATACACTATGGATTTATCATGGCTAACATGAGCTATGTGCTATTTCATATAGCGTCTCACTATATTGCAGCAAGAGATAAGAAATAACTTATTTTGTCCTGAAACTACTTACCCTTACAGGCTGTTGTTTGATATAGTATTTCATGACTGTTAGACTGTTTTAAACTATATATTCCCAATGATACATATCCCTTATTCACTATCATTTTACCATCACCTCCCCTGTACTTCACCGTTTTACCATCTGTCCATCTGTCCATACCAGAGCAATATATTCTCGGTCCCTTTTCCACCATTTTACCTGTCCTGTCAAAGCCTGTCCTGTTATTCACTGTCATCAGCCATCAGCTTTTTCCAATCTCAGGCCCAGAGAAGTCACAGCTCTTTGTACAAGCGCCTACAGTAATTGAATTTGCTGCAGAAATAGCGGGCTGGAAAATTTCATTTTCTTCCCCATCGGGTGTGTATGTGTCGGGAGCCACGAGGAGGCGGGGCACGTCCCCTCCTTCCTAACTTATCTATCCTCTCTTCCATCTCCCACTCTCTCTCCTTTCTCACATATAACCATCCCACTCCATTTCTACTCTCTCCCAACCTACTCTGTCCTCCCACTCTCTTTTCTTCTTTCTACCTCTGTGTCCTCTTGCCTGTCCTCACCATCCCATCCCTCTGAACCCCTCTTCCCCCAACACGCAAACCTCCCTGTCCACCGTGTTGCCTGTCCTTCTAAACCTTGTACTTCGATAATCTTTGTCAGTCAGCGTGGGTGGCCGGGGTCTGGGGGGTGACTGCGTGTGTTTGTAGGCAGGGGGGGGGGGGGGCATGTCACAGTGACAATTTGCCCCTAAATACCTTCCACAAATAATGGTTTTCAGAATGGGCATTAACAGGGTTGATTACACGAAATGGTTCTTTTAATTTACAGCGGGATTCTATTGATCACAGGAGCGCAGATTAAAGCGTTCAATGAAGCCAGTGATGAGGTATTAACCAGCTAGAGCCCCCCGGGGGCCCGGGGGAGCAGGAGGCTGGCCAGAGCTCTGCCTGCTGTGTACAGTTATTCCCCTGTAATGAAGTGCCTCTATGCGGCGGCATGGAGCAGAGGCAGGAAAAATAGATTGAAGATGATGAGCTCTTCAAAGTCATTTCTCGCTCTCTCATTCCACCTCATGCCCGGCCTGCTCCTCCTGTCCCGAGCTCCCGTCTCCCCAAAATGCCTGGGATTTACTTATCTAGCTGGACCGATGCAATTTTTATGACCTTATTGCTTTTTTACCATGGTAATAGTTTTGAATCAATTTATCAATCTGCAGGAACCATCAGGCATGTTGCCCTCAAAGATCAAGTCCAGGTCATCCCATCAATGCACTCAGGTGCACTGAAATGGAAAGGGAAAGGGGGAAAATGTGCCTCCCTCCGCAGACCCCATCTCTGCCGCCGCCCATACGAGAATGTGCTTCAAATGGCTTAGCAAACATGCTCTTACCAGTTTAACCCCTCATCCCAAACCCCCACAATCATGCTGTCTTTAAAATCAGTTGGTGAGGGAGCACTGGGATTTCTTAATATCTATAGCAGCCTGCGACTGGAGAGAGGTCAGACAAAACAAGGGAACCTAACCACTCCCCTATACTCTATGACAGAGTGTATCTCTTTCAATTCTGTTTTTGTATAAATGAGGTTTACCGTGATACTACTCTAATCATACGAGAGAATATTGATTTAAATGAATTCCCATAAATCCAGAGGAATGGTCAGCCTCGTACGTCCTTCTTCATTCTCCAGATAGATGACTCGTTTAACTCATTTTCAAAACAATAAGGGATAGAAACGGACAGTTAATCTCTGTGGTTTTAACGTCTTTAACGAAGCATTACTGCTTTGGTGTCCTTTGTTTGGCTTCAGCAAATGTCAATTAATGTTCCATCTCCTCAGTCGGATCAGGTCTGAGCACTTTCATTCAATTTAGATTGAATTATCTGAAGGACTGGCGACTGTACACCAAATAATGTTAACTCAATAATGTGATAATGTCAAACTAGCTTTGTTTTGCATGACACTAGATGAATGGTCCCTCCCACTCTTTCCAAGATACACGGATATATGCTAACTGTAACTATAATATCATATCTAGTATTATGCCTGACATCATTTGAACCTGAGGAAAATACATTTGGTTAAATTACAATAGTTATTTTGGTTACACACACAATTAAATCTATTATTATTATTAATAATAACAAAACACACAAATATAACTTGAGAAATTCAATGCAGTGTGCTTCACTCCTATGTCAACTGCTTCTATACAATAAGTCCTGCATATACAAAAACAGTGTGAGCATGTGTGTGTAGCTGTACATAAGTAGGATTTTAATTTGATCACTCTAAGAATTTTCCTGTTCTGCAGGAAAGGCATATATTCACTGGAAACCTGCACAAACACACGGTTATATTAACAGTATTGCACTTTTCATGTAACATATTTTTGGCCAGCTAATAGCCTAATCACCAATCAAGCAAAATTGCATCAGCGGAAAAGTGTTAATGGACTAAATGTTAAAATCCTGTTGCTGCAGGATTATTTTGTTGTGACGATATTGGTCAAATTAAGTTCCTACATATGTAAATATATCATGCATGTGTCTGTGCATATACCTGCTTGTATCTCTATAAGTGTGTTCATGTTGCGTCTCTAATGTCTCCATGTGCATACGTGTGTGTCCATGTTTCTCTCTCAGAACCTGTGGGGGACCATGAGCCACACAAGCTGAACAGAGAGAGACGTCTCGGTCGAGGCGCTCTATATTTAGCCTGTCCTGTGAAAGCCATCTGCCCTCCCCTGTCTCCCTGGCCTTTTGCCTCCCTCACAAAGGACCCATACATCTCAGGCCGCCCTGGCAAATCACACCCTAATGAGCCTCTTTAAGGCTCTTTGAATTTCTAATGAATAACACTGCGCAGGAAAATAAACACATTGCTATTGATCATGCCATAAAGATTTAGACTAATTTAATAAGTGGACCAGAGCTTGGCCGGGGCTTTGGCTGTGCTGTAGTCTGGGAACCCTGGCCCTCTCAGCCTCAGCCATGCCACAGGGTGCCTCTGGCTCTGTTGTTACTGTACTGATCGGAACCTCAGGCTGGATGGTTAGATACCCCAAACCCCACTGTTCAGGAAGACTATCTTTGTGGGAATTGTGATCTATAGCTACAGTATAATATCATTTAGACAAAATAAACCTGCAGGATTAAATGTTCACTGTGCCATCATGTGCTCTGCATTACTCTTATTTTACAGGTGTATGATCTTCATTTGATCACCCTGTTGCAGGAGAACTTGCAATGCATGAAATGTAACGTTTGTCGTGTATTTGAGGTTTAAAAAGGCTTTGGAATTTTATCATTTCCACTTTCAAATTTCAGTTTTGATTTTCCCTTGCGAAAAATGTATCAGCCCCTACAAAAATGTCCATTAAGTATAATCCAGAAAATAATTCATATTTCCTGTTGCTGCAGGATTATTTTCCTGCTGTAGCAAACTGGCTCAAATTAAGATCCTACATCTGTATATGACTGTATACAGTTAAATACAGTTAGATTTTGGCTGGGTGAAACTGTTATGATATCTTTCAGATCTTTCGCCACCAATGCAGATCTGTATATCAATAACTCTCAGACCACTGACAAGTAGCATACACTATCAATGACCTGTGATACTTAAGTTCTCTCTCTCTCTTTCATTCCACTGTCTCTTTCCCCCTCCGGAAGGTGGAGGGACTTTGTTGTTTGCTATTGGCTGACGGGCAGTTGGGTATCAAAGGTTGTGAGATACAGTCTGATCCTCATTAGCTGGGCCACTGAATTCATCTGGTACTGAGCTGCTTCCTGTAAAACCAAAGGAACCCAACCGCCATGCGGCCCCTATTAATTCTCTCCTAATGTATTGAAATGTTATGCAACATGTTGAAGTAATAGATGAGTGCAATCAAGGTGGAGACAGATGATTGATTATTTGATGACACTTGCTGGTAGTTTTTTAACTCATCCTTTTTTTAAGGCGGCGCTACTGGGCCCCTGAGGTATTGGGCAGAGGACGGTAAAGGGTCTGTAGGGCAATGCATGATGAATATTTAAAACGTATCTTACATGCAACTGCCAAGGGCATCTGACTAAATGATACGTTAGCACTGCTCATAGTAGACCCCGTGGAGGTGAACAGTGTAGCTGCCAGCCATGTAGCTAAGAGTCTGGAAACGTTATTGTCAAGTCGTTTATGTTGAAAAAGGATGCTCGCCAGATTTTCGTCCGCAAATATCTATTGATAGGGATTCAGTTATCATTATATATGTTTCTTGTTACACCATAGTTACATTTAGATCATGTAATAGCATCTCTATTGACTGATAGACATTCTGCATACCTCAGCATGTTATCCACAGTCCATGATGCAACATGTGAAATAGGGGAACCAGTCTTGTTCACTGAAGGGGGTTGTAATAATTGAATGTCATACAGTAAATGTGATTCCTAGTGGATCTGCCCTTTGAGGTTCAGTGACTTTTGTACATGAGCTACAGTAGACTACAGTATTTCTGGTGAGGAGGCTAGTGAAGAGTGGGCCGGCATCCAAAGCCCTCTACCAGCCCCGACCTACACCATTCCCAGAAAGAGGCCCTGTTCTCTGGCCAATATTAGACTAATCCTCCTATCTCTCTTCTTGGAGGTCAGCCTTAAAAAGAGCATTAAGCAAATAGCTAATGGAATTAAGGGTATAATAATATAGGGATATAGTGAGACAATTCTATTAACAAGATATAAATCATGTTGAGTGTAAGGTAAGTGTTTTTTAATTGATTGATGGAAACGGCGATCCATAGGTTTTCTGAAGACTAACAGCCATTTACCGTCTCCTGCACAGTAAAAGAGGCAAAAAAGGAGAGATAAGGAAATTATAGAGGGCTGGGATAAATTATTCAGAAAAGATAATCATTTTGTGCTGACATTACTAATGTGAAGAAGCATTTAATCTCCTCCTGTGGGATGGGATGGGGGACTGGGGTGAAGGTTTTTTGTAAAGATTAAAACTGCACCCTGAACATTGCTGCATGATTATCCACCAAGCTAGTACCTCTCTGCTCTAACCAACAGAGGTCAGAGGTTGCAGAGGAAGAGTGCAGGGATGGAGGAAAAGTGGATTCCCCAAAATACACACGAACACACACATATCCCTTCCATGTGGAAATGAATTGTTAGAATTAGTATCATTAGTACAGGCATTGTCTCAGTGGGCACACCCACTGATAATTGGTTAATATTTGGTTGAGACGTTGATCAATGAGATCACAACCTATGATCACACACTCAAAAAGAGCAAAAGTTAGTTGAATTTCCAATGTGTTATCACTATGCTTTTAACCATCTAAAAGCAGAACCAAAGTCCAATAGAAAAAGGTTTTGGTATAGTTGTCACCCAAATGTCTATCAATGCGAATTCAA
This sequence comes from Oncorhynchus kisutch, assembly GCF_002021735.2. NCBI lineage: Eukaryota > Metazoa > Chordata > Actinopteri > Salmoniformes > Salmonidae > Oncorhynchus > Oncorhynchus kisutch. The sequence continues at coordinate 10,902,177 of NC_034196.2, forward strand.
CCATTTAAAAGCAAAACTAATTTCAAATGGAAATTCAATGTTAGATATTTTGTTGATTTATGTAACTGATTAATATTTTATCGTTGTGCTTCATCTAAATAGCAGAACCAAATGATCTGGATTGCATTAAATGTACATGGTGAAAGTGATCAATGCTGTTCGAGATTCTGCACAGATTATTACAGGGATTGTGAAGATCTCCACCGACCTGCAATGACCTACACATGCTATCTTGAACATGCACACTTTATATGATTACATAAGAAGACATTTATATTTACAGTAACCTCAAAATGTGGCCATGGATGTCTATTACTTTATTGCAAAAGTAATATTGAATTATGTTTTGTTGACAATGGAACCAAATCTCAACATTTAAATGAGATGTATCTACTGCTTGAATAGTTCCATCTGAGCCACTGGCTTAATCCCATTCTTTAACTTTCATTTATGGTTGAGTTGGAGACGTGAATCCAACATATAACTTGTTGACAAGTTAATTGAGTATTTATTGAAATTCAAAAGGGATATTGAATTTGTGTTTGGTTGTCAACACAACCAAATATCAACATTTGAAGGAGATGTACAGTTGAAGTCAGGGCTTTGTGATGGCCCCTCGAATACCTTGACTTTGTTGTCCTTAAGCCATTTTGCCACAACTGTGGAAGTATGCTTGGGGTCATTGTCCATTTGGAAGATCCATTTGCGACCAAGCTTTAACTTCCTGACTGATGTCTTGAGATGTTGCTTAAATATATCCACAAAATGTTCCTACCTCATGATGCCGTCTTTTTTGTGAAGTGCACCAGTCCCTCCTGCAGCAAAGCACCCCCACAACATGATGGTTCCACCCCCGTACTTCACGGTTGGGATGGTGTTCTTCAGCTTGCAAGCCTCTCCCATTTTCCTCCAAACATAACGATGGTCATTATGGCCAAACAGTTCTATTTTTGTTTCATCAGACCAGAGGACATTTCTCCAAATAGTACGATCTTTGTCCCCATGTGCAGTTGCAAACCGTAGTTTTTTATGGCGGTTTTGGAACAGTGGCTTCTTCCTTGCTGAGCGGCCTTTCAGGTTATGTCGATATAGGACTCATTTTACTGTGGATATTGATACTTTTGTACCTGTTTCCTCCAACATCTTCACAAGGTCCTTTGCTGTTGTTCTGGAGCAGTGTGATAATAAGTAGGTGGTCGTGTGTGACTTAACCTTCTCCCACTTCATTTGGGGAGGGACTTCATTTGGGGAGGGAATCGTGTTAAAACAAATATGCTTGTGGCCATGCCACCCTGAACATGACTGGTTAGTACTGGGACGGGAGACCGCCTGGGAATACCAGGTGCTGTAAGAGCAACAAAAAATAAAAATAAAATAAGATATTGATATTTGGCTGTGTTTACAACCAAAAACAATTCAATATAACTAAATATCATTACATTTCAAATCAACCAAGCTTGAAACCCTAGGCCTCTTGTTTTGTCTATGATTAGTTGAATCCCGGGTTGAACTGAAACTATAGCTGTTGATGACTTTATATGACTGATAAAGTTCCCATTTCATTTGCTCTGTTAAACCTACCCTTTGGAATGACTTCGATAGCAACAGTGAATCTAGTTAGTTTTGAAGTGGAGCTCTATCAGCAATCATTCTCACAGTAGCACATTGGTAATAGTCAGTAACAAAAATCATAGCTAATTAGGATGGGGCTTGGTTAAAACCCTGGATGGGAGACTGAGAGGTAGCTGTAGATGGATCTGTTTTCCAGTAGGAGCTACTGCCCAGCCTGTAGTTTTTTTTTCTGATAGTGGAGATCTGACATTGTTTTGAAGGAAAAAGTCCTACATATTTTATACAAGGTTTGTCTATATTAAAATTTGGTTACCATGATGATATAATCCTGTGGTTGAAATTTGACCCTCAAAAAACAACAGTTGATTTTGATGATTTTTTGTTCTCAAATCTAATGTATTTTCTATGTAGATTCCACGTCACAATATGTTGAGAAATTGCATTGAAATAACATTGATTCAACCAGTTTGTGCCCAGTGAGGTGTTAGTTGTCTGTAGTGATGGATGCATTGGTACATTACTTACCCAGTACCTCCAATAAATCCACAAGGAGAGAAATGTTAAAGGAGCAATAATGATATAAGCAATAACTTGCAAGTCAACAGAAAGCACAGATCTGTCTGAACATCGACACCAGCCATCTTGAATCTTGAGTCGACAGAAAGCACAGGTCTGTCTGAACATCGACACCAGCCATCTTGAATCTTGAGTCAACAGATGTCCAATATGTCCAATCACCAACACCTAGAGACTTTCATTAGAATAACACAAATCACACATACAGACACCTCATAAACCAATATGTGACATCAGCTCAGACCTATTGTTTCAGAGATAATGCACATTATTTACACGTCTCCATCTTCCTATCCTCTCCCTCCCTATATTACACCTTGCTCCTTTCAGAGGAGAAACAGAGTGGTTGCTAAGAGCAACAAGAGAGAGCAGCCCCCTGATAACCATCGGGCGTGACAAATGATGAGTGTTACAAAATAAGATGACAAACGGGACAGTTGTGGTGTAGGTTAACAAGGCTGTGATCAGTAGCAGACAGCAGGGCCCTGTCTCTCTGTGCCTGCCTGCCTGGTGTTATCTCCCCTTCATGTTTATTACAGTCAGCCTCTCGCTCCCTCAGCCCCGACGCTGACATTGATCGACAGCTCCTATTAAGAGCCTTTCCCTTGCAGCTGGCAAGAGTAGATACATGAAATCAAACAGTTATTGCTTTTCATTGGTCTGGCCCATAAAATATGGCCACTAAATAGTTGTTGCCATCAGATGCGGTTTCAGACAAGGTTTTAATTTGAGAAACTGCTCTATAACACTGGTGCAATTGACACCAGCCTTTTGTTTGGGGACGATAATGATTGTGTACATCTCTGGGTATTGATGGTCTGTCTCCTCGGGAGCTTTGTTTGACTTTTATATATGTCTTCTTTCTTGTCAAGAATACGGTCCCTGCCTGAACAGGGGATGTTATCACCCCTCCTTCTCCTCCTCCTCCTCCTCCTCCTCCTTTCTTCTCCTCCACTCTCCTTCTCTCCTCCTCTCTCAGTTCTCTGTGCTTGTCCCCTTATCAGGAAGTCTTTGTGTAGCAGCGCTAAGCTCTCGCCTGGCTGAAAGATAAGACATTCCTTACGAGCAGTGGGTATGGTGCCACAACAATAGCCGGGGTTGTCAGGCTCAAATTACAGCTCTCGTCTCTTCCTGTGCCAGGGCGATATCTAACCTCCCCTCCTTTGAATTACAACCGTGAAATGGGCCCTAAACGCTCATCTAATAATGATGTATTACTAACAGGATTGGGCTGTCCGATGACACCCCCCTGCTGTCACACACATACACACCCCGAGTCCCCCCTAAAACTCTATGCAGGCCACTATCACCGTGGTGACTGCCGGGGGGCGAGACAGGAACAGGACAGCTGTTTGTGGATGGGCAGTGGTGTGGGTGGTGTCATGTCCCCCTGCTTTGTGTGCCTCATATTAAAAGCTTTATGGATGCAATTAAATGTGTGCTTAATGGTGAGGAGTTGGCAGAATGGATGTGCAATTGAATTAGTAGTTCTGATGGGCCACATTACGAGATCAAGTGAATGCAATTGCCTCTGGTGTTTTCTCTCTCCTCCGGTCAGGTTTGGCTGCATCATGTGACTTAATTAGCCCCTGTCACATACACTTTCCAACTGATCTCATTTTCACAGCAGCTGGAAGTGTGGCTAAAGTAAAGCGGCTGGCCCGGTCTCCACTGTTCTGTGTGGAAAGGGGAGAGCCATTTACATTCTTCTCTGGGTCTTTTTACAGCGCGATGCATCGAAGTTGACTCATCCCAATAATAATAGCTTTGCTAAGAGGTCTCAGAGATATTCCTTGGCTTGTCTCCCTCTCTCTCTCTGCAGGTTAACTGAATTACATTATGGGATGATGCTAAGTTATAGCATTGGAGATGCACTATAACTGGACAGGGTTATATGGCAGCTGGTTGGATTCCAGAAAGTGTCAGGCTTGCAGGGAAATACTATGGAAAATGGCTCTGAAAATGTGTTATAAAGAGTGTGTATATTGAGTTTTTCATGGCTTACTTTGGCCTTGGTTGTGGTGGGTGAAAATCTTTCCAGATGGCATCTATTTCCTCCTTTCCACAGAAGCCCACTGATCATTAGATCTCAATGTGACTCATTGACAGAGTGGGAAATATGTAAGGGGATGAATTTTACAAGTACATTTTGTGAGTAACAGTTTGTAATGTTCTCTCTAAAAGGTCTGAGAGGTCATTCTCAAGAGTACTGAAACATTACATCAAAGCAATTCTCCCAATGCCAGGCTGTCAACAGTGATAAATGGCCTTTGTATCAATACAAAATCTGAACCTATATGAAACTGCCTCGTATGGACGCAAACTGAGGTTAAATGAATCATACTTACCGCATGCCCCCCCCTTTACAGTCTCTCAGTATGACCACCTCCATTTTCCTCTCTCTCTTTCTCTCTCTCTCTCTCTCTCTTTCTCTCTCTCTCTCTCTCTCTCTCTCTCTCTCTCTCTCTCTCTCTCACTACTATTCTCTTCTCCCTCATAGAGCAGCCTGCATGGCCTCCCTCTCTCGCCCTCCTCTCCCACAGAAACAATTGATTAGCACTGAGCTCTTAGGCATCGTCATTTGCCAGTGCTAGAAGCTCGGCAGCCAGTGTGAATCTGGTGTCCTTGCAGATTTAGTGGTCACTTCCCTCAACTTTGGCCATTAACCTGAGTGCAGCAGGCAGTTTGCCCCCCCCCCCCCCATCTGAGCACCATGGGTACATTTATTACCCAGGGACACTCTAATGGATCCCAGTGAAGGTGTGTTAACAATTTTTCTATCGATTAATAGGAGGAGAATCATAGCCAGACTAACTTAGCGCAGAAGATTTAGTGGCTTTTAAGGTAGTAGAGATGAATATAATGCTTTCGAAAGAGCTTCTGGACATTATATATATGACACCTGCTACATTAAGCTACATTAAGGTTTAATACATCTTCATTACTGGCACTTTGCCCAACCCCTTCAAGGTTGAAATAGAGATCCACCTTTCATTATATCACCCATTATCGCTCTATGGAGAGATATCAAATAATAATGGAATTGTTGAAACAGTTCTGCCCGAGTTGTTAATGTTAATCGATGTATTAAATATTAAATATTTCCATAACAGGATTTTGAACTGCTGCCACGCTGCTCCCATCAGGACGATGCAGGGAAACGCTGCAGCAGCATCAGGCTAAACTCCCCTCTCTCTCTCTTCCTGTAATTAGGGAAAGTAGAGGATGATGATAACCCCCTGACCCTTGACCTGCTGCCTCTGGCTGCTGCCGCCTGGGAGGACCAGGGAGGAAAGTGCTGTGAAGTAGCTATTGAATCAGAGATACTGTAACTCACGTAGAGGCGCATTTCAACAGGTCATTTGACACTTTCCTAATAAGACTCAGCATCTCTGTTACTGTGGTCATTTTGAATGGCCACTGTTTGTACAGTGACCGCAGTTTACGGGTAGGCTAATACATTAATTCCCATGTCCAGTCTACCTTTTGATTAGGTTTTGAAGAGGCAATAAAGAGCACATAAAATGTGGACCATTTTGTCCATGAAGCATGCAAGCTCCTTATTGTACTGGGTTGACATTTGGACTTGCTTTTTTAACCCAAGACCTCTTGTCTTTCATAAGCATTCTAGATTTACAAATATGTGCTCAACCTCAAACAAGCACTCAATCCTATATGGAGAGAGGGCAAGATTCTCTCTGAGGGAATAGCTAAACAGAAAATCCAACCCAAAACAGGAAAAAGTAGCAGACCAGACCATGTTGAATGAGAGAGGAGATTTGGCTGCCGCACACGACGCAGCACAAATAAACGGCGCACAGTGAGCTCACGTCAGACTGGCTGGTGCGGGGGAGTGCAGCGGTGCCCTGTGTGTAGAGAGAAAACAGCCTGACCCACAGGAGGCCCGGGACCGGCCCAGCCGCCCAGATATTCAACCCTAGAACACTATTGCTTTTTCCTTCAAAGCATCCAAAGAGTTACTCGTGTGTGGTTGGCAAATCTTTTGATGAGAGTGTTCCCTTGGATTATATTTCCAGTCCGACTAATATGAGCATTTTTATGTGGTGGTAGTTGTTCGATTAACTCACCTGTCTATTATTGGCCAGTTTCTTTGGCTTTGGAGCAATTTTGTGTGTGTGAGGCTATGATGGGTTGGAGCAGTTTGTGAAGGAGTAGCATTTCATCCATTTATTGTTCAATGTCACATTAGCAATATGCAGCATTTTGGAATGGTTGCCAATAGACGCTGCTCTGGGCAGATGGGCAGGCCCGTAAGATGGATTCATTGCCACATTCATTGCCACGGAAGATGGATTCCTTCCCTGTTGCCACCAAAAGAGAACGGGGAAACAGCACTAACAGGGGTTTATGGCTGGGCTAGGATGGTGCCAAAAGCAACAGTTTATATTTTTACCTCAGTCAAACATGTGAGTGATGGATATAGATGTTGTCTCACATTTGCATTATTAAACAGAGGAAAGTGATATTCATGATCGTGCTGCCGGTCAAAGGCATTCCATAGTTCAGATTATTACATTACTCAGGAACTAGGTGGGTAGGTATTTTGAATTGTTAATTTAGCTTTTGTCTCTCTCTCAAAACCACAATAATCCAAATTCTAATGTGCAATGCTTGACTAGATTTTAAAAGCCAAACATAGCATTTCACAGCTTTTAGTCAATTTAGTTTTAATGCCCAGAATAGCTTTCGTTTGAGTTTAAATTTGAATGTTTGTATTTCCACATCATTTATGTACGTACATAGTTGATAGAGTCCTGGAGTTTTTATTATAAACAGATGTTGAGGCGGCCACATTCAGGCCTGCAGCACCTGCTTTGATAAACAGAGGCCTGTTGATGCCTGGGTCTCGCCTGTTTTCTTTTCAGAGGCACCTTGCTGCATCGCAGCAGTGGCAGGGCTCTCAGTCCCCCCTACTTGTGGTCCTGTGTGTGGTAGGTCCAGCATGTCCCATTATCTAGATACCCCTGAGGACACTTTGAAGGTATGGCCAAGTTATCTTTTGTTTTTGGGAGAGAAGTACAGCTATGAAAACCCTATGAAAGAGATGCAATGAGAAGAAAGAGAGAAAGAAAGAGGATTGTCTTTTATGGTGGTATGGTATGTAAGGCAAGTAAATAATCCATCTCTGACCACTTTTCTATTGTTGAATGTACAATTACTGGAGAACAAACTGGACGAGCTCCATTCGAGACAGAACCTGAAGAACTGTAATATCCTATGTTTCTCGGAAACTTTGCTTAACAAAGACATTGATAATATTCAAGCTGGTTTTTCTATACATCGCCAGAACTGAATGGCAGTGTCGATTAAACAGACAAAGCGGCAATACAGGACTAAGATCGAATCCTACTACTCTGGCTCTGATGCTTGTCGGATGTGGCAGGGCTTGCAAACTATCATGGATTACAAATGGAAACCCAGTCGCGAGCTGCCCAGTGACACAAGCTTACCAGACGAGCTAAATGCCTTCTATGCTCGCTCCGATGCAAGCAACACTGAGCCGTGCGTGAGAGCACCAGCTGTTCCGGGCGACTGTGTGATCACGCACTCCGTAGCCAGTGTGAGTAAGACCTTTAAACAGGCCGGACTACCAGGACAAGGCCGGACTACCAGGACAGGTGCTCAGAGCATGGGCCGGCCAGCTGGCATGTGTCTTCACTGACATTTTCAACCTCTCCCTGACCTAGTCTGTAATACCTACATGTTTTAAGCAGACCACCATAGTCCCTGTGCCCAAGAATGCCAAGTAACCTGTCTAAATGACTATCACCCTGTAGCATTCACATCTGTAGCCATGAAAACCTTTGAAAGGCTGGTCATGGCTCACATCAACACATCGTTCCAGCCACCATGGGACCACTACAATTCGCATACTGCCCCAACAGATCCACAGATGATGCTTCTCTTGCACACCACACAGCCCTTTCCCACTTGAACAAAATAAACACCTACGTGAGAATGCTGCTAATTGATTACAGCTCAGCATTTAACACCATAGTGCCTTCCAAACTCATCACTACGCTATGGACCCTGGGACTGAACACCTCCCTCTGCAACTAGATCCTGGACTTCCTGACGGGACTCCCCCAGGTGGTGAGGGTAGGCAACAACACATCCGCCATGCAGACCCTCAGTGGAACGTGCTTAGTCCCCTCCTGTACTCCTTGTTCACCCACGACTGCATGGCCGTGCACGACTCCAACACCATCATTAAGTATGCAGACGACATGACTGTGGTAGGCCTGATCACCGACGACGATGAGAGGAGGTTAGAGAGGAGGTTAGAGGTTAGAGAGGAGGTTAGAGACCTGGCAGTGCGGTGCCAGGACAACAATCTCTCCCTCAATGTCAGCAAGACAAAGCAGCTGAATCGTGGACTACAGGGAACGGAGGGCAAGGCCAAGCACGCCCCATTCACATTTGACTGGGCTGTAGTGGAGCGGGTCGAGAGCTTCATGTTCCTCGGTGTCCACATCACTAAGGATCTATCATGGTCCAAACACACCAACACAGTCTGAGAGAGGGCATGGCAACACCTCTTCCTCCACAGGAGGCTGAAAAGATTTAGCATGGGCCCTCAGATTCTCAAAAAGTTCTACAGCTGCACCCTTGACAGCATCTTGACTGGCTGCATCACCGCTTGGTATGGCAACTGCTTGGCATTCAACTGCAATACGCTACAGAGGGTAGTGCTGACTGCCCAGAATATCACAGGGACCTAAGCTCCCTGCCATCCAGGACCTCTATACCAGGCGGTGTCAGACGAAGGCCCCTAAACATTTTCAAAGACTCCAGCCACCCAAGTCATAGACTGTACTCTCTGCTACCGCACAGCAGGTGGTACCAATGTACCAAGTCTGGAACCAACAGGACCCTGAACCCCCGAGCCATAAGACTGCTAAATAGTTAGTTAAATAAAATAGCTACCCAGTCTATCTGCATTGACTCTTATTGCACTAACTTTTTTTAGTAAACAGTAGCAGCAGCGTATGTGATGATTATCTGACACTTTAGCGTTAGTTAGCGTTACTCATTGTTTACCTATAATTACTTTTATTATTATGTATTCTACTTTTCTATTATTTCTCTATTTTCTTTCTCTCTGAATTGTTGGGAAAGACCCATAAAGTAAACATTTCACTGTTAGTCCACACCTGTTTTTTAAGAAGCTTGTGACAAATAAAATTAGATTAGATTTGATTTGATATGCTTCCCTAATGCTTAAAATACATTTGAATCATGACTGTTTTTTTATTTTACAACTAGAAACTCATCATTCATAGCGAGACCAGGGACAATTTTAGGGGCAATTGTGGGACCTTGAATTTCTCCCAACAGAAACAAACTCGAGTGAAGAAATTCTCTCAGTACATGCCCATTTAGATTATTTCCTTGCTTGAAAAGTTTCTGCAAAATATCTCACTATTTACACATTTATGGACAAATGTTATTTTTTTTGGGGGGGGGGGGGGGGTGAAAGTTTCCCACTGTTTGTATTTTTCATGTACTGTCCTGAGCGTTAATGTCTAAGAATTCAAACTAGCATAATTCTCATCGCTATATAGTATGTTGGCTAAGCATTCACATGACTGACACGTGTCACTTATTGTCTTTTGCTTGGCACATGAGGTTTTGTCATGGCTGCTGGGTTGGAGGCAATTGTAACGCAGTGTTAAAAAAAGAGGACAAATTATTTTGAAAAATTAAGTGATTTTGATTTTAGGATTGCATGAATTATACATGAATTATACAAAAACAAAATATGCTTGGTGTCCTGGAGAGTGCCAAAGGCGTTGTAAACAGATATAATAATTTGGTCACCATCAGACTATTCAAATGTTTTGAGAGGAACCACAAACAGGTGTTACTGTAAATATTGGTTACGTAGATAGAAATTGTTGTACTTCTTGCAAAATCATTACATGTGTCTATGATAATATGATAATTGATAAAAGACTAAACATGTTACAATTGCCCCCAGTCTCCTCTACATGTTTAAATTTAAGTATAGTGAATGGAGACTTTTTTTAATTTATTAGCCAAAACAGAATAACATACATTTACACTGATCCTTGCATTGATGTTGTAATTTCACAATAAATAGCTGACATGCAATAAATATATATATATATATATATATATATATATATATATATATATATATATATATATATATATATATATATATATATATATATATATATATAGGTTATCCTGATCCCCTTTTCTCAACAATGAGATGCTGTGCAAAGCATTTGTTTAACCACCAGTAGCATACCCTTATCCAGCCCCAGTGGTGTAAAGTCCTTAAGTAAAAATACTTTAAAGTACTACGTAAGTCATTTTTTGGGGTGTCTGTACTTTACTTTACCATTTATATTTTTGACTCATTTTACTTTTACTTCATTACAATCCTAAGAAAATAATGTACTTTTTACTCCATACATTTTCCCTGACAGCCAAAAGTACTCGATACATTTTAATTGCTTAACAGGACAGGTCCAATTCACACACTTATCAAGAGAACATCCCTGGTCATCCATACAGCCTCTGATCTGGTGGACTCACTAAACAGAGAACATCCCTGGTCATCCCTACAGCCTCTGATCTGGTGGACTCACTAAACAGAGAACATCCCTGGTCATCCCTATAGCCTCTGATCTGGTGGACTCACTAAACAGAGAACATCCCTGGTCATCCCTACAGCCTCTGATCTGGTGGACTCACTAAACAGAGAACATCCCTGGTCATCCCTACAGCCTCTGATCTGGTGGACTCACTAAACAGAGAACATCCCTGGTCATCCATACAGCCTCTGATCTGGTGGACTCACTAAACAGAGAACATCCCTGGTCATTCCTATAGCCTCTGATCTGGTGGACTCACTAAACAGAGAACATCCCTGGCCATCCCTACAGCCTCTGATCTGGCGGACTCACTAAACAGAGAACATCCCTGGTCATCCCTACAGCCTCTGATCTGGCGGACTCACTAAACACAAATGCTTTGTTTGTAAATTATGTCTGAATTATGTCCCTAAATAAAATAAAAATGGTGCCACCAGGTTTGCTTAATATAAGGAATATGAAATGATTTATACTTTTACTTTTGATACTTAAGTATATATAAAACCAAATATTTTACTCAAGTAGTATTTTACTGGGTGAATTTCACTTTTACTTGAGTCATTTTCTATTAAGGTATCTTTACTTTGACTCAAGTATGAGAATTGGGTACATTTTCCACCACTGTCCAGCCTATTATCAGACCCCAGCCCAGCAGCAGAACAGCAGCAGCCAGGCACCATAACAAGTGTATCTATTGTAAGCAGACATTTACCCAGATTGCTGCTTCATTCTCTACCACCCATCTTCACAATTGAGTTGTCGTGTATTTTCCAGCTATTTAGGTCTTTTAAAACGGGGGCTATGTAAAGCCTACATTGATAAGAGCATGCTGCTAAATTGACCGTAAATACTGTCATTCAATCAGGGACAAGTACCTCCCTGTAACGATAATCAGGATAATTTCAGATACTTAATTTGAACGGGAGAGTGAAGGGAAGCTGATGTGGACGTATTATTTTGAGATAACAGCAACCTGTTTCACAGCAGTAAGGTTGGCCTTTTCTTCATACTCACAGGCTGGGTTAAATAGAGAGAGGTCAAGGGTGAGAGTGCAATAAGAAGGTGGGGGAGGGGCAAAGGCTTCCACACATTTGTTTATATTTTTTCTGCCTTTTCACCCAAACACCCCTGGCATGTAGAACATCTTCCACATTATTTACGCAATAAGGCATGAGAACCCGTGGATTATTGTAAATAACACGGCGAATGGCTTTTATTAGTCATCACACGAAGCCTAAGAACATCCATCAACCCTTCATTTGGAACCCTAGAACTCTGGCTAACTCATCGACTTTGTGGTGCCATGTAGAAAAAGTGTTGCTCTCTGCCATGCAATGTGCACGCCTAACCACCACATGACAATAGCCAGCACGCCACTATTTAATCTCCCCCGTCTCTTCTCCATAAAGTCTCACTTTTGTCTCTTCTTTTTCGCTCTTCTCTCCTGTCCGTTTCTTTCGATCAGCGGTGGGTGCATAGGGTTCCTGATTACTTGTGGCTTCTCTAGTTTTTTAAAGATTAAGATCCACTCTCCCTAATCAAGTAGAGCTCTCTCTGTAACTAGTGACAACTATCAGACAGGCTCCAGAGGGGTCCCCCTGGGGAGCGTGGGGCTTTGATGCTGCACCCCGCTTTTCCCCCTGCTGCTGTCACAGGGTTTGTCTCTGTCGATTGGGGACCAGTCTATCTGACAGGTGATGTGGGGCTAGGAGGAAGAGGCCGTAATAGGGGATTGGGCCTACCCTGAGTTCCCTGTTCAGCTAGAGCATCCATTCACCTCCATTCTCCCCCTGGCTGTCTATACTGCCTGAAGGCTTAATTCACTGGCCATTAGGCTGGAGATTTGTTATTGCTCACCTTCAGAGGCACTGACAGAAGACATTTCAGCCACAGGGCGGGACGGGACTTCCAGAGGGAATTACAATGAAGGATTTGGTTGCTTCTGAGGAGCTCTGTTCTGTTCTAGAAATACCAAATGTAAGACAGACAGTCTGTTTGATAGAATTACCGTCTTCCCATAGACATAGGTCTGTAAATTGGCAATGGGGATTCCCAGGCATGGGGCAATGGGACCTGATTTGTCAATCACTTTTCAATTAGCAAATGAGTTGCACCCTGTAGGCAAGGTACCACTACGGCTCGTGGTCAAAATGACTTCGATCAAAGCCATAAGAGCTGAGGTAGGACAGAGGAGAGCTGAGCCAGCAGGATTTATCCACTTCTTGGTGTAGAGCAATTCAATTATCTTCGAATATAATATAATTACCATTATGCAATTGATCAAATGGTTTGATTTTATACCAGAACCACTCAAAGGCCAATAACATAACCTCATTAGAAGAGAGGGAAAGCAGACAATTGAAATACAGCATGATATAGTAGGCTACATAGCACCAGGTAGAGAGAGTCAGCACTTTCAAGTTCATCGGTGTCCTCATCACCGAGGACTTGACATGGACCAACAACACTACAACTTTTGTCAAGAGGGTGCAACAGCGTCTCTACTTCCTAAAGCGGCTGAAGAAATTTGGCATGCCACACCGGGTCCTCTCCAAATACTACTGCTTCACCATTGAGAGCATCCCGACCGGTTGCATCAAGTCCTGGTACAGCAATGTGGTCTCAGAGCATTTCTTATTATTCTGTACGTAAATCCAAGACTCTACATTTACTATAGTATGTTACGTTTCGTATGGTATGTATTAATTTGTGGATTGTAATTCATAACATATCATTTTGTATGATATGTTACAAATTCATCTGATATTCATCTGAATTCATCTGATTTGTTGCAATTCATACAAAATGTTGTGAATTTCAATTCACACAATATGTCACAATATGTCATTTGCTAAATGTACAATCTGTAACAAATTTGCTAAACGTTTAATATATTACAAATTTAAATTTGTTGTGGCTAACGTTAGCTAGGTGGATAGGTGGCCAACACTAACGTCAGCTAGCTGGCTAACGTTAGCTCTAGGAGTTAAGGTTAAGGTTAGGGTTAAGTTTAGGACTTTGGTTAAAGGGTTAAGGTTAGGGTTAGGGTTAGGATTTAGGTTAAAGGGTTAAGGTTAGGGTTAGGGGAAAGTTTCGTAACAAGTAGTTGCAAAGTAGATCAAAAGTAGTAAGTAGTTGCAAAGTTTTGCAGTTGATATATTATCGATTATATTGTAACGACCCTGGGTTTATAAGCAAGGAAATCGACCCTGCCGTTCGAGCATGCTTTTGCGGCACAGTCGATAGCGCGCCGGACCTCGGGCTCGAAGTTCGAGGGTTCGAGACCTGCTCCCTGCTGTTTCATTACATTGGTGTCAGAAGTGATCGGACCTTGCATCCACGACAGTGTGTGTGCTTGGCCGGAGAGCGCGTTCCTGTAAGACGTAGAGTCGCAAGCCAACAAAGGGTATATAACAAAGTATTGAGATAAACTTTTGTTATTGACCAAATACTTATTTTCCACCATCATTTGCAAATAAATTCATTAAAAATCCTACAATGTGATTTTTGGGATTTTTTTTCTCATTTTGTCTGTCATAGTTGAAGTGTACCTATGATGAAAATTACAGGCCTCTCTCATCTTTTTAAGTGGGAGAACTTGCACAATTGGTGGCTGACTAAATACTTTTTTGCCCCACTGTATATTTTAAAAACAACCTGAGGATTGATTATAAAAAACGTTTGACATGTTTCTGTGGACATTATGGAAACTATTTGGAATTTGTCTGCGTTGTCATGACCGCTCTTTCCTGTGGACTTCTGAACATAACGCGACAAACAAACTGAGGTATTTTGGATCTAAAAATAATCTTTATGGAACAAAAGGAACATTTGTTGTGTAACTGGGAGTCTCGTGAGTGAAAACATCCGAAGATCATCAAAGGTAAACGATTAATTTGATTGCTTTTCTGATTTTCGTGACCGAGCTTCCTGATGCTAAGTGTACTTAATGTTTTATCGTGCGATCGATAAACTTACACAAACGCTTGGATTGCTTTCGCTGTAAAGCATCATTTCAAAATCTGACACGACAGGTGGATTAACAAAAGGCTAAGCTGTGTTTTCCTATATTGCACTTGTGATTTCATGAATCTAAATATTTATAGTAATATTTACATGCTATTCGGCGGTTGTTGATGACACTTATCCCGATATAGGGATTGCAGCCATAACAAGTTGCTAAAGTTGTCTGTCATAAGATTCAAACACACAACCTTTGGGTTGCTAGACATGTACATTATACGCCCACCAATCCACCCTGACCAACCACCATCTTTTTGTTTCTGCCTTAAGTAACCCTCTGTCTTATGTAACCATGCCAAACGTAAAATATCCTACTACTTTGAGTGACCCAGATTTACATTTGCTATGTTGCTTCAAGTCTGCAATGTATCCTCATGAGAACAAAAAACTTTCCATGATCCACCAGGTGGCATAGTGGAGAACTATGTTTGTAAAAATTACATAAGAAATGTGTCTATTCAGTAATGTGGATGCCTTGTACACGTAAGTAGATATACAGTACATGACTCGTGCAACATCACTTGAAATATTGCTATAATCTGCATGTAACAATCAATTTGTAATTTCTTACTGCACGCTGATTAATGGTATGCCTCCTCATTTGGCTGAGCTGAAGTTTGATCCTTTTTCAGGTGAAAATAGCAAATTAAGAGATCCGTTTTTTCCCTCCTCTGTCAGCAGGTCTGACCTATCCCAATGTGACAGCGGCGGCTGCTGAAGGACGTCCTGATTGGCTGACACTGCACTTCCGCCTGCCATTGCCACGCCGATCGTTACCAAGGTGTGAGAGGTCTGGTTGCCGTGTAGGCAGTTGATGAAGAAAAGGAATCGATGGAGTGAGGAATAATGAAGAAATGAGAGACGGAGACAGACAGGCCGCAAAAATGAGTGTGTCACTTTTTCAGTGACAAAATAACTTCAAACTAACATACTAACAGAGTAATCATCATTCAAAAATGTAATCTTAAAGAGAAGAAATCTAACAGAACAAAATACACTTCATTTTGATATTAACTAATTCAATGGGAGATTGGAGGCTCAATTTATATTCTCATTTAATAAATTTTATAAAAAGATTAACAAGAAAAATGCCTGAGCTAGGAGGCTGAGTTCTTTGAAAGTAAGCCTTACCAAATATGGCACAATCGTAACAAAATGATTTAGCTTTTATAAAAGTGGGTTTGATTTGTTTGAATGTTAACTCCAGACCTTGGTCTTGTGGTTCATTCAAGTGGTACTGTAGATATATATTCTTTAAAGTGACATTCGTATATCTTTCCTAAGAGAATCATTACAATAATAACTGGGCAACGCAGGCAGGGAAATGATTGATGACTATATGGAATTCTAAACTGCTCTTTGGTTGGTTTCGAGGCGAGCAAGGTTTATTTGTCTTCATATTGTGAGAGTCTCTGTTTATGTTCTGTCTCTGGAGAAACCACATGTCCTGAGAAATGACCCCACCCCCCAGAAACACACCAAATATTAAGTTCTGTAAGGGCTATCAATTTCACTGTACTGGTCTGCCACTTTAGTAACTCAGTCTAACCCACTTTGAAAACCTGTCAATTAATCTTGAATTATTTCAGTGACAGAAGAGTGTTTTCTTCTTCTCTGGTCTGGCCTGTCCATCTTCTCCCGAAGGGGTGTATTTGGACTGTAGGTAGCTAGGTAAAGCAGTGGGTTTGCTTATTCTATGGAACCAAAGGAAAGATTTCAAATATACTCTGTTGAAAATGATATAATGTCACATATATTGTATAATATAATTGAATGTTCAGTTATATTGTTTTGAACATGGACTTCACATAGGCCTATACAGCAAATAGCCTGAAAATCACTAAGATGCATGTAGTGGTGAATGCAGGCAGAGTGCAGACATTCTTAAACATGACAATCATGCTCCATCAGAGTTTACGAGGAGTATATGCATCGGGTCAAGATCACCGTGCTTGCAATTGAGACATCCTCACTGCAGTCTGCACCTTTTCCACTATTTCCAGGCCAATTGATTTATTTCACATTATTAATGAACTTTGCTGCAGTTCCACTTGTCAGGCTTGGCCTGTGGGGGTCAATAACGAGAGGAAACTTGATGTTAGTGGATCCTGCTTAAGTGATTCTGTCGCGCTAACGATTCAATATATCAGGACAAATGTCAGCTGCTTTTAATATGTTGATTCACCGTGCCTCATCTGCATAAGCGTTGGGCTTGGTGAGATCCAAACTTCGACTCAGTCCGACCAGGAGATATGTAATGGCAGGCTGAGAATTCGTTCAGCTTTCGGTAAATATTTGATGAAACAGGTATAGGCGGCTGAACGGAATGGACGGCTAGTGCAGAATAAATAAACCTACTTCCTGATGTGTCTTTGAATGGCACTCATCCTGGGATCATCATTCTTTAGAACTGTTATGAACCAAAGTAATATGACAAGTCATAATCTGGCTTTGAATGTTGATTGATATGTGTGCTTTCTCCATTATGCACTTCAAAGAAATGTGCTATATTGGTGTCCCTGTCCTTTATAGATTTCATAATTAAATCAATCTAAAAAGCAAGTATTTCTGCAAAAATGTGCTGAAGGGAGACTGACTGGAAGGGAGATATTGTACAGCTAAGTTGTAATGTGGCGGTATAGGGCTTGTATTCATGTATGAGCAGCAGGCAGGGTGAGGGAGGCATGTAAACACTTAAGGTGACTAAACTGCTGGCTCTAGTTTTCTGGCCCGTAGCAGAAATCAGTGCGATGGATCGGTGGGGAGAGATTTAGTTGCAGGTGGCAGAGGTCGGTGGATTGTGTATTCTGTGCAGTCAATAATAAAGTTAGGACTTATGCCTGCTGAAAGTTAATGAGCATTCACAAGGACCTTGGAAAGTCATTTGCATCTGGGCATCGGCTTCTCACTTTAGCTGGGGAAGGGCCCAGGGGACCTGGAGTCATCTCAATACTGCAGTGACTGAAGAACAGGGAAAGAGACTCATCCTCACCGGCGGACACATTGTTCTAACAGGAGATTCGTTGGACAATTATACATTGTTCTAACAAGGGATAGAATGAACAACACTGTACATTACTCAAAATATATTTTAGCATTATAACTACTGTAGGCCTAATTTATGCCCAAATGATTTGGACATAATGAACATTTCGTTTTCATTTACCCGGGGGTAGATTACAACGTTCTAGTTTTTGGGGGGTAATCTCAAAAGGATTTTTACAAATATAATTATTGTAAAATAGTTCTAAGTTCTACTGTTGAAACTTTTCACTTTCTTTTTTGTTCTATATTAAATTAACACTATCTTACCAGCTGGGGTGTATTGAGTAGTGAATCTCGCTATGCCTCCTGTTGTGTTCTTGTCTTTGTGCTGCCATCAGAGTGGCTGTTGAGGCGGAACCCCAGTCAGCAAGAGTGGAAGAGGTAGAGTAGTCAATCAGAATATTCAGCGCACCCTTGAAGTCAACAACCATGGGTGTGCCTGCATGGGGGATTTACTTTCTCACAAGGTCACAGTCGGCCACACCACACTGGCCATGTAATCACCCGACCTCACTGCTTCCACATCCACTGCTATGAGGCTGTAATCTGTCTGTCCAGCAGCTCAGCTCACCATAGGGCAGTGGTGGGATGTTGCCGCCTGTTTTGACTCGGGAGTCCTTGTAGCACTACTCAATCCCCTGAAACGGCCGTTAGAGACCCTCAGGTGATTGGTGGCCCAATGAACGTTTTCCGTACGTACGTATGTATGCGGGGAGCCACTTGTTCAATATCATGCTCCCTCTGGGTACCTATCTGTAGCAGTGAGACTGGCAAGTTATCCGTACGCCACCGGTGGCCCTAGACACACAGCGCACACCAGCTCCAGACGATCAGACTCAACTGAATTAAACCCAACGCTGACAACAAAAAATCTGTTGTTCATCATCATATTCTCATCTCGTCAATGCGGTAAAATAACATGTGTCACGTTGTTATCAATTCAAAAACAAAAACGCGGACAGATAGCAGGCTGCAATCAAATCATCTCACAATCAGATCAATGAATTGTTAGTTGACTATCAAAAGGAATGTTCATACCACTACTACAAAAAAGTTCTTGTTCCCTGTTCTGTAAATAGCTTTGCATTGCATTTGCATTGGCTCTTGGGTGCAAAATTGAGGCATATAGTAGTTAAAGTAGCCAAGGGGAAAAACATGTTTCATTACTGTGTTTGGTGCCATTTCTTCCCGACATTACGAAGCAGTAATGGGAGATCAGGGGCAGAAACAGATTGCTCTGCTACTCACATCCAACGGGCCTCATTTGAATGTGCCACCGTGACGCACCGCACTGCTTTGTTAGTCAAGTATGAGGCCCTTTTTCCTCCTTCGATTTTGAATATATCTGTATAGAGAGAGTAGATGCTACACTGTTCTGACAAGAGACAAATGTTTCATTCAAATGCTGCTTTCGCATATTGTGGAAGTAGTAATGAATTCCTGTGCCACAGCAGGCCCGGTTCACCGTGTCAACGCCTGAGCAAGGTGGAAGCGTCGCTCCACAGCAGCAAAATTAAATTTAATGTTCCATTCGCCACGGGATAGGTGCATAAATCAAGGCTTTTGATTTGCATGGACTGTGGTGAACAACCCCATCCCATGCAGAAATAAAGCAGAGATGCAATATGATGTCAGGGATAGAACAATGCAATCTCAGGCTTCCTAATAAAAGTAAGCAAGAGGCTGGGGCCATTTAATTCAGACTTGTATTATGTTGCTCTGATGTCAAGTGTATTATTAAAAACCCAGCTTCCGCCCTCCTCTTTTCCAGCTTCCATCCTCCTCTTTTCATTTAAGAAAGGAAACCCATTTCAAAAGTTGTTTTTCTCCTGCCGTGTTTTAACGCCGACACAGTAAACAACCCAAATGAAAGTTTTGTCAAATGAAGAAAGCCGTATGGAATGTATTTATGTCAAAAACAAACTAGCAGAAAAACGGGAACCACTACTTTATTTTATAGGACAGAACAGAGCAAGTCATTCCTGTACAGGGTGTAGACTAATACAATCACTAGCCTGTATATCGAATCATAAAAGCTACAATGGTGATTACTTTGAACTTCATACAAGATATTGCGGACATAATATCTGTTTTAGTAGTTGTGCTTCAAACACAAATGGACTCGGTCCCGTTATATTGACCTCGCTAAATGGGAAATTAGTACAGCTATTCCTTTAAAAGAAAGACAATTGTGCTAACACTTTTGACTTCTCTTTGTCATGGGGTTCACAAGGGAGGCAGTGGATGCCAATGCAGGAGAGGAGAAGCACAATGAGATGATATTACAGTCAGAAAGCTTCAGCGCTTAAACTCTAATAAAATGTTAGTCGAGGAGGCTGCTCGATTGTGGATCCTCACTGTAGCAAATGTTATTCAATTGGTCAGAATACCGTTCTGTTTATATAATAACCATCATCAGTACAGGGACAGAATATTGACAGAGAATCAGGGAACATGCAGGGAAGGGAGAGGTGCTCAGCAATTTCCTATTCATTAATTAGCCAACAGCTGCCTTGAATTTGATGATTTATGTCACTCCTTCCCTCTCCCAAAGCCACTACATGCATATAAACAAACACACATGCAATCACGCCCCAAGCACACACACAGACATACAGTTGAAGTTGGAAGTTTACATACACTTAGGTTGTGTCACGTTCTGACCTTAGTTCCTTTGTTATGTCTTTGTTTTAGTAAGGTCAGGGCGTGAGTTGGGTGGATTGTCTATGATTCTATAATTTGGGATTTCTGTGTTCGACCTAGTATTGTTCTCAATCAGAGGCAGCTGTCAATCGTTGTCCCTGATTGAGAATCATACTTAGGGAGCCTGGTTTCACTTTTGAGTTGTGGGTGTTTATTTTCCGTGTTAGTGTCTGTGTCACACGGGACTGTTTCGGTTTGATTTACTTCGCGTTTATTGTTTTGTCCAGTGTTCGTTATTCATTAAAAAACATGAACACTTACCACGCTGCGTTTTGGTCCTCCGATCCTTCATGCTACTCCTCTTCGTCAGAAGAAAACCCTTACAGGTTGGAGTCATTAAAACTTGTTTTAAAACCACACCACACATTTCTTGTTAACAAACTATAGTTTTGGCAAGTCGGTTAGGACATCTACTTTGTGCATGACACAAGTAATTTTTCCAACAATTATTTACAGACAGATTACTTCACTTATAATTCACTTCATCACAATTCCAGTGGGTCGGAAGTTTACACACACTAAGTTGACTGTGCCTTTAAACAGCTTGGAAAATTCCAGAAAATGATGTCATGGCTTTAGAAGCTTCTGATGGGCTAATTGACATCACTTGAGTCAATTGTAGGTGTATCTCTGGATGTATTTCAAGGCCTACCTTCAAACTCAGTTCCTGTTTGCTTGACATCATGGGGAAATCAAAAGAAATCAGCCCAAAAAATTATAGTCCTCCGCAAGTCTGGTTCATCCTTGGGAGCAATTTCCAAACGCCTGACGGTACCACGTTCATCTGTACAAACAATAGTACGCAAGTATAAACACCATGGGACCACGCAGCCGTAATACCGCTCAGGAAGGAGACGCGTTCTGTCTCCTAGAGATGAATTTACTTTGGTGCGATAAGTTCAAATCAATCCTAGAACAACAGCAGGACCAAGGACCTTGTGAAGATGCTGGAGGAAACAGGTAGAAAAGTATCTATATCCACAGTAAAACGAGTCCTAAATCGACATAACCTTAAAGGCCGCTCAGCAAGGAAGAAGCCACTGCTCCAAAACCGCCATAATAAAAGACAGACTACGGTTTGCGACTGCACATGGGGAAATTTCCTCTGGTCTGATGAAACAAAAATAGAACTGTTTGGCCATAATGACCATCGCTATGTTTGGAGGAAAAAGGGGGAGGCTTGCAAGCCGAAGAACACCATCCCAACCATGAGGCACGGGAGTGGCAGCATCATGTTGTGGGGGTTCTTTGCTGCAGGAGGGACTGGTGCACTTCACAAAATAGACGGCATAATGAGGATGGAAAATTATGTGGATATATTGAAGCAACATCTCAAGACATCAGTCAGGAAGTTAAAGCTTGGTCGCAAATGGATCTTCCAAATGGACAATGACCCCAAGCATATTTCCAAAGTTGTGGCAAAATGGCTTAAGGACAACAAAGTCAAGGCATTGGAGTGGCCATCACCAATCCCTGACCTCAATCCCATAGAAAATTTGTGGGCAGAACTGAACGTGTGTGCGAGCAAGGAGGCCTACAAACCTAACTCAGTTACACCCAACTTGTGGGAAGCTTGTGGAAGGCTCGAAATGTTTGACACAAGTTAAATAATTTAAAGGCAATGCTACCAAATACTAATTGAGTGTATGTAAACGTCTGACCCACTGGGAATGTGATGAAATAAATAAAAGCTGAAATAAATAATTCTCTCTACTATTATTATGACATTTCACATTCTTAAAATAAAGTGGTGATTCTAACACAGGGATTTTTTACTAGGATTAAATGTCAGGAATTGTGAAAAACTGAGTTTAAATGTATTTGGCTCAGGTTCATGTAAACTTCCGACTGTACATACTTTGTGGCCACTCCAACATTGCTCATTATAATATTTATATATTCCTTAATTCAATTTTTTTTACTTTTAGGTTTGTGTGTATTCTTGTGAATTGTTAGATATTACTGCACTGTTGGAGCTAGAAACACAAGAATTACGCTACACCCGCAATAACATCTGCTAAACATGTGTATGTGACCAATAACATTTGATTTGATACACACAAACAGGCTGGGATGGTGGTGGTTATAGAAAGCACAAAATGGACATGTCCTCCTCCAGTAAGATCATGGGTAATTCAAAATAGGTTTAATTAGAAATCACACACACACACACACACACACACACACATAATAGGTCTAAAGTCCCATTAGGAATCAGACTGATCGATACCCAGTGAATTAGAGTGCTGCTGATCTGATTAACTCCCCATTATTTTCTACCAGCCCTTATTTAGGATGCATGATGAGAAAATATCCCACTTTCATTTCCTGTACACCTTTCGAAAGAAGTATAAACATCCTGGTATGCATTGACTGCATTACATTCACCTTGCCTGGGAATACCCTTATGCTGTTTGAAATACCTGAATACTCTACCTTATAGTTTTCTCTTTGAAGAGCCTAAAATGTAACTCTATGCATTGCTAGGCCATTACATGGCATCCTCCTCCGATCCCTGAGAATTCCCCTGCGAACTCTGATCTCTGACCTGTCAACCCTGAAAGGAAAAGGGCTAGGATCATGCAGGTTATTGAAATGAAATGGATCTACTCTAAATCAGTTTTCCTCCCCTTTCTGTTTTAATACCAGAGGAGAGGTAGAGGCGAGGCACGAGGGGAGAGAGAGCAGACAGAAGAGCACGCCAAGTCCTCCCAAGGCATGATGGGATTAGTGGCCTGGCTATCGAGCGATATTGCAACAGCCCTGGATAGAGAAGTTCAGGTGTAGCGGCTCACCCCTGTAGTTAAAGAGATTATCAACGATGAAGATAATCTAAGGAAAAGTTACTCCACTCCACGGCCATGATGAAAACTCTGCGTCTTTTTGAACAAATTCCCAGAAAAGGCTTTATATTGTATAGGAGTGCTACAGCAAGGCGGACTATACAGGTGGCCGTGCACTCACCCTCTGATCCCCTGCTGCATCTCTCCACTCTGCAAACTTAATAACAAAGATAGAAGGGATGATACGCTTTTATATTAAAAGCCATATATTCTGATTAATTCTACCTTCTCCTAACGTTGATATTCCCAGCCAAAGAGGGGGCAAAAGATATTCTGGTCTTGGGAAATAGAGAAACAGAGAGAGCTTTGTTTGTGATAACCTTCTATTATCAGTTCAATTGGAAAAGAAAAATGTTATGATCAGAACGTTACGATTCAGTGTTTATCTACGGATAGTATCTACACTGTGCAGTGTTTGGGGCGACTTTGAGCACGTCTGAGAACCCTCCGCAGTATTGTCAGATGGCTTTGGCCTGAGTAAAGCCTGCAGCTGCTTCTCTGACGCTGTGGCCACAGTTAATGGCAAACTCTTAATTTGGCGTGAACAGCAATCAAAGTGAATCATTTACACTTGTTTTTATGGCTCTGCAGAGAACAGTGTTTTTGGGTCACTTTTATGAGGGATGGAGGAGAGGAGGAAGTTCCAGGCATTGTGAAACAGGGAGGCCATCTGTGGCTTTCTCTGCTCTGAGAAATATTAACTGTTAATGACCATATGTCTCCACACACACAAGCAGTCCTGCTACCCTGTGACAGATCACAGTAAAAACAGATCACCATGCACAGGACACACACAACACCGTTCACTCAACAGATCCTTCTATGTCTATTTGTGCATAAACATTCCTCTCAGGGATTTGTAATAACAGTTATAACACGTCGTAACACATAATAGCGTGCGTGTGTGTGTGTGTACGTGTGCCTGCGTGCATGCCTGCTTCTGTGCCTGTAAGCGTGGGTAAGGCAAATTCAGGACAAGAGGACTGTGAGAAAAATGTACAACCTTATACAGCAGCGACTCAAATCAATTCCAAAGCAGCGGCAGAAGAAATTCCTGTATCAATGAGCCCCCGGACCTCTTCAAGACGGAGAGGAACAAGTACACAGAAGAAGAGGGGTAAAGAAATAAGCAGGCGCTGAAAAAACTTCCCAGGATTTCCAACTTGCAAATAAAAAAGCTAAGCAATCAATCATGCAGGAGGGCCCTCATTCCTGGCTAGTTCTTCCTGGGAGCAGCGGAATGAAATCGGACAAGACTAGAATATGCAAAGTTGCTCGATCTTTCAGGAGGGCTGTGTGTCGAAGGGGGATGAGGGGGGGGGGGGTGACTAAAATAGACAAATGGGCATTCCAGGGGAAGACATGGAGGCCTGTTAAAAGTTTACTGTCACAAACACTAATTAATCACCGGGCCAGTGGCCTATTAATCATATATTAATGAGATAGCCTCTTTACTTTGGCCCGTCCGGGCCTCCCCTCGGTCCGTGTACCCTGGAAGCCACATTGGACAGAAGGCATCCAAGACTCAATTAATCTCCCAGCACCTCCGCCTGCTCCAGACAGACACCTTCATTGAAAGGAAGCAAATAGCAAGGACATTTAAACTGTCCATATTTCAGCGTGTATTTTTGGAAACACTTAATCACACAGAAAGCCTTGTGGAGATGTTCTCTGTCTACTTTAAAGGAGAGAATAAGAGACCGAATAAAGGAATGCCAGACAGAGGGATGTATTGTGTCTTTATTTCGTGTTTAATCATTTTTTTTTCGTTACTGAAAAGGTGAAAGTGACAAGGCTGAAATGGACTTGACAGATCACTTCGAGCGATGCCTTTTTGATTGTTGAAATTGCATCTCTAAATACATTTAGTGATGTTAAATGAAAAACCTCATGCTCGGCTCAACCTTGGTATTCTCATTGCTCTCCAGATATTGATTGGGCTGCTACATTAACAGAGTGCTTTGAACATAGGTTGCCATTCTCTTGTAGTTATTTCATTTCATTCAGCAGGCTGGAGCTTGGTTCACTTCACAGAAAGGCTGTCTACAGTGCTATCTCTCAATCACGATTGAAAAATATTAACAAAATGAGTTATTTAACATCATAGTAAGTCATCCTATTGCTTACTGTTTTTACAGTTCCCTGCAGAACCATTCTCAGATTTGATTTGACAGAGTGAAAGAGGATATATCTATGATGTACCGTGTAAATACTGCAATGTGGATTTGATTGAATTGGTCCTTTGCCTAATTTTCAACAGTGAGGGGAGGCTGCACAATCGTCGGTGTAAAGCCGTGCCGGCAGCGGCCATTTTGTTTTCATTCCCATAGAGATGAATAACCTGAGTCCAGTGTTTGATTTAGATGCTGTGGAAAATTGCATTGCTTTTCCCCAGCCTCCATTCCCACCATGTTGTCTGCCAGTGTCCCTCATGATATTCTCTTTGATTGGGTAGAATAAAATATGGTCGGGTTCTGACAGGCACAAATTAGTCTGGGACAATGTCCCTGACATCCCTCAGCCACAACTAGAGACTATGGGAGTGGGCTGGTAGGAGGGGGGTTGATAAACTAGGTGTTAGGAGGGTGTTGTTGTACAGTACCTATTGATTCATTCATTAAATAGTTCAGGGTTTTTGTTCAGGGTTTTTAATATATAACGGAAGTGGTGAATTTTAACAAGCAGGCTACAGTTATTAGATGAAAAAGCGCCCGCTCCCCTTTCATAACACAAGGATTTACTCACATTGTAAATCATGTGTACAACAGAAGTGAGACTGGGGAAAGTAATGTCTTCGCAGTCGAACATGGACTGGGACCAGGCTTGTCTTTAGAGTGGGGCTATCTGTGGTTGTAATTGAGGCATCATTTACCAGCCAGGCTGCTAAGGCACTAACAGTTATGAAGCTGCCTGCTTTGCTGTAATTACCCAGACTAAAGGAACTAGCTAGGTGATTCATGTGTCGCTCTCCAGGCCCAACGTGCTTAGCTCCGTTTGGGGTGATTACAATGAAAAAGCCATTAGCTGCCCGTTGCGCTTGTAGCTGTATCAAAGAGTAAATGCTGTTGAACTAATGGAGTTAAAACACTCCTGGTTATTGTTCTTCCCAGCGCCAAAAACTGCCCACTTTCTACATAAAGAATGTTTCTCTGTGTAGCTCTCTCATAGTGTGTATGAGACTACGGTTCACATATTCGTTTATCTTTACCAGACGCTCTTATCCAGGGCAACTTACAGGAGCATTTAGGGTTAAGTGCCTTGCTCAAAAGCACATTGACAGATTTGTTCACCTAGTCAGCTTGGGGAATCATACCAGCAACCTTTGGTTTACTGGCTCAACGCTCTTAACCATTAGACTAGCACGTTTCCATCCAGCCAGCCAGCCAATAACCTTGGCAATATAGGACTCTGGGGTATTGGTGTTGGTCATATCAAACAAGTAATAATCAATCTGTTCTTGAACATAAAAATCAACAAATACTGCACAACAAACCCTGTAGAACTGTCTGAGGCCTGGGCTGAGATGCTAGTAACAATAGGTCTTGGCTTCATCCGGTTGGTTTTCTTTGACAGGCAGGACAGGGCAGCAGGACAGGGCAGTAAGGCAGGGCAGTAAGGCAGGGCATGCGTCCTGTCCTCCCAGGGAGGGCGATGTGAGGGACATGCAGTTGTGTGTGGCTGACCTGTGTGCTTCCTCTGCAGAAATGTTTACCGCACGTTGGGCATTTATAAACTGGAGGAGTGCATTAAACAGTGGCGGTGTCAGTGCATGCTAATGGAGAGAGCTGCAGTGTTGTCCTGGCCTTATGCTGATCAGCCAGGGGGTCAGCCAGCCTACACACTCTGTCTGTCCTACCTCAGACACATACTAATCCACGGAGGAAAGAAGCCAGCCTCTGCACTCTGGACAACCTGCACTTGGAGATACGAGGGACCGTTCCTTCTAAAACTGGGTTAGTAATAATACCAATTTCAGGTATTTTGGGATATTAGAACTTGCGAAACCATAGCACTAAGGGCTCAGTTCAATCCGTAGCGCTGAAGATCTGCGCTATAGTGCGATTGAAATGTATGTTCCCGCATATGTGGAGACCTCATTCATGGTAGACGCTGCATATGTCAGCTCAATCGGAAATTAGCTTTGCATTTTCAATTGCGCTATAACAGCACTATGTATTTAATCGAGGCGCTCGTCTCTGACGATCAATAGTGAAAGCCTTTACTGTTTTGTGTGTCCTAGTTGTCATCTCCCCACGGGTATTTTGTGCCTCATGAGCAAAATGGAGCTAAATAAACCATGTGTACACTTCACAACTCCCAGATCATCAACTTCCGACAAAACAGGAAACCATGTGTGAGGTAATAATTCTGTGGTTCAGAGAATTTAAAAGACACAGTCTGTGCTGTAAGTGTAAGTGGGCCTATGCACTCCGGGGCTGTATCAGACTGAGGACATGTATGCCTTTCTTATGCACACCTTTCCTACGCACTTCAATAGGTGGTACTCAGACTTAGTGAAAGTATTCACACCCCTTCACTTTTTCCACATTGTTCTGTGTTACAGCCTGATTTAAAATGGATTGCATTCATCTTTTTTTGTCACTGGCCTATGCACAATACCCCATAATGTCATAGTGGACTTACCCACAAAGTAGTCGCTGCCAAAGGTGCTTCTACAATGTATTAAAGGCCCTGTACCTAATGCAGGCACGCTCTACAGGTGTGGCTAACTTGCACGCACTGAATGCATTTAATTCAACGGCTGAAAAATGTCCCACTTGCTGGCCAACAGATTTTCTTGTGAAGTTTTCAGTCAAATATGGTGTACCTTTAATTAGGATTTTGTTGACAGACTCACTAGAATACATTGAGAGGGTTCAGAATACAGAAATCCATCTAAATATATGCACATTCATTTTGTTTTCAGCACCAACTGGTAGATTGAAAAATACGCTGATTTGGTGAGGAAAGTATGTATGAATAAAAAAAATTAAAAGGTTTGGTCAGCCTTTGCATACTAAATATATTGATGAATCACAAATACAATGTGTCATGTCCGTTATAAATATCGGAACAAGTTGCAGCGTGGTATGAGTACATTCTTATTTCTTAAAAGAATGAAACACTGAACAACCTAACAAACCGTGAAGCTATACAAACGAGTGCTGACAGGCAAATACACATTGACAAGATCCCACAAACACAAAAGGGAAATGGCTACCTAAATATGATCCCCAATCAGAGACAACGATAAACAGCTGCCTCTGATTGGGAACCATATCAGGCCACCATAGACATACAAATTCACCTAGATTTACAAAAAACTCAGATATACAAAAACCCTAGACAATACAAAAACTAGCATACCCACCCTAGTCACACCCTGACCTAACCAAAATATAAAGAAAACAGAGATATCTCAGGTCAGGGCGTGACACAGTGGTTTGATTCATCCTGAAAGTTGTCGTATTCAAGTTCAATCCATGAGATATTGGAAGGTGGGGAAAAGTGTACAATAGGGGTTGAACAATAGTGCTATAAATTTACCCTAATCCTCACTAATCATGGAACTGTATGATAATGGTCCAGTCATTGTGAACAACGCGCGTTTCTAGGAGTTGAAGACATTGGGGGCTTAGCCCAAAGCCAGTAAGGGGGTCCGGGGGCATACCCCCCTGAAAAAAAAGGAATTTCAATGGCTAAATGCATGAATTTGGTGCACTTTGAGATGAACATTGAGAGATTAGATATTTTTCATGTAACTTTCACCTTCCCACCTGCCAAAGCAGACACTGCCAGTACTCAATTACAGTAGCTACCATGACTTTAAACTCTCAACAACATTCAAACATAGACTCTGACCTGTCCGATGAGCCAAACTGAATTAGAATCTATAGAGCAGCTTTAACTGATACTGTCTACTGTGTTCTCAACCCTCCTCTGCCTCTCTCCATCACTTTCTCTGTGTCATCTGCTGCTGTCTCTCTTGTCTGCCCTTGTCTGTTGCTGTCTCTCTTGTCTACCCTCCTCTCTTATCCTGTCCTGGTTGTAAAAAGTGTAAAAGTAAAAAAAAAATAATAATAATAATTTCACAGGCTTTTTCACCTCACCTGCAAATTCTTTGTAAGCCATGTTTTTTGTTGTCATACTTTTTACCCACTTTTCTCCCCAATTGGTAGTTACAGTCTTGTCCCATCGCTGCAACTCCCGTATGGACTCGGAGAGGCAAAGGTCGAGAGCTATGCGTCCTCCAAAACACTAAAATGCCAAGTCGCACTGCTTCTTAACACACTGCTCTCTTAACCCTGAAGCCAGCCACACCAATGTGTCGGAGGAAACACTGTACAGCTGGCGACCAGAGTCAGCTTGCATGCGCCCAGCCCGCCACAAGGAGTTGCTAGAGCACAATGGCACAAAAACATCTCGCCCGGACAAACACTCCTCCAATTGGCCCAGGCGACACAACCTGGGATCAAACCCAGGTCTGTAGTGACGCCTCAAGCACTGCGATGTAGTGACGCCTCAAGCACTGCGATGCATTGCTGCCTTAGACTGCTGTGCCTTAGGCCCCTGTAAACCATGTTTTACTTTTTCACTGTCTGTAATTCACCTGTTATAATTTCTGCAAATAAATACAACTTATTAGAATCTATAGAGTAGCTTGAAGTGATACAGTCTACAGTGTTCTGAAGCCACCTCTGTTCTCGCTCCATCTTTCTTTGTGTCTTGTCTGGTGTCTCTCTCCATTGTCTACTGGGGTGGCAGGTGTCCTAGCGGTTACAATGTTGGGCCTTTAACTGGAAGGTTGCTGGTTCAAATACCTCAGTTGATAATGGTGAAAAATGTGTTAATGTGCCCTTGAGCAATGCAATTTACTTTAAAGTGCTGCACAACAATGGCTGACACTGTAAAACATAACTTTTTCACTGTACCTATCTGGTGTATGTAACAATACATTCTGGTGTTTGTCTTTAGTTTTGCAATCCAAAACGGCCAAGGGGATACTTGTGTAGGGCCTGTGTCTGGGTCACCTAAATCAACCTTCTCCTCTTCCCTACCAGTTGCCCCTGGCTGCTGCTGTTCTAAGTACTCCACTGGCCTACTGTTCTTATCTGTCCTCCTCCTTGGCTCATCTGCAAGGTAGCAAGGTACAGGTGCAACGTGTCATTAGTTCATTTTAAAGTACTGACAAGACCAGGGCAACTCATCTGTAAAGAAAAATTCAAGTGTCCTAATGAAAAATTCAAGTGTCCTAAAGAAAGATTCAAGTGTCCGCATAACAGAGCAACCCAACTCCAAGCATTACAGATAAGAAGCAACGTAGCCCCTAGGCTATATGAATATAAAGACATGAGAAATAATAAGTATAAAGACCTCTGATTAATTTAATTTAGTCAGTTCTACCAGCGAATCTGATTCGATTTTTTGATTACATAGCATTTGAGGACACATAACTTAAGGGCCAATGTACTGTAATAACAAACAAAAAAAAATCCCCTACAATTTAACCCTTCCCTTCTAAATTCAATTTCAAGTTTGTTTATTTGTCATATACTGTACACATGATTAAAAAACAGTGACTGCCAAATAATGGAAACACTTGAGTGAATGAAGGATACAAAGTGTATTGGAAGCAGATGCTTCCACACAGGTGTGGCTCCTGAATTAATTAAGCAATTGGGCTGCCCTGTTGGGCAGGCCATTATTTTGGCTACCATGGCTATGCCCCCATCCACAGGGCATGAGTGGTCACTGAATGGTTTGATGAGCATGAAAACTATTGAAAACCACATGCCACGGCCGTCTCAGTCACCAGATTTCAACCCAATTGAACACTTATAGGAGATTCTGGAGCGGCGCCTGAGACAGCGTTTTCCACCACCATCAACAAAACACCAAATTATGGAATTTCTTGTGGAAGAATGGTGTCACATCCCTCCAAAAGAGTTCCAGGCACATGTAGAATCAATACCAAGGTTCATTGAAGCTGTTCTAGAGGCCCAATGCCCTATTAAGACACTTTATGTTGGTGTTTTCTTTATTTTGCCAGTTACCTGTACATGGAGTACACAGTGCAATGAGATGCTTACTTCCAGTTTCAACAATACAACAACAACAATAGAAAAAGTAAGTAGCTAAGTAAATAAAAACAGTAATATATATAAAAGCTCAACTAAATAATTTCACCAATATTTTTTTTTACAAATAGCTACATAGCCTCTATGGAAATAAACATGTTTACCTGTAGAATGGAATAGGTTATGACCGCTATGATTCATTTTTTAAATATCTAGTTGTAGTAAAGTTCAGCTTCAGTCCACTGGGGGGCACTGTGTCACTGTAAGAAGTTATGTGCTTGAGTCAGAAAATGTTCTCTCATCTCTCAGCTAGCTAGCCAGCCAGTAGCTACCGAAGTGGCTAGTCAGTCAAGCTAGCTACAGAAACGAAACCCATCAAATACACTAGCTGGAAATAAACACTTTTCCTAGTATCTTGACTTATTTTAACATCAATAGCTTGCCCATTCACTAAATATACTGTTAAATAACTCTGACTGACACCCAATAGCTTAAGAAAGTTGAGCGCTAACGCAACTGTATTAGCGTTAGCCAACCTTTATGCTGAGGGAGACTAGCAAGTTAGCTACCTGTCAACCAGTGGAGGCTACTGAGGGGAGGACGTCTTATAATGGTGGAATAGAGTCAATCGAATGGTATCAACCTCATGGAAACTTCATCTTTAATGTGTTTGATACCATTCTATTGACTCCATTACTGAAATTATTATGAGCCGTCCTACACTGCTGTCAACCCTGCACAAACCTGTGGCTAACTCTGCTGCTGATGCACTTTGACTTTCTGGCTGTTCTGCCCTCTCCACCTCATTCACTGTTGCCTGCTCATGCTCAACCTGCTCACTTTTTTTGCCTCTCTTTCAGAAGAAGTTCTGAATATCCATATTTGCTCTGTGGTTTGCTCCAGACTTTGAGTGACAGGCATTTTGCTGAGTGATGACATAGACATCTAACCAGCGCAGTATATAGTGTCGTTGGTTATGGAAACATATAAGACTGAAAAAATTTATTGGACCATCAAAAGGCTTGGGACTGGACCAAAATGATATGTTGCTGAAGCCCCGGAAGCCCAGGCCTAATGACGTCACTGGTCGTGAACCGTGAACCGTGCGCCAGGCTCCAGGTTTAAAGTGCTATGTGTGATCTGAGTTCCATAACTATTCAGATACGCAATAAAAGTTAGCCTAATGTCAGCCTAATATGATCCAGTATGGCTATCGACCCTCAGGAACAACAGCACAGTCGTGACAGAGGAAAGAAAAATATGGATAATGCAAAATGGAGGCTAGAAATGGAAGGAAACTAACACTGAAGTGACAGTTATAAATGTATGTGGTTATTACTGACGGTGGCTCCCGATAGTGGCTATTATTTAACATGATACAAATTGTAATATAAAACTGAGAAAAGCCTGAGCATATAATTAAAACTTTAAATCAACTCAGCAGGTTCAGCGCTACAGAAGCCTATAGCTTGGGTCTCCAAATTTCATCCCCTCAAATTATGAGGGCATTCAATTAAAATGCGGAATAACGGCACAACTATATAGCCTACTTCACTGTGGAAAAGGGGCCGCAATACATGTAATGTTGATATCATTTTCAGTTTGCTCCATGTGACTGGTTTCACATTCGTCTCCAGGGATCATAAGGACAAATCATCTAAAACAATTGCTATGTGTATTTACAATCCCCTTCTCTAAACAAAGGACTAATTAACCTACAGTAGCTCTTATCAATTAGTAAACTACACTGCATGGAGAATGCTGTTATTTCTTTAGGGAAAAATGAAGTAGATGCTTTTTCCACTTGGAACCGGCAGGTTCACTCAACCTTATTCATGGTCTCCTCACGCGTAAAGGTGGTGGAACTATTAGGGAATCAAGTCGATTTCAGAACACAGCGTATCTGTAGACACACCCGTACCTCACGAGCACTAGCCATCTCCCCATGCTTAAGTTCAAGGTCAGAATAGGAGTGGAAAGAAAAGTGCATAGAAAGGGAGTAAAGTTCAATTTACACTCGAGTAACTCAGGTCTGAATTTTGCTCTCAGTGAATAGGGCCCTATGCTCTTAATTTGGTGGCTCTAAACCAACTCTTTCTTCCCAATCTTTCCAACCAAAGGACCAAGTGTCTTGCTCTGTTTGGGCTCAAATGTTCAGCATTTTCCACAAGCAGTCAAATCTGTTATTACTGCTTGCTATCCTCTAGAGAAAATAAGAATGCCTCACTCCTATTAACTGCAGTTCATAATCATTAGATCTTTGGTAAGTAAAGAGTTAATGTAGACAGGACTGGTAATGGTGTGAAACTCATGGCTCCCCTGGTGGACACCTCCTGCTGGTTAATCACCTTTTAAATGTGCATTGGAGCAGCGCAAACACACACACACACACACACACACACACAGGGAGTTCTGTGTGGAAACAACGCAAACCCTTTTGAGACTGGGTTTGTCTTTCAAATAGACTTCTGGCCAACAGCCTGGAGGGATAAGACAGAGATGTGTAGCTAGATACCTTCAAGACCCACACACTCTAATGTATGTATGTTATCTATCTTCTGTGAAGAGCTTATGTGAACACTATGAGGAAAACACTCACTCGCTGACCTTTCTTGTCTTTCCTGTCCGTCCTTCAATGACGTTTGCAGGACATTTGTTAATACCCTTTTAAAGGGATAAGTGATGGGCCAGAATCAAATATGAATCTCAGACAAATGATCCTAATCAACCACTCAGGATAGCCATTGGCATAATCAGGGGGCATGTAGAATCAGAGGCCAAAACAGAATCCTATTTCCATCAATGACCTCCAGACGGTGACACTTATCAGTAATAATGGCCCCTGTGTGGTAGCAGATGACATAATAAACATGCGACCCTGTGGCCAGGTTTGTCAGTAGAAGTGTCCTTTAACGGCAAATACACTCTCTAATTGGTTTGCCTCTCCCATGGCGGTGGGAGCCCTGCCTGTAATTGCCCACCAAAAGGGGGTGGAGAGTGTGTCGGAGTGTGGCGCAGCCCCTTGTAGGTCCGAGCTGATCGGTGCACTCATGTCCTTCAGTGCATTACCCAGGGATCACCTGGAGGAGGGTGACACAGATAGATCTCCCTCATGTGCCCCATGGGGGTGTCTGATGGCTTAAAAGCAAGGTAGCCACGGGAGACCCATTGACCTTGGGACAGGAGATGGGGGTCACGCGTGATGGAGTGTGTGGTGGTGGGGGGGGGGGGGGTAGAGGACGATGGAGAGAGGAGGGTAATATATGGGGAGGAGAGAGGACAGTCATCTCTGCACTCCTCCTGTCACTTGATCCCCTGTGCAGTCACTGTTGCTTTAATCAAGGACAATGCTGCAAAGAACACACTAACACTGCCCACACAGCCCAATTTATAAATGTGTGTGTGCAGGTGTATGTACATTGTGAATGGATGACTATCTAAGCTCATTTGTGTGCCAGCATGAGCACGTGCATAACTGTGTGTGTTTGGTGGTGAGCTGGTGCGTCAGTTCAATGTACATGTGATAGTGTATGTCTGTCAGTGTGTTTATATGACTGCAGCTCCGGGAACCAGCCAGGCCAGGGCTTGCTGTTCTGCGGGAATAGCAGGAATAGCATGGCCCCCTACGCTTGCAGCAGGAAGGAATGACTTGGTCAACTCAGCGTTCAGCACAGACATGTTTGTGGACAGCCCAGAGGAAACTTGTGTCTGTGTGGTAATGTCAGCGCTAATGTTATGATTGGTTGGCTAGAGGGCCTTTGATGACACGCTTAATGAGAGGTCTTAGGGAGCAGCCCAGCAGGACGAGGGGGAGACCTCCCACATCAAACACTCTCTCACACCCCTCGTACAACACACAGCTCGCTGCTCCCTCTCTCCCTCCCCTCCTTCCACTGGAAAAGTCAGTCTTTCAGATACATTCCTCTCTAAAAGCCCCTCACTCCTTCTCCTGCTATTGGCTTGTGGAGTTAACAGTTTCAGGGCAAATGATACACTGATTCCTACAATGAAAAATGTTTAGATAAAAAGCAGGAATAACAGAGTTGATGTGTTCCACTGAAGCAGAAGGTTTGGCTCCATGTGTCGGCTGTTTCAAAATCTGTGTGTTTGTGGGTGTGTGATGAGTGTGTGCCTCTTGAGGAGCAGCTCATTGCTGAGAGAGGGCTAATCTCTACTCAAGCATCCAAACCAGAGGGTTTTGATCAAGCAGCTGAGAAACGAGAGATGAGGACAATATCAGGAGGCTGCTGAACAGACACTCAAGTTCAGCTACAATCTGAGCCCGTGGATAAACCCACAAACACACACACACTAATTCCCCTAGCTACAGTATCATGTTGCACTATAATACAAATGTAAATGGCATGTCACTGTATTAACACACATCAAGCTATACAAAAATACAGACTAACTGTGACACTGCACAACCACAAGCACAGCTATCCACATTGAGAAAGATATCAGAGCCTTTCTTTCTGCGCGTCATACTTTCCCCCTCTCTCTTCTGAGAAGTTTACTCAGCTTGGGAATTACATCTTACAGATGGCCTCTCCGCTCGGGGAATGGGCTAATGTCACAAGGGGAAAATATTATTGCAGGACTGACCTCTGTTTGAAAGTGTTCCAAGCGAGTGTTTTCTGTGACCCCCCTGAGATATTAACGTCCTCATGAAAGATCTGACCTGTAGCTGGACATACTGACTTCACTCTGGAGGGAAAAGGATGCAAACCACCTACAGTGGTCTCCCATCCTGCCTATAGCTAGACTGTATTGTCTTCTACCCCCCCCTCTCACACACACACACACACACACACACACACACACACACACACACACACACACACACACACACACACACACACACACACACACACACACACACACACACACATCTTCAGCGCCCAGGGAACAGTGGGTTAGCTACCTTACATAGGGGTAAAATTACAGATTTTTTCATTGTCAGCTCAGGGATTCGATCCAGCAACTTCTCAGTTACTGTCCCAACACTCTAACCACTAGACTACCTGCCACCCCTATTTAGTGTAGGTGGTACTGAGTGGAAAAACCCAGTGTGCTACTTTTGTGAGGAACATATGTATAGATGTTTATAAACTATTTATTTATATATATATTTGAAATCAGATTTTTCAAGGGGTGCTGCAGCACCCTCAGCACCCCTACTTCCCACGGCTATGACTGTGGATGACGCGCGGCAGGTGCGAGCCCAGCTCTTGGGCTTTCGTGCTTACTATAAAGGCCTTTGAAAGATGAAGGGACAACTTCAGACGTGTAAAATGTTTTCCAATATGAAATAAGTATTGGAATGTTTTCTCCCCATTTATTTTCTATATAACAAAATTGTCCATGAACTTTGTTGTTGACCTGGCCCAGTTTCCCAAAAGCCTCTTAAGGCTAAGTTCATCTAAAAACCCTAGGATCCTATTGTTCTAACGGTGAACTTAGCCTTGAGATGCTTTTGGGGAAACTGGGCCCTGTTCTATTTGTCTCGTTTGGCCAGATGTGTTTGCTTTAGACTATGCTCTCGTGATGAACATCCATCCACATCAAAGTGTGTCTGTGGTCAGGGAACCGCTTGGGAAGTATATTTGAAGACTCAGTGTGACTTTCTTCGGCTCACTCTCCTCAGCCTATCGGCTGCTGCTGAGGAGAGAAGGAGGTAGACATGGGGCGATGGAGGGGACTTTGTTTATTTCAAGGAACTCTGATAAAAATGTTTTTCCTGGTGTAACATGATGTGGTTTTATTATCACATCTGTCCCTGAATGAGTCAACATTACATCTACTGCACAGAAAACAATATTAGGGCAACAGGTAGCCCTTTACACTCGTACCTGTATATGGTTTGAAAATGGGCGATTTGCACTCCCAAGTGGCACAGCAGTCTAAGGCGCTGCATCTCAGTGTTAGAGATGGCACAATAAGCACCCTGGTTCATAATCCAGACTGTATCACAACTGGCTGTGATTGGGAGTCCCACAGGGCTGAGCACAATTGGCCCAGAATTGGCTGGTGTAGGTGGTCATTGTGAATAAGAATTAGTTCCTAACTGACTTGCCTAGTAAAATAATGATTTTTATGGTTGCTGTCTGAGTAAAGGCAATGCTGTAAATGAAGAGGAATATGTATTTTAAAAAATGAGACGTTGAGGATTAGAATAGATTTCGTTTTGATGTCATACAAGCAAGCCAAAGACCCTTGAATCCAAATGTATACTTCACATTTCCATATCACAAAACTCACATCATATACAGTGTCGACGTTTAGGATCACTATGTTTGATATACAGTTACAAGATGACATGGCGTCATACTCTGGGTTGTTCTGAATGGAACGAGCCTGTGTTTGTCTATTTTGAAGAAATTTCGCCGCAGCACGCGCACCTGAACCATAACTCCTTTCTATGAGCAGCAACATCAGGCTCTGTTTCTCTGAATTGCCTTGTGAAAGCTTAACACTGTAATATTGTATTTTATAAATTACCTAGTCATGTTGACACTACAACAGGTTTTCAAATGATGCCCACCTGACCCAGATTGCGATTTATAATGGACCATTTTTGTTTGCGTAAACAGCAACGCATCAAATCAAATGCATTTGATAATTTTAACAATAATTGTGTGATTGTCGGGCTGTGTTCCAAACGAAACAACTACAAGTGTCCTTGCTCTAGTTCCTCAACGGCACAGCTTTTTATAGTGTGACCACTTGGAGACACCAGTGAGACATCTCACTCAAATATTTGTAATTTATTTGTCTTATGTTTGCAACTACCCCACATTTTCCAGCAATACTCTTATCATGTTATTGAATGTATCCAGAGTATTTTCAGATATCGTTATCAACAAATTCTGAGAAAAGTACAGTAAATGTGAAATGCACATAACATCAACAGTGTAATGTTTGGATTCAGTCTTAGTGTCAGGTGAACTGTTGTGTCCTCACCTTTGGTCTAATAGGTTTCCCTTTCAATTGCTACCATGCTTATGCATTTTCATGCGAGAAACATTTCCATTTATCCCTATCCTTATAGGCCAATTCCCATGAGTGTAAATGTTTAACACTGTATCCATGTATTGCTGGTCAGACATAGTTGGCCATGGTTACTGAAAATACTGAATGTCATGAAGGATGGTAAATAGTCTGATTCTATCGACTCAACAGATTCACATATTATCATGAAATAGACACAAATTATTTAGAGTATTTGAAATTTGTGACAGGCACACAAAAAAGCTATTTCTTTCTTGTCCATCACACGACTTTCTTCATATCGCATTTTGTGTCCAGTACATGATTTTCTTCATAACGCATTTGTGTCCAGTACATGATTTTCTTCATAACGCATGTGTCCAGTACATGATTTTCTTCATAACGAATTCCAATTTGTTGTGGCTAACATTAAGATTGGGGTTAGGCATAGCCGCAGAGAGTAGGGGTGCTGCAGCACCCCCAACCCCAAACTACTTCCCGTGACTATGGGGTTAGGGCAAGGTTAAGGTTAGGGTTAGGTAACATGCTAGCTAAAGTTAAGTAGTTAAAGGGTTAAGGTTGGGGTTAGGGTTAGCTAACAAGAAAGTTGCTAATTAGCTAAAATTCTAAAGTTGTCTGTCATGTGATTCGAAATGCAACGTGTTAAGCAGACTGGTGGAAAGCAGAAATAACCAGGTTTTCCTTCAGGATTTTTCCTTAGGTCTTTTTATCCCCATTCTTTGCCGCTGTGAAGCATTTTTTTGCCCCAAACATAGGGATTTGCATTTAGGCCAAAAAGTGTATACCTTTGCTGTGTTTTTTTTTGCGGTATTACTTTAGTGCCTTGATGCATACAGGATGCATGTTTTGGAATACTTTTCTTCTGTGTATTTGTATCTTCTTTTCACTCTGTCATTCAGGTCATTATTGTGGAATCACTACAATGTTAGTGGAGTTGCAACAATGCCCTCATGGTGACATTCCTGAGCAATTTCCTTCCTGTCATGCAGCTCAGTTTACAAGGACAACTGTATCTTTGATGTGTCTGGGTGGTTTAATGCATCATCCACAGCACAATTATAAACGTGGCCATGCTTAAAGAGATGGGGAGGCAGGGTAGCCTAGTGGTTAGAGTGTTGGACTAGTAACCGGAAGGTTGCAAGTTCAAACCCCCCCGAGCTGACAAGGTACAAATCTGTAGTTCTCCCCCTGAACAGGCAGTTAATCCACTGTTCCTAGGCTGTCAATTGCCACTCCCTGTTGTACACAACAAGCTTCATTGCCTAAACAAAGGGGGTGAATACTAATGCAACAACTATATTTTAGTTATTGAATTTGTATTCATTTGTTTAAAAAAAATCTAGAACGTTCTTTTCATTTTGACATTATGGAGTATTTGACATAAAGTATAAATGACAACAACAAAAAAATCTAAATTTAAACTATTTCAATCTCACTTTTTAACAGAACAACATGTGAAAAGATCAAGGGGGTTGAATACTTATGATACCCACTGTAGTCGATCTCCAGAGGTCAGCCTGTATCACAACATACTCCTCCCCTCATGTGATATTAATTTAATGGACAGCTCTTCAACTCCCAGGAAACAGTCCCTATAATCATTATTGGAATGGCTAATGTGGGAAATATGGCATGTCAATTGTCAACAGTGGAAGACAGCCACCGTACAGTGTTGACCTGGTGGGAACAGTCACAGATACAGTCACAGGATTTGACCTATCAATAGGGTCACACAGCCAGATCTGAGAAAAGGGAAAAGACCCCGATTACGACCACAGGAGTTAAGAACGTCAACATATAGGCCATTTAGACATTCCGTCTTAATTGATTTCCATGGATCGGGCCTTCAATTATGCAATCCTGTCAGATGCTGTCATCTCATGACTTTCTGGGTATAAAGATCATTGCTATGGAGACCTGTGTGTCACCTGCCAGCTTCACAGAACCAATGGGAGGTTGGTGAGCGAGGTTGTTGTTGTGGCTCCTGACTGATTACAGATCAGCCAGCTAAATGATAGCTCATCAACGAACCGCTTTGTTACCGGGAAACTACTGTCATCTATGAGCGTGACCAAATATTTAAAGGAACTAATATCTCATATGTGACAGAGGTTAAATGAGTTGACTGTGTGAACCTGGCCTTTGAGTGATAAACTGCCTGAGATTTCTTCATTGATAAATCTAATTGTATTAATTGTATTATGCATGATTTATATTACAAGGATGATTCTATTGTTTTGATTGCATTTCAGATTATTATTATCAACCGTTAGAGTAGTAGTCGGTCTAAATATTAGTAGTACCCTAGTAGTATGGTCATTCCACGAAAATAGTGCCCTTTGACATTTTAAGTAGATATTATGCACCAAAATTGCATTTTAAAAGCATATTACATGAAATGAAGTGCTCTTTAATATAGACCACATGGATCATTTAATACATCAGATTTTTTAAATGAATGGAGGCTTGCGAAAGTGACAAAATTCAACATTTTTACACGTCCCTCTTTGCACCCACTGAACCCCAACATTTCTCCAAGTTTTAACCATCATTGTAATGTCCTGGTTATTTTTGTTGCCTTGACAAAGTCATTCCTGAACATCAATTATTTATTTAATGTGATTGGTGATTCATTGATGTCTGCCACTTATTTTGAAGGTCAACCTTGTTATGTGAACTGAACTCTCAATTTAATATGATGAAACTATTCCTTTTAAAATATATATATATATTTTTTTTTAAACACTGAACATCTGGTCGTCGAATCATAGTGTAAAACCAGGACGAGCTGGTTCTCATCTTTTTGGCAGTATTCCGGTGTTTTGTGTTGGGAAACGAAGCGAGTGGAGCATGACACGGTCAACCCTGTTATTCATAGATAGACAGGCTACAAAGGTTTTAACAATGACATGTTTTTGTTGTAGCTTGCATTCGATTGCCACTCCCTGTTGTACACAACAAGCTTCCATTCCCCCTGTCACATGGGGATTCATGGCTGATTTAAGATGAAATCATCAACCCTGTTATAGTAAATCAACCCTGTTACTTCATTTGCAGTTGCAGAACCCTGCTGTAGGTGATGGTCATGTGTTATAATAACGAGCACCATTATCTGGCAAAGAGGTAAAACACGAGCCG
Organism: Oncorhynchus kisutch; assembly: GCF_002021735.2. Taxonomy (NCBI): domain Eukaryota; kingdom Metazoa; phylum Chordata; class Actinopteri; order Salmoniformes; family Salmonidae; genus Oncorhynchus; species Oncorhynchus kisutch. The sequence continues at coordinate 10,943,814 of NC_034196.2, forward strand.
CAATAAAAGTGATCCTAAATGAAGGGAAAATCTATATCATAATCACATCATCATTAGCCAATAGAAAACAAATCCCAATGATATTCATAATCAGTATAATGTTATGTTTGTGTTTAGGAGGCATTGGTCTCATTCTTCGTTAATTATAATTATCGGCCTTTGTTTTTTTTGGGAGTTGACAAAAAAGCCTATATCCTATATACAGTATAATGATGTTTTTTTGTGTTGTCTTTCTCTGGTAAATAAATGTAGAATTCTATTCAGGCACAGATGCATTTCACATTACGAGAGGACACAATACCTTCTTAGAGTGAGACAAACAGTAATAGATTTTGTGCAAAACACTGATTGATATTTGTATGATTCCAGACTCATGATACATTATCTCTAGACAAATGATAAGTTGCGACAAAAATCAATTATTCTTTTAATAGACAATTGTTCTTGTAAATTCACTTCATTTTTCTCTCCTCAAAATGTGACATTTTATTAAATTCATATTTCAATGACAATTTCTGTGCCAAAACTAAAAAATGTATAACGTTCAGTCTATGAGTGAGCGTGTGTGGCACACAGCATTTGATATTTGAAATCAATTTAAACAATTTATTACGTGCAATAAATCAATAGTATGACACTGGTTAAAATGCACATTAGATGAGCCGACTGTGGGATAAACCTAGTAATGAGTTGAATATGTTAACTGCAGTGCCAGATTGATCATTTGTGACTAAAATTGTCGTAGCTATTTGTTGTACAAAAAAAAATCTAAATGTTATTCAGTAATTTTTTATATAGCAGGGTGTATGTTCCCAGTTTTCATTTAATGTGGTGTTTCTCTCTAGGCAAGGAGAGACAGTAAAGTAAAGTGAACTGCAACACAAATTATTTATAGAGCTTCGGATACTCACACAAAACAGGAGGATATTAAATGTTGCCACTCTGATTACTTAAGAAGATCTAATGCTGTTGTTACTACTAGAAAAATCCTATAAATATAATTGAGGAGTGGATGCTCATTCACAAGAGAATGTCTGTGTCCCATAGGTGGCGGTATTACAGGTTAGATAGCGATTATACTGTAGACTCAGTCTGAAATCTACAGTCCTCAAGCTATTTTAATTAGACAACATTTAAAATATATATAGTTCTGAGGAAAAAAAATGTATGTACTGTAGGCTGAAATATATTGTAACTTACTTTACTGTGATTCATTTACAAGTGGATGCTGTCATTTGTTTTAATATGGTATGTCTACAAAGCATTGTCAGCAGAGACAATATTTTTTAAATCATCTGGAGAGTGATCTAAATGTTGGAGTCTTTTAATAAAACAATCTAGAAGCTTAAGAATAGTAGTTATTTTATTTTCAGCATATAGCATCATCTTCATAGGGAATAAATCCTCTAAAAGTACATGCTGTTGGTGAGCGTCAGAACCCTGAGGGCTTGTCCATGTTAAAGTCCAGTTCTATTCTCCTTATCCTGCCATTTACAATGTCCCCTGCATGCAGTTGATTTAACACACATGCATGCTTGGCTCGTCCCCTTGGTTAACTAAACAGATAACAGTTTAGGGCATAATTGATTTTCTCATCCATGGCTCCTCCTTTGTGAGATGGAACTGTATGTAAATCCTATTGCAGCAAATTTGATAAATCAATTAAGGCCAAGGAGACTTACTGTATATGATTTTAAGTGTGTAGATGGAATGAGATTTTGTAAAATTTGTTAAATGTTTAAGGTAATGATATTAGGGTCAATCCATCAAGCAGGTTGGAGGGCGTTCTGCTTAGGGCTATGAATGGTTAAGGAGGGTGTGTGTGTGGGCAGGGTATGAATAGGTAAGCATGGTGTGTGTGCTGTGTGTGTGGGGGGGGGGGGGGAGCAGCTGGTCTGTCGTGGATTGACTTAACCTCTGTCACTTTGATGGCCTTTGTGTTCGCCGTCGTCCAAAGGAGAGGCAGATGTCGGGGTACCCCTGTGACACCCCTCCAACTGGACACACCCCCACAGAGACTGGGGACACATCCATACACGCATACACACACATATGCACACACGCACACACACTCAAGTTAACTCCCTACTCACATACACACAAACACACCCTCCAGCATTTATACTGCGTCTGGGGGGTTATATAATGAAATTAGAATCACATAATGTGAGGCACACACACACACAGAGAGAGAGAGAGAGAGAGAGAGAGCGAGAGACAGAGCGAGAGAGAGAGAGAGAGAGAGAGAGAGAGAGAGAGACAGAGAGACAGAGAGAGAGAGAGAGACAGAGAGAGAGAGACAGAGAGAGAGAGAGAGACAGAGAGAGAGAGAGAGACAGAGAGAGAGAGAGAGAGAGAGACCAGTAGAATGAGCAAGGGCCATCGATGTAGCCTTTTAAATGAAGTCTTGGTCTCTAGAGCTCTCAGACATTGTATGTTATTTCTTTGGCTGAATTAAGACTGTGTAATGAATAGGGTCACATTAATAAAACCCTTTTCCCCTTTGTCCCCCCCCCCCCCCCCCCCCCCGCCGGTCCCTCCCTCTGCCACATTACCCCCCACCTGGCCCCCATCCTATCAGTGAAAGGGAATTCACTCTGTAATGAATGTTAACCAGTCATGAAATTAGAGTGGCCAAACAGGGAGGCCAAGCTGCCTGCCTCTCACTCGCTCTTGCTCTCTCTCTCTCTCCCTCTCTCTCTCTTCCCCGCTCTCTATGGTGTTGTGATCCACTCAGGCAAATCAGCATTTGACTGAAAAGTTTTTAATAGCCCTCTGGAGTAGCTCCACCAATAGCTTGGCTTTGGTGCATATTTGGCCTGTTTCCTTCCCTTTTCGAGAGAGAAAAGCCATTGTGTACTGGCAGCCAGGCAATCATTTCCATTGGTTTCGGCAATTTGTGAGTGTTGGGAAGAGGCAGAATAATTTAGACAAATCATTGATGCTCCATTAAAATCCAAGGGTCACATTAGGGCCACGTGTCAAATGAGTCTGAGTCTCTGAATATATAATCTGATCATATACTATTCTTTCCAAGATGATTCTGTTTGTTTGTGTAGACAAACAAAGGCAAATGTTTTCTTCACAGAATTGTACGCCATCTCCAGCTTATAACAGCAGTTAACATCCAACTTGCATCTCATTAGCAGCTTGACAATTTCAAAATGAGAATAATAAGCAAACACTCTTGGCATAAACAACATGCATTAGGTATTACTTCACTGATCATTTTCCCATCTTGTTGCCATCCATCCTTTTAGATTGTTACAGTGCGTTGATAGCAGATCAGACAGTTTATTTTTTACCAGGCAAGTCAGTTAAGAACAAATTCTTATTTTCAATGACGGCCTAGGAACAGTGGGTTAACTACCTGTTCAGGGGCAGAACGTCAGATTTCTACCATGTCAGCTCGGGGATTTGAACATGCAACCTTTTGGTTATTAGTCCAACACTCTAACCACTAGGTTACCCTGCCACCCCAGTAGAGTATATCCAGCTGTCAATATGGCTAGCTAACTATTGGCCAGAGCATGAACTTCTGAACCCCTGACAGGGGTACAGTACCTGCCTGTGAAACCTTGGACCGCGCCTGGACTCTTGCATGCAGGTCCTCTTGGGTGGTCCCTCAATTCACTGTTACAGGGTGAGAGGGCGGTCCATGACCGGATCACAGAGACAAGGGCATTCATTAAGGAAATTAGCCATACTGTAAAGACATCTGCATGTCCACCTCCACATATTTATTTATTTATTTCTCTCTCAATTCAATTACATTCAAATTTAAGGGGTTTATTGAAATGGGAAACATATGTTTACTTTGCCAAAGCAAGTGAAATAGACAATTAAAAGTGAAATGAACAATAGAAAATGTACAGTAAGCATTACACTCCAAAAATAATAAAGACATTTCAAACGTCATATTATGTGCAAATAGTTTAAGTACAAAAGGGAAAATAAATAAACACACAGTGCCATCTGAAAGTATTTATACCCCTTGGCTTTTTCAACATTTTGTTACGTTACATCTTTATTCTAAAATTGATTAAATAGTTTTTTTTTCTCATCAATCTACACACAATACCCTATAATGACAAAGCAAAAACATGTTTTTATACAATTTGGCAAATTTATTACAAATACAAATTTAAATATCACATTTACGTAAGTATTCAGAACCTTTACTCAGTACTTTGTTGAAGCACCTTTGGCAGCGATTACAGCATTAAGTCTTCTTGGGTATGATGCTATAAGCTTGGCACACCTGTATTTGGGGAGTTTCACTTATTCTTCTCTGCAGATCCTCTCAAGCTCTGTCAGGTTGGATGGGGAGCGTTGCTGCACAGCTATTTTCAGGTCTCTCCAGAGATGTTCGATCGGGTTCAAGTCCGGGCTCTGGCTGGGCCACTCAAGGACGTTCAGAGACTTGTCCTGAAGCCACTCCTACGTTGTCTTAGCTGTGTGCTTAGAGTCATTGTCCTGTTTGAAGGTGAACCTTTGCCCCAGTCTGAGGTCCTGAGCTCTCTGGAGCAGGTTTTCATCAAGGATCTCTTTGTACTTTGCTCTATTCATCTATGCCTCGGTCCTTACTAGTCTTCCAATCCCTGCCACTGAAAAACTTCCCCACAGCATGATACTGCTACCACCATGCTTCACCGTAGGGATGGTGCCAGGTTTCCTTCAGATGTGAAGCTTGACATTCAGGCCAAAGAGTTCAACCTTGGTTTCATCAGACCAGAGAATCTTGTTTCTCATGGTCTGAGAGTCTTAAGGTGCCTTTTGGCAAACTCTAAGCGGGCTGTCATGTGCCTTTTACTGAGGAGTGCCTTCCGTCTGGCCAATCCACCTTAAAGGCCTGATTGGTGGAGTGCTGCAAAGATGGTTGTCCTTCTGGAAGTTTCTCCCACAAAGGAAATCTAGAGCTCTGTCAGAGTGACCATCGGGTTCTTGGTCACCTTCCTGACCATGGCCCTTCTCCCCGGATTGCTCAGTTTGGCTGGAGAGCCAGCTCAATGAAGAGTTTTGGTGGTTCCAAACTTCTTCAATTTAAGAATGATAGAGGCCACTGTGTTCTTGGGGACCTTTAATGCTGCAGACAATTTTGATACCCTTCCCCAGAGCTGTGCCTCGACGCAATCCTCTCTCGGAGCTCTACGGACAATTCCTTTGACCTCATGGCTTGGTATTTGCTCTGACATGCACTGTCAACTGTGGGACCTTATATAGACAGGTGTGTGCTTTTTCAAATCATGTCCAATCAGTTGGATTTACCACAGGTGGACTTCAATCAAGTTGTAGAAACATCTCAAGGATGATCAATGGAAACAGGATTCACCTGAGCTAAATTTTGAGTCTCATAGCAAAGAGTCTGAATACTTATGTAAATAAGGTATTTCTGTTTTCGCTTTGTCATTATGGGGTATCGTGTGTCGATTGCTCTGGATTTGTATTTATTTAATACATTTTAGAACAAGGCTGAAACATAACAAAATGTGTAAAAAGTCAAGGAGTCTGAATACTTTCCGAAGGCACTGTCAATACAGTATCGGTTGTATTTTCAATTATGTTTATTCTTCACTGGTTGGCCTTTTCTCTTGGCAACAGGTCACAAATCTTTCTGCTGTCATGGCACAATGTGGTATTTCACCCAATAGATATGTGAGTTTATCAAAATTGGGTTTGTTTTCGAATTCGTTGTGGGTCTGTGTAATCTGAGGGAATATGTGTCTCTAATTTGGTCATACATTTGCCAGAAGTTTAGGAAGTGCAGCTCAGTTTCCACCTCATTTTGTGGGCAGTGTGCACATAGCCTGTTTTCTCTTGTGTCACAGTGGTTAGGTATTCTGCCAATGTGTACTCTCTGTGTAGGTGATGGCTTTGATAAGGAAGGTTTGGGAATCACTTCCTTTTAGGTGGTTGTAGAATTTAACATCTCTTTTATGGATTTTGATAATTAGATGGTATTGGCCTAATTTTGCTCTGCATATTATTACATTATTTGGTGTTTTTTGTTGTTTATGCTGCATGCGGTCTCAATTTAGTATTTGTCCCATTGTATGAATTTTTGGTTGGTGAGCGGACCCCAGACCGTAATAACCATAAAGGGCAATGGGTTCTATAAGTGATTCAAGTATTTTTAGCCAGATCGTAATTGGTATGTAGAATTTTGTGTTCCTTTCAACGACATAGAAGGCCCTTCTTGTCATGTCTCTCAGATCGTTCACAGCTTTGTGGAAGTTACCTGTCGCTCTGATGTGTAGGCCAAGGTATGTATAGTGTTTTGTGTGCTCTAGGGCAACAGTGTCTAGATGGAATTTGTTTTTGTGGTCCTGGCAACCGGACCTTTTTTGGAAAAACATTATTTTTTATCTTACTGAGATTTACTGTCAGGCATCATTGTACACATACCATTGAGCCTGTCTTATGCATCACCCTCCCACAATCGTACAATGTTTTTAGATGTAATTTCTTATCTATTGTTATTGCTCTGCTCTCTCCTCTGTCTTTATTGTGAATGGTGTCTGACCTAGGCCAGGATTCAATCCGATTAGAGGTAGATCCGCGTTATAGTGCTTGACATTTAAAGGTAATTTCCGATTGAGCCGACATATGCAGAGTTTACCGTGAATGCGGTCTCCGTTAATGCTGTAACATTCCCTTTAAAAGGTGCATAACAGACAAAGCGCTATCGGATTGAAGCTCGGCCCTATCCTCTCCCACTTAGAAAACTCTTTGATCAAAATGGTTGTGTTGTACCCTGCGATATTAGAGAAGTGGAACTTGGCTGACAGCAGGGCACTATTTAACAGGTTTCCCTGCAGCTGGCGAGAGACATTCATGAGTTACTGAGAGTTGTAAATGCTTTTGATGAATTCCCAACACTGTTATCGCAGTCAAATAAAAGCTTACTATGACAACATGGTGTAAAACTGCCTGTTTTATAGGAACAAGTGTTGCCATTTGGTTCAGAACAATATAAGACGGTAGTAATAACCACAGCATGGATGTGCAGATTTGCAGACCGCACACAATCCACACAATTCCCTTAAATGGTCCCTAGTTTATCCTCATTCTTTGAATTGCATTTCTGGTAAATCCCTATTGCTTATTCAGCACAGTAGTTTGCATAGAAACACATTTTTCTGGCTTGCTTTGTGTTTTGTGTGACATCACATACAGTATTAGTCACCAGATTTGAGTGACTGTGGTGTGACAGGTTAATCCAATGTGCCTGTCTTCGTCAGATAGAGAGACATGTTGTTCAGTTGAGGACAAACAATATAACGTGTCTACATTTCTAAAACTTCTAGAAGACCTTGCAGTTATTGGGGGTCCCTGACAGGGTGTGCACCTCGTTGCTGCACCGTGCAACCAGCCCACATCAACCATGTGACAATCACTCGGAGAAATCGCTGCTTCATTTCGTTGTTTTCATTTAAGTGATGAGGTGTTCATGCCTTTTGTAGGAGCCCAGCCCCTGTGGTATTGACACAGCAGCCCTGCATGTGTCTGAATTAAATGACAAATTACACAGCTGCCATGTATGATTAAATAGCGGCTTTAACATTCATGTTAAATGCTAAACATTTTGAATGCAATAATAAAAGAAGGCATCATTCACTTTTCATACAGATCCCCCATAAAATCAGGGCACACATGAATCATTGGAACAAAGCAGTTTTTGAATTGACATGATTTACTTGACTCACTTTAGGGCCAACACGTAATCACACTCCCTACACAACAGAGCCACACGTTCTGTTAGGCAATCTACATTAGATAGGCATCATCCAATTTTGACGGAAATGTGTCACCTTAAAAACGGGTACTTTTATAGATCCTTTGGCATTTGTTTCCTTTCTAGGGGAAGTGAATGACAGGGTTTGAAGTAATCCGGTAAATTGTGTCATTAAGAAAATGGAAGAGTTTATAAGATCTTTAGCCAGCTTTAAATGCTTGTGTCAGAGGATTATGAAGCATACGGAGCAAAGTTGGCAACACATTTAATCCAAAGTGGCCCATAAATACGTTTAATAATGGATGGGGGGGGGGGGGGGGGGGGGGATGATGCCGTTGATGTCATAGGATGTAGTTTCACACACTGAGCAAATGTCCTACCGTAGTTAAGCTATTCATGATCACAACACCTTCTTAAGTGATACCTTGAATTACCCTTCCAAACAATTAATAGATTTTTTTTTAAACTTCAGAAATCCCATTCCTGAACACCTGCTTTTCTCAGAGCTGAGCAGCCATAGAGGCCTATGAGATTCCCATACGTGGAAGCCTGTCAGTCAGGTGCGTGCACAGATAGGGATCTACAAAAAGTCAGAGCACCTGCCCATACGTGCTCCCCCAGTGAAAGTGCCCCTCAAAACAATATTTATCTACTTTTTACATATTGGATGGCAAAAACAGAATATATATTAACTGAGCAAAAAAAGAAAACATCCTCTCACTGTCAACTGCATTTATTTTCAACAAACTTAACGTGTAAATATTTGTATGAACATAACGAGATTCAACAACTGAGACATAAACTGAACAGGTTCCACAGACATGTGACTAACAGAAATGGAACAATGTGTCCCTGAACAAAGGGGGGGTAACAGTCAGTCAAAAGTAACAGTCAGTATCTGGTGTGGCAACCAGCTTCATTAAGTACTGCAGTGCATCTCCTCCTCATGGACTGCACCAGATTTGCCAGTTCTTGCTATGAGATGTTACCCCACTCTTCTACCAAGGCACCCTACAAGTTCCCGAACATTTCTGGGGGGAATGGCTCCAACCCTCACACTCCGATCCAACAGGTCACAGACGTGCTCAATGGGATTGAGATCCGTGCTCTCTGCTGGCCATGGTAGAACACTGACATTCCTCTCTTGCAGAAAATCACGCACAAAACGAGCAGTATGGCTGGTGGCATTGTCATGCTGGAAGGTCATGTCAGGATGAGCCTGCAGGAAGGGTATCACATGAGGGAGGAGGATGTCTTCCCTGTAATGCACAGCATTGAGATTGCCTGCAATGACAACAAGCTCAGTCCGATGATGCTGTGACACACTGCCCCAGACCATGACGGACTCTCCACCTCCAAATCGATCCCGCTCCAGGGTACAGGCCTTGGTGTAACGCTCATTCCTTCGACAATAAACGCAAATCTGACCATCACCCCGGTGAGACAAAACCGCGACTCATCAGTGAAGAGCACTTTTTGCCAGTCCTGTCTGGTCCAGCGACGGTGGGTTTGTGCCCACACACTTTTTCAGTTCTGTCCACACATTTTCTATGGGATTGAGGTCAGGGCTTTGTGATGGCCACTCCAATACCTTGACTTTGTTGTCCTTATACCATTTTGCCACAACGTTGGACGTATGCTTGGGGTCATTGTCCATTTGGAAGAAACATTTGCGACCACGCTTTAACTTCCTGACTGATGTACAGATGAACGTGGTACCTTCAGGCATTTGGAAATTGCTCCCAAGGATGAACCAGTCTTGTGGAGGTCTAGAATTGTCTTGGCTGATTTATTTTGATTTCAAGCAAAGAGGCACTGAGTTTGAAGGTAGGCCTTAAAATACATCCACATGTACACCTCCAATTGACTCAAATTATGTCAATTAGCCTATCAGAAGCTTCTAAAGCCATGACATAATTTTCTGGAATTTTCCAAGCTGTTAAAGGCACAGTCAACTTAGTGTATGTAAACTTCTGACCCACTGGAATTATGATACATTGAATTATAAGGGAAATAATCTGTCTATAAACAATTGTTGGAAAAATTACTTGTGTCATGCACAAAGTAGATGTCCTAACCAACTTGCCAAAACTATAGTTTGTTAACAAGAAATTTGTGGAGTGTTTGAAAAAATAGTTTTAATGACTCTAATCTAAGTGTATGCAAACTTTCAACTTCAACTGTATATATACACTACCGGTCAAATGTTTTAGAACACCTACCCATTCCAGGGTTTTTCTTAATTTTTACTATTTTCTACATTTTGGAATAATAGTGAAGACATCAAAACTATTAAATTAGACATATGTTATCCTTTAGTAAGCAAAAAAGTGTATATTTTATATGTTACATTCTTCAAAGTAGCCACCCTTTGCCTTGATGAAAGCTTTGCACACTCTTTGCATTCTATCAACCAGCTTCACCTGGAATGCATTTCCAACAGTCTTGAAGGAGTTCCCACATATGCTGAGCATTTGTTAGCTGCTTTCCTGTCACTCTGCAGTCCAACTCATTCCAAACTATCTCAATTGGGTTGAGGTCAGGTGAATGTGGAGGCCAGTTCATCTTATGCAGTACTCCATCACTCTCCTTCTTGGTCAAATAGCCCTTACACAACCTGACGGTGTGTTGGGTCATTGTCCTGTTGAAAAACAAATGGTAGTCCCACTAAGCGCAAACCAGATGGGATTGCGTATCGCTGCAGAATGCTGTAGTAGCCATGCTGGTAAAGTGTGCCTTGAATTCTAAATAAATCACTGACAGTGTCACCAGCAAAGCACCCCCACACCATCACATCTCTTCCTCCATGCTTCACCGTGGGACAACACATGCGGAGATCATCTGTTCACCTACTTTGCGTCTCACAAAGACACGGCGGTTGGAACCAAAAATCTCAAATTTGGACTCATCAGACCAAAGGACAGATTTCCACCGGAGTATTTGCTCATGTTTCTTGGCCCAATCAAGTCTCTTCTTATTGTTGGTGTACTTTAGTCGTGGTTTCTTCGCAGCAATTTGACCATGAAGGCCTGATTCAAGCAGTCTCCTCTGAATAGTTGATGTTGAGATGTGCCTGTTACTTGAACTCTGTGAAGCATTGATTTGTGCTGCAATTTCTGAGGCTGGTAACTCTAATGAACTTGTCCTCTGCAGCAGAAGTAACTCTAGGTCTTCCTTTCCTGTGGTGGTCCTCATGAGAGCCAGTTTCATCCTAGCTCTTGATGATTTTTGCGACTGCACTTGAAGAAACATTCAAAGTTGTTGAAATGTTCTGGATTGACTGACCTTCATGTCTTGAAGTAATGATGGACTGTTGTTTATCTTTGATTATTTGAGCTGTTCTTGACATAATATGGACTTGGTCTTTTACCAAATAGGGCTATCTTCTGTATACCACCCTTACCTTGTAACAACACAACTGATTGGCTCAAACACATTAAGATGGAAAGAAATTCTAACAAATTAACTTTTTACAAGGCACACCTGTTAATTGAAATGCATTCCAGGTGACTACCTTGTGATGCTGGTTTAGAGAATGCCAATAGTGTAAAAAGCTGTCATCAAGGATAAGTGTGGCTACTTTTAAAGAATCTCAAATATAAAATATATTTTGATTTGTTTAACACTTTTTTGGTTACTACATTATTCCATGTGTTATTTGTCTTCACTATTATTCTACAATGTATACAACAATAAAATAATAAAAAATAAAAATAAAGAAAAGCCCTGGAACCTTTGACTGGTACTATATATATATATATAATGTATATGTGTGTGTGTGTGTTCCCTATTTAAACTTCAAGCACCTTCTAAATGTCTCTGCCAGGGTTGGAACCAATTCTGTATTGAGCTGCGAATTGGTCTTTAATGCTAATTCAATTCTTGAATATGAATTGGCCACACCCCACAGGAAGCAGTATTTGAATTGAATTTGAATTAAAGGAAGTCTAATTGAATTCAATGAAACCACTGAAATTTTAATTGATAATTTATCTCTTTTTTTTTCTTTAAAAAAACCCATTTGATTTAAATAGGGAAGTCAGTTAAGAACTTAATTTACGGTGACGGCCTATACCCGCCAAACCTGGGTGACGCTGGGCCAATTGTGCGCTGCCCTATGGGACTCCCAATCACGGCCGGTTATGATTCAGCCTGAAATTGAACCAGGGTGTCTGTAGTGACACCTCTAGCACTGAGATGTAGTGCCTTAGATCGCTGCGCAACTCGGGAGCCCCCCATAGGCTACATCTGATCCTTTTTAACTCATTTTAACTCATCCTCCTAAAAATAGTTTTAAATTATTACAGTGGTCTGGAAACATACAAATATTATTTTGTAGGTTAATAATTCATAATTCACTTACATGTTATTAAAGTTTTTTTTAAATACACATTTCCCAGAATGCATTAGAATAGTATTCCAGAATGGAAGGATGGAACAGAATGGAACAACGTAACATCTCATGACAAAAATACAAACAAAATACTGTCAACTTTGAGTTACAATCAAACTACTATTTAAAATGGCATCTCTATTCTTCAGTAAGAAGTGGCAAGGAGATGACCTTTGGTCAAATATTTGTCAAAGGATTGAGACTCATACTGTATGTTTCATGTCTCAGTTGAATTTCTTTGAATTCAATTGTACTTGGAGCAGGGCTGAGGCACTCCATACTCTGACACCTCGTTAAAATACCAGCAGCTGCAGTCCTGAAGGCCTAAACTCTAGAGTTTGTGTTAGCTGATAAGCCTCACATTAATGGCCTCATTTAGCCAGTTAAACTAATATTATTGTAAAACATGAAAGACAGAGACAACAATATTCTTACTTCTCAGATGGGAGACCTGCGTGTTGCAAATACATTACATGGAGGAAATGTGTCCATAGCAATGGTCTTTTTGACTTTATATTGGGAGCTAAGTATTTTGTTATGTGATGAGTGGCTATTTTAATTGATAACAATTTACCATTATACCATTAGAGTGTATCCATTTACAATCACTTAGAATGACATTGTTTTTCAAGTTCTACTTATTTTTCATTTTTAAAAGGGCTAGGCTTTCATAAAAGCCACACAAACATAAATTGTGTTTCATTTATTTGTCAGAATGATGTGTGCATGTACTTCAGTTCAAACACAATGCCACGATGACTTTGTCATAACCCCACAACTTCTCCATCAACTCGAGCTTCCTGGTTGAGATGAGAGACCTGTTGAAATGGAAGCTGTTTAATTAATTAAGTAACCAAAAATACAAATCTCACTAGCTGGGGAAATAATTGTCTAACCAGTCATTAGGCATTCCATCTGGTCAATTACCTCCCTGTTAGTCTCCCAGCGTTATAAATGACTGGCTGGTAATTGGAGCTAGCAGTCGGCTAGAGCACTGAGAGGAACTGAATTACACAGTGTCATTAAAATAAATACATCAAATAATAATCCAATGAAAAATAAATGAACTGAGCATGTGTAATTGTTAACTGAAATTAGTCTCTCTGGAGTCTCCCGCCCCTCCCCTCTGCGCCCCGCATCACTCACACCTATTTGAAACCTTTTGAACTGAGGACCCTTCAGATAAAGAGACTCAGGGAGCAGGAAGTCTCTTCATATGAGAAAATGCTCCTGTCTTAAATATCAATAAACACTCTGACAGAGCGTGGATGATAATTATACTGCGAATGCCAGATTACACATAGTGCACACAGTTCATAACGTAATAAACATAACAATTGCCTTTAATAGCAATATCTATGGTACAAAAAGCACGAGTGTATCATTTGTTTACATTCAGATTATTGATGTATTATGTGTGGTAAAAGCCCACAGAGACTTGTACTGAGGCGTCTGTTCTGACTACAACATTTAATATACTGAGAAAAATGCATCATATAATCATATTTTCCCAATAACAGAAAAATAAATTCTACTGATAAAAGCTATTTTAAAGTGTTTCACCATTACAAACCACAGTAAAAAAAAAGGCAAGTCTTTTTATCCTTCTCAACCAGATTAGTTTCGTGATTTGGTTAAAAAAAGGGGGGGGGGGATCTTTTCATTTTACCTTGAACCCTGAGGAGAGCATGTGCCTTGAAACATTTTCCAGTGAATTGAAAGTGAACTGATTTATGGCCCTTATTGCACAGTATAATTAATTTTATGCATATGACTTCCGTAACAATTACCATGTGGGCCGATTGGAGAAGTTCACTGCTTATATGAAGCCATCAATAATTGTGAATTTATCACTTGGAGGCCTTGATATCTGGATGAAAGAGGGAGGGGAGAAAAAATACATCCTTTCCTGGAAGTGAGTGATTCTGTAAAAGGGCAAACGTTCTGGGTTGACTAAACCCCTTAATGAACTGTGCATAAGACAGTGGAAAGGCATTTATAGAGAAACAACCTCTTGTCTTACAATTGTTCTTGTGTAGAGAAGAGACGCGATGAGGTGTCCTTTCAACCTGTTTCTGTTTCTGTTTCTGATCAGTATTAGCTACATGGCTAACTCCAGAGGACCTAAAATAAACAGCTCACACCACAACAAACAGCATAATGGTATAATTCACGCGTGTTTACTTTGGACTTTTCAAGTTGGATATTTATCATTTTTAATATGCAGGGTCACGTGTATGTGTCCCTACACTGTAATAACACCATGTAAAGATACAGGTTTGACTAGGCTACGCTGGGGCGGCAGCGTAGCCTAGTGGTTAGAGCGTTGGACTAGTAACCGGAAGGTTGCAAGTTCAAACCCCCGAGCTGACAAGGTACAAATCTGTCGTTCTGCCCCTGAACAGGCAGTTAACAGTTAACAGGCAGTTAACAGTTAACAGGCAGTTAACAGTTAACAGGCAGTTAACACTGTTCCTTGGCCGTCATTGTAAATAAAGGTAAAAAAATAAAAATAAAATAAAAAAAGGTTTAAGTGTTTAGGTGTTGTGCAATAGGACCCAGTAACATTGCATAGACACAGACAAAAAGAAGACAAGGTAGAGGGATTCAGACAGGTGGAAGGGAAAGGGAAAAGGGCCCCAGAAAAAGAACAGAAAGAAAGAGATCAAGCGGTGGAACAGGTGTAAAGTCAGGTGGACAGATGAGAGTGATTTGTGGAGGTTTTTCTATCAGGTGTCTGCCTGGGAGCGGTGCTGGGTCGATTGGATGTGAAGCATGTGCGCCCTGGACGTGTTGCAGCTCAGTCAGGTCCAATCCCTGGGTTGTTTTACTAAGTGACTGATGACCAAACTGGGGTCAAGAGTAATGAACAGAGCAGTCAGCAGACACATCCTGGAGGACACCCACGCACGCACGTCTAGGCCAGAGAGGAGTGTGGGTATGGCTCAGAATGGGCTGTCCACCGAGATATAGACTGGGTAGGGAGAGTGGGACAGGGGTCGGAGGTTGGGAGGGATGCAGGCTCAATCAACACTAACAGTTGATTCAAACACATCCAGGGAGATCTGAAGGCATATAGTTAAGCACAGGCTTAGAGGTAAAGGTAGGCATCCCTGCTCTGAATGGGCCAGGGATCAGGCCACAGCACAGTTACCACTGCAATGGTCTAATGATAACATCATTGATGACATTTAAGGTACAGCTCAAAGCGTCTCTTATAAACTGAATAAAACATAGAGCTACCACGGTGCTTTGGCTCTGCAAAGATATTGTATTCTAATGGTTTGTCTATTTAAGCATGGATAATGTAACTGCAGCAGTAACTATAAGTGCATTGGAAAATGTGTCTCCCTCTGCAACACCTTTTACTGCTTCTCATTAGTGAAACCTCACCCACTGGATGAACAGCCAGTCTTCCCACCAGGGAAAGTCACTCCAGAAAAATCACATACTCCCCCCCCCCCCTCCCATGTTTCCTTTTGTAAATCAACCTCCTACCTGACATCTGACATTATCATGTCTATACCCTGGTAATTCAAAGCCCTTAAGGTCTACATCCACCCAACGACACATCACCGTGTGGATCCGCAAAACAATGACAAATACTGTATACCAACACATTAATGTCAAGCCATCAGTATGTCGCTTAAATACCGCTCCCCGTTATTGGCCTGGTGGCGGCCGGGAGGGAGGGAAGAGATCTATATTAAAATAAAATGAATGCAGAGGAAAAGCGCTGTTAGATGTATGACCTCTGGCAGAAAACACATTGGGACTGAATTGATCTGGATGACATGAATAATTTAGCTGACACTAAAGAAGGCAATATAAATGCACACATATATTCTAATCTTTCAGCCACTGTTCTGTAAATGCTCTGTTTCCCGGTTCCCTCCATCTCCCCGGCGTGGAACTCAGCATGCAGTCGGCTGCCCTGGAGGCTGAATTAATCCCAAAATGTATCCTTCCTCTCCCCTATTCCACATTCAAAATTATTCACATACAAGATGCATAATAATTATTCTGAGATTAATCCGGAACAGGAATTGGTATCCACTCTCTTTCTTGTGCAGTGAGGGGAACTTTTTCTCTGTTGCCCTTTACCTTAACTGAAGTTCCATCTCTCAGGTAATCCAGTGTGGCACCTCTCCTCTCCCCTGGCCCTGGCTCTCTCTCTCTCCACAGCCTGTCCGGTTGACAGTCCGCTGTCCCGTTCCTCCTTTAAACACACTAGGAATGGATGTCCTCTCTTTGTCCTCTTCTCATTGGTCAGGTTAAAACAGTGTTGACTTGATTCAAACATTCTGAAACATCTCAGTTGAAGTGACTCTGCTCAATCTGTATCGCTGGAGTGCGATAGAAATGGAAAGGCAAGTTCCCATTTTAGTCGACGTACGCTACGTTCACCGCTAACGCAGAACATTTGCCTTTAAAATGTAATTCACGCTCCACCGTTGAACTTTCACAATACGGATTGAATAGAGCCCTTAGTTAAAACATCATCTGCATAACTATGCCAATATACAGTAGGTTTTATATAATCACTGTATCCTTCCAATTTGCTGTGCACAATAGAAGCCAATCACTCGCAACGGGTCATATAGCCTATGTGAATATCCTGTCTCCACAAACATGGTATCTTTACGACTATTAAAAAGCACCTATATCACCTATATTTCATACGGCACTGTATAATTGTGTTGTGATATGTGATGGAGATGGGGGATTCGATGTAGTGCCAAACTGCATGAGTCTACAATGCTGCGTTGTTGTCTCTGTGAGTCAGAGGCTAGTCACAGAGGTGATAGCACTGACAGATGGCCCATGGAAAACAACTCATTTGGACACCAACAAAGAGTCCAGAATGATTTAATGATCATTTCTGACTCGCCAATTATTTATATGGGAATATAATCAACTGACACACAATATTTAATTTGTGGAAAAAGCTCTTATGTCAACAGAAGGCCACGTCACCATCCCGCCATGTGATTCAGCACATAGCCATTGGTTCTCAGGCGCTAGAGACGAGAGAGGGTGAGAGTCTAGTTTGTGTAAGCTGCCTCATTATAATCCTTACTGCCACTGTTAAACCATTATCCCTCAGCATATTCATGACTTCCCGTAATGTGAATTATTATGCTGATTATAAGGTGCTTTTATGATCCACCTCTTTCAATTAAAGGGCTGGTAATGAATGCGTGACTCTGACAGGTGTTTTGTTGTCGCTCGAATTGCACTCTTCTGATTTACATGGCTGACTAATTTAGTTGCGAGGACGGTATAAAAAAAGGTCAATACCCCTATGGTGTACAGCCTTGTATTAAGCCGCGGTGTCGAGTTGTACCAGGTTGTACCAGGTTGTACCAGGTTGTGCCAGGTTATGCCAGGTTGCACCTCTGTACATTTGGAGCTATGAGCTCCAGGTGACAGTGTTGGGGGTTCCAAATGGGGAGGTAATGAGTTCTGCGCGTGTGTGGCGTGTGGCGTGTAATGTGTAGCGTGGGGAGCGGGGTTAATTAATGAACTAATCCAGAATCAGGGAGAAAGACATGGGCCTGCCATCCAACCCTGAGCAGCAGGTCACAACACTGACAGATGCCCTATTACAATGTTAATGATAGTAGGCCCCGGGTCAGATAATCATATTCAAAGCTTTTTCTACCAGATAACAATCAGAAGCATTGCCAGGCCAAAGATGGCATCCCAGAGGAGGATCTGTAGTGTTTGGAACATATGAGGCACAAGCCGAGGGAATCCCTGAGCAGAGAAAGCTGGGATCCACCTCTACTGTGTTTGTGTTCAAACCTGAACGCGTCTATACAGTTGTGGAGGGCCCAGCCAGGCCTGAAGCTGATCAATCTGATTGTGACCTGGTAAGATCGGTGGGTTAGCTCCAGTGGGTGTGTGAGCAGCATGTGCCATGTGGACCTGTGAAAGGGCTTCTATTTCCTCTGACCTATCTATTTCTTCCCAACTTAAAATAAGTCATCCCCACACAGTAACAGACAGGATGGGAAGGGAACCAGCAGTCCATGATGTGGAAAGAATTCAGAGAGAAAAGGAAAAGCTAACAACCAGAACAGGGGTGACATTTCTTTTCCAACCCCTGTCCACAAAGTGCATTAATCTTAACGGCAACCTCTGACTGGCTAGACGGTAGATGATACTACAGTGGATTTCTCCCATCCATGGGCCCTCTTTCCTGCTCTCTCATCCCAAACATTAAATATCACCTGCCGTGAATAATCCCAACTTAATTAAATCCATCAGCGAGACAATGGCCAGGCAATGAGCTATGTAATCATTCACGTAGTAAATGAAATTATGTAAGGGGTCCTCCATGTTGACAGAGATGGAGAGGATAGGGAGAATAGGGCCTGGGGTTCCCAGAAGTCTCAGTTTGGGAGGTTCTGCCTCTACCCATGCTGCCCCTTTTCTGGAAAAAACATACACATTTACTGGCGCACACACACACACACATACGCACAGCAGACTGTAACTTTGCAATAAGCCCCCTCTGCTCAGCACACATTCAAGTGAATGTGAGACTTCTCCATGTTCTCCCGACCAGCCTGGGGATGCTTATGAATGGCTGCCATTTAGAGGCTGTTGTAGGCTGTTGAACATGTGTGTAGGGAGCATGTCTGTGTCACTAAGCTACTGGCAGGGAGGCATTGCACACATCACATGCCACAACACACATACTCTCTCTCTGTCTGCCCTAACTGGTCTGGTACTAGCCACCTGGTTTTATGGTGAACACAATAATACCACAGCTTTTTTTATATATATCACAAAGTTACGCTTAAGCATGTTACATATCCTTGAGTAATGTATCAGTAGCATGTTACATATCCTCGAGTAATGTATCAGTAGCATGTTACATATCCTCGAGTAATGTATCAGTAGCATGTTACATACCCTCGAGTAATGTATCAGTAGCATGTTACATATCCTCAAGTAATGTATCAGTAGCATGTTACATATCCTCAAGTAATATATCACTAGCGTGTTACATATCCTAAAGTAATGTAGCAATAGCGTGTTACATATCCTAAAGTAATGTAGCAGGAGCGTGTTACATATCCTCGAGTAATGTAGCAGTAGCATGCTACATATTCTCGAGTAATGTATCAGGAGCATGTTACATATCCTAAAGTAATGTAGCAGTAGCATGTTACATATCTTGAGTAATGTAGCAGTAGCATGTTACATACCCTCAAGTAATGTAGCAGTAGCATGCTACATATCCTAAAGTAATGTAGCAGTAGCATGTTACATATCCTAAAGTAATGTAGCAGGAACATGTTACATATCCTTGAGTAATGTAGCAGTAGCATGCTACATATCCTCAAGTAATGTAGCAGTAACATGTTACATATCCTATAGTAATGTAGCAGTAGCATGTTAAATATCTTGAGTAATGTATCAGTAGCATGCTACATATCCTTGAGTAATGTAGCAGTAGTGTGTTACATATCCTAAAGTAATGTAGCAGTAGCGTGTTACATATCCTCGAGTAATGTAGCAGTAGCATGCTACATTTTCTCGAGTAATCTATCTGAAGCATGTTACATATCCTTGAGTAATGTATCAGTAGCATGCTACATATCCTTGAGTAATGTAGCAGGAGCATGTTACATATCTTGAGTAATGTATCAGGAGCATGTTACATATCCTCGAGTAATGTATCAGTAGCATGCTACATATCCTCAAGTAATGTTGCAGTAGCATGTTACATATCCTTGAGTAATGTATCGGTAATGTGTTACATATCCTAAAGTAATGTACTGTAGCAGTAGCATGTTACATATCCTATAGTAATGTATCAGTAGCATGTTACATATCCTCGAGTAATGTAGCAGTAACATGTTACATATCCTCGAGTAATGTAGCAGTAGCATGTTAGATATCCTAAAGTAATGTAGCAGTAGCATGTTACATATCCTTGAGTAATGTATCAGTAGCATGTTACATATCCTTGAGTAATGTAACAGGAGCATGTTATATATCCTAAAGTAATGTAGCAGTAGCATGTTACATATCCTCGAGTAATGTAGCAGTAGCATGTTACATATCCTTGAGTAATGTATCAGTAATGTGTTACATATCCTAAAGTAATGTACTGTAGCAGTAGCATGTTACATATCCTATAGTAATGTATCAGTAGCATGTTACATATCCTCGAGTAATGTATCAGTAGCATGCTACATATCCTTGAGTAATGTAACAGCAGCATGTTATATATCCTAAAGTAATGTAGCAGTAGCATGTTACATATCCTCGAGTAATGTAGCAGTAGCATGTTACATATCCTCAAGTAATGTAGCAGTAGTATGTTACATATCCTAAAGTAATGTAGCAGGAGCATGTTATATATCTTGAGTAATGTATCAGGAGCATGTTACATATCCTCGAGTAATGTATCAGGAGCATGTTACATATCCTCGCATAATGTAGCAGTAGCATGTTACATATCCTTGAGTAATGTAGCAGTAGCATGTTACATATCTTCGAGTAATGTAGCAGTAATATTTCTGTTTTTGTTTTCATCATATTTGACAATGTGCATGAAATCCAGGTTAGAGTAGAGAGAATGTGGCAAAGACAAAAATAACAATATCAAGATATCACTAAGTTCCAGCCTGTCGTTTCCCTTCTTCTCCTCTCATATCCACTCTGGGTCAAATTATAGTCATACTTGGCCCACCTCCAATGTTTACAGATGATATCAGCAGCTCATAGAGCGTAAGTGAAGTTCAGGCCTGAAACTCTTGAATGTCCTGCTTGTGTCAATACACCAGCGATAGATAGCTGTTAGGGATACGAACACCCTGGTCCTGTAGAGGTCACCTCCTGCCTTAGCCTGTGTCTGAACCCATAAGGTGAACAGATGTGTTGGGGATGAGGATCCATCCCATAGGCATTCAAGTGCTGCTTGAAAAAAACAAGACATATCAGTGCACACACATACACGTACACACACACTCAAATGCACCCATATGCACACACACACTCTCATAATGGGCAAACAGCAGCCACAGCTGGGATGTTAATGCCAGCAAACAGGATTATCCTCAGAAAGGATTTCTCCACTAAGCATTTCCTCCTAATTAGATTTCTCAATCTCAGGGATGAATTGCCTTTTAGCAGTCTAAGCTGCCACTGAGGGAGCTGTTAGCTCCTTATAACTGAATTAAATGCATAATTAGTGATACAATTACATTAGTATGGAATCCTTTGTGTTTGTGCGCGAGTGAAGAAGAAAGGGAGGGAGGAATGGAGGGAGGAAGAGATGCAGGGATAGCATGCCACTGCTAGTGAGTGAGACAGAGAAGATACAGATATGGAACATGGGACTGGATATGGCGCTAGAGAAGAGTGTGAGGTTTAGGAAGTTAGCGGTCAGGTAGTTGCCAACAGGTGAGGATTTTGGTAAGTAAGTGTAAATATTATGGATAACTAAAACAAATGTGTGCTGATTCTGAATGAAGAGAAAGTGACTATAGCGTGTGAATTGCGTGGACATCACAGATGTTGCGTGGTGGACAGTGGTTAGGCACACAGTATTTGCCATTTGTATGGCAGAAAAGACCTGGGAGTATCAGGTAGTGTTTACCCATAATGCACCTTTCTAATGTCCACACTAAGGATTCCAGACCAATTCATCACTGGGTCCACCCCACCTATACACACACACACACATATATGCCGACACACACACCGAAACACACATACACGCACGTCCCAAACATACACCCCCTACACAAGCCCCACACACACACCTCTCCCCTCTGTCCACGGTGTGGATCCCCGAACCATTCATCACCAGGCTGGCGCTGACAGTGACGGATGGGTCAGCCCGCCACTGGCACTACCCCAGACCAAGACTCATACGGCCTCACTAGCAGAGTGACAGCTGGAGCAACGTGTCAAGTGGCGGAGAGACTACGGCCATTAATAACCCCTGTCACATGATCCACACACACCGCCACGCAGGGACACACAGGAAGTGGGGGGTGGGAGGGTTACCGAGGGGGGGGTGATGTCCGGAATCCACGTTGAGACATTAGGCCGGGAGGGAGATGTCACGGCGAGCAGGGGTGACAGTCATGGACGCCTGATCTTTAATCAAGTGTGCAGGGATGGTGGGTAATGAATATATCGCTCATAAATTGGAGGGGGGGGGGGGCTATAGGAGAGAGGAGGGGTGGGTCTCTGAATGGGGACGGTGGTTTGCTGATGACCCATCTGTGATTTTGGTTTGACCCTTGACCCTTGGGAGATACTGCTCCTCATGCCAAAGCCCAGTGTGGTTGTGTGGCTTACTTTCCACACGTGCCTGTATGTAATGTGTCATTAATTCAGTGAGTTTGATCATAATCATCTCATTTTAAAGAGTCCCAAGACCCTGAAGAGAGGCAGGCCAGTGGTTTGAGGGCCCAGTCTTAAAGCAAAGAGCGGAGAGTATCTTAAACCATTGGACTGATCATAATCACTTTCATCAACCTCACTGAATGACATGAATACACTGGGCATTTAGTTGTATCTTATCTTTCTATGCTGTGGTTTTTGTCAACATTTTATACCATTTTCTATTGCAAAAAAAAGTGTGAGAAAGATACCTTTGAGGAACAAACATTACAAGAGGTGCAACACAAAGGGTACAACATGATCATTCCAGCAGAGCCATTTTACAGTGGAAGCATGAACTTTAAGTTGCCTTTCACCTCTCCTTGTGCGACGCGCTGATGTATGCAAAGCAGAAGGCGGCTGTGCAACTGCTCATAGTTTGGCACGGGCATAAAGCCATTTATTTTTATGCAGTGTTTAGGAACCAAGATGATCCTTTAATCCAATTCTACACAGCAATCAAAGTTCCATGAATCAGCCACATTATAAGCAGACCTATGGCCGTTCCAAGCCTTCTGCATGTCAATAGCGGGGCTCCGCCCTAACGAAGCTGTTTTTAATGGGATTCTACAAAGCTCCAAATCAAGCTTTCCTTCATGTCCATGCATCCTGGCTAATTCAGTTATTCATTCATAATTCATTCAAAGACAATCACCAACTGAGGAACGGGGGGATAACACCGGAAGGTTTGTCCTTCCTTCTGACGACAACCACACTTTAATTTCAACCTTCACAGGGAAGAGTAAGAGGCCCTTATCCCAATGAGGGGAAATATCATTATCGGTTTGAGCGATATTAGAGCGGGAACGAGTGAACGCACGGCGCAAGCCAAAAGCAGAGAGACAGAGTGATTAACTCAGATGTCCTCAACGTCCCTAGACTCACAGATGTAGATTTAGCAGCATGAGAGCAGCATGAGAGTACAAGAGTCCTTGAAAAAAAGTACACATATCAAATGTACAGATTTCACATGTGAAATAGCTGTTTTCACATGTTGAGGTTAAATTTCACACATGAAACCATATTTTCCCAAGTATTACATTTAGAATGTACCTGTGAACGCCGCCGAATTACATGTTTTCACCTCACTTGTGAATTGTATTTAAAAAGAAAAACTTTCACATATGGAATCGCAAGTTTACATGTGAAAATCAATCACATGAAAATCAAATTTGCAGGTTCACATGTAAGAACCCCACATGTGAAAATCGCACTTTAACATGTGGCGACATATTGCAGTTCTGCTCTATGAAGGTCACTGCCTGTATGAAGGTCACTGCCAAAATATAAACTTGTTTTGCTCCAATGTTTGTAAACAAAGTAAATGTAAACAACCACTAAAAACGGTTTAAACTATAATTTTATATCATGGATGGTCGTAGCATATGGATTTGACGGGGGTTGCATTTCTCCAGCCCCATCCCTCAGCTTTTTGCTGAAACTGTGGTGTGGAGAACACTTTTCATGTTTAAAAGAAGGAATGTCACTTTAAACACCTTTAATGATGTGATAGTGTTATTATATGGTGCAATACTTCAGTGAGTGAGTTACCTTTGTGTCATTAATACCAAGCAAAATTCATATCGAGCAAAGCTTGTGAAGTCGAGAGCAAGATTTGTAGCAATTGCTAACAAAAATAATGATGTTGAAAACAAAGCATAAACCCCAAAAGTATTGATAGCAAAACAAAATATTGCAAGGAAATCATTTCGAAATACGAGAACAAATAAGTTGTAAATGGATGCAAAAAAAATACAAATCTGTGAATCGATTTTTATGACAACACGATTAAATAAAAGGCCTCCGACTTTCCTGCAATTTTCCCTATCTTTGGATATGTTACCCTGGCCTTTGCTTTTGCTGGCATTTTTCCAGTTGCAAGTTTTGGGCACATTCCTTCCGGAAACATATTACCCTGCATCCCACTGCTGGTTTGCATCGGTCCTGGTCGGTCCCTGGATGGGAGACCAGATGTAGCTGTAAATGGTGAGAAATAATGTGGAGAAGAAAAAAAATAAATGAGGGGAAAAAAAGAAAAAAAATTTACATGTGAAAGTTCACCCATGTGTCTGAAAACCATGTGTCTGATGTGAAAATGTCAACATTATTTATTCAACATTGTATATGTGAATTTACATTTTTTTGGAAGGGATGCGCTGGGATAGAAGACATACCATGACAATAACATCTGAGAATGTAAGGCTATGTGATACATTGGTTTCTTGTATATTCTAATAGAAATAAAACCATGCAAAAACACCTGACCTCTCTTTTTTCTTGAGCGCAGACCTCTCTACTTAATGCTTTCTCATCTTCACAGTGTGAACTACCACTGTAGGGGACAAATGGGAGAGAAAAAAAACCCTGAAAAATGTGGATCTGATGCTTCTACTCAACTATTACAATACAATATACATCATCAAGAGAGAGGGGGTCTTTATCTTGTAGTATGTCATCCCAAGTGCTTTTATGAGGGTGTTCAGACATAGATCTAGAATATTACCTCTGAATGTGTGGATGTCAGATTGGGTCAATCCATCTGTAGGGTAAGTGTGTGACCATGCACAAGACAAATGAACAAACTATGGCTCACAGATCTTTTTTTCCAGCAATCTGTTATGTTGTGAAATTACAGATTGGCTCATGTACCATCAAGAAGTCATACATTAACGTTTGATTCGGATTCTGTACAATGATCCACATTCGTACATTAATATTCTGTTCACATACTCTATGACACGCTACAGATTAGGGGCTGGGCTTGAAGACTTGTAAAACTATAAAAGTGTTGATTAAATTGCTATAATTTAAGCTTCCCTAAGTCTCCATGTTTAAAATCAGATCCAGCCTCGTTTCAGTGAAAATTGTAGCACTTTATATGCAATTCCAGAACCGACAGATAAAAGAAAGTTCTGCCATGGATATGTGTCTGTCCAAACCCCTCCAGCAGTAGAAATGTTCTGTGTGTTCAAAATGAGAATATCATGATGAGACAGCTGTGGCTTTATCATTTCCTTACATGTCTTCAGAGAATAGGATAAGGATTAGCAAGGGACATATAAAGCCCCTGCCTGGACCTCAGTGCCTTTACCAATAGTAACCTCTGAAAACAATGAGGCACACCCCTGTGAAATCAGGAGACAAACTGTTACACCTTCTGGGTGAAAGGCATGAGCCTGAGCTGAGTGATGTTCCCCGTCAGAGGACACCTGCCAAAGCAGACACACAACACAGCAGGTCTGTCTGTGGGATTGGCTGGAGAGGATTCGGGGGCGGTGTTCTCCTTAACTAAGCCACACTGAGTTTCTTTTACCAAACTCTCCCCATCTGTTGAGTTGCCATTGTCTGCTAAGTGTTACAGCTGCAAAGGACCAGTCCTGTTCTCTCTACAGAAAGAGAAACACTTTAGCATATTCAGCCCCGGTCCCCTCCCACCGTCCTATTATTTTGCTACTGTTATCAGGCCCTGATTTATTCATTGGCTTTACACACCCTGCCCCATCCCGCCACCACCACCCCAACCCCCTACACATGCAACACCCCCCCCCCCCCTGGCACCCTCCATTCCCAAATTCACCCCCCCAAAAAACCCTCCTCCACTCTTTCCTCCACCTTTTTACTCAGCCACCATATCTCATCTTCCCCTTCTCCTCATCCAGACCTCCCAGAGTCAGTCTGTGAGTCAGTCAGTCAGTCAGTCTGGCCTCAAGCTCCTCACATCTTTTCAATTTGTTCCTATTCTCTGTCTCTCACTCCTGGTATCTGCTCATCCTTGTCCTGATCAGGTTAACCTCCTCCTCTCAGGTCTTTTTTGTGGACATCTGTCTCTTCAGTCTCCCTCTGTCCTCCCTCTGTCGCTCTCATCACTGCCTGCTTGGTGTTTGCTCACCCGCTGCCTCTCCTTTTGTGGCTGATTTCATGCCATGTTCACCTCTGTGGTAAGCCCTCTGTTCCTAAACACACTGGAACCATCAGTCAGAAGAGCCACAATATTGTCCTAAACATCTAATATGTTAATGTGAAACTGTCATGTTCCTTTCACCAGTAATCAAACCACAATGTATGATTGGAGTTTGAAGAGGCATGCAGCATGTTTTATAATGGAGAACTGGCATGAAGTTGTAGCATTAGTGAATAGTTAGCATCTTCTTCGCCCATGAATCTGTCGGGCCCATAGAGCCCCATAAAGGCGGTTTGGCCAGGCCAGGGTCGGCTAAAAGACGGTGGGAATGTTCTGTCACAACGGGGTTCAGGTCAGGCGGGTAGCTACAGTAGCTAGCCCACCCACAGTCTTTTGGGCTCGGTCTGTCGGCGGGGGCTTTAATTCGAGACTGATTTTTGTTATGCAGCCCCCCCCACTTCCCCCTGTGGAGAGAACACTTTTACAAGCCCCCCTAAAGCCTGGTTAATAATGGGTCTGAAGGGGAGAGAATGGGTCCGGCACTGCCGTTTGACCGATCATGGCACGCTGTAATAAAGTGGCCCATTCATCCCACGCTCCCTTTCACTGACTCACTGAGGGGGAAGTTTAGGGTAGGGTGCTTGTGTATGGAGTGCCAAAAGCACAGCCAGCTGCAATAGATTGAATTGATCTTTTGGATTCATGCACACACATCTTAAGGTGGCTTTTCTGTTTCCCATTTCCTGGCTCTTCTTCCTCCTGCTATTGTCAGAGGGAGAGCTGTGGTATGAGATTATGAGGATGACTGGCCACTCTTGCAGTGGTGGAGTAAAGTAGTCATCAACACTTGAACACCATGCAGGCGGATCAGAGGAGGAGAGCTGCCTCAAAGTGTTAGCATCTTAAAATACTGACCACCTGAAGCAAAACCTTTACAAAGGTTTAGCAGATCTTCCCTTATATTTTGTTACATATTGACAATTTGCTGTAAATCTATTGAGTATGTACCGTCATGTTTATTTTGGATTCACTGAAATGTTGTCATGCTGGGGTTTCTAGGCAATAAGTTAATAAGATATTCCAGTTTTTCTCAATCGCGTACAATAATTCTTTGGAAGAATGTTGTATAAAAAAAAGCACTCTGTGGCCTTTTTCAAAACAGTCCATGTGTTTTCAAAATGTTGTTGCCTTCTTAAAAACATAAATACGTTATTCAAAACTATATTATACCGTAAAAATTGCAAATTCATTTATCAAAAGAACCCAACTGCCCACAAAACAATTAACTCAACCGCTGTCCAAGCAGACAAAACATAAAGTTGATCTGTCTTTTAAAAATCCCAGTAAGATCCATACATTTTATTTGCAGTCACTAAATCACGATGATCAAAATTAGAACGATCAAAAGGTGCAGAATTATGGGTAATTACTCTCCTCTTGTGCATATTTCACCAAACGTCTACATCAAATCAAATATTATTCCTAATGAAGAGGAAAATGGAAAATGAGCACATTGTGTGCAGAATATTCACCACTGGTGTCATCATAAGCCAATTCCATGTATTCAACACATAGGCTCAATTGCTCATAGGTTAATAGACTTTTCATCAGCAAGCAGAAACACAATCCCCATATGAAACAAGGACAGGTGAATACTGTGGAGGAACACAATGTATATGAATTCATAGGCCAGGGATCATCAACCCGCTTCAGCCATGGGGCAATTTTAAATTGAGTGGGTGGTCATGGGGCCGGAACATGGTCACATAAAATAATTTGTTAGACTGCAAATTGACCGCAAGAAGCCCAAAATAATATCCTATTTGACTAAAACATAATAATTTCATACCTTGCTTACGTGTGTATAAGATCACATGTCTCTCTATTATGCGTGGGAAGAGTTGGGAACAGATTTCTGAAATGAAAACCATTTGGAGTTGATTTCCTGGTGTTTTTACAGTCTTTTATGTCCTACAATGAAAATGTACAAAAAATATATATATATTTTTGCTCGGGGGGGGGGGGGGGGGGGGGGGGGGGGGGGGAGTTAAAACCACCTGCTGGCCACCAGTTGGGGAACCCTGGTATAGCCCTTTTTTAAATTTGACCTTTTTTTTTAACTAGACAAGTCAGTTTAGAACAATTTCTTATTTTCAATGATGGCCTAGGAACAGTGAGTTAACTGCCTTGTTCAGGGGCAGAACGACAGATTTGTACCTTGTCAGCTCGGGGATTCGATCTTGCAACCTTTCGGTTACTAGCCTTAATCCACACCAAAGCAAAGTTCCGTAATGGAAGGTCACAAAGTTCGGAGACGACGACTTCGCAGCAACCCAAAGTTACTTAGAAGTTGAACTATACGCCAGCCGAAGTGATTGAGTAGTTTAAGTCAACGAAGTTAATGCATTTTTAATCTATTCATCATTTCTTCATAATTAGTAACTATTAAGATCATCAACTGAGGACAACTTTCAGGTCGCATATCAAAAGCAAATTATACATCATCAACACACTAACGTCCCTTTGATTGTGCTGCATATGAAGTCTTAACTAATGACAGGGCCTAGCCATCAGTGTGGCTCCATTAAATCAGCCTGCCCAAGTTAATGTTGGGAGGTGTTAACAGATTGATTTGCCTAATCTGTTAAACTACACCAACAGTCAGCATGGTGCAGGTCAGCTGCCTTAGCGTAGCCAGTAGCCTCTGTGTGAGAGTGTTTGTGTGTGTGTGCGTGCGTGCGAGCGTGTGTGATAACCAATTTCACGCCCATCTGTCACGCACAGTTAAACTTTCCAGCAACACATTTTTGGCAGAGAGACCCCAGGACACTCACGGGGTACGTACAGGGGACGTGGAGGAGGAGGAAGAGGACAGGGGCCGAACAGTGGTTGCCCTTTCTGGTGTCGTCAGGAAGAATGGCAATCCTCAAGTTCATTCGGCGCGATTAAACCAGAGCAGGAACTTTTCTTCCCAGCTAATTATGTGGAAATGGCAAAGACAATAAAGCATCTGGTGGTCTTTCTTACTCTTTTCAATGTTGCTCAATATTGTGACAGGCTCATGCATTGTGTCTGAGCCTCCACTCCCTGCATGGATCAGCCTGAAAGCTGGGGTCAGCAGAGAGCAAATAGATGAATTTATAACTTTTGCCTTTTCACGTTTGCGAGTGGAGCTGAGGATATTGTGTCCCGTCTGCCCCCCCCCCCCCCCGCTGTTCCAGTCCAGAGAGCACCACTCAGTCTCAAAACAGGGCCTTTTCTCCCCCTCCATACCACCCAAACTGAATCTGGCCTCCTCCATTCTCAGCAGCCCAGGACATTGGTACTGGCCCTCCTCCCTTATTCCCCCCAGCCCTATCATGGAGAGCGATGAGGGAAAGGGGGAAAATTCTGACACACAGAAGAGGTTGGTGGCGGCGGGGGGAGTCCAAAAAGGTCCAAGCCCCTGTTGATTGGCAGACAGCCCTGACCAAGGCGTTCTCTTCTTAATCCCTGTCTGAAGGAGATGCCAGACATCGAACAGAATAGTCACAGTTAAGCCAATCACAATGGACAGGAAGTAATGTCTAAAAACGATTTGTTATTCAACTCCATGGGACGGGATAGCTAATGTTCTCATCAAGGGTATTGAAAAACATTGTCTCGTTAAAGAATTTTAGTATTGAATTATAGCAGGTGTTTGCTTAGGACTCTACATACTTTTAGAAGAAACACAAAAATTAAACAATACACTCTCTTTTAGATGATCAGTCCCCCAATGACCTTCTATGGGATTATCTGGTTCCTGGAGAAACATAGTGAGAGAAGACAGGGACGCGTTGAGGTCCTCAGTGGCTGGAGATCATTGACATTACTATGGAACAATTGAAAAGGAGATCATTTCCCACCCGATTTGAGCCCTTCAGCTCTCCTTGTCCATCTTTCTTCCTCCAATCTTCTATCTCTCCTCAACCTGCTCAACTCTTCCAGCTCTCCATCTCTCCTCCTCCACCACTTCTCCTACTTCCTTTCCCCCTTAACGGGGAACTGCACCTGCTGATTTCGCCTCATTTTTTGGCTTGCTCCTCAAGAAATGAGCGGCCATGACAGAAACCAAACGTGAGTTGGTTTGAGGGTGTGGTTTGATGTGGTTGTTTCTTGGGAGTGTCACCAACAAGACATGCCTATCTGTCAGAACCTTGCCCGCAGCTGTTTCCTTCCACTCAATCACAACAAACAAACCTCCTGCAGGTTGATTTCAATAACTACAGGCAGATGTATGGTGAGATGCCAGAAGAAGCTTTAAATAGGTCAGTATTCTACAGAGTAATATGAGAAGAATGAAATAGCTTAATGTACAGTATGTAGATATTCTAAGTGATAACTTTCAAATGTAGTAACAGGTCCATGAAGAATAAACTACCCTTTACCATAGAAGCAGTGTTCTGATAATATAACAATGTCGTTCCCAGCTGATACAGACACTGTGCCTATCTGCATTTTGTCTGGTGGTAATGGGGCTACCTTGGCAAACATGTCAGAGTGGTCATACCTTCCTGTGTGACGTCCCGTATACAACAGGAGTTCCCTGATCCTGGTGCAGAAATGCCAGGATTTCTCCCTCCCCATATTGACGGATACCATTCAATTCAATAATTTAAAAAAAAGACAAAACAAGTAAAAGTTGTGTTTAACCAAATGTATATGCAGAGTGATAGGTAACTCTCCATTCAGAGACACCAGTATCGAGACCATCTGTCAGTCTGGACTTCATCACATCATCTTGCAAGTCTCCAGGTGCTGGCTCCATACATGTTTCTGTGAACACATAGTCACTGTTCTATTACCAATGGCAGTTAGTACTTTACTGTATTACCTATCCTATGTTAAAGTTTGAACAGGTCAGATAAAAACGACACAATTATGGTCTGGCAAAAGCCCCTCCGGTCCATCTGTAGAAATAGGCAGAGTTGAGTCCGTGTTCATCAGAGACACATAGAATGAAAAGTGTGTTGCTTTTACTGGACAGTTGTGCTGTACTGTATTATTAGTAATCACCTCATTGTGGATGTGTTGAGTGGGTGTGTTGAGTAGGTGTGTTGAGCGCCAGGTCTCTCCGCATCTCATGCATCTGTGAACACATACAGTACACACAGTCAATGTTCTATTACCAGTGGCAGTTCGGGATAGGTAGATATCTGACACACAAATACATACTATGTTGAAGTTTGAACAGGTCAGACTAAACCTACCTACATTTTGTTCTCCCCATCGACGACCGGCCTCGAGGTGAGGCTGGAGGTGAGGTCTTTGCCAGAGCCCTATTGATGGGTATAGCAGCGTAGATCGGCCCCTGACCCCTCATCAAAGATACTGGTCGGTCACACACACACAGAGCACTGATCACATTATCAATGGTGGTTATGAATAGCCTGGTGGAACCAACCAGATCGCCTTTCTATTTCACTTCAGATATCATCAAATGTGAAGTGAAATAGAAATGGTGAACACAGCGATCAGGCTGGTTCAACCAGGCTAGGTAGTGCTCTGGACATTATATGCATCCAAGAAGCAAATAAATACCAAACAAATAATGTCAGTTTACATAAATTATGTTTCACAATTGGTTATCGAATGTATCAAAAGTAATGAAGTGGGTTACCTTCTGTATTTGTACAAATGATGAGCTTGTGAAAGCTGTTGCTGCTGACAGGTGCAGGTTTCTGGCTGGATGAGGGGCCCCTTGCTGTTGCTGCTGACAGGTGCAGGTTTCTGGCTGGATGAGGGGCCCCTTGCTGGTCTTCTTTGTGAACTACTTCCGGCGCCGACAGAGATGGCCGCCTCGCTTCGCGTTCCTAGGAAACAATGCAGTTTTTTGTTTTTTTACGTGTTATTTCTTACATTGGTACCCCAGGTCATCTTAGGTTTCATTACATACAGTCGAGAAGAACTACTGAATATAAGAGCAGCGTCAACTCACCATCAGTACGACCAAGAATATGACTTTCGCGAAGCGGATCCTGTGTTCTGCCTTTCACACAGGACAACGGAATGGATCCCAGCCGGCGACCCAAAAAAACGACTTCGTAAAAGAGGGAAACAAAGCGGTCTTCTGGTCAGACTCCGGAGACGGGCACATCGCGCACCACTCCCTAGCATACTTCTCGCCAATGTCCAGTCTCTTGACAACAAGGTTGATGAAATCCGATCAGGGGTAGCATTCCAGAGGGACATCAGAGACTGTAACGTTCTTTGCTTCACGGAAACATGGCTCACTGGAGAGACGCTATCGGAGTCGGTGCAGCCAGCTGGTTTCTCCACGCATCACGCCGACAGAAACAAACATCTTTCTGGTAAGAAGAGGGGTGGGGCGTATGCTTTATGGTTAACGAGACGTGGTGTGGTCACAACAACATACAGGAACTCAAGTCCTTCTGTTCACCTGATTTAGAATTCCTCACAATCAAATGTCGACCGCATTATCTACCAAGGGAATTCTCTTCGATTATAATCACAGCCGTATATATTCCCCCCCAAGCAAACACATCGATGGCTCTGAACGAACTTTATTTGACTCTTTGCAAACTGGAATCCACATATCCTGAGGCTGCATTCATTGTAGCTGGGGATTTTAACAAGGCTAATCTGAAAACAAGACTCCCTAAATTGTATCAGCATATCGATTGCGCAACCAGGGCTGGCAAAACCTTGGATCATTGCTATTCTAACTTCCGCGACGCATATAAGGCCCTCTCCCACTCTCCTTTCGGAAAAGCTGACCACGACTCCATTTTGTTGCTCCCTGCCTACAAACAGAAACTAAAACAAGAAGCTCCCGCGCTGAGGTCTGTTCAACGCTGGTCTGACCAATCTGATTCCACACTCCAAGACTGCTTCCAACACGTGGACTGGGATATGTTTCGTATTGCGTAAGACAACAACATTGACGAATACGCTGATTCGGTGAGCGAGTTCATTAGAATGTGCGTTGAAGATGTCGTTCCCATAGCAACGATTAAAACATTCCCAAACCAGAAACCGTGGATTGATGGCAGCATTCGCGTGAAACTGAAAGCGCGAACCACTGCTTTTAATCAGGGCAAGGTGACCGGAAACATGACCGAATACAAACAGTGTAGCTATTCCCTCCGCAAGGCAGAATCGCAATTCAACGGCTCAGACACAAGAGGTATGTGGCAGGGTCTACAGTCAATCACGGATTACAAAAAGAAAACCAGCCCAGTCACGGACCAGGATGCCTTGCTCCCAGGCAGACTAAATAACTTTTTTGCCCGCTTTGAGGACAATACAGTGCCACTGACACGGCCCGCAACCAAAACATGCGGACTCCCCTTTACTGCAGCCGAGGTGAGTAAAACATTTAAACGTGTTAACCCTCGCAAGGCTGCAGGCCCAGACGGCATCCCCAGCCGCGCCCTCAGAGCATGCGCAGACCAGCTGGCTGGTGTGTTTACGGACATATTCAATCAATCCCTATCCCAGTCTGCTGTTCCCACATGCTTCAAGAGGGCCACCATTGTTCCTGTTCCCAAGAAAGCTAAGGTAACTGAGCTAAACGACTACCGCCCCGTAGCACTCACTTCCGTCATCATGAAGTGCTTTGACAGACTAGTCAAGGACCATATCACCTCCACCCTACCTGACACCCTAGACCCACTCAAATTTGCTTACCGCCCAAATAGGTCCACAGACGATGTAATCTCAACCACACTGCACACTGCCCTAACCCATCTGGACAAGAGGAATACCTATGTGAGAATGCTGTTCATCGACTACAGCTCAGCATTTAACACCATAGTACCCTCCAAACTCATCGTCAAGCTCGAGACCCTGGGTCTCGAGCCCGCCCTGTGCAACTGGGTACTGGACTTCCTGACGGGCCGCCCCCAGGTGGTGAGGGTAGGTAACAACATCTCCACCCCGCTGATCCTCAACACTGGGGCCCCACAAGGGTGCGTTCTGAGCCCTCTCCTGTACTCCCTGTTCACCCACGACTGCGTGGCCATGCATGCCTCCAACTCAATCATCAAGTTTGCGGACGACACAACAGTGGTAGGCTTGATTACCAACAACGACGAGACGGCCTACAGGGAGGAGATGAGGGCCCTCGGAGTGTGGTGTCAGGAAAATAACCTCACACTCAACGTCAACAAAACTAAGGAGATGATTGTGGACTTCAGGAAACAGCAGAGGGAACACCCCCCCCTATCCACATCGATGGAACAGCAGTGGAGAGGGTAGTAAGTTTTAAGTTCCTTGGCGTACACATCACAGACAAACTGAATTGGTCCACCCACACAGACAGCATCGTGAAGAAGGCGCAGCAGCACCTCTTCAACCTCAGGAGGCTGAAGAAATTTGGCTTGTCACCAAAAGCACTCACAAACTTCTACAGATGCACAATCGAGAGCATCCTGTCGGGCTGTATCACCGCCTGGTACTGCAACTGCTCCGCCTACAACCGTAAGGTTCTCCAGAGGGTAGTGAGGTCCGCACAACGCATCACCAGGGGCAAACTACCTGCCCTCCAGGACACCTACACCACCCGATGTCACAGGAAGGCCATAAAGATCATCAAGGACAACAACCACCCGAGCCACTGCCTGTTCACCCCGCTATCATCCAGAAGGCGAGGTCAGTACAGGTGCATCAATGCTGGGACCGAGAGACTGAAAAACAGCTTCTATCTCAAGGCCATCAGACTGTTAAACAGCCACCACTAACATTGAGTGGCTGCTGCCAACACACTGACTCAACTCCAGCCACTTTAATAATGGGAATTGATGTAAAATATATCACTAGCCACTTTAAACAATGCTACTTAATATAATGTTTTACATACCCTACATTATTCATCTCATATGTCTACGTATATACTGTACTCTATATCATCTACTGCATCTTTATGTAATACATGTATCACTAGCCACTTTAAACTATGCCACTTTGTTTACATACTCATCTCATATGTATATACTCATATGTATATACTGTACTCGATACCATCTACTGCATCTTGCCTATGCCGTTCTGTACCATCACTCATTCACATATCTTTATGTACATATTCTTTATCCCTTTACACTTGTGTGTATAAGGTAGTAGTTTTGGAATTGTTAGTTAGATTACTCGTTGGTTATTACTGCATTGTCGGAATTAGAAGCACAAGCATTTCGCTACACTCGCATTAACATCTGCTCACCATGTGTATGTGACAAATAAAATTTGATTTGATTTCATTTATGCTGCATGTTCAGCTGCAAACTGGACATCTCTCGAACAACTGCAGCAGGCAGTCATATGAGGTGGTGTTGACTGGGAGGGCCTGTGATATGGTGCTATAATAAGAAAGGACAAAGGTTTTTTGTTAACGTACTTCACAACCAAAATGACTGTACTTGTTGTATCTGCTTGGCTGGGGAATTAACCTACTAGTTTCTCAAGCCGGGTATTTTTTTATAGAACTTTTCACATAATACACATTACCTGATGTTGTTGATGAAGTTGTCTGTGGATCAGGGCAGCAACTCGGGTCACTATCAGATGCCTCATGATGGCATGGCCTTTTCATAGGAGTCGAGGGAGACTAGCATAAACGGAGGAGGTGCCACAAAGTGCTTGAGGTGTCGCTACAGGCACCCTGGTTTGATTCCAGGCTGAATCTTAACCGGCCATGATTGGAGTCCCATAGGGCGGCACTCAATTGGCCCCAGCGTCGTCTAGGTTTTGCAGGTGTAGGCCGTCATTGTAAATAAGAATTTCTTCTTAACTGACTTGGCTAGTTAAATAAAGGTTACATTTAAAATATATATATATATATATATATATTCAAAGGGATTAGTTGGTTTTTAGGGGCAGTCACTGTTTAATTAAATGTGCACTTCATTAATGTAAATTGGGGGGCTTTAATGCCCTTGTTGAAATTCTGAAGAAAGTGCAGTGGCCTCAGGAAATGCTCCAGCATCATTGCAAATTAGATTAGGGGCCAAGAAAGGCAGTAAAATTAGAATGATAATGGTTGATATGGCTCCATGACAGGCATGACTATTCAAGGATCAATGGAATGTCGAATGCTTTCGCAGCCCACTCTCAAGGCTTGGGACAAACGTCAGCCTACAGATGTGCCTTTTGGAAGCACTTTAAATTAGTTTAATTTGGTAAATGGTAGGGATTTAGAAGCTCTTAGCCTGGCTGTAACAAGACAAGAATACATTGAAATGTTTTGCCATTCCTTTTATTAGCATAAAATGCGATTGGGCTGATTTGCATTCCCAACAAGTCAACATTTTTTTCTTCATCGTTTTCTTTTTATACAAGATTGCATTTTTACCCACCATCCCCACCCTCCTCTACAGAGTTTAGAATGAACACTTTTTAATGGCAGCTTTTTTATTCACCTTAATCCTTTAAAAAAAGGGGAGGTTGACTTTATTCCAACTAATCTAATCATACACACCAATTACAAAGTCATTTTGATTGAAGCCCAACGACTGAAATAAGGCTAAAGGACATTTTCATTGCCAGCCGAGACTTTAAAGTTTTCTTTGTTTTGCCAGTTCCTGTCAAAAAAAAAAGTGGGATGAGAATATGAGAAATATAGGCAAGCACTCACAAAATAGAGTATAACTTTGATTTTATTTTTTTCATTTCATCTGTCACGAGAAGGATGAGAGTGTTGAGAATCCAACACTGCACAACAGTATTTACGAGTAAGTGAAGGACCATGAAGACAGCCAGTGGCAAACTGCCCCCTGCTCACCGGATGCAAACGATGGGGTTGAACTCTGGACAGTCTGGTTCCTGCTGCTCTGTCCCTTAAACCCCGACATACCAACAGCTTTGATTCAGCCTCCATTCTTCCAGTAATCTGACATCACTGACTTAATAAGTTTACACTGTGGGTAAACAGTCTGACTTGGGGCTCTCCTGATGGGAAGGCGACAGAAAGGGGTGGTCTGGGAGGGAAGGGGGGCTAAGAGCATTGGTCGGTGAGCGGAAGTGACTTTTAAATGCTGTGCTCCCTCCCTTCACTTTGGAAAAGTCAATGTTAGGATGAATAGGGAGTGCTATGCTGTGCTTTTCTGTGCCCACAGACCAAGGTATAAGCAGTATAATGAGGATTTAGGATGGAATTATTTGAATGTTTTTTTGAATTAGAATCCAAATGAGTTTAAATTGATCCTAATGCAGAGTTAATTTATAGTTTTAGCTTGGTGGTGTTCTTTTTAAATGACTGTGCTATATTTAATGTCAAATAAAGGATATAATTGACACCTAAAACATTGTTGTCTTTGACAATTGTATTTGAATATCATCTTTACTGTTCATCAATATTAAGTAAACCCAAGATGTACGTGACAACCCCATCCCCAAATGACCAGGGTAAAGTCCTCATAACCCCATCCCTTTACTACAGTCCACAAATTCCCAGAATAGCCTTGAGAATATTCAACAGTTCATTAGGATCCCCATGGACACCCATCTGTGATCTCCACAGTAGCTGCATCTGGGTGGGAGGGCAGAAGGGTCCACCAGTCCATGGAACCTCTGCATTATGAGCCCGGAACAGACGAGGTTAACAGGCAAGAGTGGAGGTCCGAGGTGCTGATTTCTACGTTACAAGTTTCTATTGGTGGCCATTTTAAGCCCCAGTTTCAAGGCACGTCTACAGGTAAACAGGGATGACAGACCAGGACAGATGCCAGGCCAGATCAGCCCAGGTCACTTAACCTCATTTCAACACCTTAATACTACACTGTAACACATTGAGAACAGGCTTCCTGTGGGGTGTAGGATAACATCCATACACTGTAAAAAGTAACTACCTAAATCATAAAATCTCCAACGGTTAGCAGAACACAAATCATAATAAAAGTGGTACTAACTCAGATATCAATAAGATTTCTTATGACTTAATGTTTTTGAATACTGTTAACAAATATTAGGTTATTGAGTAAGTATAACTTTATCTATTTGTGTTCTGCTAATCTAAAGTTGAGTTCTTACAAATTATGATTATTGAATATTTTAAAGTCAATCTAACATGTATTAAATAAGTTGTTTTTACTTAATTCTATTACGTTTGACGTTTTTACTGAAAATAATAAAAGTAGCAGTCAGACATTGAATTTTGAGTAAAAAACACTTAATTTATCTGTCTTGTGCTGATATAGAATTATTAGGTTTTTGCAATTTGTGAATTCTTAATAGTGCCACGTGGCGCTGTTGTTAAAGGATTGTGGGTAATTCAAAATGCTTAGAC
Source organism: Oncorhynchus kisutch (assembly GCF_002021735.2). NCBI lineage: Eukaryota > Metazoa > Chordata > Actinopteri > Salmoniformes > Salmonidae > Oncorhynchus > Oncorhynchus kisutch. The sequence continues at coordinate 10,982,521 of NC_034196.2, forward strand.
TTTAAGAGTCTTTTAAACAATGTTGTATGCATGTTTGAAGAAAGAAATGTACATTTCTAAAATAGTTTTAAGCAGTTTGTTGAGCTATGAGATGTAATTGATCATGACGTCAAATAATGAGACCAGCCATTCCCACCATCAACAAGATGGGGACCACTCTTAATGACAGAGGCAAATGCAGAATCCTGTCATGTTTACAGCTCTACCTCCAGTTACTGCTAGAGGAATGAGCACTGTGCTCAACAAAGCCTGCTAAGGTGGGTTAAAATGACAAATGGTCAAATACACAAAACACATTAGACACGGCCACTGAAAATGACTAATCAGAACTACTTACTACTTACACTTGAATATTTAAGTAGAAGGGACCCTAAATGTTCATGTTCAATATAACAAATATTCATGTTCAAGTAAACTTGAATTGTTATAGCTCAGAATACATCATGCAATTTAGTGTCAAAAAGTTCATAAAACACAGTAATACAGTAAAGTATTTACAACTTAAGAACCATATGGGTGATGATGTCACTGTTTTACTTGAAGTATTGAACACGGCCTACTTTGAGTTGGGTTACTCGAATGGTTCTAGGCAACGGGTTTCCACCCAAAAAATCTTGTTAGCAGATCTAATTACTTTTTACAGTGCAGGTTGTTTGAAGCAAAGCAGAGCAAAGCTACTGATTGGAAATGTTAACACATCCATGTATTTCTTTCCATTCATTTTGAGTGGGTTGTGGATTTATATGCTCTCAACACAGTGGAATGCACTGATAAGACACAGAGGAAGCACCGTACGCTGCATTCATCTCACTGGCACTGTGAGGTTCAGGGGAAGCACCTTTCATAAGCAGCTACTCTGAGAGGTTGAGCAGGAAGCAGACCTGGGCTGAGATGAGTGGCAACTGGCAGACCCATAATTAATCAGCTTCCAGTGTAATTAAGGTGTCCATCAACAAGCAAGGATACTGTGTCACAGTGCCTATCCTGTAGCCCTTCTGCCCTGGAGCTGTAGCATCGTTTCAAACAGACCTGCCGGAATAATTAATTAACCTGTAACTGGCATGGTATTAAATTAACAGCCTATGCATGTTAACAACATGTAGTTAATTAATCCCTTTATCACAAATGACCAAGGCAGGTAGGCATAGGTTTTAACTTCACTGTACAGCCCACTACTCTAATATTGTGAATCTCTGGGTTGTCCCCAAGAACAGCCTCAATTTGTTGGGGTATGGACTCTACAAGGTGTTGAAAGCATTCCACAGGGATGCTGGCCCATGCTGACTCCAATGCTTCCCACAGTTGTGTCAAGTTGGCTGGATGTCCTTCGGGTGGTGGACCATTCTTTTTTTTGTTTGTTTCTTTTTTGTTGTTGAATTTTACCCCTTTTTCTCCCCAATTTTCGTGGTATCCAATTGTTAGTAGCGACTATCTTGTCTCATTGCTACAACTCCCGTACGGGCTAGAGGGGAGACGAAGGTTGAAAGTCATGCGTCCTCCGATACACAACCCAACTGCTTCTTAAGACAGCGCGCATCCAACCCGGAAGCCAGCCGCACCAATGTGTCGGAGGAAACACCGTGCACCTGGCAACCTTGGTTAGCGTGCACTGCGCCCGCCACAGGAGTCGCTGGTGCGCGATGAGACAAGGAAATTCCTACTGGCCAAGCCCTCCCTAACCCGGACGACGCTAGGCCAATTGTGCGTCGCCCCACAAGACCTCCCGGTCGCGGCCGGTGGACCATTCTTGATACACACGGGAAATTGTTAAGTGTGAAAAAACTCTGCAGAATTGCAGTTCTTGTCACAAACCGGTGTGCCTGGCACCTACTACCATACCCCATTCAAAGGCACTTAAATATTTTGTCTTGCCCATTCACCCTCTGAATGGAGCACATACACAATACATGTCTCAATTGTCTCAAGGCTTCAAAATCCTCCTTTAACATGTCTTCTCCCCTTCATCTACACGGATTTTAGTGGATTTAACAGGTGACATCAATAAGGGATCATATCTTTCACCTGGATTCAACTGGTCAGTTTATGTCATGGAAAAAGAAGGTGTTCTTAATGTTTTGTACACTCAGTGTATGTTGCAAGCAATAATTTTATCATTAAATGTGTCTTAGTATTTTGGAGAAAAGATCTCCGCACACACAGTCTCACTTCACGACACACGCAGAAGTAAATCTATTATTTCCTACTTTCTCCATAACGTTCAGCAATCTCATCACACAAACACAAACACTCTCTCTCTCTCTCTCTCTCTCTCTCTCTCTCTCTGCGGACATTCCCTGGCAAGGATGCATGGTTCCCATAGCGGTGGATCAATGGTAAAAAGTGGAATTAGTCATTCTAAATCATGCAGCTGTGGTCGAAGAGAGCTCCTCCAAAAATCATTAAACAATCATGTATTCCCATTGATTTATTCTAAATACCTGAGCATGGACAAGATTAAAGCAGAGGAAGAGCAAGCTAATGCAGATGAAACTGCTGAAGGATGGGAGGTCCTCTGGGACCGCTTTTGTCCTAATCAGGGGGAAACAATACTGCTGCAATTACCAGCCTACGCAGGTCTATTAAGGCGCCTTTACTTGGCATATTTATGTATTTCAGATACAGCCGGGCACATTAAATGGAGTTTACTCCGGCACTTTTACATCTCTGTTGTAAACATCAGATAAGCACAGGGACAAGGTGAACAACCCTGCTGGCCTGGCTGAGATCAGCATAAACCACAACGGATGTAAGTGATGTGTGTGGATCCTTTATAGGGAGACTACCAATGGAAGACGAATCAGTACGGTTTGAGAATTATTATTGTCATAATTTGACATATGTCTTTATTGTGATTCACTTTTTCACCATACAGCCTATTGGAGACTAAGTAATATTAATTCACCATCAAACATTGCAATTCATCTACAATCTAAACAAATAATAGGGTTATTCATGAAGCTGTACTACCATGTTGGATTCAGCTTGGTCTTCCTGTTATATCATATTTGTAATAGTTTCATATCAGAAAATGACCTAATAAATCAAAAATCAAATCAAATCAAATTTTATTTGTCACATACACATGGTTAGCAGATGTTAATGCGGGTGTAGCGAAATGCTTGTGCTTCTAGTTCCGACAATGCAGTAATAACCAACAAGTAATCTAACTAACAATTCCAAAACTACTGTCTTATACACACAAGTGTAAGGGGATAAAGAATATCTACATAAAGATATATGAATGAGTGATGGTACAGAGCAGTAGATGGTATCGAGTACAGTATATACATATGAGATGAGTATGTAAACAAAGTGGCATAGTTAAAGTCGCTAGTGAAAACATATATATTAATACAATTATCTGTTCCATCCAAACCTGGGCATGTACATTAGTTGGCTGATATGATGGGAAACCAGAAAAAATTGCAAAAGACTTAAATAAGTCCTCCAACATTTCTTATAACTGTGCCGGGGGTATAATAGCAGGGACTTTAAAGCCCTGTAACTCATTCCCTGGGAGGAAATATTCATCAAGACAGATTCATCTTTTTGCACATTTGCTTAATGTCTCGAGGGAGCCGGAGGGAGGGGGAACATATCTTGAGCTAGCACATCTATAACAAAGCTTTTACATCTTATAAACCGGAGCTGAAGTCCTAAGGAGATGTTGCCATCTCAAGGCTAAGCTACTCAAATCCTCCTGCAGCATACAGACACTGATCACTCTTAGGATGTTGCGGAGGAAAATGCCATGGCAAAGGAGATGGTCTTTATCTCTTGTGGTTTAAGTAGAGATTAAAGTGAAGTTGCTTTTAAAGTGAAGTTGTCTTTCTGGGAATAAAGAAATACATCCTCCGTTGTTGACTACGATTATTGAAAGTGGACATTTCTTTCAGCTCAGAAAAATTGCTTTGAAAAAGGAACAACTCTTCTTCTTTCTCTGTTATCTGGGTGTTTTTCATTTAGCTGCAGCTGTGGTCAAAGTTTATTGAGTTGTAACTTGACAGTTGTGCACAGCACTTGGAGACAGTGCGGGGCCTTTTCTCTTGAAACTAAGCAAAGAGTCATTGTAACACTCAGTGAGTCGAGGTGGCGTGGCCCTATCCAAACAGCTGTGGGTCAACACAGACTCTCCAGTATTTAACTATTGCCTGAAACACCAGCCAGCCTTTTCTTGACTTGGAAAAAGCATGTAAAACGCTCATTTCACTCTCTTTTGTCTGAGCAGGGTTGTTTTTTTTATAGCTTCTCCATTGGTCCATGTTTTAAAGGGCCCTGGGTTGAATGACGCGTATGGACCCTTCAGATTTACAACTGGAGAATGTAATGTTGCTCTGCCTGCCGTCGGTCAGGAAAAACTAGCTCTGCCTGTGACTGCTGGCCATTCTACAGAATTGATTAACCCGAAGCTGTATTTTTGATAAAAGGCAGGGGCACTTATAGTAATAAGTATTTCAGATCAAATGAAATAGTTCATGTTCTCAACGAAGTAAACAAGCATATTTCATTGTCAGTGGTAGATAATGTGATATACTACGATGTCATAAGGTGCTGATGCTTACACATTCATGCAGAAATGCTTGTGTACAGCCAATCAGCTCCAGGGGATGCAAATGGGATTCTGTGATTGTGAAAAGAAAGATTCTTAGATGGTCGACAGCGTATGCCTCAGGATAGGGTTTCAGCCATGGGAATCTAGTTCATCATCTGGCTCGGTTAAACTTGTGTGTCCTGCCTCACCATTTTTCGAGGCCACATCACAAACAGGTCTCAGCGGACAGCTGAAGCCTCACAAGCAGCGAGAAAAGAAAAAGTCAATTAAACTTTGATGAAAACTTAATTCACATAGGAATGTGTGGGTGTGCGTGAGCGTGTGTGTGCATTCATGTGTTGGAAAGAATGGCGATGCGGGTGCTAAAACAGTATTTGATATAGCACGGTTATGCTGAAGACCGACTCGGCACAAACGTCTTGAGTCGAACCAATGGGCGGATCGATACTTCTAAAGCACAACCACACAAAATGAAAGCACTTTTAAGGGCTGAGGCGACTGCTCTGCCACTGCAATCTGCATCGAAGGCAAGATTGACTGTTCAAGAGGCTTCACTATGTGGGTAATCAATGGGGGTAGGGGTTGGGATGCAATGATTAACTCTATGCGGGGGTTCCTTAGGCTGCCCTGAGGATGTCTGGGACTCTGGTAATGCTATAGGAAGACACACAATCCTTAAACAAAAGGTGATGTGTAAGGGATGAGTGCATACTATTGATATGTCTCCTCATTATATCTCTATACCTCATTTATGGGCATAGGTACTGTAGCCCACACCTTGTGTACTTACTACAATATGATTAATTCACACCACATATACAGTGGTGCTGAAGCATGCTAAGTATAGTATGTACTAGGCTATATGGCAGTATTATGATGTTAATGAACGGCCAGTTTCTAACCATGTAAATTGATGTTATGCATACGTAAGGCAATAGCTAGAGTGTCTCTGAATCAGCTAATCGGACAATCAACAGGTATTCGTGGGTTTGTTTGTTCTCAGCCGCTCGTCAGATCATCTGCAGCATTAATTTGCTGCTGGCCTTCTGTTGACAAAAGCAAACGGATGACATTCAAAGAGACACAGCGCGCAGCCATGTTGGGGAGAAACCCCACTGTTGACCTTGGCCAGATGGGATTTACCGCAACACTGGCTACCAGTAGTGGTAGACATGATGGATTATTGTAATGATCACCTCAACGGCCTCTTTGTCATGTTTAAATGGCAATACATTTTACCAGGAAGAGGGCAATTTAACAACTTGAGGCTGAAAAAGAAAATGATCCTGTTTGCGGTGCACATCAAACATGTGTCATTAAGGATGCACAGGTTAGAGTTCTGCTGACACGCAGCGAAGGGAAGGCGGATTCAAACAGACTCAGCTCCCTTTCAGGTAGCCCCTGTTCAGCTAGAGGTTTGTGGTAAACGCTAAGATACACCTTCTCAGACAACTGAACCGAATAAAGAGCCTCCTTCAGAGTTGCACCTATAACAATCGAAGGACTAGGGCTATGTTTAACCGTGTGTTTCTGGCCCTGTGTATCTGTCTGTTGTAATACGTTTAAACGGCATGTCAAACAATACACCCACCACACCGACAAATGTTACTGAGACAATTCCACTAGTCTACGGCCAGTTGCCCCTCTAGTTAGTGAGATATTCAGCCTTGTCCTAAGACTCTGATAAGGCTATCGTAATGGTGAGAAACACTGCAGTTGGTGTCAGTGGTAGTCAATATATCCAGCGTTCAACGCCACAGGTCTCCCATCTGCCTTATCTACTACCCTCCTAGTCTCTCTCTCTCACACACAAGTGATTCAGTGTCCAAATCTAATCCTTGCCAGCCAGAGCAATCGTCATCGTCACATCTATCATGAGAAACTTTGTCAATGATGTCTGGTTCCCACGCAATCGGAACTGAAACGAGTGAAATATCTTTAGATTCCCATGATTCATCAGCTCTCAAGTTGAAGTACATTGCTAATCATATTCTTGAGAGAGAACTAATTGTGCATTAGTTAATTGCCTGATTTTCAAACCTATTGTGATGATCTAATATGATTACGATAGAATATTTTCACCTTGGCGTCTCAACCCCATTACTGAGAACAACAACCAGGCGACGGATGCAAGAGGATGGAGGGACAAGGAGTTTTGAGGACATTCTCTTTCCCCAGCAGGAAGACAGGATGACAAGGAAAGGGAGTGAGCAAGACAGGTTCATCTATTTGGAGACAGAGTCTATAACAACATGTAAATGAAGTAGCCTGTGCCAACACTCCACTACTTTCTCTCTATCATGAATAAATATTAGTGGTTCTCACTCTCCCTCCAGCTTGTGGGTGCTTGTTCTCCTCACAAAGCCATTTCTGGCGTCACATTCCATGTTGCTATACTGAGCGTCTTTATTAAAACAGTGGAAAAGTAGAAACGGGAGGGCTGTCCTGTTATCAAAGAGCGGGTCGGATGGTAAACACAAAGTCATTAACCTCTGACCTCGCTCGATCACAGGCTGGGGGATGGTGATCTTCTCATCCCACTGTTTGAAAAGGAGATTCCCAGGAGCTTTGGGAGGTTTCAGAAAGAAATGGGCTCATCAAATTGGCTTTACCTTCACAGTGATAATGACAGTTGTTAACCTGTATAAATCTCCATTCATGTTTGTAATGTGCTCGGGAGAGTCCACTCACCGCAAATACAATGTATTACCTATATCCACAGGGAAAAGAGCAGGAAATTAAATAAATTAAAAGGAAAACAATATATTTGGTTAATCATCATGACAGTTTCCCAATGACTATTGAGATAAAATGGAGAGAGAAGCCATGGGAGTCATGGTAATGTATCCCTCACATATGGTAAGACAAGGAAAATGAGGCGGGGGGCGACAACCTAATGAAACTCTGAGCACCGTGCGGTGCCATGGCTAAACAGGCTAGAAGCGTTTGAGGAGTTGATTTGAGCGGTGTCTCTGGTGACAGACTGCTGTCTCCTTGGCGGTGAGCTTTAAATGGTTTCTCTGTCAGGGGGAATGGAGGGGATAAACTGCACTCTCCAATCCCCAGACCCATTTAGGGAGCAGATGAAAAGACAGACGGACAGGCAATACATGTTCCTCCTCTTTTATTCAGCGCCAGCCAGCTGATAAACAAAACAGCAAATATCCAGTGCATTTCTGACAGCCACTTTTCACCTGCCACTCCACATAAAGAGACAAGCGGCCCCCAAATTCTCATGTCTTTTTTCTCTATCACTGTCACTCACACGTTAGCCTTCCAAACTCTCTTTCTCTCCCGCTCTCTCTCTCTCTGCCTCTCCTTCTTTCTCTGCATCTCTCGCTCTCAACCTCTCTCTGTGTATTTGATGGCACAGTGACAGAGGATTAATTCAAGTCAACTGCTGAAAATAATGATTGTATTATGGGAACCGTAATCATTATTTGGAACATGATTAAATATGTCTGCGTCTATAGACTCAGGCCTGTGTGATTTATGTATTTGTTTAGTCAATAGTCTAATGGAAATTATGCCATTAATTATGGATGGTGGTGTCAGAGTGCTGCTGGGAAAGAACGACAGAACAAGGCCCTCTGGTTCACATGGCAGATGTAAGACGACCAATCAGCGGTTTGGGGAATTCCTCAGTCCCAGAATCCAGCTCTCTCTCTCTCTCTCTCTCTCTATCTACTGTTCTTTATCACCCTTTTATTCTCTCACACACATACTCACTCTCATTCTCTCTCTCATCTCTGTACTGTACAATGTCTCTGGTCCCTGGTTCCTGGCTCTTGTTCCTCATTCATCCTATGTGACTGAAAGGTCTTGTTAAGCTGATAGAAACATGATGCTCTGCTCTTGTTAAAATAATTAAATAAGTAATCTCTTGTTGAGCTGGTGAAATATAACCGTTGTTGTGGCAAGGGAGAGCCCTTAGCATGAGAGAACTAAAAATAACTTCCGTCGGGTTTCATTGATTGATTGGTAGATTGGTCTTAATCTCATCGATCTCAAACAGGTATTATCATACATTATTTACACTCTTTCACCTATCTTACCCCATCTCCATTCTCTCTCTCTCTGTCACTCTTTCTCTGAGGGATGCACGGTCAGCCTGTGGTCTCACTGGGAGGTCAGGGGTGGTCCACAGTCCCTGGTCAAGCTTCCCAGAAGTAATTTCCATTTTAATGTCACTCTTCTAATCTATCAAAGATGTGATGTACACGACACAAAGGGTTTAAGTGCTCTTCATAAATCACAGGGCCCCCTGCGCTTTCACCTGGGTAGTCATCAGAATTACCCCTCATATCTCACTATCTGTTGCCCCTTGTGTAGTATCACTATTGACCAGGCCACAACTGACTGCCTCCGAGGCATTGGAAGTGTGTGAGGATACCTCACTGTCAAAACGCCATTCATTTACACCCCTGTGATAGAGGATACAGTATAAGACACACCCTCGTCCACTTCCCCTCGCCTTATGCCCTTGTGGGAATCCCAGTCCCCATCTTGGACAAAAATTCCAAACTATTAGCCAAACAAGGGAAGTTCGCAACGTTAGCCCCTCGGCCCTGATTTTTGATCGAGTTTGCGAGTGAACAATTATGTTCACTTCGGGGGCCTGAAACGCACCATTAATTCAATTTGCGATGATCGCTAAGAAAAATCTGCCGAAACTTTAAAACCTCAACGTCAATATGGATAAGTCAACATACAAAGTAAAAACTAATGTAAAAAGGTTCTAAATTGTGCTACTACTGCACAAATACATATCGTAAAAGTAATTATGTTTTGCTTGGTTATCCTTTGGAAATTGTAGAAATAAAACACTTTCCTTCTTCAGAAGTTCCAGCTAGGCAGGCTAACGTTAGTTAGCTAATTCATTTGCTAGCGATCATAAGGTAGGCGTGTATTAATAATTGTATAGTTAATATAAGTAGACATGCAATCCTAATTGACTGTAGCGCATATAAAGCACCCACAAGCTACCGATGGCTGAAAACACATTAATCGCGGGATGAACTAGTGACGAATTTCCGGGCAAAGACGGTACATTTAAAAATCATTCCTTCCTCCCTCCCTCGCCCTTAAAGTGTATACTGGTCAGACGTCATGTCATGAGAAGTGAAAGTGTATACTGGTCAGACGTCATGTCATCAGAAGTGAAAGTGTATACTGGTCAGACGTCATGTCATCAGAAGTGTCCACTTAATTTGAGGGCTGGGGATAGGGTGTCTTTTAAGTGTTTGGAATGCAACCAATGTCTATCTCTGGATTTACAGCCAGGAGGATTATTCATATGGCCCATAATGATGACAACACATAATATTATTGGGTTGTTGATGTCGATCTTAATATTATTTATACTATTTCTTTCAAGTTGAGATCTGTCACATGCGAAAGCAGCTTCACTGGCTGCCCCAGGAGCATTTGTTATTATTTTCATTTTTGAGGAAATTAGAATCCAGCATAGTGGTTAAAAAAAAATATATTCTGCTGCACTATCGCGTGAAAGGATGTTCGATGACGGCAGATGGGAAAAACAGTGCTTATTGTTTGAAGTAACATATCACAAACGGACGTGGCAGTTTGACCGCTATGGATTCCAGCTTTAAGCAAATAATAATTTGCTATTTTCTAGGGCAAATAATGATGATCTATTTAATGACCTTACATTGGGATTAAGACATCCCCAATCATGGCGATTCCATCCAGAGGTTTTTATGTGGGCTGAGTTTGTGTTCAGCTACGAGCCCATATGGACCGCGGTCTGGTTTAGCTGCTGCGCACACCACACGCTGCACATGCAGCCAGTGTCTGGTGACCGGGTAAGTGGATGCCTGGTGCTCCACGTACCGTCATTTTTCCCTGTCATAGCGCCGCGAGAGAGAGCGAGAGAGGGGGGCAGCAACCTTGGCGTGAAATGTTGATATTTCACAAACAAAATGATGTTTTCAACATTGTGAGAGATGGGTGGTGGTTCCAGTGGCTGCCCTTCCCTCATGCCTGACGCGGGTTATTAATGCGCTCCAGTAACTGTTAATTTCACTTTGGAGAAGTGATTTATGGCTAGACGGAGAGGAGAGGCATAATCTAATTGAGATCAGAATGGCTGTTTCTCACACAGTCACGCCTGCACCCTCCAGATGGGGCACCATGATTAATGCATAATGAGCAAATAATCCATGAAATTAATAAAAAAAACTATTATTCAATCACTCGCCTCTCTTCATGGTAGAAAATAATAAATACAAATAGAAATGAGTGTTTTTGTCATTTTTTCTGAATAATACTTTCTCTCTTGTTTTTTTTACACACTTCAGAGGAGATCAGCGGGACAATCAGTAGAGAGGAACAGCATAATCAATCTGAGATTGTCTTGTCTGTCTCTACACTTGGTTTATATCACAATAAGGAGGTGCTGGACCATTAATGTCTTCATCTACATGTCTGCATCTCTCGAACCGCAAGACAGAGAGAACTGTGTCAACGTGTGGAAATGCCAAGCACTATCACAAGCACCCAAACAAGAACTCAATGTCAAATCAAATTCACAGGTGCTGAAACAACTTCATCCTCCATGGCTTTGGTAGATGTTTTTCTCCTTGGCAGTGTGAAACAGGATGTCAAATACACACAGCAATCACTGATTCTCAAAGAATCGGATCAAAAAAAAAAAGAAAGTGTTTTATGAGGCTGTGCGATCGATAAAATGGGATGAAGGAAGCAGAGAAGTGGATATGGACCAGACGACCGATAAAATGGGATGAAGGAAGCAGAGAAGTGGATATGGACCAGACGACCTGACCCTCTGGATAGGGACCAGACCACCTGACCCTCTCCTCTCCCCTTAGTTCTTGCTCTCTCTCGATCCTTCCAGGGTAATGCCCTGGACAAAAGATTAGATGAAAGCAGGACGAGTGTTAACCTATGGGTTGAGGGGTTGAGGGGACAAAATGCAAAACGAAGCATAAAGCATATTACATTTACACAGATATCCTCAATTAGCCTTAAATGGACAGAGAATTCTGCCTCGGAAATCACCATTAGTCTATCCAGAGAATCGGATGTGACCTGTTTAAGTATACTTAAAAAGATGAATGCTCTGTGAAAAGGGACCATGCTAAAAGGAGTGGACCCTTCATCGATTGACAAAACCATAACGTTTTCATTTTAAAATAGCCACAGCTTATCTGTCAAAATGATCCATAATACTAAATGCTGACACCATTCTACAGAATATCCTGTATTGATTTTAGGATCCATCTTTCTGCATTATAACCCACCATAGACACACTAAAGTGCACCTTTTGAACAGCATATTTACCATTATTTGATTGATGCCTCGTCATTGAAAGGGGCCGTGGGGACATAAGAGTTCTTGTATGGGGTTAAACTTGTTTCATTGGTAATGAAGTGTGGGTTGAACCTGGAAGGGCTGAGAAAGTCTCTTTGTGTTATTACATCACACTGTTTATTTGCCTAGCAGGACTCTTTCCCATTCTGACCTGCATAGCTTACATTTCACACATAACCCATTTATACAGCTGCAGCAGAGTGCCTTGGAGGGCCACAGAGCTGGACACTCACTCCCAACATCTGAGGGAGTTTGTGTACAGATTTATATGGTTCAAACCCACACTTTACATCATGTGAGAAGTGGCTCATATACATCAAGTTGCGTTTTCTTGTATGGTCTAAATGTATGTTTAACAACAGAATTTGTGTCACATTAGCTATTGAGTATTATCTAAATTGTTCAATTGTGGGGGGGGGGTTTCTCGAAAGACGATCAAACACAGCTCCTAAAACGACAATATTCACTTTTTTAATAATATAGAATAATTCAAATATTGGTAGAAATATACACACATTTAGATTTCCAGGCACTGAAGTGCATGATCCCTTGCCTCCCTCAAGTCCTGGGGCTATTTTCAAGTCATCGGATTCAGTTGAAAAGATATCCCAAGGGGGAAGAAAGATTTCAATTTACTTAGAGAGCAGCTCTGTGCTTCCCTCTCAATAAATACCTAAGGATTGGATTGGACACACTTAAAGTCATTGGCTGTAAATGAGAGAGACTGTGAGGTCACCAGACTTTATAGACCCATTATAATCTGCCTGAGAGTGACCCGGTGAAGAAATTGCTTAGAACGTGTGAAGTATTGCTTTGTGGGGACTGTGGATTGCTTTGCTCTAACACTCCTGTCGTCGTTCCCCACAAACATATACAGCAAACTGAATTATTTAAGGTCATTGTCACATTAATTATCACACTGTGGGTCCAATGTATTGAACCAGCCTAAACACCTCCTCTCTGGTCTGGGTAGCTCTGAATGACCAATTGATAGATTGATTGCTCCATCTATACAGTTCCTAACTATGCTGGTGTTCTGCCGTGTTCTACATGTTGCTGATTGGCAGCTTTGAGTATTTCTGTGGTACAAAAACCAATGAAATGTCTCTGATTCTCATGAGTCAGCGTGTCACAGTTGCAGATCATTCCAGGAGATCCATGCTGTTTGCAACACGGTTTGTAGTTTTGGTCTGTCTATTGATCAATAAGTCAACAGCACCACTCCAATAACTCTGGAAAGCTCATTCTGCATTTAATTCTTTAGTACTAATTGCTTTGTGTCCCACTGTGCCATTATTATGGACCTACTGTATTTTAATAGAGAATAGAGGTAACTTAAAGTTAGATTATGTGTGTGTGTGTGTGTGTGTGTGTGTGTGTGTGTGTGTGTGTGTGTGTGTGTGTGTGTGTGTGTGTGTGTGCGTGCATGTGTTTTCCCTGAGTTGGGTCTTCTGGAAGGAAAATGGATTGATCCTTAAGTATGTCATTCTATAATGGTTTACTTTAAGAATGTCTGGCGGGCCTGCTTCTGCTTCTCCCTATGCCATTATCATTATAATTTGTTTATCATTATATTATAAATTCCTCATCTGTCCTTAAGTTGGTATGGAAATCAAATGACCAATCCTATAAATACAGCCCCTGCCTCATATACTTTCATTGCACTCCTTATTCCATGTGACGTATACTCTATTTCTTACTGAATTCAGGAATTAAGTAGAAAGGTATGAAGCAGCCCTCCATTAAACATAAATAAATATAAAATGATCTGTCCATTGAAAGACTACACGGGCTGTAATTAAATCCAGAAACATTCCACAGAGACCTCTTTCACTCACAAGACCAACAGACCAATGTGCTGTGTTGTTTATTTTTTCATTCACATTCTATATTTAGCTTATTTTGTAAAGATCTTAAGTTTATAAGACAATGTAACATTCATATTAAACTTACTTCGCCCGTACTCAACAAAAGTTGTGCCATACATAACCCTTCAGTGGGCTCCTCAGAGGAGGAAGGGGAGGACCATCTAACTCAGTTAATTTCAAAAACATTTGACTTATGAAACATTAACAAAGCTATCCTTTTTTAGATAAAACTAACTTATATTCACATCAAGAAATAACTGAATAAAACACACTGTTTTACAATGAAGGTCAACAGTAGCCTCACACCAGGGAGGCTCCTCAGAGGAGGAATGGAAGGATCATCATCCATCGTGAATTTTCAAAAAATAAAAATAGTGAAACATTACAAAAGTTAGCCTTTTTAGATGAAACGATAATAAATATATTCACGTCACCAAATAATTGATTAATACACACTGTTTTGGAATGAAGGTCTACAGTAGCCTTAACAGCACTCTGTAGGGTAGCACCATGGTGTAGCCGGAGGACAGTTAGCTTCTGTCCTCCTCTGGGTACATTGACTTCAATACAAAACCTAGGAGGCTCATGGTTCTCACCCCCTTCCATAGACTTACATAGTAATTATGACAATTTCTGGAGGACATCATCCAACCTATTAGAGCATGATTGGGTGACATGTTGTCCACCCAATCAAAGGATCATAAAATTAATCTAGTACTGAAAACATAAGCTACAGCTAGCTAGCTAGAGAGCAGAGAGAGATAGGGAGAGCTATATTTCATCATATTTTATTCTTCTTAGTTTACCTTTCACTTACTTAGCTAGGTAATGCAGCTAATTTAGCCTACTCAACAACCTGACTCAAACAGCGAGGAATACAATTTATGTTAGCTAGCTGGCTAAGGCTATCCAACACTGAAACTCTTTCAAATCAAGGTAAGCTTTCGGTTTTATTAAGGTATTGCCACCGGGGCCTGCCTGTGTAACTGTTAAACTGCTTGCTGTACACTGTCCTGCGTGATTGTACACATGGATTGGATTGTGTGTTTACTAACACGTTAGTTCTAGTTTGTTGACTATAACATTAATATGGTGACAACTATGCTGTAGGCTGTGTAGAGGTTAGCGGTTATGGTATGAAGGTTTGGCTTGGAGAGGTTATTGCGCCTGGTCACAGACAGCTGTTGTGTTGTGCTGTGAAGTCCACAAGCGAAGGGAACGGCAGATCGCGTAGATGTGAGCAAAGTGATGGTGCTGTACACGGCCGCTATGAAAATAAAGTGTTCAAGGCGATATTGAATGTGTCACTCTCTGTCACCTTGACTTCTACAATTTGTCTCTTGACCTGTGGCTAGGTTGTAGCAACCTCATGATGGGGATAGAGCAAATTCTAGTTTAATATATAGTAAGCTAAACATATCAATGTTACATTGAGCTGAGTGAATGGAATATGAATGACAGTCATCCAATATGCTGTAATAGAAATAAGGCCATGCTCATAAAAAATGTTTTTTTGTCATCCCTAATCTTGAACGGCACCAACTGCCACTTTAACCCTTCCAATGACTTTCCCAGTATATATCTGTAGTAGGTGACAGTCAGCTAGGATCCCATGTTGAGTTTGTGAGATGGGGGCTGGTGATGGGCAGAGAGAGGAGTTATCAACCCCCTCTTTAACATCCTACAAAGCTGTGAGACAAATTGTGACAAATTGGTATTTTTCCTCTTTATAGGATTACAAAAGGGCCCCTAACGGGCGTCTCCATGGGCCAGAACCAGCAGACAGCAGCAGCAGCAGCAGGGAGGGAGACACGGGCTGTTAATGAACAAAGAGGCTCAGGGAATTAGCTGCCAACTGCTGTCAGGGTCAGTCCCCTCCTTACCCTGCAGCCAGACCAGGCCATACGGCGACACCTCAGGACAACTGACAACCTCTGATCCTTGACAACCTGACGTGCAATGGTACATTAATGCTGGTAATGCTGTTACTGAGGTATACTCTTATGATATTGACTTGAGGAGTAAAAGTATTGCAATGATGCCATAAAGATTTAGAGGACGTTGTTAAGTGACCATTTACATTTTTGACAGGTTTTGGCCTTTGGATATTTTGAGAATAAATATATTAGATAAATGAACAGGCACCTGTGAATTTGTATCTAGATATTGAGTAAAAAGTAGCAATTAAATATATCCTCAGTAAGTCAGTAAGTGAGTAGATCAACAGAGCACGATTGAGATGGTGGCCTAGTTTCTGCCACAAGCTTGAGAGACCTGCAGGGCCGTGCATCCCTGAGAATAGACAGGAGCTGTGTCTGTTTGCTTGTTGTTTGTGCTGGGAGAGAGGTGAGAGAGAGGCAAGATCCCGCAAGCCTGATGCATCACCTCACACACAGGAACAGGGCCTTACAGCATATGGACCTGATTCTGCCTGGGAAAGTTACTATACGTGTCACTATTTCCCTATTTCTCTCTCAAACAGAGAACATCCTTCTGTAATGAAATCATACAGCATCCTGGAGGCTTATTTCTAGTTACAGCACAGAACATGTGACCACATCTAGCTACAGATCATTTGTTAAGGTTTGCTGGTCAATGATACCAGAGATAGTGTAAACACTAGTGAATGAATGTGATCATATGCCCCTATCCTCATTCCTCTCATACATGAGGAGGGAAAAGCTGCAGGCCCCATTAACCTAGATACCTCAGAGAGTATACTAAAGACCACAGCCAAGCCCAGTGCTTTTTTCTCTCTCTCTGTATGTACAGAGGAACAATTGCTATTGGCCTTTATCAACGAAGTCATTTGGGCTTGCAGTTGATTTTCGAAAATGCAAAGCCGAATCAACTTCACGGATCTCTCTAGTGTC
Source organism: Oncorhynchus kisutch (assembly GCF_002021735.2). Lineage (NCBI taxonomy): Eukaryota > Metazoa > Chordata > Actinopteri > Salmoniformes > Salmonidae > Oncorhynchus > Oncorhynchus kisutch. The sequence goes on from NC_034196.2 coordinate 10,999,168, forward strand.
CTTCCCGCCCACACGTTGACACACAAACACAACACACTGTACGCCAAAAGGATATGCGTCAATGTTTCTGTAACTGCAAGAGAAGCACGACTTTCCCAACTTTCTCTCGCCACTCCCCTGGCACACGACTAGGTCCGCACATATCCATATTAGAATCGGATTGTTCTTTGTTGTCTGTTGAACCTTTCACTACAATCTCTTCTCTGACCTTGCCATCTCCACCAGAGGCCTGCGCAGCCCGGTCCAACCTGCACTCTGCCTTGTTTGGTTTATTGACTGACCACAGCACCTCCACTGGGTTAAATGGGTTTTCATTTCTTATTGGCAGGCCAATGACTGAGGAGTTTTGTTGAAGCTCTTACGAGTTTAACAGCTCGGGGCATCAATGTGTGTTTTATTGGCTCTCGTAAAAATAAAACGAAATGAAATAAAAATGTAAAGAACAACAGTCAGGAGCGGGACATGCCATGACGTCCACTGAGAACAAGCAGACAGAGAGGACATGGGGCTTACACTAGGTGATGATTTACAACAGGAATACACAGCTGCTGTTGATATACTGAATATGCTGATGTATCTACAATTCATACCTTAATTAAACGACATGCGTAACAACTGAATATGCACTTTGTGTGAAAACATTGTGTTACAATGCCACCATTACCATCTTACAAAACCTATCATATTCTACACATTCTTCCGTTTTTACAAAAGGTACACTATACTGAGCACTTCAAGTGCCTAACAGAGGAGTGGCTTTACCTGGGCACCATTAACCATCTGACAACAAACCCCTTTCCATTACTGCTACTTGGTCTGAGAAAACTGTCCCCACCAAAATGACCACTCTGACCAGAGTGAGGGGTCATAGAAGCACAGTGTCAGATGAGGTCATCCCAAGTCCTCACAGAAAGAGCCTTTACTACGTCAGGTCAGGCCTGAACCAAGGTCCACAGCACCAGTGATCTCACTCTGACCTCTGAGTGAGAGGGCCACACAGAGAGAGTGAGAGTGGTTGGTTACCCAGGCAACTGGCACAGCTGAGAGTCCTCTGAGATACCTCCTGGGCTCCTGTAGTGTTTTCCCTATCTATCTGACAGGCAGCCTGACAATAAATAAGTATATGAAAGATGAGGAAGGAGGGAGAGCACAATAACCTGCTGAACTTGAGAGCCTCTTATCATTGATTATGGAAATGTCTCTCCCGATGAACTGGGGTATTATGAGTCTTAAGTATTGATTAAACACAACAGAGAAAATACTTTGGCAGTTAAATCAGAGTTTTATTCAATTAGCCTCTCCCCCTCAACGCACGAAATCACCACTGTTAAAAAGGATTTCATTTTTTGTGTATACACTATGTTGTCTTGAAAATGAAATGAAATGCCCAGCAATGTTAATGTCGGGTGACCTTGGGGCGGGTTGTTTGACCTTTGCCCTTTGACACTGGGGAGTGTCTGGAGCAGTAGTCATGAGGGTCGCAGGAAGGAGAGCCAGGTCAGGACCATGCACTTAAGTACCCCCCTCTCCTTGGTCCGGCCTGATTTGGCATAGACAGACATCCAATGATTTGGCATTCAGATCAATAGATTCTCCCAGATTGACTTCAAGTACGTAATAAGAAGCATTTTAGATATTAGCGCTTTACAAAGTGAGGCTGTCTGGAGTTCATGCTCCTGCCTCTCACTTAAGCTTTCACCAGAGCAATAAACTCTGAGAACATATGGGTGAATCGTCCACATTTTACAATGAGTCGCCAAAAAATATAACATTACAACAATCGTCTCCACCCCAGGTTCAATAACATAGTGGAGGTGTTTAGAGGCAATGGTTTCAATTCCATTTTCATCCTGAAAATTCCATTACTTGCTGCAATGACTTATTCACAGTAAAGGGATTTTAAAGACATTAGCCCAATAATACTTTTGGGACAGAGTGAATTTCAGGGGGAAAGTTTTAAAATCACTATTTTCAAATGCAGTTATTCATGCAGACGCGACAACCTTGGGACCACAGACAAATTACTAATCTGAGCAATCCTCTAAAACCAACCAAATGCATCTTGAATGAGACGTGAACCCCTTATTCCCCCCAAAACATCACTGGTCACAGTAAAGCAACATCAGATGTGATCATAATATTACTGTGGCTACAGAGGATGTTCACCTTTTCATCATTTATCATACAGACCTAATATTTAATGCTGTTTCCCCCAAACGCACCAATAGTCACAATGAAAACGCTGTCAATGGCCACATGTGTCACAGCGACACCGCGGTTGCTATTGAATGAGCCGTCTACAGCAATGGAGTGATGGGCATGAGCAGAGACACCCCTCAAAACACATTTGGGTAAAATGGGGGGGGGGGGGGGGGCACTTCCCTGTTTATCACGTGATGCATTTGCGGGATGGGAAGGGGGGCCTACGACGACGGCCGTGGGAGGGACATTATGTACATATTTCCTATTTCCCAGGCTGCATTTGTCAAAACACAGGATGTGTATAGAAGCTAATGATCCACATGAAATTAATGACTCCATAAAAAAGAGAAATCCACCATTCACACAGCCATGACAGGATCTTGAGACTTTGATAAACCGTTAAATGACAGATAATCAGGGGGTGGGGCGTCTCATCATCAGGCCATATAAGTCAGAGAACACATGCTGTGAAGCTATTCTGGGGTTACATACAACGATCTTCTTAGAACAACACATGCTAAATCACTGAAACTCCATCACCAATTGGAGTACAGCTGGGCTGGGTCATGCCATTTGATAGGTTAACTGAGCCTCAATCATTATGTATATGAAACAAGAAAAGAGCAGTCTTATGACAGCATGGTGTGAGCATTACAACAGACAGACAGAAGGTAAACGTTCCCGGCCTGGACTCCTCCAACACGACTTAGCAAGTACTGCTATAAAATAACACCTCCCATTAACAACGCCAAACTGGGAACTCTACACGTAAGCTTTTGCCCATTATTCAACCTACACCAACCAGTGGACACTTTCCCTCCCTTCCTACCTTCTCTATACCTAGAGCCTATACACTCCATATCCCGCAACACACTGCTGCTTTCATTTCATTAGGGGCATAACACATTCTGAATGCACTTCATCACCTTTTTACTGCCTCCTTAATTCATTACCCTCAATATACTTTGTGCTGGCAATAACTCCACCTTGGTGAGTGAGGGCTATGCATCCTACGTCGGGGATCCAGACCCAAATGAATGTATAATCAGGCTTTGATTTCCAAGGCAGGCTAAGGCCTCCTCAGACAGCCAGGGCGCAATCTATTACTTCACTGCCATTTTCCTAAGTGTCTGCACCCCACCATGACCCTGCCACTTTATCTGTTGGTTTTTATTTTCAGAGTGCATGCTGTCCATGTGTTACTGTAATAGTTGCTATAATTCTTGAGCAACAGGGCTCGTGTTTTATTGTTCCTGAGCAAAAAAAGAAGGGAGAATGCATTTTATTAAAACCCCTTTGCAATACATTAATGGGCTGACACTGATGTATTTGCATAGAGATGAATTATACTGGGCCGGCTTGACGTGACTTTTAAAATATGATTGAGGAGGTTATTATTGCTGCACTATGATACGTATTAACAGGTTATTTTAGCACGGCTAGTGCTAATAAAATTCAGAACAAAATACTTGGGTGATGAGGGCAGGTTTTTCCACAGCCAGAGTCTACTGAAGGTGCTCATTGTGTCATTACTTAGCCCAGTCTTACCCGTGCCCTCTTTCCCCTACTCCAAAGCAGGAGAAATGACACAGTCTTTCACCAAGCAGCGAGCGTCTGCGCAGAGCCCTTTGAATAAGGCCATAACAAACTTTAGCCTCCTCATCAATCACAGCAGTTTGTGTCCCTTTTTTAATAAGAAACAACATTACAGCAAATGGGAAGCTGTGCACAGACAGAACAAAGTGAGAATTTGTTATTACTAGTACACGTACACAATATCCCCATAAGATAACCTTTTTGAGTTCCATATAGAACCCCCTGTGCAAAGGGTTCTACATGGAACCCGAAGGGGTTCTACCTGGAACCAAAAAGGGTTCTTCAGAGGGTTCTCCTATAGCACCTTTTTTTCTAAGTTTGTACAGTCACTGTGCTGGTGTCTCTGTGTAAGGATTAGGTTGAAGTGTGGTTATAATCATGTTTACACAAAACTCTATATTTGAGCATCTACATCTGTTCATAAGCCTGTGAAGGAGCGGTGGCATTGACCGAAGCACAGAGGAGAGACATCATTAGAGGAGATTATCTCAGAATAAATACTTGAGAGAACCTCCCACCCAGGGTGTCTTCCCCAAAAACAGAGTTAGGGGACAGTCGGGGAACATGGTGACAACACCACAAAGCCTAAAGACTGTAGATTTTATCTGACTGAACAAATACACACACACACACACACACACACACACACACACACACACACACTCACAACACCAGGTAAATTCTTCTAGATTCCAGAAGCACCTGACACCTGCATAAACCCTCAACCACTGTAGGATCAAGTTAATCATCAACATAAGTTGTAATTTATTTGCTCAAGCAGACAGAGCAATTAACATTTACTTTATTTCCAGGCCCTATGGGCCACTGATTACTACGCTCACTGAGCAGTGTAACACTGCAAGAATGAATTAGTTACATTCTTATGGAACGAGGTGCAATCAGAGCTCTAGACCACACAAAGTTTTTTATTCAAGCATAAATGGGAATAAACAGGGGAGAAGTTACAACATAAAGAAGGGAATCAGTCTCTAATGTGAACACTGTGAAAAGCCCCTGTTCTGTTCCTCTCTGACAGTCAATTACTGTGTGGCCGGATAGGTTTTCATAATGGGGGCTCCCAAGGCGCTCCTTATCACAAGCCTCCAAACGGGAGAGGGGAGAGATAAGGCTGCAGGCAAATGTGAGCCACAATTCACAGTGTGGGATCTACAGTCCCCTTTGACACATGTCATTGTGTGTAATCTCTTGTAGTACATGGTCAACTGAGAGCCCCATCAATGGGCTCTTTATAAAGATAGCCGGGTAAGGCTAACACATTAGTTGCACCACTAAATAGCTAATTATTTTGGCCGACTGGGAATTCAACAGGCAGGGATATGAAGACATAGTTAAAACCTTCAACTGTATTGTATATTTGAGGTATTATGATGAATCCATTTGGGGGTTTTGTTGAACCTCAGCAACACTTTCCCAAAAACATGTTATTTTCAGCACCCTGCAGTTAGTCATCCTGCCATTACATTGCTCCAAGCTAAATGTTTTTGAAGACAAAATACCACAAATTCACTATGTGGCATAAGAATAACACTATTGTATATAACAGTGTACATGAAGGGATGAGGCATAGCGAGACTGTGCAGGTGAGACAGTGCAAATGCCCTTTTTAGAAGCAAGGTATTTATTTCTCTACTAATTAACCTCTCCTCCAGGATGTGTTTCATGTGGGAAGATGGAGACTCCGTAGCATCTGGGTAGATGTAGCAGAATAGCTGTGGTTGGCAGAATGGTGTAGGTGAGCGTTGTCAGTGAGCATGCTGGCTGGCAGTCTGGCAGAGCAGTTGGTCAACAGATGCTGCTGCCAGTCCCCCGAGGAACACCACCCACGTTCTCCACACCTGGAACTCACAGAACTAGTCTTCTCCACACCTGGAACCCACAGAACCAAAGTACTCCACACCTGGAAACCATCAAACCAGTGTTCTCCAGACCTGGAACCCACAGAACCAAAGTACTCCACACCTGGAAACCATCGAACCAGTGTTCTCCAGACCTGGGTTCAAAATGTTTTTGATGATTTGTTATTTACATACTTACTTTCTGTGTATTTGAGTATCTTCAAATATGTTCCGAATCAACTACTTCTATTGAAGTATTTTCAAATAATTCCCTATAAATAGCCAACTATTTTAAAGTATTTTCAAATACTTATTTCAAATACTATTTTCAAATACCTGGGTTAAATGCATGCGAGTGTACTTGCGTATATAAGTATTATTTTAAAGATACATTCCAATATTCAACTAGGCCAACTAAAACATATCTAAATACTTTGAAAGTAATTGAAATACCCTAAATAATATAGGTCTGGTGGTACACACAATGCAAACCAATGAACCAGTGTTCACTAGGCCTACACCTGGAATCCACAGAACCAGTGTTATCTGGTGCATCAACAAATAGTATTTTCCCCCAAATAAAACAATCTGTGCTAAAAAAAAAATCACATTTTATCAAAATCTCACAAGAATAAAATCACCAGTGTTAGAATATTGTGGCCTTATCCGTGACAACATGAAAGCCATGTCCAGTCATAACCACTGTTGTTGTTGCTTTTCAGCATAACTCCATTTCTGTCGTCAAACATGCACTCTTTAGATCTCACCCAGAGTGAGTCTGTATTTAATTCCTCATTCAAAATCCATTTGAAGAGGTGGACGGGACAAAGCCCATGTTGAGTGCTTTTGGTGCTGACTGATATTATAGCACAGGCAGCAAATTGAAAAGCAGCCGCTAAGAATGACAAGTAGCACACAATGCAGTGGCTGCACTGACCCCTGTGGCAGTGTGAGATGCCAGTTATATGGAGGAGCTATCCCCAAACGCCATGACTTGACATCGCCATACCGCCCCCAATCTGAAATACTTCCATTGAGTGTGGCCACTGAAAAGGACCTAGCTACTCAATGTAATAATAATGGAGTAGGTAGACATCATATGGCCGTGTGGGAACACTAACTCTAACCCTATAAAGGTGTGAGATAATTGAACATTTGGTTTTTTAAAATTATTTATAGCTGGTATAAAATATACTGTGCTTATGTTTCCAAACCCTTATTGCATGCTATGCGTTTTAATGTCCCGAACGAGTATCGGGGCTCTTAAAAAAACACGGCCAGAAGATACTATCGTCATTAGGCGCTAAAAAGGTAGTGAGCGTCCATGAATGGATTAGGTTGGAGTTAGTTTCCCTTATTGGGATGGATGCCTTTAAGGAACTAATCCCAGTTTTGTGCTAGAGAGATTCATGTTCACTGCAAGTGTGAACAAAAGCAGCATGGGAGCAATAGGAGGAACCGAGTAAAAAGGCTACAAGTTAAATATAGCCTTTTTCATCAAACAAAAAAGTATAATATGGTAAGCATTTTACTCCAGTACACATAGAACATGCATTCCAGTCATATTGGCATAGCCTACAAACATGATGCTCTGTATAGGACTATAGGATCGACAATAGCCTACACTGGGCCTATTGCCCAAATATCTAATTTGAACGGGCCGGATTTTTCACGTGTTCATGATCTTGTCATTTGACGATCACATAATTTCTGTGAAAATATAAAAACATGCTTACCTGTGCAGTTCTCATTCGCCTTTTCCGCCACTGCGACCGGACAGCTATAAAAATAAAAGTTTAAACCCTGAAGAGGCGCACGCGTTACACTGTGCACTGTGCAACATGAAGCTCGGAACTATTACGTTCCTGTTATGCCCTAGTGCGGTCTATAAATTGCATCAAATATATCGCCTATAGGCTGAATTAGTAGGCTAAAAAATTGCTAATGACGTTCGAAAATATGCCACATTAATATTTCTAATGTGAGACATACAAATCCTCATTGTCAGCTGTTGTTCTCCATCATTGCATACTTTTAACAATTAACTTCATGTTAAAAACACGTGGTGGCACTGCAGACTTGAGACAAAATGGCAGATAAAAATGTATTTATTGAAATCCTGCAGTTGTAGTTGTGCTACATATTCAAAGAGAAAGTGGACAGAAAAAGTGGTCAACCAAAATACACTGCCACCACATTTTTAACATGATGTTAATTCAGAAAGTTACTTAGTAGGTTATAGCCTGAATCTCAAATGGTTATACAAATAGCAGCCTCTACTGGCACGCATTGGCCTACCATTCAAGTCCATAAACTACATCCATAAGCTACAGGTCCTTCTGTCTGGTAGCAGATATTTCGTATAGGCTTACATCAGAGTAACTAACCATTTCTGCACTCGAAATCATATCTAACTGAGAGACATCGTTGTGTTCTTTCAGGTTCCCGAACTTACTTTTATTTCAAACTGTTCATTGTATCTATGTAGGTTGCTATTAAGACTACCATATTGCAAATGTACAATACAATTGCCGATTAGATTTTAAAATGAGCATTTATTTTTATTTATTTATTTAACCTTTATTTAACCTTTATTTATCTCTAGACCTAGTCTATATAACTTAGACCAAATGTTGATAACACTATCACATACCCTTCTCAATAGGCTAAAGTCTTAAATCTAGCATTTACTAACAGTGAGTCTCTCCAAAATGACTTGGCAAATGCCTCAACTTACTTATATCCACATCTGATAAATTAAATATTTACTAGCGCTGTGAATCGGTTGAGTGATTTCCAATTTTAAAAGAACATGCTGATGTAATCATGCGAATCTGAAGACGCATAGACACTGCGGAGTGAATTTCTAGATTCTTCGACAGATAAATTAATTATGAACTTTTCAGGACATGTTTTAAGTGTCTGTGACTGTTGGAATATTCTGCCCATCGACTGTATCTTCACGCCATCGCACGATGAACAATTTCAGCCAGATAGACAATTATAATGAATTAATATCGGCGTCAGACGGTACTGTGAACGCAAGTCCATACTAGTTGTACCCTCTGTGGTCTAGGCTTACTTATTCGATTCGATATTCAAAAACCTATTCTATGATCCAGTAATCTAGGGAAAGAGTGCAGAATAATTTTTATAAAAGCACTGCAAAGTGAATACTGTTATTGATTTACTATAAATTATTATTATTATTATTATAGCGTGGTTATAGGCCTACAACAATATATGTGCATATTGCTGGTGCTATATCATAGCAAGGAAACGTGACATGACATCACCAGCAATAATAATAATAATAACAATAATAATGATTCATATATTCACTGTTTACATAAACAAATATACAACTTTTACGCTGCCCTGCAAAGAGAGATTACCCCTACATTAAGATGAATAGTAACAGTGTCTCAAATCCTGTTTATATCTTCAAATGTCTTTCGTTAATGTACACAAATAGAAATGTAGGCCTATAGGTAGATAAAATAAAACTAAATTAAATAAATTAGTTGACCCTCCCCCTATGCTTTTTGCATTATGTTCTCCATTAGCTTAATGCTGCCGAGAACAACATTTAATTGTTTTATGTCCAGAGTAAAGCAAACGTTCATGCATTTTATCTTTTATTAAATAAAAGTGCATTACATATGAACCTGCGGTAACGTTAGGCCTACACATTTATGCAGGATTCAATCACTGTTACAAACTTAAAACATTATATAAATTAAGTAACATGTGGGGGGAAAAAAAAACATTTTACCATTAGGGAGACAAACAGTATTCATGTATATTACAAATTTACTTCAATTGTGTCACAACCAGTATTTTTTACACGTAAAATATGTGGCTAATTTCATTTCATTTTTTTTTCTTATACTCAGTATACAAAGGCAATAGGTTTAGGTAAGCTTGTTCTGATATTGTTTCAGAGTCCATAAAGGTTGAAAATTGGGTCCTATAAACAGGTGTATCTTATTACTTCACTCTGAAATGTAATGTAAATTTCAAATTTCAAAAACAAAAGGAAAATGAAGATGAGAATATAGGCTACGCTTTTAACAATTGACAAAGCTATAACAATGTCAGACGTCAGAACTGAGCATAAGAGACTCAGCAGTGCTTGATACAAAAAAAATGTTTTTTTTACACATAAATATTCACAGTAATATAATTTCTATTTAATACAACTCACGTTTCTATTTACATGTAAGTACCATCTTCTTAATGCTGAAACTTCTATAAATTGAAGAGTCCATGTTTTGGCCAATGATCCAGACTACAAAATTGCGGTCTATTCCTTTGATCTGGCATGCGTCCTCCGTCCTCGTGCAAATTTATTAATTTCAAAACTTGGACGAGAAAAGGGACAACCTGCACCAGTTCCACTTTGAAATGTTGCGTCAAAAGTCGTTCCTCCCTTGTCTGTCTACGAACTGTCGTTTTCTGACGTATGAATAAGGAGTGAGGAGTTTGGTTTGTGTTTTTTCAGTAGTTGTGTTATTTTCTCGTCGTCTGAGTTAGGGTCCAACGGCTTGTTATAATCATCATCATCATCTTCGTTCTCCGAAGCCCCTTTCAGCCTCTCGGTCTCAGAATCCTGCTTCTTCTTTGCCGAAGCCATCTCAGCCGCGTGCCGTTTTCTCCATTTAGTTCTTCGGTTTTGAAACCACACCTAAAAAGTTGATATTCATTGATTACATGCAAATAAAGAACCTCTTAATCTATTGCAAAGATATTGATTAACAACCATCATACATAATTTGCATATCATTTATGTAGCCTGGGCCTACAAACGTTGCTGATATGCCAAATGAAAAGGGCATATGCCTGGGTCACGTGAAGTCACCACATGTCCAAATAATAGTAGGTTATATTTCATTCTAATCGTTCGTTTAGAAAAATTGACAAAATCTTTTTTCTAAAGAGAAAATATAGGTTTAATTTGCGTCCATCCATGTTGTTGGCAAACGTCTACATGCTGCTCTGCACTGCAAAACGTTGCTACCATTATTTACTAATTTGCATTACATAAATTAACAAAATGCTTCGTTAAATTGTAGTTTACTTTATTAATAATTCATTAAATATACATACTAATATTTTAGAAATATTTATAGTTGTGCCTATAACAACAATTAGGCCTATTTGGCGATTCATTCATATGAAATGCAATAGAGTCATTTCTATTTAGATTCGTTGACCGCTGTTATTCGACTGACAGTGTAGGCTATATCTTTCTATTTAGGAATATTGAAACGAAAGACCAAACATTGTCTAAAATACACGAGGCACTTCAACTGACAGTGTAGGCTATATCTTTCTATTTAGGAATATTGAAACGAAAGACCAAACATTGTCTAAAATACACGAGGCACTTCAACTGACAGTGTAGGCTATATCTTTCTATTTAGGAATGTTGAAACGAAAGACAAAACATCGAGGCACTGAGAAATGTTCACATTGAGAAATTCTTCAAATAAAGAGTCTACAAGAGGCTAGTGTGCTCCCCTTTAGTTGCAGGTTAACTACAGGCTACTTATCAAACAATATTATTATGCATATTGTTGGATTTTATAAAGACTATTTCAGAATATGCCTTACCTTCACTTGGCTCTCTGTCATTCCCAACGAGTAGGCCAGTCGTGCTCGCTCTGGCCCAGCGAGGTATTTCGTTTGTTCAAAAGTCTTTTCCAGGGCAAAGATTTGTTGTCCAGAGAAGGTGGGACGTGTATGTTTTCTTTTTCCATCTTTGTCGAGCAGTACAGAATTCTGATCTGAAAATGTAAAACATAAAGCATCTAGTCCATTAAACTAAATGTAGCCTATTGATAGAATATGCTAATATGTCTATGATATTAGAATAGGCCTAATGTTAGAATATTATCATATGATATCATAATCAATTGAATTTGAGCTGTTATAATATTAACTTTTGTTCGGGACATTATAATAATGCACATTGCAGCTAGACATTCAAGTCAGATCAGCTTCGGTTTTCAGGAATAAATACCATAGGCTACTGGGGAATTATTAATAACCCCTGTAGCCTCTACATTAACTGTAAAAAAAAATAAGTTAAATTGAAGTTCAGATAGCTCAAAAACGTGGACTAGTTACTTACGGGGTGAACATGCGAATCTGGCGTCTCTCCAGTGTGGGCTTTGCATGACTCCTGGCCAGAATATCGGGGTCCTGCCTGGAAGGTCTGTCAACGGCTTGGGGTAGCGAGCCACTGCCACTGCTGCAGCGCTGGGGCTGAAGTAGAGCCCATGGGGTGGCGGGGGGCTCAAGCTACTGAAGCGGGGCATTCCGGACAAGATTCCGGCAGAAGAGGACGCAGCAACGGCAGCAGCAGCTCCTGGGGAAAGGATCGAGGGACGACTGAGGATGTCGTTTATTCCATGAGGTGTTCCTAGCGCGCTGCATTGATGGGGGGATCCGAGAGATGACATTCCGGAGGATGGTTTGATCCCCGGTGAGGACACCGGGATGCCACCGGGGTTTGGAGAGGTGGCAGTAGGTGAGGTAGAAGAGGCCGGCCCGGTGGAAGATAACGGGTAGGCTGGGTAGAGTGGGGTCTTCATCTCCGCCATGCTATGCAGAGCTGCTAAAGGTGGGGTGCTTAAGAGGAAAGCGCTCTGTCTGGACCCGTCCATCTGCCCCACGGCTAACATAACCGAGAATAGGTAAATGCGACGGTTTTGTCAACAACAAAAATACCCGCAATGCTCACGCTCTCAAGTGATAATGCAAAGTTTTTCTCATTAAACAGACAGAATAATACAAGTTTCCTTGGAGGTAGGCCTATATTAGCCCAACTTCAACATTTGCAAACTGAGCGGCTGAAAAATTGTCTCTAAAATGAAAATGTCGTGTTTTAAAACGAAACCATGCTAGACGAAATCCCAGATTAATTTAGCCGAGATCCAATTCCCATTATTACAGGGATAACTCCGCTTCTTCAACCTTGCAAATCTTGAGAATAAAGTCGTTCAAATAGGATGAATTTCCCACGTCGTCCTCGCTAACTTGGACAGACTGCTTTAGAGATGATATTATTTAATATTTGAAATCTATTGATAAAACGCCACCATTTCTTTCCGATGCAGAAGACGATCATTGAGATAATAAAACATTATCATCACTTTCCGCTGTCTTTTACCACAAAAGTAAAAACTTTGAGAGTAGAAAACAGAAAGTAGACGGGGTGTTTCTGTTGCGATTGGGTAACCCAACGGTGACGTAGGCGGTGTGTCAAGCGTGAGCGCCAACAGGATTTAGGAGTGTGTCCTCATTGGCTCTCCATCATAGCTTTGATTTGCACATTAAAAGAGTTGCCACCCGATCCACTATTAGCCAAAACACAAAAGCAACAGAATCAATCCAGTCAATTCTAGATCTACTTTTTAGATAAAGGGACATCTGCATGTGCTCATCATGTGACATAGCCTAGTAGCCTAGGTAACTATATCCAAATGTAGCTTTTGTCTATCCATACCCATTCATATTGAAGAAGCTGTAGCTTAGGCTATTGAGAGATGCTTTCAGCCATAGACCTAAATATGACTCATGACATATTTATTGTCCGTTCAACAAGATCAAATAGTAGGCTAGCCCTAACGTTTTCGTTTATGTTGGAGGGCCATCATGAAAATGAAGCCCAAACTAAATTTGGAATAAATATAGCCTTGAGTAGCCTAGCCGTTTGTATCCAGTTTTGTAGTCCACTTATTTAGGTTCAAAACTACTTTGAAACAATAGGTTATTTGATTGCTTCCTATTTGAGAAAACAGGGCACGAGTTTGTGTGTGCGTGTGTGTCTGTGATCAGCCTAATTAGATCAATTGAGTACAACACTTCCACTATTCGAATATGAATTCATACTAGGACTTTTTGCCAACATAATTGTAAAATTATCTATTGGGATTTTGTTCAACAGGTATTGACTTGAAATCAATCATAGCCTATGCCCAGTCTTCCAGCCTATCAATCCAGAGTGGCAAAATCAAATGCACCATGAAATAAATTGTCTACTGACGATTTAAAAATCTTGAGCAATGGATGTCAATAATATTATTCTGCATTGGAAAAAAAGTTAAATGGCTCATATATGGATGATATGGATCAACGTTTGAGTAGGCCTCACTATGCCACATTGCAAGCTGTTCCTAAAGAACGACTGAAGGATTGCAAGACAGACACTAGTGACACCCAGTGGTAGAATCTAATACTGCACTTAATGGAATGCTGCATTTCCCTAATATTTTCTTGCAATTACATGACTTTTTCTCAAATCTGGACCTCTACCTCTACTGATGATTGTAATCCCCCCCCTCTAACCTGACACTGATTCAGAAATATAGGGCTCCGGGTGAGTGGGATGTCTGGCCAGTCAGTGACATTCATCTAACTAACTACCAAGGAGAACAGAAAGCAGTAGGCTCCTCCAGAACTCCAGGCTCAGATTTGAGTAGGCTACCCCTGTATTTGTATTTATTTGTATTTACTAGGGATCCCAATTAGCCAAGGCAGCAGCTACTCTTCCTGGGGTCCAAACACATTAAGGCACTTACATCACACACAAAATAAAAGATAAAACAGTACATCATATAACAATATTACACCACTATATATCTACAATACAACATGTATAATACCACCATACAACAATATTACAATGTATGTGTATGTAGAGTGCGTGTGATAGCGTGTGTGTGTACCTGTGTGTGTGTCTCTTCACAGTCCCCGCTGTTCCATAAGGTGTATTATCTGTTTTTTAAATCTGATTCTACTGCTGCATCAGTTACCTGATGTGGGATAGAGTTCCATGTAGCCATGGCTCTATGTAGTACTGTACACCTCCCCTAGTCTGTTCTGGACTTGGGGATTGTGAAGAGACCTCTGGCCACATGTCTTGTGGGGTATGCATGGGGTGTCCATGCTGTGTGCTAGTAGTTTAAACAGACAGCTCCGTGCATTCAGCTTGTCAACACTTCCTAAAAAAACAAGTAGTGATGAAGTCAATCTCTCCTCCACTTTGAGCCATGAGAGATTGACAAGCATAAATTAATGTAGTTCTGTCCTTGAGCTGTTCTTGTCTATTGATGTTCTGTATTATTTCATTCTGTATTTTGTTTCATGTTTTGTGTGGTCCCCAGGAAGAGTAGCTGCTGCTTTTGCAACAGCTAATGGGGATCCTAATAAAATACCAAATACTATTAAGGGTTTGCTCTCTGTGTACATTTAAGGGCCAGCCGTGCTGCCCTATTCTGAACAAATTGTAATTTTCCTAAGTCCCTCTTTATGGCACCTGACCACACGACTGAACAGTAGTCCCCCATGGCCTCTTATCGTTGGCAGTCTTGACTAGGCAGTTTGTTACTAGCGTTCAATTACCCACAAATTTTTAAATGTATTTATTTAACCTTTATTTAACTAGGAAAGTCAGTTAAGAACAAATTCTTATTTACATTGACGGCCTACCAAAATGCCTCCTGCGGGGACGGGGGCCTGGGATTAAAAACAATAAATACAATATAAATATAGGACAAAATATATATCACAACAAGAGAGACAACACAGCACTACATAAAGAGAGACCTAAGACAACACAGCATGGTAGCAACACAACATAACAACATGGTAGCAGCACAAAACATGGTACAAACATTATTGGGCACAGACAACAGCACAAAGGGCAAGAAGGTAGAGACAACAATACATCACACAAAGCAGCCACAACTGTCAGTAAGAGTGTCCATGATTGAGTCTTTGAATGAAGAGATTGAGATAAAACAGTCCGGTTTGTGTCACGTTTCTTCAAAATCGAACCCAGAAGCAGACCAGGACAAGGAGAGTAGGAAGAAGGTGAGTATTTATTTACAAGTGAATGTGAGTGGGTAGATACATCCAGGTGGCGTAGCGGGCAGCGGTGGTGAGTTGATGGGAGTAAATAGGTGGATCCAATGGGGAAGCGGAATCCTCCGATGACCAGGCGGGAATGGGGTAAATGATCCGGGTGAGTAACTGAAGACAGAACAAACGGAGGTAAGTTGAAGGCAAGCAAGACGTACAAAACAACAAAACAAATTCTATCCAACTTGAGGCTGATACTATGGCACAACATACTGTTCATGGCTAACGATCCGGCAGGGAATGGATGTCAGGTCAGAGCTTTTGAAGGGGAGAGGTGATGATCAGGACAGCTGTGCAGATTACTGATGGGATACAGGTGCGGGTGAACATCGATCTCCCAACAAGCTAATCTGCCCGGCAACCAGACAGGGTGCGTTCCAGGACACCGGAAACACACTCCAGGACAGAAACACAGGCAAACACAGACTCAGGAAGCGGGGTTCGTGACAGTTTGAGTGTTTGTTGCAGCTTGTTCCAATCGCTATCTGCAGCGACCCAGGGATGTTTGTGCTTTGGGGACCTTTAACAGAATGTGACTGGCAGAACGGGTGTTGTATGTGGAGGATCAGGACTGCAGTAAATATCTCAGATAGAGGGGAGTGAGGCCTTAGAGGGTTTTATAAATGAGCATCAACCAGTGGGTCTTGCGACGGGTATACCGAGATGACCAGTTTACAGAGGAGTATAGAGTACAGTGATGTGTCCTATAACACCTAGCCTCTCGAGAGCACCCTTAACTGCCGATCTATAAATTATGTCTTTTTAATCTAGCATAGGTAGGATGGTCATCTGAATCAGGGTTAGTTTGGCAGCTGAGGTGAAAGAGGAGCGATTACAATAGAGGAAACCAAGTCTAGATTTAACTTTAGCCTGCAGCTTTGATATGTGCTGAGAGGAGGACAGTGCACCGTCTAGCCATACTCCCAAGTACGTGTATGAGTTGACTACCTCAAGCTCTAAACCCTCAGAGGTAGTAATAACACCTGTGGAACAAGGGGCATCATTCTTAGCAAACCACATGACCTTTGTTTTGGAGGTGTTCAGAACAAGGTTAAGGGCAGAGAAAGCTTGTTGGACACTAAGAAAGCTTTGTTGTAGAGCATTTAACACAAAATCCAAGGAGGGGCCAGCTGAGTATAAGGCTGTATCATCTGCATATAAATGGATGAGAGAGCTTCCTACTGCCTGAGCTATGTTGTTGATGTAAATTGAGAAGAGCGTGGGGCCTAAGATTGACCCTTGGAGTACTCCCTTGGTGACAGGCAGTGGCTGAGACAGCAGTTTTTCTGACTTTATATACTGCACTCTTTGAGAGAGGTTGTTAGCAAACCAGGCCAAAGACCCCTCAGAGACACCAATACTCCTTAGCCGGCCCACAAGAATGGAATGGTCTACCGTATCAAAAGCTTTGGCAAAGTCAATAAAAATAGCAGCACAATATTGCTTAGAATCGAGGGCAATGGTGGCATCACTGAGGACCTTTAAGGTTGCAGTGACACATCCATAACCTGTGCGGAAACCAGATTGCATACCAGAGAGGATACTACTAACATACTGCTTTACTAGTTGGGCCCAAGCTTGCTGTACAACATTAAAACCTATTCAGTCTGTCTACAAACAGGCTCTCAAAGTGCTTGATAGGAAGCCCAATAGCCATCATCATTGTCACATCCTTAGAAAGCATGAGCTCTTGAGTTGGGAAAATCTTGTGCAATACACTGACGCATGTCTTGTATTCAAGATCCTCAATGGCCTGGCTCCCCCACCACTCAATATTTTTGTTAAACAGAAAACCCAGACATATGGCAGCAGATCCACAAGGTCTGCCATGAGAGGTGACTGTATAGTTCCCCTAAGGAAAAGCACCTTTAGTAAATCTGCATTCTCTGTGAGAGCTTCCCATGTCTGGAATACACTGCCATCAGACACACATAACTGCACCACATATCACACTTTCACAAAATGCTTGAAGACATGGCTAAAGGTCAATCAGATTTGTGAACATGGTCCCTAGCTGTGTGTTGCCACTCTCCATGTTGTCTGTTGTCTGTAGCTTGTGAGGTGTGGAAACACTTTGTTGCTTTTATGAATTTTGTCTTGCTGCTTTTTGTTTTATGCTGCTCTGTCTGTATGCTACATCTTGCTTGTCCTATGTTGCTATGTCTTGCTTGTTCTATGTTGCTATTGTCTATATTGTAATTCTTTTTAATAACCTGCCCAGGGACTGCGGTTGAAAATTATCCGGTTGGCTAAAACCGGCACTTTTATTGAAATGTTGATTAATGTGCACTGTCCCTGTAAAAATAAAAATAAACTCAAACTCAAACTATAGACATCAAGAAAGACAGTCAGTTGATTATTGACAAGTTTTCCAACACTTTTGAAAAACAGGGCAAAATAGAAATAGGCTTATAACAATTAGGATCAGCTTGATCTCCCCCTTTAAATAAAGGACACACTGTGGCTGCCTTCCAAGCAATGGGAACCTCCCAAGTAAGGAGAGACAGGTTAAAAAGGTTGGAGATAGGCTTGGTAATGATATGAGCAGCAACCTTAAGGGAGAAAAGGTCTAAACCATCTGACCCAGATGTTTTTCTGGGGTCAAGTTTAAGGAGCTCCTTTAGCACCTCGCTCAGTAACTGCCTGCAGGGGGAAACTTTGTAGCGGGGCAGGGGAAAAAGAGGGAGGAGCATCGGGGATAGTTGCATTAGAAGGGGTGGGAGATGAGGAAATGTTGGACGGGCAAGGAGGCAAGGCTGAGTCAAATAGGAATCCTGACTTAATGAAGTGGTGATTAAAGAGCTCAGCCATGTGCTTCTTGTCAGTAACAACCACATCATCAACATTAAGGGACATGGGCAGCTGTGAGGAGGGTTTATTCTCCTGGTCTTTAACCGTTTTCCTGAACGTCTTGGGGTTAGACCCACAGAGAGAGAACTGCTCCTTAAAGTAACTCATTTTGGCCTTCCGGATAGCCTGAGTGCACTAATTTCTCATTTGCCTGAACTATAGCCAGTCAGCCTGAGTATGCGTGTGCCAAGCCTTTTGCCAAATGCAATTCTTGAGGTGGAGTAACTCTGCAAGATCTCGACTGAACCTGTTTTTAATTCTCATTTTCCTTTAAAAAAAAAGGTCTAAGCGCATTTGACAGAGGGGATCAAGCTGATTCTATACCATTTTACAGAGGCCAGTTAACAGATAGACAGATTCATGAGAAGTTGAAAACTAATTGTAGACAAAATGCAGAAATGATTTAGACCTATTTACTCATGGGCAGATGTTACTCATGTGATGTGACTCTTTCAAGTGCCTTTATTCTCTGAATAAAAAAAGGTAACAATTCTGCCATGATGAACCTGTATTGAAGCCTACATCCAGTGTAGGGATCAGAAATTTGGACATGGGCGAAACCAAATTGAGATTTTATCCCAGTGTAGACCAATGGTGTATATAAACGGAGAGGAAGAGGCGAAGCGAGAGGTTTCACTGTGCTTGTCTTCTGCCTTGTCACCTTTGGGACAACGACTCCCATTGTTAGGGCAGAGACATGAGCATCTCGTCATTATATATAGATCTCTGATGTAAACCCTGGATTGCGGATGCTATAAGAGAGCAGGGAATGGAAGAAGTTCAACACTTTATTCAATTCATTTCAATACAGCACATGGATTCATCATGGATTGAGCACAGGTCTCTCTGATTGAACTGGCGAATGGTAGCTGACAGTGTCGGCTAGAGATGACGTGCAGGATCTTCCTGTAGGAATGTATAGTCTTGCTGAGGTCTTCTCTGTTTCTAATAAGCATTTTGAATTTGAGAGAAAATTGAGGCAAATATATTGTTAAAACTCACCTTATCCAAGAGAGAATTACACAGCTATCAAAACACTTATATTTACCCCTCAAAAATGAAATGCTAATTAGCTGCTAATGTGGCTATCATAAAGATCTTTAAATGTAATGATGATCTGGACTAGACTGCTAAATCGAGGCAAGGATAAGAATCTCTGGATTAACTATCTAATGTTAGCTACATTTAGTAATGAATAAATTGGCTACATTTCTTTAAATTGACAATTCTGTGAACTGTCTTGTGCTAGTTTTAAATTGACACAATACCTGTTATCAAAGGTGTCAGCTAGAGATTACATGCGAGTTTGCAGAGATTTGTAGTCTTGCATGATGTCTACTTTGATGCTAATTAGCATTTTCGAATCAGAGAAAATAGAGCCGAATATATTGAGTTACCTTGTCCGAGAGAGATTTACATGGTAATCAAAATGCCACTCCAGGGTAAGCCTACATGAAACACAGACCTTATTTTGTGTTTCTAAAATTCCCTATGGGAAAAATGAATGGTGGAAAAACAATTGGAACCATTTCCCTGTTGGTTGACCGCTAGGTTTTATGGATATTATGACACCTCCAAAGTGGGGCTCTATTGACCAAAGAGGCTTTGACGCCACCTGTCAGCCTTATAGAGCTCTTCAGTTTGTAGTTCTAAAACCCAGAAATTAGTTACCTCTGGTTCGTGAATCCTTCCCTATGGGAAAAATGAATGGGGAAAGAATAGGGTTTGGAATAAATGCAGAAAATAAGATTGTTCTATAAGATAATAGCAGTCAGTTACAACCTTTATTAATTATGAAGCCTTTGTGCTTTTTTTTTTTTACATAAATGTCAGAATTCACACAAAAAAGTTGTTAGCAGATTAAGATTCTTATAGATCAAAACAAATAAGATCTCCTAAACCTGTGTGTTGCCAGACATTTTCGGCATTTATCAAACACCATTCATTATCCCATACGCTTTGTCCAACGAACCATGTCAGAGTTAGTGCCTACAAAAAGACGCCATTAATATTTCTCTCTATTGGCTCTCCACCACAGGAATTGATGTAATTCTATAGCATTTAATTTAAAGTTAAGGACAAAATTACAGTTCAGTATTTTGTTGTAGTGGCAACAGTAACATTAGTACTTGAGATTATAGCTGCACTACGCGGAAATCGCTCGACCATTTCCTGGTCCAAAAATTCTAATAGTTGGTCTATTTTCAGTTTGTGACAAAACAAGCACCTAATAGTGTATATTATCAATGTACCATCTAAACCATTGTGAAATCTTTTCCATAACCCAAAATATTTTATTTTCAGCTGTTGAAGCTGGTGTAAAAAACAGAGACGCAAAAACGAAACTTATGCAAGGGAAGCTTTTAATAAGTGACATCTATAACTCATATTTCTAGGGGAATTTGGTCAGTTGGCCAAAATGTTACATATTGTAGCTTAAGGAAAATTTATATTTCTCATGATTAGCTCATAGAAAAAGTGGCAAAAAATGTGACATTAAAATGCATTTCTATAGCTTCCAAAATATTTTTCACAATGGAGTGCCAACATGGCTGCCGGTGGCTTCAGAACAGCGCCCTGTCAGCCATCTAATATACACTGCTCAAAAAAATAAAGGGAATACTAAAATAACACATCCTAGATCTGAATAAATGAAATATTCTTATTAAATACTTTTTTCTTTACATAGTTGAATGTACTGACAACAAAATCACACAAAAATTATCAATGGAAAT
This sequence comes from Oncorhynchus kisutch, assembly GCF_002021735.2. NCBI lineage: Eukaryota > Metazoa > Chordata > Actinopteri > Salmoniformes > Salmonidae > Oncorhynchus > Oncorhynchus kisutch. The sequence goes on from NC_034196.2 coordinate 11,020,337, forward strand.
CAAATTTATCAACCCATGGAGGTCTGGATTTGGAGTGACACTCAAAATTAAAGTGGAAAACCACACTACAGGCTGATCCAACTTTGATGTAATGTCCTTAAAACAAGTCAAAATGAGGCTCAGTAGTGTGTGTGGCCTCCACGTGCGTGTATGACCTCCCTACAACGCCTGGGCATGCTCCTGATGAGGTGGTGGATGGTCTCCTGAGGGATCTCCTCCCAGAGCTGGATGGAGCGAGACATGATGTCCCAGATGTGCTCAATTGGATTCAGGTCTGGGGAACAGGCGGGCCAGTCCATAGCATCAATGCCTTCCTCTTGCAGGAACTGCTGACACACTCCAGTCACATGAGGTCTAGCATTGTCTTGTATTAGGAGGAACCCAGGGCCAACCGCAGCAGCATATGGTCTCACAAGAGGTCTGAGGATCTCATCTCGGTACCTAATGGCAGTCAGGCTACCTCTGGCGAGCACATGGAGGGCTGTGCGGCCCCCCAAAGAAATGCCACCCCACACCATGACTGACCCACCGCCAAACCGGTCATGCTGGAGGATGTTGCAGGCAGCAGAACGTTCTCCACGGCATCTCCAGACTGTCACATGTGCTCAGTGTGAACCTGCTTTCATCTGTGAAGAGCACAGGGCGCCAGTGGCGAATTTGCCAATCTTGGTGTTCTCTGGCAAATGCCAAACATCCTGCACGGTGTTGGGCTGTAAGCAAAACCCCCACCTGTGGACGTAGGGTCCTCATACCACCCTCATGGAGTCTGTTTCTGACCGTTTGAGCAGACACATGCACATTTGTGTCCTGCTGGAGGTCATTTTGCAGGGCTCTGGCAGTGCTCCTCCTGCTCCTCCTTGCACAAAGGCGGAGGTAGCGGTCCTGCTGCTGGGTTGTTGCCCTCCTATGGCCTCCTCCACATCTCCTGATGTACTGGCCTGTCTCCTGGTAGCGCCTCCATGCTCTGGACACTACGCTGACAGACACAGCAAACATTCTTGCCACAGTTCGCATTGATGTTCCATCCTGGATGAGCTGCAGTACCTGAGCCATTTGTGTGGGTTGTAGACTCCGTCTCATGCTACCACTAGAGTGAAAGCACCGCCAGCATAAAAAGTGACCAAAACATCAGCCAGGAAGCATAGGAACTGAAAAGTGGTCTGTGGTTGCCACCTGCAGAACCACTACTTTATTGGGGGTGTCTTGCTAATTGCCTATAATTTCACCTGTTGTCTATTCCATTTGCACAACAGCATGTGAAATGTATTGTAAATCAGTGTTGCTTCCTAAGTGGCCAGTTCGATTTCACAGAAGTGTGATTGACTTGGAGTTACATTGTGTTGTTTAAGTGTTCCCTTTATTTTTTTGAGCAGTGTATATATAGCATTCGGAATGTACTCTGACCCCTTGACTTGTTCCAAATTCAGAGACTTGTCCGGAAGCCACTCCTGTGTTGTCTTGGCTGTGTGCTTAGGGTTGTTGTCCTGTTGGAAGGTGAACCTTCACCCCCAGTTGAAGGTCCTGAGCACTCTGGAGCAACCTTTTATCAAGGATCTCTCTGTACTTTGCTCCCTCCATCTTTCCCTCGATCCTGACTAGTCTCCCGGTCCCTGAAAAACATCCCCACAGCATGATGCTGCCACCACCAAATTCATTAGGCCCTGATCTATAGATTTCCCATGACAGGGCAGCCAATCAGAATATGTTTTTCCCCACAAAAAGGTTATTACGACAGAAATACTCCTTAGCACCCCCCTTCCCCCAACGACCCTGCAGGTGAAGCCGTATGTGGAGGTCCAGGGCTTAAGTGGTTACAAGTGGTCTGCGGTTGCAAAGCCGGTTGGATGTACTGCCAAATTCTCTAAAATGACATTGGAGGCGGCTTATGGTAAAGAAATTAACATTACATTCTCTGGCAACAGCTCCGTTGGACATTCCTGATATCGGCATGCCAATTACACACTCCCTCAAAACTTGAGACATCTTTGGCAGTATTCCACTTGAGTGGCTTTTAATTGTCCCCAGCACAAGGTGCACCTGTGTAATGATCATGCTGTTTAATCAGCTTCTTTATATGCCACACCTGTCAAGTGGATGGTTTATCTTGCAAAGGAGAAATACTCACTAACAAATGACAGAAATAAGCTTTGTGCATATGGAACATCGCTGGGATCTTTTGTTTCAGCTCATGAAAATGAGACCAACACTTTACGTGTTGTGTTTATTTTTGCTCATTTAAATAAATCATTGGTGTAGACTCATTTCCAAGTCAATGGATTAAAGGCCAATTCTGCCAATAACCTCATTCATCAACTCCAGCACCAAACCAGTATCTACACGTGAACAGAGCTTTTCTATGATCTGTGGTTAAAAAGGATTAGGTCCTTCAACAATGCTTGTCTGACATCACAGGGTAGGATTAAAAGTACATTTTCATAACCTGCAACAACTTTAGACCAAGGGAGGGTATTTCCTCACACCCCACATCACCTTGAATCAGTATTTGAAAATCATTTTTTCTCTAAATTTTCACCTAAAATTACAAACCCAAATCGAACTGCCTGTAGCTCAGAACCTGAAGCAAGGATATGCATATTCTTGATAGCATTTGAAAGGAAACACTTATGTTTGTGGAAATATGAAATGAATGTAGGATAATAACACACATTGGACCTGGAATAAGATAAAACAAAAAAACATGCATTTTCTATTTGTTGTTCCATCTTTGAAATGCAAGAGTACGCCATTATATCACTTAGGACTCCAGGCGCAATTTAGATTTTGGCCACTAGACAACAGCACTGTATTTGCAAAGTTTTAGACTAATCTAATGAACCATTGCATTACTGTTCAAAATGTATCAAGTCCGCCCAAATGTTCCAAATTGGTCAATTGATACATTTAAGTACAAAACTTTAGAGAACATACAAATATGATAATACATTTAAGTTTATACTCTCAGTAATGTCATAAATGATGGATAATTATGTAACCGTATAACTTTAGACCGTCCCCTCACCCATACCCGGGCGCAAACCAGGGACTCTCTGCACACATCAACAACAGTCACCCTCGAAGCATCGTTACGCATCCGCTCCACAAAAGCCGGCCCTTGCAGAGCAAGGGGAACCACTACTTCAAGGTCTCAGAGCAAGTGACGTCACCGATTGAAACGCTATTTAGCGTGCACCGCTAACTAAGCTAGCCATTTCACATCCGTTACACTCACCCCCCTTTTGACCTCCTCCTTTTCCGCAGCAACCAGTGATCCGGGTCACGGCACCAATGTAACAGTATAACTTTAGACCGTCCCCTCGCCCATACCCGGGCGCGAAGCATGGACCCTCTGCACACATCAACAACAGTCACCCTCGAAGCATCGTTACCCATCGCTCCACAAAAGCCGCGGCCCTTGCAGAGCAAGGGGAACCACTACTTCAAGGTCTCAGAGCAAGTGACGTCACCGATTGAAACGCTATTTAGCGTGCACCGCTAACTAAGCTAGCCGTTTCACATCCGTTACAATTAGCTTCCATACAGAAAATACACCAACCTTGAGTTAGATGGGGGGGCAGACACAGCATGGGTTCAAAGTGTAGAACCCAGTTCCTACATTTTAATATAAAAATGTATTTTATCAAACAAAACTGTGCTACATTTTATCTCTGGTACCCTCAGGATGACAAATCAGAGCAAGATGACTTGAGTACATTATTTACCTTCAGAGGCGAATGCATCAAACCAGTTGCCGTAATAAAAGTTGTGCACTCTCCTCAAACAATAGCATGGTATTTTTTTCACTGTACTAGCTACTGTAAATTGGACAGTGCAGTTGGATTAACAAGAATTTAAGCTTTCTGCCCATATAAGACCGTCCAGCGGGGGGAGGGGCGGCTGGAGATCACGTAGAGGTTAAAATGTTTAAACTTTTGATGTCGTCGAGTAGAAACGTTTAACACGTTTTTTTGTGTTTTTTTCCCTCAGAGGGTGGATCAGCTTAATATTGCGGAAAGAATGTTGCTTCCAATGTAATTGTCTGCAGCATTTCCAATCCCCCATATTTTTTGGGTAAATATATATATATCCATACACGCATGCATATATACACATATATACATACACATACATACATACTTTTTAAAAGAATATACCTTTATTATTATTCCCCGCAAACCCTTCCACCGATCCCCCAATTGGAGTAAACTAATAAACACTTCTGCTTCTACCTTCAATCCATACATCTTATACACACTCTACAGTCTACTTTACAATAGTTCTCTCTTGTTTGTTCTTAGTCCTTCCTCTATTTCTGATGTCCATCCAGTTTGATTTCTATTTGTAACTACGCTATTTCACAAAAGCTCCGAACCTATATACATTCTACAGATCCCTTATGCCCTACATTGTTTATCTTGTTATTAGTCCCACCCTTCAGCTCCACTCAACCTCTCCCATCTGTCTCTCAACATCATCCATTTCAGATTTCTACTTGCCATATATTTTTCAACTGTGCTGTGATGCTTCACAAAATAATTGAACCTTCCTATTCTCATAGCTTCTACAGATTGTAATTAAAAATAAACATTTTTGCTAAAATAATTATATTATTCATTGATTGACTATAGCTTTTCAAATGACCCAGTATTGCTATCCGTAGTGTTTGTTCTAGGCAAATGTTTCAATTCTTCAGCCATTCCTGGACCTGTGACCAAAAATGAGCTACATATGGACAATACCAAAATAAATGATCCAATGACAGCAGAACCTGCAGAGCTGGGAAGATCGTATCCCCCATATATATATAACATTCTATTAGGTGCAAGAATTTTGTATAGTAATTTATATTGAAAAATTCGAAGTTTTGAATCCGGCGTTGTTTTGCGTATCAATTCATAAACCATGTGCCATGGAATGGGTACATCGAAAATCTCTTCCCAACTATTTTGCAATTTATATGTCACAGCTGTCAGTTTTTTGGTCCTTAAATGAAATTGGTATTTGTTTTTATTTATCACACTTTTCTTTAACCATTCATGTTCTTTAATACAAGGCCGACACACAAGTTCCTTACTTTTTTCCCCTTCTACTTGCCTCTTCCATTTTTGTGGTAATGCTGCAATTAATTAGTTGCAATTTTGGGTAGAGCAGACATTTCCATGTCTGTGTTAGCTGCATGTGCGACATAACTCCACCAGTCCTATTTATGATATCATTCACAAAATTTATACCTTTCTTAAACATTTCTTCGATAAATAGTTTATTTATCAATTAGTATATTTGAATTTAACCACAATATTTGTTGTACTATTTGTTCCGTCCTTTCAGGCGGATTAAACTGAAATTGCAACCAACTTTCCAAGGCTTGTTTAAAAAATAAAGATATTTTGGAGATTATTTCCTTTTCAAACAACTGAAAGTGAGCAGGTGTGATCTGAATAAAGGGGAAAAGGCCCTTCCTGAATATAGGATGAAACATTCGTACCAATTGACGAGAGAACCAGTTTGGATTTAAGTATATGTATGACTGATGCCTTTAGTGAGAGGTCTAACGCTTGAATATTTAATCATTTCTGCCCACCGAATTAATATTCGTTATATAAAAAGGCCCTTTTAATTTTCTGGTTTGACGTTCCATATAAAATTGAATATTTTTTGTTCATATAATTTAAAAAGCAGGTCACTAGGTGTAGGCAAAACCATAAGCAAATAGGTCAACTGTGATATAACTAAGGAGTTAATCAGGGTGATTTTTCCACAAATAGACAGGTATTTTCCTTTCCATGGTAGCAAGATCTTATCTAACTTTCTATAAAAATTTATTGGAGTAAGATCATTTCTTTCCTTTGGGATTTGTATACCGAGTATGTCTACATCTCCGTCAGTCCATTTAATTGGTAAACTACATGGTAATGTAAAATGTGCATTTTTTTAGTGATCCAATACGTAATATGGTACATTTATCATAATTTGGTTTTAATCCAGAGATGATTAAAAGAGGACGTTTTTTCTATTTAAAATAAACACCTTCCCACTGATGTTCTAGAAATAATGAAAATGAGGTTGAAATGTCATGTGCACTAATCTGAAATGTAATCCTCATAGCACATTGTGGCCTAGCACTTCCATTTTTACATACATCCCTTTGCCCCTCATATGAAAGCCAGCATTGGAGTCACAAGTGCCAACAGCTTGATTTTACAATGTCCATACTGATGTGAATAATAGATATCTCTTTAAGCCAGAATATGATTAGTTCGGCACGTGTCATTTCAGTAAGTAACCCAAATAACCTGTCTCACCTGCAACGTTTTAACAGCATTGCCCTTAGGATACATGATTCATGACTATTTGGGTCGTATCAAACCCGGAGCCTTTAGATGGATTAAAGCCAACTTTACATGAGGTGTAGGGATTTCATAATACTTATGAAGAAGCATGAAAAGGACAGAGACATTCCATTTTGGTAAGAATGGTTCCATTTAATTTACATTACTCCCGTGCCATGAGTTTCTGCTTCTTCAGCTTCTTCTGAGAAACCTGCAGGACAAAGAAATTGTATTAGGCCACCATACTGATTCTGATAATACCCTCATGGGGACAGAATGATATAGACTTAAATGCAAATGTGTGGTTGCTCAGCCCCATTCATATTTATTTTCATGGGTAATCCAAAGGTGTCCTAAGAAAGTCATCATTGCAACCATTTCAGACACACCTATGTGAAAGGTCTGATAAGATTTTACGAGTAATGCCAGAAGGATAGTAAACTCTTTCGTTCCAGTCTACAGAGCTCTTATTCAAGAGTTTAAAGCTTCTAATCACACTGCTTTTACATGGGAAATATGGGGACGTGTGCATATTTTCAGGAAGATACCAAGCAGTCTTCTGCAAAATGCGTTGGCATGCGTACCTTTTTCTTAGTAGCGACTTCCTCCTCTGGTTTGGGAACGATCTGCTCCTTCTCTGTGAGGATCATCTCAATGTGGCAAGGGGAGCTCATGTAGGGGTTGATGCGACCGTGGGCACGGTATGTGCGTCTGCGCATCTTGGGGGCCTTGTTGACCTGGATGTGCTCGATCACCAGGGAGTCTACATCCAGACCCTGTCAGAATAAAGCACAGATTAAACTGGTTAGCAAGTCAAATAATCCACATACATGGCCAGTTGTCTGTGGGATACAGTACTTAACTTTGACACTTGTCAGAATTGGCCTATAAGTATAGAGCTAAATGACAATGTTTCTTACAAAATAAATACGAAAAGTACATGCAAAGTAAAGATTTGAGAATATTTTCATAAAATTGTGTCGCCAATTAGATAGGAACCTAGTTTATGAAGTACTTTGAGCTATCCTAGCTGTGCCGTTGAACTAGAGCAGGCACACTTGTAGTGGTTTCTTTTGGAACACAACAACGGTCTATTTTAAGTCCCAATCTGGGTCAGGTGGGCATGATTTGAAAGCTTGTTCCATTGCCAACATGACTAGCTAAGTAATAAAATAACATTTTGGGTGTTGAGACCCCTTCACGAGTTCCAAATGTGTTACATTACAGCCTTATTCTAAAATTGATTCAATTGCACCCCCTCAATCGACACACAATACCCCATAATGACAAAGCAAAAACAGGTGACATTTTTGCAAACTAATTAAAAATAAAACTGAAATATCACATTTAAATTAGTAGTCAGACCCTTCACTCAGTACTTTGCTGAAGTACCTTTGGCAGCAATTACAGCCTTGAGCCTTCTTGGGTATGACGCTACAAGCGTGGCACATGTATTTGGGGGTTTCTCCCATTCTTCTCTCAAGCTGTCAGGTTGGATGGGGAGTGTTGCTGCACAGTTATTTTCAGGTCTCTCCAGAGATGTTCGGTCGGGTTGAAGTCCGGGTTCTGGCTAGGCCACTCAAGAACCTTGAGAGTCTTGTCCCAAAGCCATTCCTGCATTGTCTTGGCTGTGTGCTTAGGGGATTGTCCTGTTGGAAGGTGAACCTTTACCCCAGTCTGAGTGCTCTGGAGCAGGTTTTCATCAGGGATCTCTATGCACTTTGCTCCGTTCATCTTGCCCCACAATCCTGACTGGTCTCCAAGTCCTTGCCACTGAAAAACATCCCCACAACATGATGCTGCGACCATGCTTCACCGTAGAGATAGAACTGGCCGGGTGATGAGCGGTGCCTGGTTTCCTCCAGATGCGACGCTTGGCATTCAGGCCAAAGAGATCAATTTTGGTCTGGCCAGTCTACCATAAAGGTTGGTGGAGTGCTGCAGAAATGGTTGTCCTCCTGGAAGGTCCTCCCATCTCAACAGAGGAACTCTGGAGCTCTGTCAGTGACCATCGGGTTCTTGGTCAGCCCCCCCCCCCCCCCCCCCCCCGATTGGACAGGTGGCCAGCTCTAGGAAGAGTATTGGTGGTTACAAACTTCTTCCATTTAAGAATGATGTAGGCCACTGTTCTTGGAGACCTTCAATGCTGCAGAAATATTTTGGTACCCATCCCAAGATCTTTGCCTCGACACAATCCTCAACTGTGGGACCTTGTATAGACAGGTGTGCCTTTGCAAATCATGTCCAATCAACTGAATTTATCACAGGTGGACTCCAATCAAGTTGTAGAAACATTGAGAATGATCAATGGAAACAGGATGCACCCGAGCGCTAAAAACTTGTTTTCGCTTTGTCATTATGGGGTATTATGTGTAGATTCATGAGGGGGAAAAAAGGTCATCCATTTTAGAATAAGGGTGTAACGTAAGAAAATGTGGAAAAGTGAAGGGGCCTGAATACTTCCCGAATGCACAGTAGAAAGGAGTCATGAGTGCATTCAGGTGTGTGTGCTGCAGCTAATTTTGTTCTCAATAAACAAGCTAATTCTGTTCAAAGACATGTCATCTTTGTAACTTTACAGCTAATAGTGATCATAAACATTGACACTATATGACATGAGTTTTATGATTTGGACATGTGAAGTGCACATCTGGACATCTGTTTGGCTTGCGACATCAAAGCAGTATTTATTATAATCCTCAACATCTCATCTGTAAAAATCAGCAATTCAATTTACAGCAATTCCCTCGTTCAAGCAAAATTTGCAAAAGTTCCTCAAACAGCGGGAGGGATGGAGCAACTTGTCATTCGTGGTGCTCAAGTTCAGAACGGCCATCAGTCAAAACCCACACAGCGCTGTGAAGCGCAGAGCCAGAACTCTGGCATGTATCGTATGTCACTGTACAGCCACTACGTTCCAATTTAGGGGCGTATCAACACACAAATCTAATTCTTTACACCCATACAAGTGTTGAAAATGGCAAAGCTAGAATCCTTAATTACTACATCAATTTTAGGATTAATAATATGTACTTATTGATTCGGGAAGAAAATATTTTCTAAATGCCTCATGAGCTTAATTCAACTGCTGTACCCAATCAGAACCCAGAATAAGCTTGTTATGGTCCAATGTTTGAAAAGGTATATTAAACTAATACTAAAGCCTCAAAACATGGTTGAAACCAATGCTTATATCATGGATGTCAGTCCATGCATTCAAAGCTCTCGCTTTGAATTTGAGAGGGTTAACATTTCAGGCCCATCATGCAGCTTTTGACCAAAACAATCTTCTCGATGAAGGATTCCAGCTTTAAATTATATTGTTCATAAAAGCATCACGGTGGATTAGATGCCCCTTTTCATGGTTAATACAAAGGTGTCCCAAATGGTCATCGTTGCAATCATGAATTGTGCCCATTTCACAGTTTGAACCCCAACAAGCTTGGTAGCATCATACTTTTCACAAATCTCTCCACTACAGGCATGCCACAATAAGAGGCAGGCCCAACAAAAATACCAACAGTACCTTAAGCTCCGCGTTGCTCTCAGCGTTCTTCAGCATGTGGAGAAGGAACTCTGCACTCTTCTTGGGCCAGCGGCCCTGTGTCCAGTCAAACTGCTTGGCCTGCAGAGAAACAGTTTGGTCAGTCGTGTGCATACAACACTGGGCCAGAATAGGTGCCCTCATTTCTGGTCAACATCGGGGAAAATGTATGTAGACATAAGCGCAAATGTGTGGTTGCTCAGCCTCGTTCATATTTATTTTCATGGCTAATCCAAAGGTGTCCTAAGAAAGTCATCATTGCAACCATTTCATACAGACATGCATTAAAACCATAAGTGCAAGGTCTGATAAGCCAGAAAGATTTTAAGTCATTTTGTGCCCCTCTCCAAAGCCCATGTTGAACAAATGTATTATTATTTATTTTTTTGATCCCTTTCATACCTGCTAATCCCAATACTTTACATAGGAAATATAATAAAGTGTAAACATTGTTAGAAGATAACCAACCAAAGTCCCCTATACACATTTAAATTGAGGCTAGAGTAAATGTAATTGGATTGGCGTTTACCTGGGCACACCTGCTGACACCCCCATTGTAGCGACGGAAGGGAACACACTGGTGCTTGATGGTAACATCCTTCAGGTACTTGGTGGCCTTGCGGATGTGCATGCCTTTGATGGTCTGAGCTGTCTCACGGGTGTTCTGATGGGAAACAAACAAGAAGCGTTACTGTAGTAGCTAGCTATATCAATAACAGATTGTTATAACCGTCTTGATGGGCATGAATGCAAAATTGCTCAGTTATTTGTTAGATATTGTCACATTTGATTCCAAAGGTCTCCAATGTTGTCATCATAGCAAAGCATCATACCTTTCAACCTGCACACATTTATGACTACCAATACATATCAACCAACAGCAACTAACTCCCACACTGAAACAACTACAGTAGACAAAATGTCTGAAGGCAACTTCTCATGTGAATCAGAAAAGAGAACACCTTACCTTGAAGTGAACCCGGAGATTAGAGCCCCTCGACTTGCATGCTTCAGAAGAAAATACAGCAATGATCAGTAAGGTCACAAGACATAAATAACCTTACATGGTGAATAAACCATGTATGTGTGGTTGCTCAGCCTCGTTCATATTTATTTTCATGGGTAATCTAAAGGTGTCCTAAGAAAGTCATCATTACAACCATGGTTAAGTCTGATAAACTAGCTAATTTAGCTAGTTAACTTGCATTAGCGAGCTAATGAATAAATCCAGGGCAACAATCAAACCGGTACTCACACTTAGTCGGGTTCTCGGGGTCGAGCGAGTAGCGGACCATTTTCAGAGATCTGCAAAAGATAAACGGGTTAACTAGCTAACTAAAACTAGTCGGAGAACGTGTTAAGTGTGTTGGTTGACTGAGAAACAAGTCAGACACCTTGGAGGATGCGCTACGTGTTAGTTGATAGCTAGCAAACATTAAACCAACCCAAAACATCGAGCAAATCACATACGATTACATCACTGGGACTATGTATTTCATCAAGACTCATTCGTAGGGCCGGCATCATGGTCATGGTTTCGTTAGCAATGCTAAAAGTGGCTGGGGGCCAAGCATATCACAAATATGACTTTTGGTGAAAATAGCCACCGATACACGCATGGACGCCCACGTTTCTAAGTAGTAGTTTAAATACAAGTAAATTTAACATTTAAGAGTCAGGATGCCATAGATATTAAAGCGATTACATGGATTCTCGGCCGCAGTTGTATATCGGCTCACTTACTTTCTAAGGCCGCGGAAGGGAAGAGGTAGAAAGAAGCATTCTGGGAGTGGAAATCGTAAATGTCGTCTCGCGAGATATTTGGAGATCTTTGAACGAGATTAGGTGTTCTTCTTTGGTGTAATTTCTGACACGCATTTATTCCAATAGAAAGAGTTTACCGCCGCCTTTTGTATTACAAAGATATTGCATTCTCGTTTTGAACAAGCACTGTGAAACGTTTATGAACTAGATGCACTGGCGGACATTTGGCAGAAGAGGCCTCACATCATCAAGGGGCCTCATGATCTGGGTAAACGAATACCGGGCTGAAAAATGAATGGAATTGAATAGTTTCAACTGTTCTGCCTGCGGCTATGGAACCCTGACATGTTCACTGGACGTGCTACCTGTCCCAGACCTGCTGTTTTCAACTCTCTGGAGACAGCAGGAGCGGTAGAGATACTCTAAATGATCAGCTATGAAAAGCCAACTGACATTTACTCCTGAGGTGCTGACTTGCTGCACCCGCGACAACCACTGTGATTATTATTATTTGACCATGCTGGTCATTTATGAACATTTGAACATCTTGGCCATGTTCTGTTTTAATCTCCACCCGGCACAGCCAGAAGAGGACTGGCCACCCCTCATAGCCTGGTTCGTCTCTAGGATTCTTCCTAGGTTTTGGCCTTTCTATGGAGTTGTTCCTAGCCACCGTGCTTCTACACCTACATTGCTTGCTGTTTGGGGTTTTAGGCTGGGTTTCTGTACAGCACTTTGAGATATCAGCTGATGTAAGAAGGGCTATATAAATCAATTTGATTTGATTTGAATAGGGAATTTTCACGTAAAAAGTTATCAAATCAAATTTTATTGGTCACATACACATGGTTAGCAGATGTTAATGCAAGTGTAGCGAAATGCTTGTGCTTCTAGTTCCGACCATGCAGTAATATCTAACAAGTTATCAAACAATTTCACAACAACTACCTTTTACACACAAGTGTAAAGGAATTAATAAGAATAAGTACATATAAATATATGGATGAGCGTAGGCCGAAAAGCATAGGCAAGATGCAGTAGATGGTATCGATTACAGTATATACATATACTGGGGTGGCAAGGTAGCCTAGTGGTTAGAGTGTTGGACTAGTAGCCAGATGGAAGGTTGCAAGTTCAAACCCCCAAGCTGACAAGGTTCAAATCTGTCATTCTTCCCCTGAACAGGCAGTTAACCCACTGTTCCTAGGCTGTCATTGAGAATAAGAATTTGTTCTTAACTGACTTGCCTAGTTAAATAAAGATATGAGATGGGTATGTAAACCTTATATAAAGTGACTAGTGATACATTTATTACATCCATGTTTACATATATGGATAATTCCACGATAAAACAACATTCAGAGCTTTCTTATGCTGATTGTATCTCTCAGATATAAGACAGGTACTTCAAAACATATTTCCTTTTGTTCCTTCTATTTTCCTTGTTTGAATCTGTTATTCAATGGATTTCTATGGACTAAGGGGTAAGGCCAAATGTTTCATAAAATATATATATTTTTATATTTACAGGTATTGCTAAATTATCCTTGGTATGAAAATCTTAAAACAATTCCATATGTTTACGTGCCATGTTGTGTTGCTACCATGTTGTTGTCATGTGTTGTTGCCATGCTATGTTGTTGTCTTAGGTCTCTCTTTAAGTAATATTGTGTTGTCTCTTGTCGTGTTTTGTCCTATATCTTTATTGAATTTATTTAAAAAAAAATAATCCCAGACCCCACCCCCGGAGGAGGCCTTTTGCCTTTTAGTAGGCCGTCAATGTAAACAAGAATTTGTTCTTAACTGACTTGCCTAGTTAAATAAAGGTTAAATAAGATCAAATAAAATAGTAGAAAACCCAAACCTAGGCCCTTAGACTCTAGGGGGATACAATACACATTTGTTTAGTAAAAAGACAGGTGCTGCTGATAATACTGCCATTGTCATCGAGGCAGAGGACATGTATGTGTAGCCCATGTACGTGATGCTATCTGGCCAATTATTTTTATGGCATGTCATACTCTTTCTGGCCAGACAGCTTCAGATACATGGGCTACATACTGTATAGTAAACAGAGGGGCGCTGCTGCTACACTCGCTCGGATGCTTTCTCCAGTGAGATAGTTTCAGCCACTTGCGAATTGAAGGAAAGTTGGCAAGTGCACAATGCACAGTGCACTGTTCGGATGCTGGAATTATTTTGGATGAACGTGCAAGGGTAACTTACTTTCTTAAGTGATTTGTTTGACAATCAGATGAAAACATCATGACTGGTTCTGTTCATGGCACATTAAAAGGTAATACATTATTATAGTTAAATTACGTCTTTACTTTCAATCCTCTGCCTGAGCCCTCCAAATCACTAAGTCGCCCCCTGATGGGCTCAAAGAGCAGGAAAATGATGTTCTCTGATTATTTCAAGTACAGTACCACCATCAACAGAGACATATTATTGTCTCCCACGATTAAATCGGGGAGGGGACTGTGCATCTGTCTCCATCCGTTAGTGCATTTGTACACTAGTCACACATGATATCTCAGACTGCACTGGCCAGATTTTGACGAAACTTGGGTGAATGATGGGTCTTGCCGTAGAGTTCCAGCATTTACTAAAATACACTGATTGGCTAGATGGTGGTACTATAACAAGATATTTAAAATGATTTGAAAGGTCACGCCCCTCACCCCGTTTGACCTAAAGTCAATACATAGCCCCCTCTCCTCACAAGGAACAAATTTGCCTCAGTGAGCCATAAGGTCCGCCATGATGGATTTTTATTTTGTAAAAAACACTTAAACGATACTCTTCTGGCACCAAATAATCGATCTGCTCTAAACTTGATTATGTGGCATCTATGGACAAAGATCTCTCAACGCAATATTTTACAGACTAGTACCTAAAACAACATATTGACCAATAAACATTCCAGTTGGCGTGGTCTGGCACAGAAATGCATATAAATCAGTAAAGGATAGTCGTATTGTCAAAAAAATTGGTACGCATCTTTTAAACACTGTCAAGACTCAGTACATGAAAGAAAATTAATATCGACCACACAGTGGCGCTATAATTGGGCACATGTTAATATCGCTTGATCTGTTTGACTCAGAATGCTGAAATTTGGCACACATTCTCAGGGATACAAGTCCAGCTATCCCATGTGATATATCAAACACCACTGACCCGATTTTGATGACACTTGGGTGAATGATGCGTCTTGCCAAGGGGATCCATCACTTAGACAATTACACTGATTGGCCCAAGGGGGGTGCTGCATCATTCGTGGGGGGACGACAGATTTACTGTTGCCTTTAAAAATATATATTTTGGTTTCTGTTTTTCAGTCAAAGCAGTTCAGGACCCCTGTCTAAATCAATATAAGCATAAAGGCCTGATGGGACCAATAGTCTAGTATTTTGATGGGATCATATACTGTAAGTAATTCAATGATTAACCCCCACAATGAAATTGGGGAGGTAACTGTGCATCTGTCTCTGTTCTTTAGTACGTTTGTATGTTAGTCACATGTGATATCTCAGACAGCACTAGCGGGATTTTGACGAAACTTGGGTGAATGATGCATCTTGCCATAGAGATCTGGCATTTACTAAATTCCACTGATTGGTACAAGGCGGGGGCTATAAGGTGGGAGGCTGCATCATTCGTGGGGGACAACATGCCTTGTTTTTCATAAACCACACATTTCTCTAACTACCTTTACATGTATTTAATATAAGCTCGTGTTCTTGTACTGGAGGTTTTTTTGCAGTGGTGTAAAGTACTTAAGTAAAAATACTTCAAAGTATTATTTTAGTAGTTTTTTGGGGGTATCTGTACTTTACTTTACTATTTATATTTTTGAGAACTTTTACTTTTAATCCACTACATTCCTGAAGAAAATAATGTACTTTTTACTCCATACATTTTCCCTGACACTCAAAAGCACTACATCCCAGTGCAAGAGGCATCACTACAGTTCCTGGTTCAAATCCAAGCTGTATCACATCTGGCTGTGATTGGGAGTCCCATAGGGTGGTGCACAATTGGCTCAGCATTATTTGAGTTTGGCCGGGGTAGGCGGTCATTGTAAATAAGAATTTGTTCTTAACTGACTTGCCTAGTTAAATAAAGGTTCAAATAAAAATGCTTAGCAGGAAAATGGTACAATTCATGCACTTATCAAGAGAACATGTCTCTGATCTGGTGGACTTGCTAAATACAAATGCTTCATGATGTTGGAGTGTGCCCCTGGATTTCTGTTAAAAAAAACTAGAACATTGTGCTGTCTGGTTTGCTTAATTTAAGGAATTTTACTAGTAGTATTTTACTGGGTGA
Source organism: Oncorhynchus kisutch (assembly GCF_002021735.2). Lineage (NCBI taxonomy): Eukaryota > Metazoa > Chordata > Actinopteri > Salmoniformes > Salmonidae > Oncorhynchus > Oncorhynchus kisutch. The sequence continues at coordinate 11,036,306 of NC_034196.2, forward strand.
CTTCTACTCAAGTCATTTTCTATTAAAGAATCTTTACTTTTACTCAAGTATGACAATTGGGTACCTTTTCCACCACTGAGTTTTTGGGACCTCTCATCTCCACCTCAAATGATTAGGTGTGCTGCTGAGGTCTGTTTTATCACTAGAGGGGCTAATCATTCAAATTCTTGTAGGAGTCTCTGATTTTGTGGTGCTGCTACCTTGGCAAATAGTCAACATTGGACCAACTGTGACGTAAGTAACTGATATACAAGAGAGCTCCTTTTAATCAGAAAGTGCTGTGAACTAGTCTGTGAAATTCAGATTGTAAAATAGATGGTCTATGCAGCATGTCATATTTTTCCCCTTGATTCTAGACTGCCTCGATCACCTATATGATTCCAGCGCATATGTTGTGTGGAATACCTCACCTTAGCAGCACAATATCCTGTATCTCACCCCCTCTTCTCTGGTTGCCCTGGCTCGAACATTATTGATCTCTGACCTGATCAGTCTGCAGTGGAGGTGCCCCCTCTAAGTAGATCTAATCTAGATTATAGATTAGTAGGTTCAAAAATGGCAGGTCATCTTTTTTTTTTACTCTAGTCAATCTAATATCCTTGCGTTCTGGCCTGGACTGGGAGTCCAGGTCAGGAACGTGACCTCAGCTATTTAAAATGGGAGTGTGTAGTTGGCGGAGATGAGAGTGGTCATTCAATATAATATATGCCATTTAGTAGATGCTTTTATTCAAAGCGACGTAGCTGTGCTCATACACTTGAAAATATTGGGTCATCCTGGGAACTGAACCCACTATCACGGCCTTGCAACTAAGCTCCCATGCTCTACTACTAGAGCAGTTTTACTAAGAGAGAGCATACAGAGACTACACTCCTGACTTTAATCAAACGTGATATACAGTGCTGGGAGACAGTTTGCTGCCATCAGTCATAACTCTATGTAAAGTCATTTAAACACAGCGACCAATATCAAAGTATCTTTCCCATAAAGATGTATAATCAGTATTAGTGTGTAGAGAAAGACAAATGAAAAAGACAACGTGGTCATATTTAAACCAGTAGTTGGTTTATTTTGTGTTTGGTGCTTTTTACGTTGTGCTGTGAGACAGTTTGACCTGCTACTTATAAAAGTGTGCGTAGCCTACACTCTCACAATGGCTAAAAGTGAGCCATGCACAACGTTGCACTGCAAATAATGTTGAAAGAGAGTGGTGACACCTTAAGTCAATATACAAAAATAAAGATATTATATACAAAAGTTATAAACTTATTTCTTGGATGTTTTAAACATATTGCAGTATCTCCCCCATACCAGTGAAGACCATCTTGAAATAAATTCCTCTATTCCAACACGACCAAAGAAGGTGCTGTGAAGACTTCAGACTCAATACCTACAGACATCTTTTTCTGTTTCCTTCAGAGAACATGATCATATTTTTATTTACATACAATGATCATTTTTGAACGAGTCTAAAGTGAAACTGAGTACTTTTCTTGCTAAAGCTGAAATGGCAAATCACAAATACATCACACCATAGTCAGGATATGCTACAAAGAAACAAGTACAGCTGAAGTGGGATTTCCTTGGCATAAAACACAGTCCACTGACCTCACATAATATGTCCTTCCAGCATTTACTTCATATGATACATCTGCCCCTTTGCAAGCTAAAGCAAAGGTTAAGGTCCGTACATGGGTAACGTGTGTTGTGTTCTTTGAGAGTAGGTTGTGTTCATGTGTTTGGCTATACAAGGCTGTATTTGGTTTACAGACATATAAACAGACAGGCAGATAGACCCCACAACTGTCAGTCATAGATTGATATAGTAGGAGGTTCAGTCAGTTCTCTTTTCTATGTTCTTCAAATCACAGCCTTTACACGTGGACACGTGGAAAATGAGCATTAAAAATGAGCATTAAAAATGAGCATTACGGGAAATTAGAATGGGGTAGCAGTCCAGCCAAGAGGTTTCCAACATTTCATGACGCCACTATGTAGTAAAGAGAGAAATCCGTCCAAGTCTTTGCCCACTCATCTCTTGAATGTTTAATTGATAGTTGATACGGTGGATTTCCTGTGTTTCGTCTTGGTTAGGTTATAGGCAGAGGTTTGTCATAGATCTGGAGGGCAGCGTGGAGTAAGAGAGTTGGAAAAGACACTGCTTGCTGATGGGGTCTTAAAAACGACCAAGGTGAAGGTTTGCCTTCAGCCAAAGTCCTGTAATATGGCCTTTGTCATCATAGCGAGGCAGTGTAAGAACAGTTGGATAACCTGCAAATAAAAAAATACAAAGAATATAACATACTCTTACTTTTATACTTTGTCATTTGTAGTACAGCTTCACGATCATCAATTTTATCAGGTATATTCAATTACAGGTTAGATGTCGATCCATTTACACAGTATATAGAAGCTTCTAAGCATCGTACCCTCTAGTTACCAACCTATGACCCTTTCTGGAAGATACTTACAGTTATCAGCTCTACTGCATCCAGCTGACGGTGCATATCTCTGTGACCTTGCATGGCTGTGTGTCCCGTCTGGCTGCTGCCTGGGTGGGTTGAGGGGATTCAGAGGGAGAGCTGGGTTGTGGGGTTCAGACTCAGGTGTGCAGCAGGTGTTGGCTAGAGTCGGGCGTGAGGGTACAGTCAGACAGGACAGTAGAGGCCAGGCCGTGTGGCTCATTTGAGACAGGGGCTGACCACAGTGGGCGTAGGTGGGTAAACCAGCGCCACGTCAACCCGCTCCAAACCATTCTTTGGGCAGATTATCTCAGTCAGCCCCTCAGGGCGCGGCTGGCTTAGAAGCTCACCTAAGAAAGAGCAAGACAGGGGGAGAGTTAGTTTAAAAATAATACTCAAATTATCCAACCGACAGAGATTATTTATCCAATGATATCAGGATATAGTGGATTTTCTACAGGATCCAAAATCAATGTTTTGCCAAGATTTGAGCTGTAACAAAATAGTTCTCTATTTGTCCACTAGATGGCAATTTCACTGCATTACCACTGATTGCCAGAGCCTGCTACAGAGAAAAATAACTGCATGTTCATTTCCCTTGAGACCTCTGTGGAGTGGAGGGCTCCAACAGGCTTTGTTTAATAGCTGCAGATCCCCTCATATTCAAAGGGTGTGTCCTCGTCAGCAAAATCACAAGGTACTGGCAGTTTGCTGGGGAATGTGTGTTAGTGAGAGAAAGAGCTTGTGCGTGGATCCTGCGTGTGTTTGAATATGCACGTGCATGTGAACGTGCATGGGTGTTTATCACCACATGTTCGGTAACCAAGGCCATTTCCTGACTATCAGCACAGAACAGGCTGTACGTCACATGTTATGGCCTTCTATTTATGGGGAAAACAAAAAACGCCCCATTTGCCTCACTAACAGGCCATCTGCAGGCCTTTTAACCACTGTGTTGTGTGATCGCGAATGTACAGAAAAACATGCCTGAACTTCATTCTCTATCCAGGATAGTCGATTTACTCGTCATCTTCTAGAAAACTAAACCTTAATTATTACCCTTAAAGCCTTAGTTGGTTTGAGTGGAGGGATCTATGCAGAACATTTTTGAAAGACCTCTTCTTTCCATTTTCAGACACAATAGCAGGAAACAGAGCAGGTGCAGCACGAACAGAATCAGAAAGGCAGCTAAAAAGGTCAAAACAAACATCCCAAGTCTCCTTCATTCTCTGCTGCATCCTTAATGGTTCTAAAAGAAGTCCTGTGTGGCACAGCCAGGGTTCCTCCAAACACTGCCAGCCAGTTCGCAACTGACAGGGCATGTTGGGATGCTGTGCGTAGGTCTGTTTGTGATGATGGCGGGGTATCGGTCCGATTGAGGCAAGCAGAAACAATGAGTTGTTACATCATCCGTCACGGAATAAGATTACGGTCATCCTGCCTGGCTGGCTGCCTCTGACAGTAATGCAGTGCAGCACGAGACTACACCCATCAGACAGTGAGTGGGTTTAGTACATGCTCTGTCTGTACACAGACAGCCTGACCACACACTGCTACTATAGCCAACTGGATAATGTACTCACATAGTGCTTGGAAGTCCATGAGACAAACAGCGGTTAAATCCCATCAGTAATACTATGTCACTACATTCTCTATCATTAATGGTTTTATTATAAAATCTCTGTTGTGTGATATAAAGGCAACCCCAATCAATATGTTAGGGGGGGGATGTTGCATGCTACTTTGACAGAATCATTTATACTCACTGACGTGTAGCATGCTCAGAGCTCACATGATTTGAATGGTTTAGCTGTAAGAATGGATTAGGCCCGATGATCCTTTTCCTTGGTTAAATAATGATGCACCCCTCTTGTTTGTCTTTGTTAGACTGCCTAGATAGCTCACTAATATTGTACTGCCCCATCACCGGCAGGGTCTGATCTGGGCTTATCTGCTACAGAAAAAGATTGACCTGGTTTTACTATCTGCACCTCATATCGTCATGACCCGCTGGCTCAACACTGTTCAGCTCCAGTATAGTCTCCGAGGCTGTGTCTGTGTGACCATGACTGTCACCATGCTGTAAAACTAAAACCTCCATAGCAACCCTATCCAAAAGGCAATGTTTGTTTTTTTTGTTACCAAGGATATGGCAAAAAATATATAGTTTGTTACCATGGTTGATATTTGCTCTTGTCTTGGTATGTCTGATCATTTCAAGCACTGTTCATTTCTCAGCGTGTCTTAGTCCTGAAACAATTTAGTTCACACAGATTTTCTTCCCTACACTCAACACAATGTATAGGATTCATCTCAATGCCTGTTCTTCCCTCTGGGTGTGTAAGGCAGTAGCCTATCTAATAGCCTGTCCTTAGCAGCACTTAACCCATTGATTTTCTCTTCTCATCAGGACAAAGCAGGGGGTCCAACTAGCATGCTGGAGTCGTTTAGCACCGGAAACAGACAGACTGGAATAAAAAGGTTAAAGTCATGGTATTTTTTGTCCTGGTTAAAAAGGTGTGATTTTTACAGTATTGTGCTTGTAGTGCCGCTGTTCACTGCAATACAGTCGGAATGTATAACATCACAGTGTTGCTATATACAGGACGTCCTGACATGTGATGTATTAGTGGTTCATTCCTGAGAATGTTGCCGGCACCAGATCTCTCTGTGTGGAAACAGTGGGGAGTCTGTTACAGGAAGCATACGTGCTGAATCACACAGCCAGTTAGTCATCTCTGCCGCTCCCCTCATCTGGGTCAGAGAGTCAGACAGAGGACAGTAAAAGAAACCCTCACTCCAGTCTCACCTCCTTCACTGCTCACTGGGTGAAGGCTAGTTATACAGTGTGCAGATGGACAGAGGACTCTGTTGGCCCTGACATCAAGGACTAGGAATGTGCTATTCACCTCCACTCCCCCCTCCTCACAATTGCATCAGCAAGCAGGTAGGATAATGAGCATGTACATTCCTGTGCTGCTGCCCTGCTCTGCTAGGCTTGATCTTCTGCCAGGCTGTCCATTTCTGCTCTTTTTCTCTCCACTGAACTCTACCACCATAAAAGGAAAACTGCTATTTCTTCAGGCTTGCTAGAAGAAAAGAAAAAATATATATTTATATATTTTCCTGTTTCCAAGAATGTCCCAGTAGGATGCTGGATGTGTTTGGAAAAACACAGGAGGAGTCTAGCTGAGAATGTCCACGTCTGGTCTTTTCACAATGGACTCAGTCCTTCGCTTCCACTTCCCCTTTTTCCCGGCTTTGGGCATCATTGGAAAGAGAGGGAGAGGGGCGAAGAGGGGTTGGCGGGGTCGTAGAAGGGGGTTCATTTCAAAGAAGGCTATTGACAATGATCGATAACAACACACACACTCAGAGGGTGGAGGAGGGGCATATGAACACATGAAAGGGCCTGGTTTCGGAGGGGGTCGGACTCAATTACTTTCTCGTTCATACATCTTTCTCTGTACACAATGTTTCTGTAGGAAGATCAAATGGGCCACTTGTAGTCAGCCCCCATCCCCCGCAAAGGGAATGACCCTCAGCATCCAATCAAGACTGATTTTACAGGCCTTGTCCCTCCTCCATTCTGTCACCACATCAACATTTCCCCAAGTTTCAATCATCGTCTTCTTACACACTAATTTCCTCTTACTCATCAGGTGACATCATTCATTATACAACAAAAAGGAGGGGTTCCTCCCTCTTTCCACATCTGCCACGCTCCACACTGATAGGTGAGAACTCACACTGGGGTTTGAGGAGATTGATAAAAAGCCAGAGTTCTTCACAGCTGTTCTAACAGAAACAAAGGCAACGCCACCGAGAAGAGGCGATTTTCCCTGGCGGACTGAGTAACAGCCAATGCCGTGACAAAGCTTGCAGTGTGCCCAGGTCAGGCCTAAAGCAAACAGGGCGGGCAGCTAGCTGCCTTCTCCCCAGTATCCACACTCACCCTCAGGGGGTCAGTAGAAACCGGAAGCACCCAGTTCAGGGGGAAAGGAGAATAGAGGTGAAGCCTGAAAACCCGATGCATACGGGTTCTGACGACCCGGCTCAGGCATTTCTTTTACGCCTGCTACATTAGGTTACTCCATATTAATGAAGGGTAAAGAGAACTCCTCTTCCCTCATTGGCCTATTAAGAGCTAACACAACCGCCATGGAAGAAATACCAAACAGAAGAACACACACAATACTGCGAGCATGTCATAGCCATATTCATAATCACCTTTAGGGGTAACAGGGCAGAGGGGGGATTGGACAAAGCACAAAAGATCATATTTGTTTTCAATACTAGATATCAGCTTAGGTCACAGAAAAGGGGTTTTAGAAACCAATTCCACAGTTTAATCCCCAACCTCAAGGATGATGGTCCTCGTGATAGCATCTACACATGTCCCAGCCCCACCCGTCTACTGCAGCATTACATTATTATGCTCTTGGAGCATATCCACACAAAGGGTAACACAACAACCTATCAGCCTACAGCCTGCCACTGCCCGCCCCTTTCACAAAACAACATGCCCCACAGGTCTAGCCTTCTAGATGTATAACTAATGTCTGTGTGTGTGTGTGTGTGTGTGTGTTGTGCACACAAAGATACCGCTGAGACTCAAGTGGATTGAAACAGGGAGGAAGCACCAGCCTCTCTGAGGCAGGGGGACAAAGGAGGGCAGTGGCTGTTTTCAAGCTTACACCCCTGCAGCTTTAGTCCTGTTGGGGTGGGGGTGGGGGGGGGGCTGTGTGGACACAATGGCACTACAACTGGGAGGGGCTGTGTGTGAGAGTTCCTGGAACCCCTGCGGCTGTCTCCACACTCACCATCATTAGCATGCACACACACCAGAGGAGGATTTCCACCAGCTCCCGTGCTCTAATTAGTCACACAGGACTGACTGCAGTTCTGTTGACACAGCCAGAATAATCGGACAGGGAATCGACCTACACACTGAATTCGCCACGTCACGTGTAACTTAAAAAACATATGGTTTATCTGAGAAAGGCGCCGGAGGAGATGGCTGCCATTTTACGCTCCCCTAACCAATTGTGAATGTTTTTTCACGTTATTTGTAACTTATTTTGTACATAATGTTTCTGCCACCGTCTCTTATAACCGAAAAGAGCTTCTAGATATCAGGACTGCGATTACTCATCCCATACTGGAAGATATATATATTTTTTCCTTCAACGAGTCTGACACGAAGGATTTACTCCAGACACCCGAAAAGGCCTTCATCCCCGTCATTCACAGGAGAAAGACACGGAGATATCAGGGTCTGGGTTCCGTAAGGATCCGATGGCGAGAGGGTAATCTGCCTTTACCATCAATCCTATTAGTCAACATGAATAACATACATAACATACAGCTGTCTGGTTGTACACTGTTTCGGCAGGATTGAACAGCCGCCTCTGGTATGACAAAGGGGTGGCAGTCTATGCATATTTGTAAACAACAGCTGGTGCATGAAATTTAAGGAAGTCTCGAGGTTTTGCTCGCCTGAGGTAGAGTATCTCATGATAAGCTGTAGACCACACTATTTACCAAGACGTTTTCATTATATTCTTCGTAGCTGTCTATTTACCACCACAAACCGATGCTGGCACTAAGACCGCACTCAATGAGCTGTATAAAGCCATAAGCAAACAAGAAAATGCTCATCCAGGAGGTGGTGATCCTAGAGGCCGGGGACTTTAATGCAGGGAAACTTAAATCCGTTTCGCCTAATTTCTACCAGCATGTTACATGTGCAACCAGTCGGGAAAAACACCTTTACTCCACACACAGAGACATGTACAAAGCTCTCTCTCGCCCTCCATTTGTAAAATCTGACCATAATTCTATCCTCCCAATTCCTGCTTACAAGCAAAAACTAAAAGCAGGAAGCACCAGTGACTAGATCAATAAAAAAAATGGTAAGATGAAGCAGATGCTAAGCTACAGGACTGTTTTGTTAGCACAGACTGGAATATGTTACGGGATTCTCCTGATGGCAATGAGGAGTACACTATACCAGTCATTGGCTTCAACAATAAGAGCATCGATGACGTCGTTCCCACAGTGACTGTACGTACATACTTCAATCAGAAGCCACGGATTACAGGCAACATCCACACTGAACTAAAAGGTAGAGCTGCCGCATTAAAGGAGCGGGACTCGAACCCGGAAACTTAAGAAATCCCGCTATGCCCTCCGAAAAACCATCCAACAGGCAAAGCGTCAATACAGGACTAAGATTGAATTGTACTACACTGGCTCCGGTGCTCGTCGGATGTGGAAGGGCTTGCAAACTATTACAGACTACAAAGGGAAGCACAGCCGCGAGCTGCCTAGTGACACGGGCCTACGAGAGGAGCTAAATTACTTCTACGCTCGCTTCAAGGCAAGTAACACAAACATGCATGAAAGCATCAGCTGTTCCAGACAACTGTGTAATCACGCTCTCCGTAGCCGGTGTGAATAAGACCTTTAAAACAGGTCAACATTCACAAAGTGCCAGATGGATTACCAGAATGAGTATTCCGAGCATGCGCTCACCTACTACTGGCAAATATCTTCACTGACATTTTCAACCTCTCCCTGTCCAAGTCTGTAATACCAACATGTTTCAAGCAGACCACCATAGTCCCTGTGCCCAAGAACACAAAGGTAACCTGCCTAAATGACTACTACATAGCACTCACATCTGTAGCCATGAAGTGATTTGAAAGGCTGGTCATGGCTCATATCAACACCATTATCCCAGAAACCCCAGATCCACTCCAATTTGCATACTGCTCCAACAGATCCACAGTTGACGCAATCTTGATTGCACTCCACACTGCCCTTTCCCACCTGGACAAAAGGAACACCTATGTGAGAATGCTATTAGTTGCTTAGCGTTCAACACCATAGTGCCCTCAAAGCTCATCACGACGCTCAGGACCCTGGGACTAAACACCTCCCTCTGCAACTGGATCCTGGACTTCATGACGGGCCGCCCCCAGGTGGTAAGGGTAGGTAACACAACCGCCACGCTGATCCTCAACACGGGGGCCCCTCAGGTGTCTGTGCTCAGTCCCCTCCTGTACTCCTTGTTCACTCATGACTTCATGGCCAGGCAGGACTCCAACACCATCATTAAGTTTGCAGGTGACACAACAGTGGTACCGCAGTCTAGGTCCAAAAGGCTACTTGACAACTTCTACCCCAAAGCCATGACTCCTGAACATCTAATCAAATTTCTACACAGACTATTTGCATTGCCCCCTCCTTTTACACTGCTGCTACTACTGTTATTATCTATGCATAGTCACTTTAATAACTCTACCTACATGTACTGTACATATTACCTTAATAACCTCAACTAACCAGGGTAATTGATTTTATATGATTTTACAGAAATGAGTCAGACCTCCCAACACAATAACTGATGTGTTGTAAACCTACTGTATTTGAACTACGACCCACAAACACAAAGCTGAGATAATGGCAGAGCTACTACTGTAATGTTGGTGTTGTAATAATATCCTATTATAACTATCCAGTCCTGACATACCATTACGTTTTCACCAGCGCATCCAAGCAGAAACATGCTTCTGTCAAACTTTTTACAGTCAAATTTGGGTCAAGTATTTCCAGCTCTCCAGGTATGTACCTTAAGTGTTCATGGGACAAAAACAACTGTACCGTATGTGTGACTGGAATATAGTTGCTCAAACAATTTTCTATTTTCTGTCTAAATTCAGCTCACAGTTAGCCAACACTGATCATGAGGAGAGACATATTTTCAGACCCACCAGGCCTAAATAATTGTGGTATTTTCAGTGTGATTTATCATGACAGAAGACGAGCCTCTCAACAATCTCAAATTAGTTCAGAAGAACTTCTTCAGCTGGAGTGTCCTCTGTCCTACAGTTCAACTTGCACACAAAGAGTTGAAGTACACTTAGGTTGGAGTCATTAAAACTTGTTTTTCAACCACTCCACACATTTCTTGTTAACAAACTATAGTTTTGGCAAGTCGGTTAGGACATCTACTTTGTGCATGACAAGTCATTTTTCCAACAATTGTTTACAGACCGTTTATTTCACTTATAATTTACTGTATCACAATTCCAGTGGGTCAGAAGTTGGTTTTAGAAGCTTCTGTTAGGCGAATTGACATAATTTGAGTCAATTGGAGGTATACCTGTGGATGTATTTCAAGGCCTACCTTCAAACTCAGTGCCTCTTTGCTTGACATCATGGGAAAATCAAAAGAAAATCAGCCAAGAAGTTGTAGACCTCCACAAGTCTGGTTCATCCTTGGGAGCAATTTCCAAACGCCTGAAGGTACCATGTTCATTTGTACAAACTGTAGTACGCACGTATAAACACCATGGGACCACGCAGCCGTCATACCGCTCAGGAAGGAGACGCGTTCTGTCTCCTACAGATGAACGCACTTTGGTGCGAAAATTGCAAATCAATCCCAGAACAACAGCAAAGGACCTTGTGAAGATGCTGGAGGAAACAGGTACAAAAGTATCAATATCCACAGTAAAATGAGTCCTATATCGACATGCCCTGAAAGGCCGCTCAGCAAGGAAGAAGCCACTGCTCTAAAATCGCCATAAAAAAGCCAGACTGCGGTTTGCAACTGCACATGGGGACAAAGATCGTACTTTTTGGAGAAATGTCCTTTGGTCTGATGAAACAAAAATAGTACTGTTTGGCCATAATGACCATCGTTAGGTTTGGAGGAAAAATGGAGAGGCTTGCAAGCCGAAGAACACCATCCCAACCGTGAAGCACGGGGGGTGGCAGCATCACGTTGTGGGGGTGCTTTGCTGCAGGAGGGACTGGTGCACTTCACAAAATAGATGGCAGCATGGGGAAGGAAAATATTGTGGACATATTGCAGCAACATCTCAAGACAACAGTCAGGAGGTTCAAGTTTGGTCACAAATGGCTCTTCCATTGACCCCAAGCATACTTCCAAAGTTGTGGCAAAATGGCTTAAGGACAACAAAGTCAAGGTATTGGAGTGGCCATCAAAAAGCCCTGACCTCAATCCCATAGAAAATGTGTGGCCAGAACTGAAAAAGTGTGTGCGAGCAAGGAGGCCTACAAACCTGACTCAGTTACACCAGCTTTGTCAGGAGGAATGGGCCACAATTCACCCAACTTATTGTGGGAAGCTTGTGGAAGGCTACCCTAAACGTTTGACCGAAGTCAAAACAATTTAAAGGCAATGCTACCAAATAACCTCAATTAGTATGTAAACGTCTGACTCACTGGGAATGTGATGAAAGAAAAGCTGAAATAAATAACTCAACTATCATTCTGACATTTCACATTCTTAAAGTAAAGTGGTGATCCTAACTAACCTAAGACAGGGAATTTTACTAGGATTACATGCCAGGAATTGTGAAAAACTGAGTTTAAATGTATTTGGCTAAGGTGTATGTAAACTTCCGACTTCAACTATATGTCCCTCATCAGCAGCCTACCATTTGACCCCTCACAGAGAACAGTGACGGAAATCTACACTAGCACAGGGAAAGAGAGCTCAGGGTGCCTGTACATAGTCCGATCAGTTCAGGTTCCTCCTGAGTAAAGACAGTGTGGCTCGTACAGTCAGGAACGCATGATGTTTGGATGCCAGAGTACTGGCATACTCTGACCTTTTGAGTTTCTAGTAAACAGATCAGACATCTTGGACAGTAGACACAGCGCTCCGGTTGCCACCTGTGCAGCGTCAGACCAAGCGGTAGTGCCCAGGGCAGGCAGAGAGAGAGCAGTGAGTCAGTGGTAGACATAGGGCAGCGGCAGCTGCTCTGAGTTCAGATCCAGAGGCCAACAGCTCAGTCAGAGGATTAGCACCACAGTGTGTTAAAACAACAGTCCGGCCAAGCACGTTACATGAAGCAGCTGGTCATGATCAACAAACATGGCCAGAGACAACTCACTCTGTCTCACTGACACAGACCGACATATAGCAGTGCTATATATACCCAAACACATACACACAAAATTCAGTTTTCCATGACACCCAAACACACACAGAGTCAAGCAGCTGTCTGGTGGTCAGATGCGTTTGAGTTAGGGCTGGGTGCGAATGAGATTTCCACATAGGCAGCTGTCTGCTCTGCCCAGTCTGTGCTGTGCAGGGGAGAAGGCCCAGGATGAGGCCCAAACAGAACGCCATTTAAAATGTCCCAATGAAAACCACATTCTTTCCACTTTAACACACATTTTGATCACCAGGGTCAGTCATTACCTTACACGTACTGCATAACAAGGGTTTTAAATCACTTAACGTTCTGTTGTTACTAGCCTATGTCTGTGACATCTGGTGTGGAGCATAAACTTTGGTCTTGGTAGCCTCGGCCAAGACCTAACTCAGACTCCACAACAACAAAAAAGCGTGCAATTTGATTGGCTTTGAGTGTTGAAGTGGCTTTCCTTGGCCAGCAAATGTAAGTGTTCCAGTTGCTGCATCAATTTGGACCACCACCTCGATGAGATCATCATTTGTCTGATGAGGTAACTGACTGTTTATGAACAATGCACATTGCCAGAAAGTGGGGGGAGGATAATTACACATCAGAGTTTGCTGCTTGGCATTCTAGTCTAGTTCTAACAAACTCCATAAATCCAAAAGGAGGGAAATATTGACCAAATCATAAAATAGTTGCTCCTATCAGTTATTTAAAGCACTGCAGTCCGCTATAGAACAAGATGTGGGGTAAATCAAACACTAGACACAAATGTAGAAACACTTTGCTGACTAGTCTGATAAGAGTCAGGGTTACAGACAGATTGGAGACATGACTATCTCCCTCTATCTTAGAGGCAGCTTAACAAAGAGACGGGAAGATATCGTGACCAGTCTCTCAAACGCGTTAAATTAGACTAATCCCTTTTGAACAGCGAGTGGCTCCTGCCTCCTGACACGGACAGGCCCACAGCCTGAGGAATGTGTGCCCTACTTCTCTGCCAGAGGAGATGGCACAAAAATAACCCATTCTGGCCATTCCACAGTGGGTTGCCTTGGAGACTGAGTTGGGCCTGCCTGGCAAACAGCAAGTAGGCCAGACGAGAATCTGGCAGTGTCAAAGGCAGCCTTCTGGGGTCCTTTAGGATGAAGAGGTGAAGACGGGAGAACCAGCCAGCAGCACTTGTGTGTTTAAGATGGCTGTGGTTAAAGTGGAGCTTAATCCTGGCAGGCAGAGAAGAGATTTTAATCAAGGCGGCATTATCCTGCACATGAACACATCTGCAATAAATAGAGAGGAGGCAGTAACATAAGAGCCTGTCTGCACTATCATAGCCAGGGTAGCAGCATAGTGCAGACATGCTCCCATCATGGCCAGGGTAGCAGCATAGTGCAGACAGGCTCCCATCATGGCCAGGGTAGCAGCATAGTGCAGACAGGCTCCCATCATGGCCAGGGTAGCAGCATAGTGCAGACAGGCTCCCATCATAGCCAGGGTAGCAGCATAGTGCAGACAGGCTACCATCATAGCCAGGGTAGCAGCATAGTGCAGACAGGCTCTCATCATAGCCAGGGTAGCAGCACAGTGCAGACAGGCTCCCATCATAGCCAGGGTAGCAGCATAGTGCAGACAGGCTCCCATCATAGCCAGGGTAGCAGCATAGTGCAGACAGGCTCCCATCATAGCCAGGGTAGCAGCACAGTGCAGACAGGTTCCCATCATAGCCAGGGTAGCAGCACAGTGCAGACAGGCTCCCATCATAGCCAGGGTAGCAGCACAGTGCAGACAGGCTCCCATCATAGCCAGGGTAGCAGCATAGTGCAGACAGGCTACCATCATAGCCAGGGTAGCAGCATAGTGCAGACAGGCTCTTATAACCAGGGCAAGATATGGAATAACTACTAGCAGACCATTATATTCTCCCCTGTATATTGTGCGCACAGAGACAGCTGCTGCTCATCTGTTCGGACAGTGGTGTGTGCATGCCCGAGCGAACGTGTGTGTGCGTGCTGCAGGGACAGATGTTAACATCTGGTGCATAATGAGATGATCACCCTGATGCAGCACAGCAGTCAAAAACAGCCCCAGCCCCACTGCCCTCCTCTTCCTTTGACAGTGAAGCTGTCCAATCACATTATCAGCCCACTCACACTGATGGGCCTGGCTGGTGGGGATTTAGGGCTAAGGCCCTAAATCACAATCATGTTCATTTTGAATGAGACAATCCTTGGGCTTAGCTAAAGGAACCCTAATATAGAGTAATGCATATTAAACGGATATCCGTTTTAAAACAGCGTGTGCTGTATATCGGGTTGTTGTAGCAAGGTCATAAACGCAAACAAGAAAATGACTAAATATGGGTTTAATGGTAACACCTGGCGACTGTATAACGCAGGAAAATACACCATGTGATGTGACAGGCAAATATGCCTCAGTCTGCCCCAGGGAAATGGGAGAGAGAGCAGGAGAGAGACAACAACAACAACAAAAATATTCCCTACAGCAAAATTCTTGCAATTATTGTCCACTCGAGCAAAATAACATTTTTTCCTGTGTGTAAATGTCTTTCATAAAAATCTGTCACATTCAAATGTAGCCCTTATCAAAACACTGAAAATGGACACATCCAGTATCCTCTTAAAAATCAGCTTGAGCATGGATACATTAAAATACACGGTAATATCACAACATGAGAGAACCAGATACAGTTGACGTTGGAAGTTTACATAGGTTGGGGTTAGGTCCACAAATTTCTTGTTAACAAACTATAGTTTTGGTGAGTCGGTTAAGACATCTACAAGACACAAGTAATCTTTCCAACAATTGTACCACAATTGCATCACAATTCCAGTGGGTCAGAAGTTTACATACACTAAGTTGACTGTGCCTTTACACATCTTGGGAAATTCCAGAAAATATGTCATGGCTTTAGAAGCATCTGATAGGCTAATTGAGTTAATTGGGAGGTGTACCTGTGGATGTACCTTCAAACTCAGTGCCTCTTTGCTTGACATCATGGGAAAATCAAAAGAAAATCAGCCAAGACCTCAGAAAAAAAAATTGTAGACCTCCACAAGTCTGGTTCATCCTTGGGAGCAATTTCCAAATGCCCCAAGGTACCACGTTCATCTGTACAAACAATAGTACGGAAGTATAAACACCATGGGACCACACAGCCGTCATACCGCTCAGGAAGGAGACGCGTTCTGTCTTCCAAAGTTGTGGCAAAATGGCTTAAGGACAACAAAGTCAAGGTATTGGAGTGGCCATCATAATGCCCTGACCCCCCCTCCTGTCTCAGCCTCCAGTATTTATGCTGCAGTAGTTTGTGTGTCGGGGGGCTGGGGTCAGTTTGTTATATCTGGAATACTTCTCCTGTCCTATTCGGTGTCCTGTGTGAATCTAAGTGTGCGTTCTCTAATTCTCTCCTTCTCTCTTTCTTTCTCTCTCTCGGAGGACCTGAGCCCTAGGACCATGCCCCAGGACTACCTGACATGATGACTCCTTGCTGTCCCCAGTCCACCTGGCCATGCTGCTGTTCCAGTTTCAACTGACCTGAGCCCTAGGACCATACCCCAGGACTACCTGACATGAAGACTCCTTGCTGTCCCCAGTCCACCTGGCCATGCTGCTGCTCCAGTTTCAACTTCCACCTGACTGTGCTGCTGCTCCAGTTTCAACTGTTCTGCCTTATTATTATTCGACCATGCTGGTCATTTATGAACATTTGAACATCTTGGCCATGTTCTGTTATAATCTCCACCCGGCACAGCCAGAAGAGGACTGGCCACCCCACATAGCCTGGTTCCTCTCTAGGTTTCTTCCTAGGTATTGGCCTTTCTAGGGAGTTTTTCCTAGCCACCGTGCTTCTACACCTGCATTGCTTGCTGTTTGGGGTTTTAGGCTGGGTTTCTGTACAGCACTTTGAGATATCAGCTGATGTACGAAGGGCTATATAAATAAATTTGATTTGATTTGATTTGACCTCAATCCTATAGATCATTTGTGGGCAGAACTGAAAAGGCGTGTGCGAGCAAGGAGGCTTACAAACCTGACTCTGTTACACCAGCTCTGTCAGGAGGAATAGGCCAAAATTCACCCAACTTATTGTGGGAAGCTTGTGTAAGGCTACCGAAACGTTTGACCCAAGTGAAACAATTTAAAGGCAATGCTACCAAATACTAATTGAGTGTATAAACTTCTGACCTACTGGGAATCCGATGAAAGAAATAGAAGCTGAAATAAATAATTCTCTCTACTATTATTCTGACATTTCACATTCTTAAAATAAAGTGGGGATCCTAACTGAACTATGACAGGGAATTTTTACCAGGATTAAGTGTCAGGAATTGTGAAAAAAAATGAGTTTAAATGTATTTGGCTAAGGTGCATTTAAACGTCTGACTTCAACTGTATATGTCCGCCAATGGTGAAAATAAACCCAGAGTAGAACCAACAAGAGGGGCTCCTAAAATAGCTGTCCATTCCTTGGGGCGAGGATGCTGCTGAACATTGTATTAATTAGCAGCTAACAGTAATAGCTAGGTTATCATGGTCATTAAAACAGACAGCCTGGTCATCACATTCTACCCCCCCCCATCATCATTCCTCAGGCGGAGCTGAGTAATTGGCAGCTGGCAAGGCAATCTGCCAGGAACTGAACTGATCTGAGGACAGGTTCATTCTCCGTGTTAGCATGGTTCAATTACCAGCCAGGGGGCCCCTATTGATTTTGTTAGCCTGACTTCAATATCATATTTAAAACTGCAAACATTTGCGGGGGGGGGGGGGGGGGGGGGGGGGGGGGGTCACTAAAATGTTTTGCTTGCAGTGGGTGGAGGGGGTTGTGGATAGGCTAACTCGTGAGCAACTGCGGCCCCTCATCATCAGTTCAGATTTCTTTATGGCTCCCACCCCCATCAAAGTGGTCTATCCCTGGCCTAGAGGAGCATTGTGCTCATGCTTCATCCAGGACGTGAACTGTCCGACGGTGACCAAAACAGCCCATTTCCACCATTGCTATCAGCTCTAGACCTCAGACCACGTCAAAGGAGTGTGCGCTGCCCGGAAGAAAAGCCTGAAAGCCTGAATGTGAAGAACTATAAATGAGAGTGCCCTAATTTTACTTCCAGACACCATTTCCCTTTCAAGGCAGACAATGGCCTGCCAAATGGTGGCTTTGGTCAACACATTCAGGATTTTGACTGATACTAGCAGGCAAAAGGGGAAAGCTATAGCTGAAAAGGGTTTGATATACATCATCACCACAAAACGAGGGCTGGCAACCAGGCTTGCAAAATCCATACATTATGAATGCAGCAACAAAACCTGAACAGCCGGTTGTTGGGGACTCGGTGGAGGTTAGGTGACCATTGACTCTGTGTTCCCACAGGATAGAAGCGATGAACCCATCCAAACCCGACAGCCACTGTCTGTCACATGTCTAAGAGATAATACAGTGGACAGGCTTACTGCACACAACTCCAGTTGGGCAGCCAACTGGTGACATAACAGGATTTGACGTCCTCTCTTAGAGATTACTAGGCTGCGTTGAGGACAGATTTCATACAGCACAATACATTTTTTAAAAACAAGCTGGTGATATGGAAAACAACATTTAGAGCAGACCAAACCATTCAAAACACACAGCAACTCTGAAAAACGAATTTAGCTCACTGGTGTCTTATCCACCTAAGTGTAGTTAGTGTGTGGTAGAGAGTGCACAGGTAGGTGCAGACAGGAGTAATTCCTCAGACTACAGCGAGAATTAGAATTCACAGGTAGAAAATAAAACCATGTCAGCATGAGCTGTACAGGAAGACAATCATAGGTAGGCCTATTTAACTTTATGGTCAGGTCATCAGAGGGTCACATCTAATGTGAGATATCCAGAAGACCATTTCCCATGTGATGTCCACAGAGTTAAAAACAAAACACCCTTTAGGCTAACCTTCTTTCAGGTCAACAGCTCATTCACGTCCCCAACACAGACACACACGAACATACACAACCGAGAAGAACACTTTAGGCCAACTGTACTGAACAGACAGACAATTCAGAAGGCCACTGCAGCACATCAGTCAGAGGGGCAATAGGAGCTCTAGCACTTTCACTTCCAGCCTCGTCCCTGAGCCGGGAAGCGCAAGACATCTGAACCTCTCCATTATAACAGAACCAGCAGGTTTCCTGCCACAATCACTAAATATGATAACTCTCTCTCTGCATCAACAGTTGTGACTGGCCCCACATTCACTAGATACAGCCACTCAGCAACAAGTCAGGCCCTTCAGCAGCTTACTAAGTTGGCATTAACCAATACACTGCATTTGTAGTTTAGTCTGTGCCTCTCAGATCTCCAGTCTCTGAACAGTACCTGAAAACAGCTCTACTTTGGCTGTTAGATTCTGTCTCATTCTTCCAGAGTACCTTGTGCTTGGCTGTTACTGAGTTAACAATCATCACCAGCTGCTGAGTTTCCTCTTGACCCTGCGGTCAGTCCTTGGCCAAAGTGTCTAAGCTGCGTCATTTCCCAGCACTTCCACCAGTGGCATATTTTAAAGGGCAAAACACACAGTCATAAACGGACAGAGAAGTTCCAGCCGAAGAGTTGCAAGAAACATGTTTTCAACTTTTTCCTCATTTAGACTTCATCGCCAATCCCCGTACTCCATTACTGGTAATGACAGCTCCATATTGCTCAAGATTTCAAAAAGGTGGTTTGCTACATTTTTAAACAATGAAACTTAGCCGATACTAGCACATAGACATCTTCTCTGTGATTCCTGTGACAGGTATCAATGTAGTGGCTCGTCTTAGGCCTTTGGCTATATTTGGAGCACCCACCAGTTCTGTCTCTAGGGGTAAAACGCAATAATTTATCTTAAGTTGGCCTAAGAATTTTCCAGATCTAAATAACATGTAAGGAGTCCAATTAAATTGACCTCCATGTGGTGAGAAAACAATACTTGATTGTACGACTGATCTATGTTCCTCCTTGATACAGTATATCCATGGCGTACTGGGACGAAGAGGATAGACTGTATGGGCACTTACGGCTCACCACTACTCAGCAAGCAGCTAGCAGCTCTTCCACAGTGAAAAGTTAGTTTTCTTATTCACTAAAAAGTCAGAATGAAATTAAAATAAATGTGGGAACATGTCCCAACAAATGTTCCAGTGAACTGAAATGTCTTCAATACAGTCATTGCTGGGCAGGCAGCCTAAAGTTGTGAGCTTTCAGTCATCTCATGTCTTTCATTTTTAGAATACAAAAGAACGATGCAATTATACAGGAAAAACTGGGTAAAGTTCAATGTAACTACTATACCTCTAAAGGTACGGGTGGATGAGGCTGTGAGGAGCTTGAGGGTAAGTGGAATGATGAATGCGTTTGTTCGTGTGTCTGTGTGACTGTGTTTCTTCGATAATCGAACCAACTTAGCTTTGCCTTCTTGGCCAGTCCCCTGCATGACCATTATCACTAGCAGCCTGATCCGAGCAGATCCCCTAACTGGATTAGAGGGGTTTGCAGAGTCAAATTGGGCTTGAGGATCCACACAGAGAGGGAAAGTGCTGGAGGGCTCGCCTTCGACACTAAGAATCAAAGCCGGCTTTGGACACCACTCCCTAGATCTCTGTCCTTCAACAACAGATACTTTGTTTATTACAGCTCAGCCTTCCAACACCACAGTACCCTCCAAGCTCATCATTAAGTTCGGGCCCTGGGTTTAAACTGCGCCCTGTGAAACTGGGTCCTGGACTTTCTAACGGGCCTCCCCCAGGTGAAGGTAGGAAACAACACCTCCACTACGCTGATCCTCAACACTGAGACCCCACAAGTGTGTGTGCTCAGCCCCCTCCTGTACTCCGTTCACCCATGACTGTGTGGCCATGCACGCCTCCAACTCAAACACCAAGTTTGCAGACGACACAACAGTAGTAGATCTGATTACCAAAACATCACGAGACAGCCTACATGGAGGAGGTGAGGGCCCTGGTGGAGTGGTGCCAGGAAAATAACCTCTCCCTCAACGTCAACAAAAGAGCTGATCCTTGACTTCAGGAAACAGCAGAGGGAGCACGCCCCCATCCACTTGGACGGGACCACAGTGGAGAAGGTGAAAAGCTTCAAGTTCCTCATGTACACATCACTGACAATCTGAAAATGGCGCACCCACACAGACAGTGTGGTGAAGGCGCAATAGCGCCTCTTCAACATTAGGAGGCTGAAGAAATTCAGCTTGGACCCTCAAACTTTTACAGATGCACAAATCGAGAGCATCCTGTCGGGTTGTATCACTGCCTGGTATGGCAACTGCACGGCCCACAAGTGCAGAGCTCTCCAGAGGGTGGTGCGGTCTGCCCAACGCATCACCAGGGGCACAGTCTGCCCTCCAAGACACATACAGCACCTGATGTCACAGGAAGGCCAAAAGGATCATCAAGGACATCAATTACCCAAGCCACGGCCTGTTCAACCCGCTAGCATCCAGAAGGCAAGGTCAGTACAGGTGCATCAAAGCTGGGACAGAGAGACTGAAAAACAGCTTCTATCTCAAGGTCATCGGACTGTTAAATAGCCATCACTAACCGGCCTCCACCCAGTATCCTGCCCTGAACTTAATCACTGTCACTAGCCGGCTACCACCCGCTTACTCAACCCTGCACCTTAGAGGCCGATGCCCTACGTACATAGACATGGAATCACTGGTCACATTAATGTTTACATACTGTTTTACTCATTTCATATGTATATACTGTATTCTAGGCAATGCCACTCTGACATTGCGCATCCTAATATTTATATATTTCTTCATTCCATTGTTTGACTTGAGATGTATGTATTGTTGGGAATTGTTATATACTACTGCACTGTTGGAGTTAGGAAGACAAGCATTTCGCTACATCCGCTAAATATTTGGATGTGACCAATCAAATTTGATTTGAAAAGAGCAGATGTACACAAAATATTATCCTCTTCCTTTGAACTTGTATGATGGGCACGAATGATCTGTGAGATAAGGCATCTTGGTAAGCACCTGAAATATATCTATTGTACTTAGCAGCTTGGAATGTAAATTGCACCAAGCATTGTTTAAAAGTTCACAGGTTGACAAACAGATATATAGGCCAGTAGGTTTATTTGTTGTGCTGTTACTACAATTCACAGGTACAGCAAAGTACAGGAGAAGGGCAGACCCTGGGCGCCCAGCCAGAGATCATGCTCTGGTTTCTCACACATCTTCCACTCAGGGTCGACTGACGGCAGCTTGGATGTCTGCACAAACACACTTTGAGACGATTTTCAGGAACGTGTACTGTACCCCCGCAAAAAAAACTCAAGAGGTCAATAAGAGTTCGACCAAAATGAGGGCTATTTGAACAGGATTTTAAAACACCATTTGTGTGGTCAGGAGTGAGTGGGCACATCAATTTTAAGGATAACCTGTGAAGGATCACATTCTTTCTGCTTAAGACAAGTGTCATTATCGGTCAGATCAGCAGAAGGCAACAAACGAATCTGGATGTGTGTGGAAGAGGAAATAATTAACTGCACATTACTAATTACTCACTCACCCCCCTCTGTCACTTTACACATACATTCAACACAAGCACAAACAGACTCACTTACACAAACACACAATACAAGGTTTGTGGGGTTGCACCGTGTAAGGGGGAAATTAGTCTGCATTGCCGAGATTTTTTTCCAGCCATATAAAAGCAGATCAGGTCATGAATAAAAAGGGGAGTGCATGCCTTTGTTGGATTAAAAGATGTCAGGCCGAAACAGATGCAAGGAAACGATTATTGCAATGGAGGTCGTCTCTCTAGATTCCACAGAAGAAAGATTATATTCAAGAGTCCTCCATGTTTAGTCTGCCGGAAAGAGAGGAGCCCCAACACTGAGTCAACAAGCTGCAGCAGACAAAAACATGGCCATATTAGGACATATGAAAATCTGTGCAGCTAAATGGAGGAGGAACACAGGTTGTGGAAAAGGTAGAACATTTTCATTTCTACAGAGACAAAGCAGGGGTAAAGGAACATTCTATAGGAGTTGAATCACCAAATGTTTTTACAGGAGAGCAAACCTATAGCGACCATCGAGTTGCTCCAGTGAACACAACAAGAGGGCACATTCCCATGGAAACAGGCAGGTGCAGCTGAACAAAAGTCACCTGCAAAGTCACTACTTGAGTGAGTTGTTCAAGTTCAGCTATTGGCCAGTCTAAATTAAGAAGCGCACAGCTGGGGTTGGTCAGAAGAAGGCTACAGTGCACAGGGCTAAAGTTCCATTAATTGAATTCCAAGTCACTAACCTAAAACACATTACACCCCCCCCACCCACGCAAACAAAACCATCTCCTCCCTTCCCTCCCACCCCATTCACTTTGTCAAAGTCTCCCAAGCATGATATCACATCCAGCCTTGCTTCAATAAATACCCAAGCAGAAAGACTAGCTTTGTGGTAGAGTAACTCTCTCACTCCTATCTAGCAGAAATTAGAATGACACTTGCAATGAAAATGTGACACATTTACATAAGCACGAAGCAGTCACCATCTAGTTACTAGTCAGTTCAATAAACTGTTGGTGTCTACAGGACAATCACCTTGGTTAACATTAATCCCTATATGTTGTGCCTTCTGAAATGTGGCAAACTACAACAGTGCGTATGTCCCTCCTAGGTCTCTACTACAGTATATGACATCTAGTCTATCTGCCAGAGAAATGCCTTACTTCGATCTACCGGCCAGTTTATGTGCCTAGCTAAGCTCCAGTGTATTAGTATAGCAGGCGCTGGTCTGTGTCCCGGCTCCCGTGTCAGTCAGACAGACGGTTGCTCCGGAAGCCTAGGCATGCCAGTGAAACAGCTCTGAAAAAGCACGGTCTCACGTCTAATGATTCAAACCAGCAACGCCGCAGACGTGAACTAATCCACAAAAGACCGCCAAAGCCCTCCCTGGGCCAGAGAGAGGGAGAGGTGGATGAGGGGATTGAAGCGTGAAAACAAGAGTGTGAGGAGCTGACACAGAGAGAAGAAAAGAGGGAGAAATAAAATTAGGGTAGGAGGGCCAGGGATTGGGGTAGCTACCCATCCAGCCAAGACCCAGCTGTCTGCTCAAATCAGGACCACACCTAATTTACGATATCAACAATCCTGATTGGCACATAGCTCCAGCACTACAGACTGCTTCAGCAGAAGATACAAACAAGATCTGCAGTATAAAAAAGGCCCCATTTAAAAGCACTATTTAAGAAAAGGGAAAGATATCAGTCTGGCAGATATTCTGTCATTCATAGGATCAGGAAAATGAGTAGGCGCTCTACTCTCATACAAAAGAGTGCACTCGAAGGAGGTAATACAATGACATCACAACAAAATCAATCTCATACTAGCAGCAGTAACGAGACAATGTACTGTAGGCCTACACTTCTTCCCAATGAATGCATGAATAGGGAGACCTTTACTGATTTCGCCATTTGAGCTTACACTGGTCTACTGATGTCTGGATGGCATTGTGCATCATAACAAAAGAGCTGAGATTGGGCTTGCTCATGCTGTATGATCCATCTACTATAGTCACATTCCAAGAAAATAAAGGCACATTGTGTTGCCATGGCAACCCCCAGTCTACACCAGAACTTGTCCATGAACTCAGCCAGAGGCCGAGAACAGACAGCTCCGAGGCCAATTTGTGTATCAGGAGGTGGGGCTTGGGCCCCACGGAGCTGGTCCTCCCTCCCTCTTTTAGCTGAGCTAATGTCACCTACAGCGGCACTGTAGGCTTTGTGTAGCCTCCATCCCCCACTGACTGACTGACCTTAAACCTAATGAGTCATCCTCACACAAACACAGCAATAAACCCCTATTTTGATTGACTATAGCACAAGAGCAGTGAATGAGTGTACAGAACGGCTTTCACTTTCTCACTCAAACCTCCAAAGATTGCTTGACGCATTCATAATAGGTCAGACCATATTACTGTTGGGTAATTCCACGGCGTGACGCTGACTCAAATCTGTTGTTATTAGCAGTTCATTATTCTCTTTCATCCATTGAAATGAATCCCAGGAGAGGAGTATGTCATAAAAAACACCTGTATCAGATGTCCCCTCCATGAGATATTTCCATAATGCCATGATGATCCTAAACCACTGGTAATTTTACACTTCCAGTTGCTCTCACCACATATAACCCTCAATATTGTCATTAAAATAATGAAAATTAGGGTGGGGCAATGTAAACTACAAAGTCCTTTACACATCTTTGCTAAATTCGAAGTGTAACAATTAAAATGTGCCTACTTCTGGGAGGCTTGACAAGGGACTCGATAGAGAAAGAGAGGGATGTGATAGAGAAAGAGAGGGATGTGATAGAGAAAGAGAGGGATGTGATAGAGAAAGAGAGGGATGTGATAGAGAAAGAGAGGGATGTGATAGAGAAAGAGCGGGACAGAGAATCAAAGAGTCAGAGAGAGAGGGGAAATCATATTTACCTGGGAAGGTGTGTGGGTTGGGTGACCCTCTTTTGAGGCACTTTGAACACAGAACATGAACAGTGTAGTAGAGCCCGGGCCACTCCTGCAGAAGGACATTCAGCTCCTCAACCAGTGGTGTTATCGCTTGCCAAGCAGTCCAGATATTTGGCAGGGAGGCATGGCTGGCTATGGACAGTGTCTCGGACTGCAGTCTGCCCTGAGCCGGACGGTAGCTGACTACCACAGGCACTTTACCACGATAGGCAAATATCTGGTGCCGCCCATCTGATCTCTGAACCACATGGCTGTTGATCTGCACACTGTAGCGTGCAAACAGTCCAGGTGGGAAGAGAAAGGGGAAGCTGTATTCAATCTTCAGCTGCTCCACAGAGAAGAATGGACTAGCAGCCACTGAGCTCCCGTTCACCCAGGCCTCGGCATGGGGCTCCTCATTGCTGACATAGCTTGGGAACTTGTACCAGACGGTGGCCCCGTTCAGAGGCTTGCTGCGGGGCTTGTTGATGCAGTAGCAGACCCCCATCTTCTCCAGCAGCTCCATGATGAGGTGGAGGTCCTGCTGGGTTTGGATGAGAGGTCTCAGGAGCAGCCGGATTACGTTGGAAGGCAGGAGGCCGTGGCTGAGGAAGCCCTCCACATGGTGCTGTAGATGGGTAGCCCGGAGGTCCTCTTCCTTCTCCCCCTCCATAACCACACTGGCCCTCCTTTTGTCCCCCCTCTCCCCATCTGACAGTAGCCTCTCCAGCAGAGTGGACTCATCACTCTGGAAGAAGACATTGAGGATGGCGATGAAGCGTGGCAGGTTGTGGAAGACGTACTCTTTTAGTGTCAGACTGTCCTCGAAATAGAGTAGCTTCCCGCTCTCGTGCAGGTAGGACAGGGCACTCTGCAGGCGGTCCTCTGTGAGTCCTGCCTGGAGGCCCAAGCGGGCCGAGTCCCACCACGAGAGCCACAGGTCCTGGGGCTTAAAGTGCAATTCCTCCAGCATCTGCCAGGACTTGGGCAGCACGCGGTGGAGGTTGGGGAAGATGTCCCTGTGGTCAGCCACTGACATGAGCTTCTCCCTCAGCCTTTGGATGTTCCTCTGGCTCTCCGTGCAGCTGACACACAGGACAGGGGACAGGAGCTGCAGCCTGTGGTTCAGCATGTACTGCAGCTGGGCTTTCTTCCGCCTCAGGTTCTTGTCTGTGACACCATAGAAGAGGATGTGAGGGCTGGAGGTACGGATGTTGTAGCCCTGTTCCAGGGCCTGGTCCACCTGTTGGGCGAGGGTCCGCAGGCAATGGCTGTCCCACTTCTCCTGCAGGGCAATCTGTCTGTGAATATCCAGGCTCTTCTCCTCCACCTCCATGTCTCCGCACAGGTCTGTATGTGTGCCCACCATGCAGACCACAGCGTGGGGAACTTTGGCACTGAGGAGGTGGAGGAAGTACCCCACGTGGGCGTAAAAGCTCTTGGGTGAGTATGTTTTCAGATTCACAACAAGGATGTACAGAGCACCGGGTGAGAGAAAAAACGGTTTGACGAGGTCATAATTTGGCTTCCCTGACAGGTCATACACTAAAAATGTAAGACTGCGATCGGCGTCCGCTACCCAGTTAGTCACATCAATCCCTTTGTTCCCCTGAGCAGAGTTGGCATCCTGCTGCTCACTCACCACACTCTGTCTGAGCCGTGTTTTCCCAGCATTTTTCATTCCCATCAGGACCAGTTTTAATCTGGGCTTCACAGCGAGCTGGGAATGTGTGAGTTCCTTTTGATAGGCAGCGATGTAGGGGATTCCCTTCATACAGACCTCATAGGGAGGCTGGATGAGGGGGTTATCCTTCACCTTCCAAATGTTTACCTTGGAGAGTTTTCCAAAGTTATCTGGAAGTATGGCTATTTGATTACCCTGTAAAACAAGCTCTTCCAATCTCTCTAGCTCCACAATGGAGTCAGGCAGATAAGTAATCTTATTATTGTCCAACCAGAGGTTTGCCAGCCTATGCAACTGGCCTATCTCTTCTGGGACAAAAGACAGTCGATTTCTGCTCAGGTAAAGCTCGTCTAGTCCTGTGATGTTCAGGATAACCTGGGGAAACTCCTCAAACTCATTAGATGAAAGATTGACCATTTTAAGTCTCTGTAGGTTGCCAAAGGAACGAGGCAGAGCTGAGAGGTTGTTACTGTCCAGCATCAGGCTCTCCAGGTTGTGCAGCTGACAGAAGGTGTCAGGTAATGAGGAGATGTGAATGCTGCTGAGCCACAGGATCTTGATGAACTGCAGCTTCATGATGTCCCCTGGTAGACACGCAAACGTATTCCCAGAGCAGTCAAGCTCCTCCAGGTCACCGAAGGCAAGAATCTCCGGGGGACACTGGTCCAGGTTGTTGTGGTCGGCATCCAGAGTACGGAGCCTCTTGAGCTGTGAGAAGGACCTGGGGAAATCACGTATGTCATTGAAGCTTATGTCCAGCTCCTCCAAGCACTGCAGTGCCCCAATCTGTGACGGCAGGTACTGGATCTTGTTGTGACTGATGCAGAGCTTTTTCAGCCCCTTCAGCAGGCCTATATCCTCAGAGAAGTGGCTCAAGCAGTTGTGGCTCATGTCCAGCTCCACAAGTTGACCTAGTTCAAACACCACAAAAGGAACTGTGACAAATTTGTTCCTGCGGAGGATAAGGATACGCAGGTTTGTGAGGGTAGCCCCCAATCCTTCTGGTAGCTCGTGAAGCGAGTTATTGCCCAGATTGAGCACCTCTATCTCGTTTATATTTTCAGGTAGAATTATCCTCTCCCTGTCTTTGGAGCAGATAGTGAGCTGACGCAGGTTGCTTCGCAGCTTCCTAGAGCGGACAGCAGCATCTCTCCACAGCGTAGCCGTTTTGAGATTGTTCTCCTTGTCCTCCATGGCTTTGCAGACCGACCCCTCCTTGTTATCCTGGTCGCATGGTGGTCTAGGTGCTTGTTTCATCGTTTATTGTTCTTATCATCAACAATACAAACAACGGGGAAAACGACAGTAACTCCATTTCGAGTAGGAGCAAAACCATGCTTTTCAATCCTATCAAGACGATTGGACCTGGGCAGCAGCGCTTCACGCATCTTCTTTTATCTACGGCCGCGAACCACACAATGAAAAGGGAAACCTACCGCAATTTCAAGTCTATTTTAAAACCCATGCGTTTCGGCTGGCCCCTCCAGCGCATTATCTGGTATTGTAGCATCCAATCGCGTCCCTTATTCAAACAAACAATGCATGAAATCAAACAACGGGAACGGTCACTCCTTATGTCTCGCTAGTTGCTACTCTCTCTGTCCGTGTTCTCTCGTGAACTGCAGTCCTTCCTGCTCAGGGACGTGTGGAAAGAGCAACAACGCCTAGAACACACTGCGTCAGCCTTTGAGCACACCTTCTTGGTTAAGTTATTGATTCTATTGACCATGATGAGGGAAAGCTATTATTATTGCTTGGCAAGAAAAATAAAGGCCTATTTATGTTTAATCCAGAGAAGACAACTGTTTTTTTTATTTAGATATATTTTCCCCACCAACTGATGAGTTGTAAAAGTTGAATTAATGATTCTATATTGAGCTCATTTCCCCCATAATTATTCTGGTCATAGATGGGATATACGATGCTTATAAGAAATACAGACCAAATAGTACTGAATTAAGTTTCTGGAATGTTATTTTGATCAAACACCATATTTAATGTCACCCTTCCAAATGTATTTTTTAGTAGCAGACATTGAAACTTGCATGATGTAATGAGTTCAAGGCATCGTAAGGAAAGGTTCGTATGCAAGTATTTCACTTTAAAGTCTACACCAGTTGTATTCGGCACATGTGATAAATAACATTTGATTTGATGTCTCATTGGGGGCAAATACAAAATACTGTACCACTTTCTCTTGGTATTCCTTGACGGGAAACAGCGTGTTCTTTGTACCGTGAGTTACATGTGATTTGTCTCCATCTAACGGATATGATGTGAATGCACAGAATTTGGTAAAAATCATTACGTCACCATATCACATTGGATTATGTGTTGAAATTAGACATTTTTATTTTTACCTTTATTTAACTCGGCAAGTCAGTTAAGAACACATTATTGCGCCTTAGACCGCTGCGCCACTCGGGACCCCAAATTTGAAATTTGATTGGATTTGTACATAACATAAAAAGGGCATAATGCTTTTCTCGTGAACCCGTTACCATGAAGCACAGAAATGTTAGATGTTGTACCATTTGTAAATTATATTTTATGCAAATGCGAGTCCATGATGTTCAAACTGATTAAAAAACGCAACACAAACCGAGATAGACGATACATGTTAAGGACCAGTGGTGTAAAGTACTTAAGTGAAAATACTAATAAGTACAGCATAAGTCGTTTTGGGGAGTATCTGTACTTTACTATTTATATTTTTGACTTCACTACATTCCTAAAGAAAATGATGCACTTTTTACTTCATAGATTTTTCACTGACACCCAAATGTACTCGTTACATTTTGAATGCTTGGTAAGACAAGAAAATGGTCCAATTCACACACTTATCAAGAGAACATCCCTGGTCATCCCTATTGCCTCTGATCTGGCGGACTCATTAAACACAAACACTCGTTTTTAAAAGATGTCTGAGTGTTGGTGTGCTCGACTCAAGTATGACAATTGTGTATATTTCCCACAAAAGCCATTTAAAATATACTGCCCAGCAGAAAGTAAAGAAAGCAGGCTAAAATGAAGTAAATATTTATTAGTATTAAACTAGAAATGGTTTAAGACAATAGCTCATACATTATTAGCCCACGAGTTTGTGCATTGCTTACACCAAACATATCCTAAATTTTCTTGAACCTGTTTTAGTGGACTCACAAGTTCAATAAGTACACAGGCATGCGCTGTAAAATAAAAAATAAAAAAACTGAAGCCAGGCCTCTAACAGACACAGTTAAGTACATTTGAGGGTCAGCAAGGTTGTTTTGTTTTCAGACAATATGAAAGACAAAAGCCCAGCGAAATAACAATTATTCTTTAAAGAAACTTGTAGCAAACCATGTCTGAGTGCTACTGTGGAAATCTACAGAAGTTGTCAAAAGGCAGAAACAACATTTTTATTGTGGTAAGTGGCACTACTAATAAAATTAAAAAACTATCCACAGAGTCCCACAATTTGGGACAAAAAGTAGACTCAGATTGAGTGGGAAAAACACAATGAATTATTTTCAAGTCATGGGAGTAAAACAGACATGGGATGCCTGCTTGAAGGCCCCAATGTGGAAGTCAGAGCCAGGGGATGTGGAGCTGAAGTCGAGGTGGGGGGCTAGACTCTGCTGCGAGGATTATGTGGGGGTGGGGCTCCTTCCACAGGGGCAGAGCTGGGCACAGTCCGCAGCTGTCCTTCGTGCATGCGCTCGTTGATGCGCAGTTGGCAACCATCCTGCAGCATGCGCAGCGCAATGCGAGCAATGTTGCGCGAGTCATCCAGGCCAGAGTGAGGGCGGCCCTCGTATTGAAGTCCCAGCTTCTCTAGCATGCTACTCAGCTTGGTCTGGGTACGAGGGACCTGTGAAAAAGAAAGTGAGGATTCTAGTTCTATTGTTCTACTCAACAGATCGTGTCTAACATGTCTCTACATTTACAGAGATATTTCTGATCATTTTATTATCACAACCTTATAGAAGTTTCCGTAGAATTTTTTGATGTTGATCCACTTCTTTGCAAACTGTGGATATCTGAGCCGACTTAAACGGCACTGGGTGTTCATGAACTTGCTCATGTCCCAAGATCTGTGGAAATAACAAAAGCACATAGTTGTACTAATGAGAACATGTAATATCTCGCTAGTTATCATTAATACATAAAAGCAGTGTTAGTGCCCCCTGACAACACGTACATACCCATCTGTAAGAATGGCATATTTGTATTTTGTGCCAAGCTCTTTCTCCTGAAGCCAAAGCACCACCCGCTTAAGAACATCGGGGAACGTGTCTGCTTCATCCACCATTTTCTGGCCCAAAAAAAGCAGTTAGAAAACTCTTATATTAACAGTACAATGTGTGAAGTATTGTGGATCATAGTATTCTAGTCCTTCAAAATTGGTTTAGACAACAATCTGTCTGGTGTCTCACCTGTGTTATCCCTGTCAACTTTATGCAGAACTCTGACAGCTGTGTGTTGACTTCTGGCCTAACATATTCCTGAAAGCTGTCCTCCTACAATGAAATCAAGTGTCATTCATGATAACAAAACATGTGTATTATTTGCATCAACTACTAATGTGCACTCAAAAGGGCCATACATCTGATAGTACACGCAAGCCTTACAATGCATTGATTCTAACAATGTCCCCTCCTCACTTACAATGTCTAAAGTGTGGGTGTTGAACAGGACCATTGGAAACTCAATGATTTCATGCGTGAAGTCAAGGGGGTTGTCTTGTTCACACGTTGCCTCAAAGTCCACCACACAGATGAAGTCATAGTAGGCATCAGTTGGTCCACCCTCTGTCACAGACTGCATCAAAGACAGCTTCTGCTTCTTGTAGTAGTTCTTCAACCGCTTCTTCATCACATCCTTCACACCTCTACACACAGTGAGAGAGACACACACTTGGGATCATGTTCAGTGATACAGATCTTTTTCCAGTGACATGTCAAGCAGCTCTAGGATTTCCTAACGTAGAAATCCTGATCTCCAATGGATTACGTTTGTAGCAATCTCCTGCTGAAACAAGTGTTCCTACATACCTTGTGTCAAGCTTACACTCTGCCAGTTTAGACCGAAGCTCATCCTTGTTCATGCGGTTGATATGTCCATTTGCAAGAGCAATCTCCTTGTAAACAGGATCACTGAACTCGCCACGAGTAGAAGATACTTGAGGGACAGGTTCGCCAATGTTACTACACACCTTGTTGCAAGACTTGAAATAGAGAAAGGAATATAACGTTAGTCTCACAAGTAGGTAACTCGTTTAAAATATCACCTGGCTGTTATTCCTACTTTAGCAGAGTTAACGTTAGCTCTACAGTAAATTACTCACCTTGTCATCTTCCTCGGGTTTAGAAGACAATTTCACATTGTCACCCTTGTCTTGAATATTCTCCTTGTATTCCTCCATTATTGAGGGATAGGATTTCAACCAACTAATCCAAGTATGTTTACTGGAAATAAAATGTTTGCGTGCTACTTGCTAGCTATCTGGTCTCTTGTAGCAAACAATCCTCCTGTCATGTCCTCTGTTTCCGCGCGTTCTTCCCGCGTGTCCGTGGTCAGCGATTAAAGAAAATATTTATCCGAAGTTTGTCGCGGAACAAGGTTAACGTTACACGATATTAGACACTTCCCTTTATTCATATCTTTCCAACCTTATTCAGACAATACACATTTTACATAATACATATAAAATTGTGGGAAAATATAAACAATCAAACGTAATCTCCGGTTGCAGTTCCGGTTAAACTTGTAGCCTAAAATACATTAGCGACACCTAATGACAGGGAAGACCATTACATCAGTAAATCGACTACCAGGCTCCTCTTTTTAGTTGAATCTAAACAAGGACGCACTAGAAAGTAACAAGCAATCAATCTAATTTATGAAACAAAAATATAAACGCAAAATATAAAGTGTTGGTCCCATGTTTAATGAGCTGAAATAAAATATCCTAGACATTTTCCACAAGCACAAAAAGCTTATTTCTCTCAAATGTTGTAAACAAATTTGTTTACATCTCTTTGCCAAGATAATCCATCCACCTGACAGGTGTGGCATATCAAGAAGCTGACAGGATGATGCTGACAGGTGCAGCTCTAAAATGTGCTGTTTTGTCACACAAGACAATGTCTCAAGTTTTGAGGGGTGAGCAATTTGCATGCTGACTGCAGGAATGTCCACCAGAGCTGTTACCAGAAAATTCAATGTTAATTTCTCTACCATACCCAACATAATTTTTGAGAATTTGGCAGTACGTCCAACTGGCCTCACAACCGTAGACCACATGTATGGCATTGTGTGAGCCAGAGATTTTCTTATGTCAACGTTGTGAACAAAGTGCCCCATGGTGGTTGTGGGATTATGCTATGGGCAGGCATAAACTAGACAATGAACATAATTTAATTTTACAGATGACCATTTGAATGCACTGAGATACCGTGACAAGATCCTCAGACCCATTGTCGTGTCATTCATCTGCTGTCATCAACTCATGTTTCAGCATGATAATGCACAGCCCCATGTCAGAAGGTTCTGTACACATTTTCTGGAAGCTGAAAATACCAGAGTTCTTCCATGACCTGCATACTCACCAGACATGTCATCCATTGAGCATGTATGGGATGCTCTGGGTCAATGTGTACGACAGCATGTTCCAGTTCCTGCCAATATCCAGTAATTTCGCACAGCAATTGAAGAGGAGTGGGACAACATTCCACAGGCCACAATCAACAGCCTGATCAACTCCATGCGATGGAAATGTGTGGCAATGCATGAGGCAAATGGTGGTCACACCAGATATTGACTGGTTTTCTGATCCACACCCCTACCTCTTTTTTTTGTTGGTATCTGTGACCAAAAAATGCATATCTGTATTCCCAGTCATGTGAAATCCATAGATTAGGGTTTAATGAGTTTACTTCAATTGACTGATTTCGTTAAATTAACTGGAACTCAGTAAAATCTTTGAAATTGTTGTATGTTAAATTGATATTGTCCTTCAGTATACAATAATGGTGAAGCTACAGTACATTGGTGGTCACAGCACAACTCATGCAGAAATACTGGTGCTTACACTGTGCATGGAAAGTTGATTTAACAGTGGGATGTGAATTATTCTCAAATGAAATTTATAACTAAACATAATTGTAAGGCTTTGTTCCACATACAGTACTAGTCAAAGGTTTGGACACAACTACTCATTCTTGTCATAATATGGACCTTTTTATATTTTACCATATAGGGCTATCTTCTGTATTACCACCCCAACCTTGTCACAACACAACTGATTGGCTCAAACGCATTAAAAATTAACTTTTAACAAGGAACACCTGTCAATTGAAATGCATTCCAAGTGACTACCTCATGAAGCTGGTTGAGAGAAAGGCAAAGGACAAAGGGTGGCTATTTGAAGAATCTCAAATATAAAATATATTTTGATTGAAAGTAACCACTTTTTTGGTTACTACAAGATTCCATATGTGTTATTTCATAGTTTTGATGTCTTCACTATTATTCTACAATGTAGAAAATAGTAAAAAATTAAAAATAAACCCTTGAATGAGTAGGTGTGTCCAAACGTTTGACTGGTACTGTACATAGTGTATTCGGAAAGTATTCAGACCCCTTGACTTTTCCCACATTTTGTTACATTACAGCCTTATTCTAAAATTTATGAAATAGTTTTTTTCCTCCTCAATGTACACACACAACACCCCATAATGACAAAGCAAAAACAGTTTTTTTAATGTTTGCAAATGTATACAAAATTAAAAACGGAAATATCACATTTACATACACTACCGTTCATATGTTTGGGGTCACTTAGAAATGTCCTTGTTTTTGAAAGAAAAGCAAATTGACGATATCGTGCAAAGCTGTGTACGAAATCTGTGTACTACTCCCTTCACAGAACAACGTAAACTGGCTCTAACCAGAATAGAAAGAGGAGTGGGAGGCCCCAGTGCACAACTGAGCAATAGGACAAGTACATTAGAGTGTCTAGTTTGAGAAACAGACGCCTCACAAGTCCTCACTGGCAGCTTCATTAAATAGTACCCGCAAAACACCAGTCTCAACGTCAACAGTGAGGAGGCGACTCCGGGATGCTGGCCTTCTAGGCAGAGTTCCTCTGTCCAGTGCCTGGGTTCTTTTGCCCATCTTAATCTTTTCTTTTTATTGGCCAGTCTGAGATATGGCTTTTTCGATGCAACTCTGCCTAGAAGGCCAGCATCCCGGAGT
Organism: Oncorhynchus kisutch; assembly: GCF_002021735.2. Lineage (NCBI taxonomy): Eukaryota > Metazoa > Chordata > Actinopteri > Salmoniformes > Salmonidae > Oncorhynchus > Oncorhynchus kisutch. The sequence continues at coordinate 11,071,169 of NC_034196.2, forward strand.
CGCCTCCTCACTGTTGACGTTGAGACTGGTGTTTTGCGGGTACTATTTAATGAAGCTGCCAGTTGAGGACTTATGATAGTTGAGGCATCTGTTTCTCAAACTAGACACACTAATGTACTTGTCCTCTTGCTCAGTTGTGCACCAGGGACTCCCATTCCTCTTTCTATTCTGGCTACACAGATCTCATACACAGCCTTAATTTCTCAGAACAAGAATAGACTGACGAGTTTCAGAAGAAAGGTCTTTGTTTCTGGCCATTTTGAGCCTGTAATCAAACCCAGAAATGCTGATGCTCCAGATACTCAACTAGTCTAAAGAAGGACCGTTTTATTGCTTCTTTAATCAGGACAGTTTTCAGCTGTGCTAACATAATTGCAAAAGGGTTTTCTAATGATCAATTAGCCTTTCAAAATGCTAAACTTGGATTAGTTAACACAACGTGCCATTGGAACACAGGAGTGATGGTTGCTGATAATGGGCATCTGTACATCTACGTAGACATTCCATAAAAAATCAGCCATTCCCAGCTACAATAGAAATGTACAACATTAACAATGTTTTCACTATTTCTGATCAATTTGATGCTATTTTAATGGACAAAAAAAAGCTTTTCTTACAAAAACAAGGACCTTTCTAAGTGACCCCAAACTTTTGAACGGTAGTGTAAGTATTCAGAACCTTTATCCAGTACTTTGTTTAAGCACCTTTGGCAGCGATTACAGCCTTTTTTGGTATGATGCTAGAAGCTTGGCACACCTGTTCTCTGCAGATCCTCTCAAGCTCCGTCAGATTGGATGGGGAGCGTAGCTGCACAGCTATTTTCAGGTCTCTCCAGACATGTTCGTTCGGGTTCAAGTTTTAGAGAAATGTAATCATTGAATATTGTAAGAGCCTTCATGGTCTGCTTATATGCCTCCTTTATCTATCCTACAGTTCTGACTTGGTGTACAATGTTCTGAATTTTGTCACTGTACATTTCAAAAGTGGTGGACAACTAGTTATGGCTACCTCCAACCTAGCTCGCTCATTGATGTCTTAAAATTATGTATTTGCCTCTTTTCCGCTTGTCGTCCCCTTATGCCATAGTTTGTACATCTCAATTGTCAGTAGAAAACACATTTGTTTTTGCAAGTCAGCCATGATTATTTTTGAAAGGCAGTAAATGAGGCTGAATTATCTGTTTTGCTTCCACACAAGGTTCCGCTGATTGCCAGGTGTGGCAGTGGTAAGGTGTTGGGACTGATGTTGGTACTCCGCAGTTGGGAAAGCTTTATGTGAGCCCTAACAGTTTGTGGGCACCATTTGTCAGTGGTGGATAAAGTACCCAATTGTCATACTTGAGTAAAAGTTTTGATACCTTAATAGAAAGTTACAAGTAAAAGTCACCCAGCAAAATACTACTTGAGTAAAAGTCTAAAAGTATTTGATTTTAAAATATACTTAAGTATCAAAAGTAGAATAAATAAATATATTTCAAATTCCTTATATTTTCTGTTTGCCCCAAGATTTACATGCTAAAATTTCCAACTCTTATAAGACCCTTTATAAAAGGCAGCAAATTGTTCTTAGTGACCAAGAAAGATTTCTTCCCCCTCACTCAGTTCATTTTTGTTTTTAGTGTGTTTGATATAGTAGTGAACTCTACAGTAAACAGTCTTATCTGTTAATGTATGGCTTGGTGAATGGTGTCTAAGGGTCTTGCTGAATATAGTTCAGCTGGCAGACCTTTGTACAGGTTGCTATGCGTTGAACAGGCTTCAGTCACTTCTATAGACATCTGTTTGAGTATCATAGTTCATAGTGACGAGGTCATGGGATTGATAAGTCAAACAAACCTTTGGTTAGCTCTCCTATCATTTCACTGAATTGCCATCAAAAGGCTTGTTTCATATCACCCACAGTAGTAATACCACCTCTGTGCTGGAGGTTTCAACGAGGAGTTTAAATAAACAAAAAAAAATGTAATATTCTTGCAAAACATATTTAATTCTGACATACAAAATTCCATCCTTCATACTTGTTCCTTTAAAAACATTTCCAATGACTCTTATTTACATAGAGCAGCATAGTGAACACGGTAAAACATTTTAAATCATCAACAGGAGCAGACAGAATGTGTATTTCTAAGGTTCCAGTCCCAAGTAAATTCCTGCCATTCCCACCCCTTTAAAAATGGAAGGATTTGAACTCAATACACCCACATTCCAGAATGAGCTCAGAACAAACATGGTGCAAATCCTGAAGGGACTTAAAAATACCAGTCTATTCTGAAGTCATATCACTTAACATAAATCAACTTAAAGAACTCAGTACAAGAGATGTGATGTGAAAGTACAGACATTTTGATTCCAAATCTATTTGTTAAAAATCATTGAAAGTTTCATCGTAAACATTGTTCTTCCAATTATTTTGACCTGCATCACACATAACAGTGTACATAGTTTTACCAGTTAATGTAATGGCTTATCCCAACACACAGTGGGGTCCAGAATTACTGGATCCCTTGACAAAGAGGGGCAAAATACACTGTATAAAATAAATACTGAGCTATATTGCATGAAATGTATATTTTACACTAATACAATTGCTCAGAGATATATATATATATATATATATAATACTTGTTAAACAATCTCAAAAAGATAAGGGACAAAATGATTGGATCCTCTGTTTTCAATAGTCCAGCATCCCTGTGTTTGTCCATCCCTTTTTAAGGATAACGACACAATTCACAGTAGGGCTGAGGTATTTTCTGCATGCACATTGTTCTTTCGAAGGCTAAACCCACCATTGGTGTGCGTGGGCAAAGACTACTATTTTCATGTCTTATGACAATAGCACTGGTTCCTATCCAAGTGCCATTGCCGTTTAGCAAACTTCAGGCGGTGCTATGGTCTATTGAATATTGAAAACATGGGATCCCTCAATTTTGACCTCAACTTTGAGATTTTTTTTTATTACTTGTTAAACAAGATCTTTGTCTGAGCAATTGTATTAGTACAAAATATAATTTATACATTTTTTGAGCATAGAATAGAGACCAGTTTGAATTTTTCGTTTTTTTACTAATCTTTATCAAGGGATCCAATAATTCCAGAACCCACTGTAGATCAAGTACAAAAGCTAGATATTAATTATGTTCTTCTCTTGGTTCAGTCAACATCTACACTGAGATATGCCTGTTAATTAAACCTGCTTTGCAATCAGTAAATGTCACATCTGAATATTCTAGTTCTGATAATCCAGAGTATACAACCCCCATCCCAAAACGTATTTATTTTTCTTATTGCTTTTGTTCCCCCGAGCATGGCGAGACTGGCCTGGCCTGAAAAAAAAAAATATATATATATATATATACATTTCATTTTCGGGAACAGCCCTTTCTCTGAACAAAAAACACTTTACTCTAAGGATGACGGCTTTTCAGTAGTACGGTCTAATATCCTCATATCCTGCATAACTTGGCCACTCTGGGAACATCCCATGGGAGCATCTAGGACTTCCATAGAAGTCGAATTGAATTCCAAGATCAAACGAGTGTCTCTGCTGGTTATTGCTGAAGCTGCCCTGGCCGTCCATCTTCAGAGCAGACCAGATGATCCTGTAGTTTCGGCCCTGGTTACCGTCCCAGTATGTCTGGCCATTGACTTTGTAGCAGATGGCAAACTCTATGTGCTTGTGCGGCCTCAGCTCAGCTGGAAGGGAAACCTTGAAGGCGAAGGTGTCATAGTTCGAGCCTGTGTAGGTGTCCTTCAAGTACTGGCACTCCAAGTCTGTGTAGCTTTTCCAAGTGTCAAAGGTTACACGCACCTTGACAGACTTCTCAAAGGACAGGTTTTTGACTTTCACGGTTCCAGACAGTGCCTTCTCTTTCAGCATGCAGTGCTCTAGGCAGACAAGCTCAGTCTCCAGACGCTGACGGAACAGCAGGTAATCAGAGGAGGGCTGGGTGAAGCCCATTATCAGTTTGTCCTCCTCATTTGGTAACTTGAGTGAAGAGCTGAACAGCTCTGTGATGTTGAGTGGGATGTTAATAGTGTCAAAATGAGAAAAGAACTTCACCTTGGTGAGGGCCAGGCCCTTGTGGTCGGCGAAGGACACTCGCCTTTTAGGTTTCCCATTCTTCTCATGAAGCAAATCTGGTTCAGTCTGCATAGGAGGGGCAGAGGGTTTGAACTGCATGCAGGGCTTCAGACAGGGTCGTAGTGGTTGTAGTGATTTCGGGGACCTCGTGTAGCAGAAGTCATCGTTTGACAGGTAGAGCGGCATGGCCAATTCAATCGGCATGGTGGACTTGTGAGGAAAGAGGCTGAATAGACTGAGGGGAAAAAAACAAAGATACCAGAACATTGTCATTCATCCAGTTGCTTCAAACAATGTTTGACAGAATACACATTCTCTTGTGAAATGTATACAGTATCTTTATTGCTGAATTTGCATGTGAAACATTAAGCAACCGTAGGCTAAGTGCATGGCCAGAGCAAACATTGCATAAATTTCATCAGCTGATAGATCAACTCCCAAGTTACTCATGTTCAGCCAACCATCACATGCATTTGATTGTCTGCCGTATAATATCACTGTTTAAGTTGTCAAAAGGTCTTCTCTAACCTTGCCCAATGTGTATAATCATGGGTATGCCTTAGCATTTGTACAATCCATCATGCAATAATTTGGAAAAGGGAAGGTGATCATGTATAGCCTTATCCTGAAATGCTGTGGGGTGGGGTGGGGGTTCTTCTGAAATGCTAAATGAGTTTGTCTCCATAATATCCACAGTTCTTGTACTTGACTTATTTTATTGGATAGCCTTGTCTTGAGGTGAGGCATAGGCACGCAACTGATATCTGACAGAAATAGAGTTAAGGAAGTATTTAAGTATGATGGTATCCACAAGTTCATCTGACTCTTGGGAAGTAAATAAAGGGCCTCATTGCCAAAGTATCACTTTAAAGCCAATTTTTACTGCACTAAACTTGTCTCACTTTACTAACATGAACTTCAGAACTGAAACGCTACAGATCATTACTTACTCAGTGTTACACACATGCTGTCCTTTAATTTCTAATATGCCAAACAAGGGCAATTTAGCAGACAATTTTATCCAGTGCAACTTACAGTTGTGATTCCCTACATTTGCATACTGGACCCGCGTGGGAATCGAACCCATAACCCTGGTGTTGCAACTGAGCAACACAGGACCCATAATTGTCTCTCTTTCTGGTTTCAGTTTTTCTGACAGTTCATTGTGAAACAAAAAACACGGTACACTAACTAGCCAATAAACTATACCCAACATTACATGTTAAAGCTTGCGAATAGCCATTGATATGATGGTGTTGCTTAAGGATTTGCCTAATCAGCAAATGTTTTGCCATTCATTCACACTACTTGGCGATACTTTATTAAATCTCGATTCAGAAGCCCGCATTGTCTTATTATCTCCTGTTCTAGTTGCAAGTAGAACCCCAATAATGAGGTAACATTCATAAGAAAGATATTAAAAGCACTTTTTGCAGAGAGTGAGGAGACATTTTAGCTAGCAGACATTTCACGTTTCCAAATTCTTTCCACAAACTATCCAGTTTTTTAAAAATGACAATGCCGCGGCCACGCAACCCAAGCAAAGATCTACACACATGCAAGACGCATCTCACTTAATACAAAAAGTGGATTTAAGATTTTCCTGGATATTTTCTTTTTTTTGGCGTTCCGCCTGCAACTGGAAACAGATGTTTATAATACACCGCAGCTTTCTGAATCAAGAACGAAGAAAGTACCGGCAAGTAAAGGTTAGTTGAATGTTGCATGACTGCATTGTTTTATGGGCCATATTCAGAGACTATTTATTCTCGACCTCAGAGGCATGAGTTCCTTGGCTATGAACTAACTCAATGTTATAGACTACCACTGCGAATTGGATTACAATTCTGCAAAAGTGATAATTTTATTTATCTAACGTTAGTCATGAAACAAGCTTACCTTGTGCAATTGGTTTGTAACATTTGCAATGAATTCAGGAAGGGTTGACATGATAGGCTACGTCTACTAGTCAGAAATCACCATCTCAGCGGTGAAAGCTCCTCTTCCTTGCCGTTTATATGTAGGCTATATTCAATTTTGCTGCAATGCTACTCTACTATTGCTACAAATCAAAAGTAAATAGCAACTTCAAACTGTATCCAGATTCGGTCATTCCACCGTTTCAAACACCAGACTGGGTTCAAGTGAACATGTAGGCCTACCTGTAGCCAATCACAAGTGGGCCGTGGAGGAGCGCTCGGTGAATCGTCAACTTGGTGAAAGAATATCTAGAGATAGTCGAATGACCGCTCTAACGATGGAAATACATGTCCTCAAAGATCGAAGACAGGCAAGATCAGGCGGGACCATTCTAGCAAATGAGAGGGCAGTTTTGCTCGTCAACAACTGGCACAACACCAATATAGTATTTTTTTGTTGTAAATTGCCGGAATGCCACGTGCGTCTGATTAACAACCTAACCATTTGTATTTATTATGGATCCCCGGCAGCAGGTACTCTTCCTGGGGTCTAGCAAAATTAAGGCAGTTTATACAATTTAAAAAACATTACAATACATTCACAACACACTGTGTGCCCTCAGGCCCCTACTCCACCAGTACCACATTTATACAGTACTAAATCCATGTGTATGAATAGTGCGTATGTTATTGTGTGTGTATGCATGTGTCTGTGCCAATGTTTGTGTTGCTTCGCAGTCCCCGCTGTCCCATATGGTGTTTTTGTAATCTAATTTTACTGCTGTCATGATTTACTTGATGTGGAATAGAGTTCCATGTAGTCATTCTTGTGGCATGTCTTGTGAGGTATGCACATAACTTCTATTCGATCAAATAAGCCTCACGTAGCAAATTAGGAATTACATTTTTTGTTGACTAAATTCGACACTCATTGACTATCATAAAAAAATCCTCACTTCTTGGTCTTATTATCGTGGACAGATTTTAAGCTGAGCAAACCCTCTCGCTTCTCATCTTACTTTCTGTCTATGTCCTAAAGCTAAATCAAAGCTGGTGGATCAATGAAGATGTACCACTGTTTACCATTACTTTTTTGTTGTCACAGTTCCAGTCTGCTTAAGCATTTTAAGGCAAGGCTGCCCAATATTGGACTAAAGTAGCCTAACGTTACTCATCTTAGTCCAAGGATCTTACATGTTCTGTTTAAAGGGTGAATTGGCTCTGGAAGCCAAAACAGCCTAATTCACCATCTAAAGGTTTATCGTTGTTCAATTGCGGAATGGTACTAGCAACATAAATCCCTCTACTTTCATATCACATCAATCATTTCACAAATGCAAAATACACACTTACTGTACTGTATACAGTTGCAGCCTACAGTATTTTTCAGGGACAACGGGGACAACCTTCTGTTTTTAGAAAAGTATTTCTCTCTGATATTAAAGATAAGGTCCTGATGTTTCCAAAACCATACCACAAGCAATGCGTGTTAATATTCAGACCATGCCTCACGGCTCTTAACAAATCTCATCCCCTACAGAAGACACTTTTATTCAATGATTTATGTGTAATGTAATGGGATTAAGTGCTAGGGCAGAGATACCTGGATATACAGTGCATTCGGAAAGTATTCAGACCACTTGTCTTTTTCCACATTTTGTTACATTACAGCCGTATTCTAAAATGGATTAAATTAATGTTTTCCTTCACCAATCTACAAACAATACCCCCAAATGACAAAGCAAAAACAGGTTCTTAAACATTTTTGCAAATATGTTTCAAATAATAAACAGAAATACCTTATTTCCATAAGTATTCAGATCCTTTGTTATGACACTGGAAAATGTAGCTCAGGTGCATTCTGTTTCCATTGATCATCTTTGAGATGTTTTACAACTTGATTGGAGTCCACCTGTGGTAAATTCAATTGATTGGACATGATTTGGACAGGCACAAATATAAGGTCCCACAGTTGACAGTGCATGTCAGAGCAGAAATCAAGCCATGAGGTCTAAGGAATTGTTGCAGCCTTGAAGGTCCCCAAGAACACAGTGGCCTCCATCATTCTTAAATGGAAGAAGTTTGGAACCACCAAGAGTTTCCTAGAGCTGGCCGCCCGGCCAAACTGGGCAATCGGGGGAGAAGGGCCTTGGACAGGGAGGTGACCAAGAACCCGATGGCCACTCTGACAGAGCTCCAGAGTTCCCCTGTAGAGATGGAGAACCTTCCAGAAACACGACCATCTCTCCAGCACTCCACCAATCAGGCCTTTATGGCACTCCTCAGTAAAAGGCACATGACAGCCAACTTGGAGTTTTTCAATAGGCACCTAAAGGACTCTCAGTCAATGGGAAACAAGATTCTCTGGTCTGATTAAACCAGGATTGAACTCTTGAGCCTGAATGCCAACCATCATGTCTGGAGGAAACCTGGCACCGTCCCTACGGTGAAGCATGGTAGTGGCAGCATCCTGCTATGGGGATCTTGTTCAGCGGCAGGGACTGGAAGACTAGTCAGGATTGAGGGGAAGATGAACGTAGCAAAGTACAGAGTGTTGAAAACCTGCTCCAGAGCGCTCAGACTGGGGCGACGGTTCACCTTCCAACAGGACAACGACCCCAAGCACACAGCCAAGACAACACAGGAGTGGCTTCGGGACAAGTCTCTGAATGTCCTTGAGTGGCCCAGCCAGAGCCCGGACTTGAACCCGATCGAACATCTCTGGAGAGACCTGAAAATAGCTGTGCAGTGATGCTCCCCATCCAACCTGACAGAGCTTGAGAGGATCTGCAGAGAAGAATGGAAGAAACTCCCCGAATACAAGTGTGCCAAACTTGTAGTGTCATACCCAAGAAAACTCAAGGCTGTAATCGCTGCCAAAGGTGCTTCAACAAGGTACTGAGTAAAGGGTCTGAATACTTATGTCAACTTAGTATTTCATTTTTATATATATTTGCAAAAATGTAGTATTTCATTTTTATATATATTTGCAAAAACCTGTTTTTGCTTTGTCATTACGGGATAATGTGTGTAGATTGATGTGGAAAAAGTGATTTAATCATTCCGATCCTTCTCACTTCTCCTCCTCAGAAGAGGAGGAGGAATGTCGTTACAGAAACACCCACCAACAAAGGACCAAGCAGCGTGGTAAAGGGCAGCAGCAGCAGCGGAAAAGAACACAGGACTCCTGGACATGGGAGGAGATTCTGGACGGCAAAGGACCCTGGGCACAGCCAGGGGAATATTGCCGTCCCCAAAGCAGAGCTGGAGGCAGCGAAGGCAGAGAGGCGCTGGTATGAGGAGGCAGCACGGCAGCGCAGCTGGAAGCCCGAGAGGCAACCCCAAAAATGTCTTGGGGGGTGGCACACTGGGAGTGTGGCGAAGCCAGGTAGGAGACCTGCACCAACTTCCCGTGCTTACCGGAGAGAGAAGGACTGGGCAGGCACCGTGTTATGCGGTAGAGCGCACAGTTTCCCCAGTGCATGTGCATAGCCCAGTGCGGTACATTCCAGCTCCTCGTATCGGCCGGGCTAGAGTGGGCATCGAGCCAGGTGCCATGAAGCCGGGTCTACGCATCTGGTATCCAGTGCGTCTCCTTGGGCCGGCGTACATGGCACCAGCCTTAGGCATGGTGTCCCCGGTTCGCCAGCACAGCCCAGTGCGGGCTATTCCACCTCGTCGCACTGGCCTGGCTACTCGGAGCATTCAACCAGGTAAGGTTGGGCAGGCTCGGTGCTCAAGAGCTCCAGTGCGCCTGCATGGTCCGGTCTACCCAGTGCCGCCTCCACGCACCAGCCCTTTGGTGGCAACCCCCCGCACCAGGTTGTCTCTCCGTCTTCTGCCTACAGGTGTTCCCGTCTGTCCCGAGCTGCCAGAGTCTCCCGTCTGTCCCGAGCTGCCAGAGTCTCCCGTCTGTCCCGAGCTGCCAGAGTCTCCCGTCTGTCCCGAGCTGCCAGAGTCTCCCGTCTGTCCCGAGCTGCCAGAGTCTCCCGTCTGTCCCGAGCTGCCAGAGTCTCCCGTCTGTCCCGAGCTGCCAGAGTCTCCCGTCTGTCCCGAGCTGCCAGAGTATCCCGTCTGTCCCGAGCCGCCAGAGTCTCCCGTCTGCCACACGGTACTGTTTCGGTTTCGTTCATGTTCACGTTTATTGTTTTGTATTTTCATAGTGTTCAGTTTATATCTTAAAATAAACGTTATGGACACTTACCAAGCTGCGCATTGGTCCTCCGATCCTTCTCGCTTCTCCTCCTCAGAAGAGGAGAAGGAATGCCGTTACAGCAGCCTTCATGGGTCCAATGTTTTAACCCGCATTGAGCCCACATCATGCCATATTGGTATGTTTAGTGGGAAAAGATGGGCTAATTTCTGGCAAAGTGAGGGCTGCCCTCACCAGATATGGACTGCATTTACATTTTAGACATTTAGCAGGCGCTCTTATCCAGAGTGATTTACAGTTAATAGATTCATCTTAAGATAGCTAGGTGGGACAAACACATATCACAGTCATAGTAAGTACATGTTTTCCTCAAGGTAGCTATCAGCAAGGTCAGAGCTAGCAAGGTGGAAAACAAAGTCAAGTGCGAGTGTTAGTTCACAAAATTATGTTTTTGTAGGGGGGTGGGTGCTGTGGGATTATTTAAGACTCTTTGAAGCGGTAGGGTTTCAGATGTTTTCAGAAGATGGGCAGGGACTCTGCTGTCCTAGCTTCAGGGGGAAGCTGGTTCCACCATTGTTGTGCTGCCTTCCCGTAGGGGTGGGAGGGCCAAGAGACCAGAGATGGCAGAATGGAGTGCTTGGGTTGGAGTGCAGATTTTGAGCACATCCTGAAGGTAGGGATGGGCAGTTCCTCTTGCTGCGCCGTAGGCAGGTACCATGGTCTTGTAGTGGATGCGAGCTTCGACTGAAAGACAGTGGAGTGTGCGGAGGAGCGGGGTGACATGGTATGTTGTAGAGCATGATCCTGCAGGAGCGAACTAGGTAAAATACTCAACTGAGAGAGTGGTGTGGAGCCTTGCTCTCTTTCCTTCCTCGAACAACTCTGCACAATCGTCTTTGTTTCACCAATGGTCTTCGTTCTTCGCACAAAAAGCTTTTTGCACAAATTTGTTTACATCCCTTCTAGTGAGCATTTCTCATTTGCCAAGATAATCCATCCGCCTGACAGGTGTGGCATATCAAGAAGCTTTGACATTGTGTTTGTCACACAACACAATGTCACAGATGTCTCAAGTTTTGAGAGAGAATGATATTGACATGCTGACTGCAGGCATGTCCACCAGAGCTATTGCCAGATAATTAAATGTTAATTTCTCTACCATAAGCCTCCTCCAACGTCGTTTTAGAGAATTTGGCAGTATGTCCAACTGGCCTCAGAACCGCAGACTAGTATGGCGTTGTGTGGGTGAGCAGTTGCTGATGTCAACGTTGTGAACAGAGTTCCCTATGGTGGCAGTGGGGTTTTGGTATGGGCAGGCATAATCTACGGAAAACGGGCACGATTGCATTTTATCAATGGCAATTTCAATGCACAGAGATACCGTGACGACATCCTGAGGCCCATTGTTGTGCAATTAATCCGCCGCCATCACCTCATGTTTAAAGCATGATAATGCACGGCCCCATGTCGCAAGGATCAGTACTCATGGAAGCTGAAAATGTCTCAGTTCTTCCATGGCCTGTCACTCATTGAGGATGTTTGGGATGCTCTGGATCGATGTGTACGACAATCAACTGCCTGATCAACTCTATGCGAAGGAGATGTGTCACGCAGCATGAGAAAAATAGTGGCCACACCAGATACTGACTGGTTTTCTGATACACACCCCTACTTTTGGGGGGTATCTGTGACCAACACATGCATATCTGTATTCCCAGTCGTGAAATCCATAGATTAGGGCCTAATTTATTTATTTCAATTGACTGATTTCCTTATATGAACTGTAAATCAGTCAAATCTTAGAAATTGTTGCATGTTACATTTTATATTTTTGTTCAGTATAATAGCAAATTGCTTCTCAAAGGTGAAGAGCACACCTCCCGGTACTAATTGCCTATGAGAGGAGAAACCACGCCCTCTCCAATATAGCCTTTGATTACCAAAACAACAACAGCGCAAATTGCCCTGCCCCTTACTCCTAGGACGCAGTTCACATGCGCAGGTTTGAAAACGAGCTCTTTCTGGAGGAATTTTCTGGAGAAATCCAATCGGGTTAACTCCATAAATTTGGCTCCCTTCTCCTTTAAGAGAATGGTGCCTCCTCATGCCAGCCTGTGCTGCTGACATGGAGGCCCACTCCCTTTAAAACCAAACACCAGTGAAAAGAGGGAAGGGGAAGTGGAAAAGGGGGCGGGGGCAGGGGAAGAAAAAAAGGGGAGTGGGAAGGGAGAGGGGGTTGGGAGAAAGGGGGAGGGGTGTAGGCAACCAAAGAAGCTAGCAGGCTCAGCTAGGCTATGTTAACAGGGCCTACCAGCACCACGGGACACACAACAAACTATCTAGCGCAGCACCAAACTAATCTTATCGACAATGGGAAGGGACACTAGGAGGGGAATTTCAACTATCCACAAAGGGGAAAGACAAAAGCACACCACAAACCAAATAAAGGCTAGGACTCCACACCAGCAGGTCAGGCTAAGCTAACCAGCTAGCAGGCCTGCCAGCCAAGAGGCCTCACAACAAAAACAAACAAAACACACAAACCAAAAGGAGGGACAAACTAGGGGTTAAAACCAGCGAAACTGAGATGGTTGGGGTAAAGGGGAATGAGGGGACAACAAAAACACTGACCAACCATACCTGCCAAATGTAAGGGACGAGAAAGCTAGCAAGCCTCACCAGCAGGCCAGGCTAGGCTAACCAGCTAGCTAGTAGGCCAGCCAGCAAAAAGGTCCCTCAGTTGACAACACAAAACAACAAGAAACTGAAACAATGGGCAATTTGTGGGATAAACTAAGGGTACAAGATGGGTGGGGTCAAAAGGGGATAACGAAAGACTATCAAACAATGCCTGTCACGCCTAAGGGGCCAGGAGGCTAGCAGGCCAATCCAAGTTAAAGTTAGCAGGCCGGCAAGCCAGAAAGCCACCCCAGCTAGCAGACAACACAAAACTGAAGACTGTGGGAGGAGCTAAGGGAAGACTATAGGATACACGGGGGGAGGGGAGATGCAAAACAGGAGAAGCAAAAGGGAAAACAAAAATTGAATTAATAAAGAAAAAGGACAAGAGGGCCTTAACTTAACTCCACTACCAAAACCACCACCTAACCCAGGACCAAAGAAAACAATGGTGAAACAGAACAAGAGTAATACATTTAACAAAAATAACTTGGAACACAATTTCCCGGGCACCCTCCGGCTTATGATCATCTCTCTGATCAAATGCAGCAACTGTTAAAGAAACTACACTTGATCTTAGCCAAAAGGCCGAGAAGCTAACTTACTTCATACTGGACACAGACTTCATCATTGGCAGTGTACAATATATCTTTTTTAAACATTACACAACAGAACACTTAAACTGGAATGATACTCTCAGTAACGGTTGCACAAGAGGGAACGTGTGACCATAGAACTACACCCATGTATCCCTGTCCTTTGCTTTCGTCAAGCCCACCAAAGCCAAGGGACATGCTACTGAGGGGCTATTTTAGGCTCACAGTCTGACAAGTTCAGAGTCTACCTCGGCTGACTGCCAGTGCAAATGTTTGGCTTATCACAAACCTGGGCCACTTTGAACTTCACCAGGCTGCTGATAAATTACTGGATCAATATTGACATGTGGCCCATATATCTGCCAAACACACTCTGCCTATTTCATAATTTTGTGTGACAAAATGGTGCTAGTTAGTTAGGATGGTGCTAGTTAGTGAGAACCTCACCTGACTGGACCAATGTAATGCTGAGAGGGAGGTTGCATGTTTTGGAGACAAAGAAACATTTATTTCTGAATAGAGCAATTCGCTATGGAGACATTCAATTATTTGAATCTGCTCTCTTGTGAAATGCGCCTTTGCTCTTGTGAAATGCGCCCAGTTTTGCCCAGTGTGGGCAGCCCAAAGGTGCTTTATTCTGTAGCTAGAGGATTCCTGATATCTCCAGGAGCCCTCTCCTAAGGCTTCAATTTTAGTTTTACCTGTGCCAGCTTCCTGAGGGAGTTCTGGGGTAAACTCCAGAACACCATGAACACCCAGGGGTCCCTGACAGCAATGTTTGAGGTGACCAAGCTGATGGATAATAGCATTAAAACCATTATTATTCGTATGTACAAAGAAATTGTAGAACCGGAAGACGTTGCAGTGTGGCTGGGCAGGTACTGCAATGTGAGGGGGCCCCTGGTCCAGGTGAAGGATCCCGATGGGATCTGGACAGGGGCCTGGAGGGTCACTGTCCAGCAGAGGGAGGATCTTGGGGGCTATGGTGGTTGAAAGCCATCCCATCCACCATAATCCTCGGAGAGAACAGGGGCCATGTTCACTACCAGGACCAGCCCAAGCTGTGCTGTAAGTGTGATGAACATGGCCACCTAGCAGACGCCTGCGACAAGGTGGTCTGCATGAAGTGCCGGGAGGTGGGCCAACGCTACGAGGAATGCACGAACGGAAGGTCATGCAACCTCTGTAGCGAGCGGTCCCACCTCATCTGCGGCTGTGGAAGTTGCGGTGGTGGAAGAAGTGGGAGGAGAGGAAAAAACCCTCCCCACCCCAATCCCCCTGACCCAGACTGCTGTGACCCCTAAAGGAGAAAGGGCCGAGAAAGACGGCTCCGGAGAGTTTGAGCGAGAGCTCCCCAAGTGAGTCAAACAGCATGGGGACGGTGTCAGGAGATACAGGAGACGTGGGGAGATTCTGGAGGAACACCTTCCCCACGAAAAATAAATACTGAGGAGCTCTCCGACCCCTGAACAGGGTGAGGAAAAAAAGGGCAAGTTGGAATGGGAGAGCTCCCAGGGGGAGGAAGAATCTAGAACATCCCCCCCCCCCAACCAAATCTCCTTTTTAAGTCCTGTTTTAACCTCCTCTCCCTGCCATCCCCTTTACCCCGGAGGGAGAGAGAAAGTACCTGGAAAGTAACCCCTTTTAACTGTTCAAAATGCCTTCTTTTCTTTTAGCACTGTTTTTACTCACTCCTTACAACTATTAATGTAAGGAGTGTAAAAACAGAGACACAGGCACAGTTGGTTTTATCCTTTTTAGAAAGGTTTAACTCAGATGTGTTTTTATTACAGGAGTGCGGTCTACCCTTTTTGTCCTCTTACAGTAAATGGCAGGATAAGTGGCAGCACGGGCCCTCCATTTGGAGTGGTTCCAATTTTAACAAAAAATGACGGTGTTGCCATTTTAATCAGGACCCCACAGGTGGTGGTGAGGGGGAGCACGGTGGTGGTTAGTGGGTGTTCTCTTTTAGCCAATTGCACTTTTATGAAGAGGGATTTTAATGTGCTAAATGTGTATGGTTTTAACGATAAACATGACCGGTGCGCAATTTTAGAGGGCCTGCAGTCCCACATGCTAGGGAGGGATCCTCTAGTTGTGGGTGGAGATTTTAACTGTGTTTTAAGTAGAGCAGATAGGAGAGGGGCGGGAGAGGATTTGAAGGTAGATAGGTCAAGTGTTTTATTGCAAGGGTTGTGCAGGGATTTTAAACTGACTGACTGTTTTAAAACCCTGCATCCAAGAGAGGAGGGCTTCACCTGGACCAGTGGTGACGGCACCAGAGCCTCTCGCATTGACTATCTGTTTACCCGGGACTGTCCCCCAACTGATGCTAGAATAACCCCTGCTTTCTTCTCAGATCACGTAATGCTGACGTGCACCTTTTCACTAACTTCGGGTGTGGGAAGAGGGCCCTGGAAACTGAACTGCTACCCTTTAGAAAATGATAGAGTAGTTAGTCAGTACAGGAAGCAGTTCAGCCAGTGACAGACGCTATAGGACTTCTTTGACACACGAGCACAGTGGTGGAAATGGTGAAGGGTAGGACGAGGACCTTCTTTAGAGAGATAGGAAAGAAGAAAAGTAAGGAACCATGGTGGGACTGCAGAGGCGACTGGAAAGGTATTTTAATCTAGGTCAACAGGGCTTTGATTTTAACCATGAAATTAAAGTAAAAAGGGAAATGGCATTTTAGGAGAACAGAAAAGTAAGGGGGTTATTTTAAGAAGTAAGGAAAGGGAATTAGAAGAAGAAGTTTTAAAGAAAATAGTAAGGGTAGGACAATGACCGGTTTAAAAACATACATGTTGTTTTAAAAACATATACAGAAGGAATAAAATAAGTTGTTGAGGATTTTTATGGGGAACTGTTTGGAGTAAAAGACGTGTGTGAGGAAACCAGGGGGGATGTTTTAACATATATTGACAGTACCTTACCCAACACAGACGACCTAACAAAAGACCTGACGATGACAGAAATTGACAAAGGACTGAGACATTTTAAGAGGGGTAAGTCACCGGGGGAGGACGGCCTCCCTTTGGAGTTTTACCTGACTTTCTGGGATGTTGTAGCCGACGAACTTCTGACTGTTTTTATGTACTTTGAAAAACATGACAGACTAACGGACAGGTTTAGAGTAGGTATCATGACACCTTTATATAAGAAAAATGACAGGACAGACCTTAGAAACAGGAGACCGATTACCCTTTTAAATTTTGATTGTAAACTTTTTACTAAGGATTTAACACTCAGAATGTCTTCTGTTTTAGGGGAAGTGATCCACCCGAACCAAACCTGTGCCATTCCCGGAAGGAAGATCACAGACAGCCTGGTACAGATCAGAGATGCCATCTGTTATGCGAGAGACAGAAACATGCGGCTTGTAGTCCTAAATTTAGATTTCGAAAAAGCTTTTGATCAGGTCTCGCACCAGTACTTCTTCAAGGTACTGCAAAAATGGGCTTCCCGGACAGGTTCTTAGCTTGGGTGAGACTGCTGAATGGGGATATCACCAGCAAAATCCAATGGGCATTTGTCAAAAGCAGTGGGAGTACACTGCGGCGTCCGTCAGGGCTGTTCGTTATCTCCTCTTCTGTTTATGGCCTGCATCAAACCACTGGCACAGGTCTTGCAAAGGGACCAACGGATCAGTGGGGTGGGTATCCCGGGGAGTGGGGGGATGACCGCCAAGTGCATTTTTTACATGGACGACGTCAACATTTTATGCACCGACCTTTTATCTGTCGACAGGACCCTGAACAGGACTGACTGGTATGGACGAGACAAGACAGAAGCCCAATTCTTCGGACCGTGGGCAGACCCAGATTTGACCAGACTACCAATGACAGTTAAAATGACTGATGTAAGGGTACTGGGGGTAAAGTTTGACAGGAAGGGAGGAGGAAGCGGCAACTGGAGTGGGATCCTGGCGACTGTGCGGCTGGAACAGCTGACTTATTAGGGCAAGGTTTTAATCATTAAAGCTGTGATTTTACCTGTGTTTTTATTAATCAGTTCTGTTTTTATCCCCCAACGAACAACTCTTTTAGGTTTGGAGAAGATGCTTTTTTACTTCCTGTGGGGAAGCAAGTGGGAGAGGCTTAGGAGGGAGGTGGTCAAGAGGCCCAGGTCCAAGGGGGGGAAAGGCGCTACATCACAGCGCTACATCTCACTCTTGCTACCTCCCCGGTCAACAACAAGACCCAGGCCCTCGCGCGGTTCTGGCTGGGATCTTACCTCCGGACTTCGAGGCTGATCCCAGTCGACCTGCAAGACCCGGTCTCTTTCCTGCTCTCCACACACTATGTCCAGCTCTAGAAGTTTTTAAGACATTTTAAACTGGAAAAAGAGGCAGTTACGGTTTTAACTAAACACCGCTCTCTTCTCTCTCTTGTGCAGGAGCGGGAACCAGTGTGTCCAGTGCGCAGGCTTGCTACAGGTGAGCCCACAATGGTTTGGCGCAACGTGGCCCATCCTGCTCTGCTGAATCGGCACCGGGACCTGTCCTAGATGGCCGCCAACGAGATCCTCCCGGTCAGGGCCATTATTCACTCCCGGGGCATGGCGAGGACATCCGCGAGCCCCCGACCAGGCTGCGGCCAAGATGAGTCGTGAGGCACTTGATCTGGGAGTGCAGAGCCACCAGGGACCTGTGGAAGGAGGCAGGCCCCCTGAGCTCCCCATATCTGCCAGCAGGGGAGGACCTAACGCCCTAGCTCGTGCTGTATGGGGTGGGCCGAAGGCCTAATCCACCAAAGGCCTTCACTAAGCTCTGGCCCACCCTCACATGTCTGGTCCTTCCTCAACCTGCTGGTAGCAGAACGAGTAGAGACCACCCCCCAGGCAGTGGCCATGGTAGCCACGGAAGCCCCTGGTGTGGTACAGAAGAAGGGGGGCCTCGACCACAGACAAAAGGCCCCCCACTACACCCAAGGTCCCGGCTGCCACGGCTTGAAAGCGCTGCGGCGCCTAGGACGATGCGCCTAGGAGAGGGATCTCCTCTGGACCCTGAAGGACAGGACGGTTATTGATTCAGAAGAGCAGAAGGAGGACACACCCCATTCCTGTACAAAGGACCGAATACAGCTTTTAAACAGTGACTTTTTAACACATTTTCATGTCTTAAAAATGTTTTACTTTTGTTAAATCATCTGTACACATTTTAAATGGCTTTTACAGATTGGATGTTTACAAGAAAAATATATTTTATTCATAGTGGTTTCTACTGTTTTTAAATAAGCAACATGTGCTTTTTAACAAATTTAAATGTAATATTTAAATGCTGTTTTTATGCTTTTATTCAGTTTTTATGTGTATAAATGTACAAATATAAATGAGCTGTTTGTAAAGGAAATGTAATAATAAAACTTTTCCAAAATAAAAAAAAATGAAGGAAGTTAGATGTAGTTGGCAGAGCCAATGCTAAGTAGCGTTAGCGCAATGACTGCAAGTCTATGGGTATCTACTAGCATGCTAGCAGATACTCATAGACCTCCAGTCATTGCGTAGATACCCATAGACTTCCAGTTATTGCGCTAACATTACGTTGTAACATCTTGTTGTTGACCGGGGAGGTAGCAAGAGTGAGATGTAGCGCTGTGTAGTGGCTGCCCAGGAACAAGTAGAGGTCAGGCAAGCCTTTCCCCCCCACATTGACTCGTGAAACTACCTCTAACTTCCTTCATACTGGAAACAGAGACATAAAAAATGTTATCTACGAGTTCATCTGACTCTAGGGAATTCGTTAAGGGGCATCATTGTCAAAATCCCAAAGTAACCCATTAAATAAATGCATGTGACATGAGAAACTTAAGGTTTCTCTGTTAATAATATGTATATATATATACGCAACTGTTCAAAAGTTTGGGGTTACTTAGAAATGTCCTTGTTTTTGAAAGAAAAGCAAATTTTTTGTCCATTAAAATACTATCACATTTATCAGAACTACAGTAGACATTGATCATGTTGTAGACATTGATAATGTTGTAAATGACTATTGTAGCTGGAAATGGCAGATTTTTTATGGAATATCTACATAGGCATACAGAGGCCCATTATCAGCAACCATCACTCCTGTGTTCCAATGGCATGTTGTGTTAGCTAATCCAAGTTTATAATTTTAAAAGGCTAATTGATCATTAGAAAACCATTTTAATGATGTAAGTAGAGCTAAAAACTGTTGTGCTGATTTACAGAAGCAATAAAACTGCCCTTCTTTAGAGTAGACTAGTATCTGGAGCATCAGCAATCAGTCTATTCTTGTTTTGAGAAATGAAGGCTATTCCATGCGAGAAATTGCCAAGAAACTGAAGATCTCGTACACCGCTGTGTACTACTTCCTTCACAGAACAGCGCAAAATGGCACTAACCAGAATAGAAAGAGGAGTGGGAGGCCCCGGTGCACAACTAAGCAAGAGGACAAGTACATTAGAGTGTCTAGTTTGAGAAACAGACGCCTCACAAGTCCTCAACTGGCAGCTTCATTAAATAGTACCCGCAAAACACCAGTCTCAATGTCAACAGTGAAGAGGTTACCCCGGGATACTGGCCTTCTAGGCAGAGTTGTAAAGACAAAGCCATGTCTCAGTCTGGCCAATAAAAAGAAAATATTAAGATGGGCAAAAGAACACAGACACTGGACAGAGGAACTCTGCCTAGAAGGCCAGCATCCCGGAGTCACCTCTTCACTGTTGACGTTGAGGCTGGTGTTTTGCGGGTACTATTTAATAAAGCTGTCAGTTGAGGACTTGTGCGGCGTCTCACAACACACCTCCAGTCTGTGTAAGGGCTATTTGACCAAGAAGGAGAGTGATGGAGTGCTTCATCAGATGACCTGGCCACCACAATCAACCAACCTAAACCCAATTGAGATGGTTTGGGATGATTTCGACGGCAGAGTGAACGAGAAGCAGCCAACAAGTGCTCAGCATATGTGGGAACTCTTTCAAGCTTGTTGGAAAAGCATTCCAGGTGAAGCTGGGAGTGTGCAAAGCTGTCATCAAGGCAAAGGGTGGCTACTTTGAAGAATCTAAAATATTTGTTTAACACGCTTTTGGTTACTACATGATTCCATAAATGTTTTTTCGTAGTTTTGATGTCTTCACTATTATTCTACAATGTAGAAAATTGTAAAAATAAAGAAAACCCTTGATGTGTCTAAACTTTTGACGGGTACCGTATATATATACTACATGGTCAGAAGTATTTGGATACCTGCTCGTCAAACATCTCATTATAAAATCATGTGCATTAATATAGAGTTGGTCCCCTCTTTGCTGCTATAACAGCCTACACGATTTTGGGAATGCTTTCCCCTAGATGTTGGAACATTGCTGAGGGGACTTGCTTCCATTCAGCCACAAGGTCGGGCAGTCGGCCTTCCAATTCAGTCGGCCTGCCAGTCAAGTCCGTCCACACCGATCACGACAAACCATTGCTGTATGGACCTCGGGGGCATTGTCATGAGGAAACAGGAAGCGTTAAGATTTCCCTTCACTGGAACTAAAAGGGCCTATCCCGAACCATGAAAAACAGCCCCAGACCATAATTCTTCATCCACCAAACTTTACAGTGGGCACTATGCATTCGAGCAGGTGGCGTTCTCCTTGAATCTGCCAAACCCAGATTTGTCTGACTGCCAGATAGTGATGCGTGGTTCATCACGCCAGAGAACGTGTTTTCACTACTCTAGAGTCCAATGGCGACAAGCTTTACACCACTCCAGCCAACGCTTGGCATTGTGCATAGTTATCTTAGGCTTGTATGGGGCTGCTCGGCCATGGAAACCCATTTCCCGAGGCTCCTGACGAACAGTTATTGTGCTGATATTGCTTCCAGTGGCAGTTTGCTGCAACTGAGGACAGATGATTTTTACGCGCTACGCACTTCAGCACTCATCAGTTCTGTTCTGTGAGCTTGTGTGGCCTACCACTTCCCATCTGAGCCGTTGTTGCTCCTAGATGTTTCCACTTCACAATAACAGCACTTACAGTTGATCAGGGTAGCTCTAGCAGGGCAGAAATGTGACGAACAGACTTGTTGGAAAGGTGGCATCCTATGACGGTGTCACGTTGAAAGTCACTGAGTTCTTCATTACGGGTCATTCTAATGCCAATATTTTCAATGGAGATTGCATGGCTGTGTGCTCAATTTTATACACCTGCCAGCAACAGGTGTGGCTGAAATAGTCTAATCCACTCATTTGAAGGGGTGTCCACATACTTTTATATATATATATTCTATATACCCATTGATTCTTGAAGAACATAGTGGAGCTTAGTTCAACTGTCAAAACCCATCAGAACCCAAAATATATGCTTGTTTTACTCCAATGTTTGTAAACAAAGTAAATGTAAACAAACAATTTAGTCTCAAAACATGTTTACAACTATGCATTATAGCTCTTTCTATAAATTTTAGAGTTTAAACATTTCTCGAGCCCCATCCCTCAGCTTTTTTCGCCATAACAGTGGTGGGGAACACACTTTGTTATTGTTTCAACTGCTGATTTGATTTTTTATTTAACCTTTATTTAACTAGGCAAGTCAGTTAAGAACACATTCGTATTTACAATGATGGCCTAGGAACAATGACGGCCTAGGAACAACTGCCTTGTTCAGGGGCAGAACAACAGATTTTTATCTTGTCAGCTCGGGGATTCAATCTAGGAACCTTTCAGTTACTGATCCAATGCTCTAATCACTAGGCTACCTGCCACCCGATTGCTGCTTTAAGGAGGCCAAATGACAGTACAAGGACAGACTGGAGCAACGATTCTACGCTAGCGATTGCTCATCTGTCTGGAGAGGGCTTCAAAAGTGCACAAATTACAAACACAAAGCCCCCATATAGCAGGCGACTCCTACTGCTGAAAAAACTGAACCAGTTCTATTGCAGTTTCGAATCACAAAAGACTCTCAACTCTCAGGTTACTACCCCCCCTCCCCCAATCTACTACCAACTCCACCCTCCCCCATTTCTCTCCAGGCTCCTCTCTACTGTGCCATCCCAGACAACGTATAGAGACAGAAACAGACAGAGGAATTTACACAAAGTTTACATATATTATATACAAAAATGATAAGTGAACATAGAGAGCTGTATAAATTCCTCTCTGTTTCTGTCTCTATATGTTGTATATTGCTAGCAGCACCATATCACCAATAAAAGTTCTGGGTATGTGTAAATATAGTAACCGAATAAATGTGATTCTGATCTGGAATAAGAACATAGTCATACTGATTTTGAGTGATTTTAATGTTTCCTTCTTTCCAACTTTAATTTTTGTTTGCGTTGTCATTTTGAAAGACGTGGCTCTCTCTGACTTCATTATTGGTTCCTGTATATGTAGTCCATAGTATTTTAGCTCAAAGGTACTTTGAGACAAAACATGTTAGAAACGCGTACACTTCCCATCATCCTCAGCTGCCATAACGCAGACCAGGAAGAACCAAGGATGTGACGCTAATTCTTACATGGTACACAGTGGTTGTATTTTACAGGATCATAGCTGGGATTTTGGCTATAATTCTAACCGTATATTCGAAACAAAAACGAAGGTAAGATACTAGTTTAGGGTATGTAGTTAGCTGCAAAGACCGTTTGTTCGCGAGTCGAGGTTAGCTAATGCTAGCTATAATTTAGTATTTTTGACAGGTCGTTTGCTATTAATATTTCATCGCGGCCCAAAATGCGATAAAGAAATAAGACAATTGAAGCGTTGATGTTAATTTGGTTTGACAAGTTGGATTTTAGATTTTTGTTTAACAAGTGTGGAAGCATCTTTGTTTGTTTTGTTATTGAATTGTAATGTGAGCTGACATACCAGCTAAGACGTTGGGCGCGTTCGACATTGCAGCCGACTTTAAGTCAGGTCGAGACTGACTCTGATCTACACATCATACATCACGGTTTTGATGCTCTCGAACATGGCCAATGTGTAGAATTAGCTAGTTAGCAAGCAAGGCGGCGCTCTCTGCTCATTTGAGGGATTTTATGTTTCCATGCACGGGCGCTGTTCCAAGCGCTGTTATGGATTACTTTATTTAAAAACGGATCCGTTTTATTATCTTCAACATTTTAAGCTAACAAGGGGTAGGCCTATGCCTTTCCATTTTTCTAGCGATTAGGGAGTGACTGTTATTTATAATAAGGGTTCCATGGAGAAAATCGGACCTCTTCAGAAATTTAAATGGATGGCCCTCCCTATATTTTACCTAAACCCTCCCTGAATGCTTGAAAGTGACCTTCCCCTATATACCCCAAATAATAATTAAAACAAATTGGATAGCAGAAAACATGTCTCCTTAGAAATGCATCATTAGAAACTGTGGCTGTAAGCATTACATGGATTTTGATGGTACACAGGGCTGCGGGCCAGAAGGTTGTGGGTTCGCAGACCACAGTATGGGTGGAAACATATCCTTCATAGTAAAACATTGCATGAATCTATCATCATATTTGTAGGTCCGAGAAAAAAGGTCCTATTGCAGATCAGAACAGTGTTGCGGCGTCACTACAGCCTGGGGTTCGATCCCATAGGAGTCCCATAAGGCGGCGCACAATTGGCCCAGCGTCGTCCAGGTTAGGGGAGGGTTTGGCCGTGGAGGACTTTACTTGGTTCACTGAGCTCTAGGGACTACTTGTGGCGGGCCTGGTGCCTGCAGGCTGACTTCGGTCGTCAGTCGAACAATGTTTCCTCTGACACTTTGGTGGAGCTGGCTTCCGGGTTAAGCGAGGAGGTTATTTAAGAAGCGCGGTTTGGCGGGTCAAGTTTTGGAGGACGCATGATTCTACCTTCGCCTCTCCCGAGCCCGTTGGGGTTGCAGCGATGAGATAAGGTCGTAATCACGAAAAAGGGGATAACAATTACAAAAATAAAAATCTGAGACATCATTAGGAATCTGAGCCTGGTACTTTTCAAAAGTTAGGTCTACCAATGCAGAAAAATGTAAGCTTTAACTGCAGGCTACTCTTCTGTTGCTTCACGAGGTCACAAGTGTTTCGCTAAAAGCTGTCTGGGTTTAAACATCTTCTATTGTACAGAAATTGAATAGCTTAATCAATTGATAGTGACGGAATTAGATTACTTCCCAAGCAAATTTAATTTTTTGTCTTTTCTGTTATAGAAGGTTGTAGTTCAGCCTCTCAATGTTAAAGAAATGAAAAAAAGACATCACTTTATGCATCGGAGTCACTTCTTTCCAGGGTATTTTACAGCGTGTTTCTAGCATAAATCATTGCGGACCAAAGCGCTGTTATGGATTACTTTATTAAAACGGATCCGTTATATTTTCTTCAAAATTTTAAGCTAACAAGGGGTAGGCCTATGCCTTTTGCCATTTTCTTTAATTAAAGGTAGTCCTATGGCATACTTTCTCAATTCGAATCTTGGTTTTAACTTAACAGCCCTTATATGGAGGTAGGGCATTTAAAGAGTGGGTGGAGGAACTGACCGACAAATCTATGGATATAGCAGCCTATAGCCTAATATAGTCTGTCAAACAGGTAGGCCTACCTCATAATAGAAAGATATAGACTGTTTAAATGAATTATGCATACTCGAATTAGCCTGCTGTCCGTTAGTGATTGATTGTGACGAGCGGCTGCTGCTTCACGTTTCAGTACCACAATGTAAGTTATTCAAATCTGGCTTATTGTGAGGTCAATAACTCTGATAAATACATCATGTGCAAGAAACATTGTTTTTAATAAAAATTTATTATAGCAGTAGCAAGCTATGTAAGTTTAGCTCTGATCCTCCACTTCATGTTTAGCGCTCTCCTTCTCAAACTGAACATATGCTATACACCGAGTATACTAAACATGAGGAACAACTTCCTAATATTCAGTTGCCCCCCCCCACGCCCACCCTCAGAACATCCTCAATTCCTCGGGGCATGCAGTCTACAAGGTGTAGAAAGCATTCCGTAGTAGAGGTCGACCGATTAATCGGAATGGCCGATTTAATTAGGTGCGATTTCAAGTTTTCATAACAATCGGAAATCGGTATTTTTGGGCACCGATTTGCCCCAAAAAATTTAAATATTTTTTTTATTGATTTATTATGATTTTTTATACCTTTATTTAACTAGGCAAGTCAGTTAAGAACACATTCTTATTTTCAATGACGGCCTAGGAATGGTGGGTTAACTGCCTTGTTCAGGGGCAGAAAGACAGATTTTCACCTTGTCAGCTCGGGGGATCCAATCTTGCAACCTTACAGTTAACTAGTCCAACGCAATAACAACCTGCCTCTCTCTCATTGCACTCCACAAGGAGACTGCCTGCCTGTTACGCGAATGCAGTAAGCCAAGGTAAGTTGCTAGCTAGCATTAAACTTATCTTATAAAAAAACAATCAATCATAATCACTAGTTAACTACACATGGTTGATGATATTACTAGATATTATCTAGCGTGTTCTGCGTTGCATATAATCTGACTAAGCATACAAGTATCTGACTGAGCGGTGGTAGGCAGAAGCAGGCGCGTAAACATTCATTCAAACAGCACTTTAGTGCGTTTTGCCAGCAGCTCCTCCTTGTGCGTCAAGCATTGCGCTGTTTCTGACTTCAAGCCTATCAACTCCCGAGATGAGGCTGGTGTAACCGAAGTGAAATGGCTAGCTAGTTAGCGCGCACTAATAGCGTTTCAAACGTCACTCGCTCTGAGCCTTCTAGTAATTGTTCCCCTTGCTCTGCTTGGGTAACGCTGCTTCGATGGTGGCTGTTGTCATTGTGTTGCTGGTTCGAGTCCAGGGAGGAGCGAGGAGAGGGACGGAAGGAAGCTATACTGTTACACTGGCAATACTAAAGTGCCTAAAAGAACATCCAATAGTCAAAGGTTAATGAAATACAAATGGTATAGAGAGAAATAGTCCTATAATAACTACAACCTAAAACTTCTTACCTGGGAATATTGAAGACTCGTGTTAAAAGGAACCACCAGCTTTCATATGTTCTGAGCAAGGAACTGAAACATTAGCTTTCTTACATAGCACATATTGCACTTTTACTTTCTTCTCCAACACTTTGTTTTTGCATTATTTAAACCAAATTGAACATGTTTCATTATTTACTTGAGGCTAAATAGATTTTATTGATGTATTATATTAAGTTAAAATAAGTGTTCATTCAGTTGTTGTAATTGTCATTATTACAAATACCTTATAATCGAGTGACTAAATCGGTATCGGCTCTTTTGGTCCTCCAATAATCGGTATCAGTATCGGCTTTGAAAAATCATAATCGGTCAACCTCTACTCCAGAAGGTGTATTTTCTTCTGTTCAAGCCATTCTGTTGTTGATTTATTTCTGTCTAATGGGTTGTTGTCCTGTTGCATCACCTAACTTCTGTTGAGCTTCAATTAACGGACAGATAGCCTTACATTCTCTTCCAAAATGTCTTGATAAACTTTGGAATTCATTTTTCTGTCTGATAGCAAGCTGTCCAGGCTCTGAGGCAGCAAAGCAGCCCCAAACCATGATGCTCCCTCCACCATATTTTACAGTTGGGATGAGGTTTTGATGTTGGTGTGGTGTGCCTTTTTTTTCTCCCCACACATTGTTGTGTGTTCCTTCCAAACAACACAACTTTAGTTTCATCTGTCCACAGAATTTTTGGCAGTAGCGCTGTGGAACATCAGGTGCTCTTTTTGCGACAGCAGTGGCTTCTTCCATGGTGTCCTCCCATGAACACAATTCTTGTTTAGTGTTTAGCATATTGTAGACTCGTCAAGAGATGTTAGCATATTCCAGAGATTTCTGTAAGTCTTTAGCTGACACTCTAGGATTCTTCTTAACCTCATTGAGCATTCTGCGCTGTGCTCTTACAGTCATCTTTGCAGGACAGTCACTCCTAGGGAGAGTAACAACAGCACTGAACTTTCTCCATTTATAAACCATTTTTCTTACCGTGGACTGATGAACATCAAGGCTTTTAGAGATACTTTTGTAACCCTTTCCAGCCTTATGCAAGTCGACAAATATTAATCTTAGGTCTTCTGAGATCATTTTTTGTTTGAGGCATGGTTCACATCAGGCAATGCTTCTTGTGAATAGAAAACTCAAGATTTGAGTTTGTTTTTATAGGGCAAGGCAGCTCTAACCAACATCTCGTCTCATTGATTGGAGACCAGGTTAGCTGACTCCTGACTCCAATTCGGTTTTGGAGAAGTCATTAGCCTAGGGGCTCATATACTTTTTCCAACCTACACTGTGAATGTTTATGAAAACTATAATAATTTCTGTGTTAGTTTAAGCACACTGTGTTTGTCCATTGTAGTGACTGAAGATCAGATCAAATTTTATGCAGAAATCCAGGTAATTCCAAAGGGTTCACATACTTTTTCTTGCCACTGTAAACATGATTAAAGTGGCATTATTTAAAGTTATTAGTGATCCATGTATTTAAGTGTCCAGTGATTGGGTCTCAATGTAGGCAGCAGCCTCTCTGAGTTAGTGATGGCTGTTTAGCAGTCTGATGGCCTTGAGATAAAAGCTGTTTTTCAATCTCTCAGTCCCAGCTTTGATGTACCATGACTGACCTCGCCTTCTGGATGGTAGCGGGGTGAACAGGCAGTGGCTTGGGTGGTTGTTGTCCTTGATGATCTTCTGGCCGTCCAATGACATCAGGTGCTGTAGATGTCCTGGAGGGCAGGTAGTTTGCCCCCGGTGATGCGAAGAGGTGAAGAGGCGCTGTTGTGTCTTCTTCATCACACTGTCTGTGTGGGTGGACCATTTCAGTTTGTCTGTGATGTGTACGCCGAGGAACTTAACTTTCCACCTTCGTATTCCCACTGCTGTCCCTTCGATGTGGATAGGGGGTGCTCCCTCTGCTGTTTCCTGAAGTCCACGATCATCTCCTTTGTTTTGTTGACGTTGAGTGAGAGTTTGTTTTCCTGACACCACACTCCGAGTGCCCTCACCTTGTTCCTGTAGGCTGTGTTGTTGTTGGTAATCAAGCCCACTACTGTTGTGTTGTGTGCAAACTTGATGATTGAGTTGGAGGCGTGCATGGCCACACAGTCGTGGGTGAACAGGGACTACAGGAGAGGGCTGAGCACTCACCCATGTGGGGCCCCAGTGTTGAGGGTCAGCGAAGTGGGAGATGTTGTTTCCTACCTTCACCACCTGGGAGCGGCCCATCAAAGTCCAGGACCCAATTGCACAGGGTGGGGTTGAGACCCAGGGCCTCCAGCTTGATGATGAGCTTGGAGGGTACTATGGTGTTGAATGCTGAGCTGTAGTCAATGTTAGCGAGCCGCGACGGTGGCACTGTATTATCCTCAAAGCGGGCAATGAAAGTGTTTAGTTTGTCTGGAAGCATGACGTCGGTGTCCATGAAACAGGCTGTTTTTGTAGTCCGTGATTTCCTGTAGATCCTGCCACATATGTCTCATGTCTGAGTCGTTGAATTGCGACTCCACCTTGTCTCTGTACCGGCATTTCGCTTGTTTGATTGCCTTACAGAGGGAATAACTACACTGTTTATATGCAGCCGTATTTCCAGACCTCTTTCCATGGTTAAATGCGGTGGATTGGAATGCTGCCACCCATCCACGGTTTCTGGTTAGGGTAGGTTTTAATAGTCACGATGGGTACAACATCTCCAATGCACTTCTTTATAAACTCACTCAGAGTCAGCGTATAGGTCTATGTTGCTCTCTGAGGATGACCGGAACATATTCCAGTCCGCGTGATCAAAACAATCTTGAAGCGTGGCTTCCGATTGGTCAGACCAGCATTGAATGGTTCTCGCCACTGGTACATCCTGTTTGAGTTTCTGCCTATAAGATGGTACGAGCAAGATGACGTTGTGGTCGGATTTGCCGAAGGAAGGGTGGGGGAGGGCTTTGTATGCATCGCTGAAGTTAGAGTAGCAATGGTCAAGTATTATCCCTGCACTTTGTGCAATTAATATGCTGATAGAATTTAGGTAGCCTTGTTCTCAAATTTGCTTTGTTAAAATCCCCAGCTACGATAAATGCAGCCTCCTGATATATAGTTTCCAGTATACATAGTCAATCAATCAATCAATGATTGTATCAAACCCGTCTTACATTAGCTGATATCACAAAGTGCTGTACAGAAACCCAGCCTAAAACCCCAAACAGCAAGCAATGCAGGTGTAGAAGCACGGTGGCCAGGAAAATCTCCCTAGAAAGGCAGGAACCTAGGAAGGAACCTAGAGAGGAACCAGGCTATGAGGGGTGGCCAGTCCTCTTCTGGCTGTGCCGGGTGGAGATTATAACAGAACATGGCCAAGATGTTCATAAATGTCCAGCAGGGTCAAATAATAATCATCACAGTGGTTGTAGTGGGTGCAACAGGTCAGCATCTCAGGAGTAAATGTCATTTGGCTTTTCATAGCCAATCATTCAGAGTATCTCTACTGCTCCTGCGGTCTCTAGAGAGTTGAAACAGAAGGTCTGGGACAGGTAGCAAGGTCTGCAGGCAGAACAGTTGAAACTGGAGCAGCAGCACGGCCAGGTGGACTGGGGACAGCAAGGAGTCATCAGGCCAGGTAGTCCTGAGGCATGGTCCTAGGGCTCAGGTCCTCAGAGAGAGAGAGAGAGAGAGAGGGCCAGACTTCACTCAATCATAGGACCTACTGAAGAGATGAGTCTTCAGTAAAGACTTAAAGGTTGAGACCGAGTCTACGTCTCTCACATGGATAGGCAGACCATTCCATAAAAATGAAGCGCTATAGGAGAAAGCCCTTCCTCCAGCTGTTTGCTTCGAAATTCTAGGGACAGTAAGGAGGCCTGCGTTTTGTTACCGTAGCGTACGTCTAGGTATGTACGGCAGGACCAAATCGGAAAGATTGGTTGGAGCAAGCACATGTAATGCTTTGTAGGTTAGCAGTAAAACCTTGAATTCAGCCCTTGCCTTAACAGGAAGCCAGTGTAGAGAGCACTGGAGTAATATGAGTCCAGTGAAGTTCCTTGAGGGCTGTCTTGGTGTTTGCTTGAGGGGGAATGTACACAGCTATGACTATATATAGCCATCATGAGGTTGCTAAAAACCAGCCTAAGAATGAAAGTTTACAACGTAGGTGCACACAGGTCGAGAGACAAATTTGAGGCGACAGTGACATTAAATACTGCCTTGCACACTTGCCAGCATCTAGCTGGCAAGTGTGCTATACGCAGCAGCACCACCTCATTAAAATAATCCGGGGAAGAACCCTGAAAGCACATTAGTCTATATAACTTCTAGGGATTGATTCTAAAACTTTCTCTCTTTTCAGTGACTGCCGTTGAGAGAGCGGTAAGAGAGGCAGGATGAGTGGGGCTGCGCTGGGCATTGAGATAGTGGTGGTGTTCTTCCTGGCTCTGTTCCTGCTGCATCGCTATGCAGACTTCCGTAAGCAGCAGAGAATGGTGCTGTTTGGCACCTTGCTGGCCTGGTACCTGTGTTTCCTCATCGTTTTCATTCTTCCTCTGGACATCAGCACAGTTAGTACTATTATTGAACACATTCACCACACACTGAAGCCTCATCTTATCCATTCCCTTTGACAAAAAACCTGGATCAAAATGGTGACCATTAACTTTGTGGTGTCTGTGTTTGCGTACCTCTCTGATGTCTTCCTGTGTGTTTGACCTTTCAGACTATCTACAAGCAGTGTAAGATTGATCATGAGGAACATCCCGCCGTACTCCCTGTGATCCCACTGCTATCCAATCAAACAGCAGGAAACTCAACTATGGCCACTGCCAATAAAAGGTTAGAGTGCCTAGGGTGTCATCAAATGTTCATGTGTAATATGATTTGGTTCAGCATTCAGGGTAATGACATGATAGGTCAGGATCTGGTTGAACAAAACGCCAGCGTACCCTGGTTACCAAAGACCAGGGACGAGGGGCCCAGCCAGAAAGCAGTAACCACTGCTGTAATTTCGAACATGACACTGTATTTCAGCTGTCTTCTCAAACCAGAGAGGTTTTGCAGAGGCTCGTCTAAATCAGATTTACAAGACATATCTGTTGTCACACACACTTATTTGCAACAGCTAGACGTAATCTAATTTCACTTATAAAAGTCCAGCCTTTTCCTACCATGAAATGTTGAGTACATCGGGTCCTTTTTAGTTTTGCTCATCGTTATGTAAAGTGTTTTTTCCCAGTCTGACATGTTACCCATATAGTTTATACAAGGCAAACATTGGAGTTCCATGGTTTAAATATGAAGATCAATGTTCGTGTACTTTGCTCCAGTTTCAATGCTTTGATTCATCTTAAATAGGTCACCAGCACACTAGCACAGTATACACTGAGTGTACAAAACATTAACTCGGTGTATAACTAACTTAGTGTATAATCAGTATAGCGTAAGCTTTATTTCCCCAAGTTTGCTTACATATTAACACTTTGTGTTTTCTTCGACAGTGTTCTGAAGGTGTGTTACAAGCCATGGAGCTACATTCCAGATGGAATCATGCCTGTGTTCTGGAGAGTTGTTTACTGGACCTCTCAGTGTCTCACCTGGTGAGGTTTAGAGCAGAATTTGCATGGTGTTGTATGTACTTGTACTGGAAACACTAGACTGACAAGGACTTGGTACAGGAATTGTCTGCCCGAGTTAATTTAGTTTTGACTGACAGTCTTTCTTCACTAAGCCAATCACCCACATCTGTCCCTATAGAGATGTTCTCTTAATTCACATATTCTAGTACACCTGCCTTACTCCAGATGTTTATGTTCTCTTAATTCACATATTCTAGTACACCTGCCTTACTCCAGATGTTTATGTTCTTGCAGGCTGCTGCTGCCCTTCATGCAGTCCTATGCACGCTCAGGGGGCTTTTCCATCACTGGGAAAATAAAGACTGCACTGATAGAGAATGCCATTTATTACGGAACGTACCTGCTCATCTTCGGCTCACTGCTTATCTACGTGGCCGTTCATCCTCAGTGGCACCTCTCCTGGTGAGTGCACAGCAACATGGACACATTTGTGGTTTGGAAAGTGTGCTGTTGACTACACAAAAAAAAAGTTTAATATTCCGTATTTCACCTCATTTGTATTCTACAAACCTCGGTGCAAACATGGAAGGGTAATTAGGAGGAACCATCTCGCGTAAATCTGGTTTGGTCTGTCTCCCTGCTTCTCTCAGGTATGAGCT
Organism: Oncorhynchus kisutch; assembly: GCF_002021735.2. Classification (NCBI taxonomy): domain Eukaryota; kingdom Metazoa; phylum Chordata; class Actinopteri; order Salmoniformes; family Salmonidae; genus Oncorhynchus; species Oncorhynchus kisutch. Next base: position 11,103,726 of record NC_034196.2, read on the forward strand.
GCAGACAATAGGCATCACTGCAGCCAACACCTGGGGTCTGTTCCTGCTGGTGCTGTTGCTGGGTTACGGCCTGGTGGAGATTCCGCGCTCCTATTGGAACGCCTCGCGGCGGGGACACCTGCTCATCAAGACCTACTTCAAGGCAGCCAAGCTGATGACGGAGAAGGCTGATGCACAGGAGAACCTAGAGGATGTCATGGAGGTAGGGAATACTTCCTGCTCTCACTATGAAATGGAAAGTTTAGTGTGCTCTGTTTCTTAGAAACTGAGTTAAATTGTGTTTAACACTAGAAAAGCCTGGCCTCGTTTGACCCCTCCCCCCCCCCTTCGGGCCAATGACGCTTCTTTTGAACGTCAACATTCTAACAGTCTAATAAATACATCTTATATACAGTATGCTATCGAGTTGTGTTTATAACATTAGAATACGAAAGAATTTCAAAGAACACTAGCATTTTCAACTGTAGACCATACAAAGGAAAAAAACAAAGCCACAATTTGTGTTAAAAACCATTTAAATAAACATCACCACTAATATCATTCATTCATTACAAGCTGGTCTTAAGGAACATTTTGAATTTTGAATAAAAGCATTGAAAAAGAACAGAATAGCATTTTGAATTTAAATATATTACTGTGAGTGTTGCGAGTTCACGTGGGGAGCGCATGGAATCTTGGTAATTCTCCCAAAACTTTTTATTTTTTTATTTTTATAGAGCTCAAGGGCAATGATAGGTAATTTGGAAACTACCGAATGCTCTTTCTGATACTATATAGACATAATTTGAAAAAGTCACTTTTTGGCGCTCTGTTTACCTGCCTCTGTGTCAATTCCAAGCCCCGCTGTGCATCAATCAATCAAATGTATTTATAAAGCCCTTTTTACATCAGCCGATGACACAAAGTGCTGTACAGAAACCCAGCCTAAAACCCCAAACGGCAAGCAAAGAAGATTTAGAAGCACGGTGGCTAGGAAAAACTCCCTAGAAAGGCAGGAACCTAGGAAGAAACCTAGAGAGGAACCAGGCTATGAGGGTTGGCCAGTCCTCTTCTGGCTGTGCCAGGTGGAGATTATAACAGAACATGGCCAAGATGTTCAAACGTTCATAGATGACCAGCAGGGTCAAATAATAATTATCACAGTGGTTGTAGAGGGTGCAACAGGTCAGCACCTCAGGAGTAAATGTCAGTTGGCTTTTCATAGCCAATCATTCAGAATTCAAGACAGCAGGTGCGGTAGAGAGAGAGAGTCGTAAAACAGCAGGTCCGGGATAAGGTAGCACGTCCGGTGAACAGGTCAGGGTTCCATATCCGCAGGCAGAACAGTTGAAATATATTGCATCAGATTCTTCATATAGAATTTAGAATATTCTCACCCATCAGACTATTGTCAATTTAATCTAGTTTTTAGGCTAACTCTCTTATTCTATGTGTGAATTTATTTGTTAGGTGTAGTTTCGATGGGCCATCAGCTACGCAGGCTGATTGCCAGTGAATGACTCACGGTGTCCTCTTGAAACTGCTTATCTCATTTATGTTTGATTTTATAGACTTATTTCGGAAAGTCAAGGACATGTGGGGACATGGGATGACTTAAAAAATGGCAGAGTAATTAAAAAAAGTACATTTTGTTTTGAGTCAACATGACGCTCTCGGCTTCCCTAGAGTTAATTGATGTCCGTTTTTTTTTTTTATGTGGATCCGTTTTAGGAAGTGCGAAAGGTCCAAGAATCCATCAAGTACAACCACCCACTGAGGAAGTACATCGATACTGTTCTTAGAAAGGTAAGATTAAAGGAGCTTCATGAGGAAAGAAACAATTTGCACATTCTTAGTGAAGAATAGATGGAGCCCCAACACAATCTCCACTCCGTGTGCTTAAAGTGAGGAATGTGACGTGGCCTGAGAAAGACTGGTGCCTTTTGTTAATCCTAACACACAAGTTTTCTCCCTTAGTGCCCTGTGGACTACCAGGAGAAGATGGGCAGAAACATGGATGACTATGAGGACTTTGATGACAAACAGAACACCTATCCCAGTGAGAAGAGCCTGGTGAAGCTTCACAAACAAGTAAAATAAAGAAATATATTAGAAGGCTTTTCACTTAAGTATTTCATTGTGTTTACTTTATTGTACTGATATATCCAGTAGCTATATTATATTCAATTGTGGTTAAATCAGACTAATGTGGCTATTTTTGTGAATGGTCAGGTAATTTACGCAGTGCAGAGACACAACCGGACCCGTGTTCAGTGGCTGATCCTCCTGCAGCAGGCTATGCACCTGGAGGACGTGGCGAAGAATGAGACCAGCTCAGCCCACCAGTTTGTCCGCAGCTTCCCCTCCACAGAACCAACTAGCTGGCTCAGCCGATACTTTTACACTCCTACCGTAGGTGGGTCACATCAAATTGTATTGGTCACATACACTTGTTTAGCAGATGTAATTGCGGGTGTAGCGAAATGCTTGTGTTTCTCGCACTAACAGTGCAGTAATATCTAACAAGTAATATCCAACAATTTCACAACACACTCAAATCTAAAGTAAAGGAATGGAACCAAGAATATACAAATATTTGGGCGAGCAATGTCAGAGCAGCACCGACCAAGATACAGCAGAACAGGAAAGAACACAGCATACACATGAGATGAGCAATGCAAAATATGTAAACATAATCAGTGACTAGTGTTCCACTATTAAAGCGGCCAACGATTTTGAAGTCTATGTATATAGGGCAGCAGCCTCCAATGTGCCAGCGATGGCCATTCAACAGTCCGATGGCCCCTGTCCCTCAGTCTCTCGGTCCTAGCTTCAATGCACCTTCACTGCCCCCTCCCTCCGGATGACAGTGGGGTGAACAGGTAGTGGCCCGGGTGGCTGCCATCCCCGATGATCCCCTTGGCCCTCCTGTGACATCGGCGCTGCAGGTGTCCTTGAGAGCAGACAGCCCGCCCCCGGTGATGCGCTGGGCAGACAACCCCCACCCTCTGGAGGGCCCCGCAGCTGCGCCGCATCAGGCGGCGACACAGCCCGACAGGGCGCACTCAACTGTGCATCTGCAAAAGCTCGTGAGGATTTTAGGCGCCAAGCAAAATCCCCTCAGCCTCCTGAGGTTGAAGAGGCTCTGCTGCACCCCCTTAACCACACTGTCCGCACGGGTGGACCACCTCAGTGTCAGTGATGTTTACGCCAAGGAACTTGAAGCCCTCCACATTCTCCACTGCGGTCCCGTCCATGTGGACAGGGGGGCACACCCTCCGCTGCTTCCTGAAGTCCACGATCAGCACCTTTGTTTTGTTGACGTTGGGTGAGAGGCCATCTTCCCGGCACCACACCCCCAGGGCCCCCACTTCCCCCCTGCAGGCCACCCGGCACTGTTGGCAATCAGGCCCACCACTGCCGTGTCGGCCGCAAACTTGATGACCGAGCTGGAGGCGCGCGCGGCCACGCAATCATGGGGGACGAGCACGCATCCCCGCTGGGCCCCAGTGCCGAGGACAAAAGAAGTGGAGGTGCCCTTCACCACCTGGGGCTGGCCCATCAGGAAGGCCAGGACCCAGTTGCACAAGGTGGGGATCTGACCCAGGGCCTCAAGCTTAATGATGAGCTTGGAGGGTATTATGGTGTTGAATGATGAGCTATAGTCAATGAACAGCATTCTTACATAGGTATTCCTCTTGTCCAGATGGGATTGGGCAGTGCAGTACGATGCCGATTGCATCGTCTGTGGATCTATTGGGGCGGTAAGCAAATTGAAGTGGGTCTAGGGTGGCAGGTAGGTGATATGATCTTTTACTAGTCTCTCAAAGCACTTCATGATGACAGAAGTGAGTGCTACGGGGCCATTTAGTTCAGTTACCTTTTGCTTTCTTGGGTACAGGAACAGTGGTGGACATCTTGAAGCATGTGGGGACAGCAGACTGGGATAGGGAGAGATTGAATATGTCCATACCCTCTGGATCAACTTTACAACTGACTGACTGTTCACTTACCTACAGTATGATCTTTGCAGTGTCGGGTGCAGGGCTCATTAATGGGTCTTACCCTGTCTATTCTTCCATTCCGCTTCTCATTTGGGATGTTTCTGAACGTCTTAAGATCCTTGTGTGTTCTTCTCCAGAGTGGTACTGGGAGTGCCTGCTGAAACATTGGTTCTACCGGCTGCTGGCTGTGGTGTTGTCTCTATTTTCTGTGGCCGTGGTGTGGTCTGAGTGCACCTTCTTCAGCACCCGACCCGTCCTCTCTCTCTTCGCTGTCTTCATCCAGCTCGCTGAGAGAGACTACAACTACTTGTACATTGAGGTGAGACGCCAACAGAAAGCAGTTACACCAATTAGTACAGTAGTACACCAGTATCTGATATCATCAACATCCTGTTGTGTATTCATAATTCAGTTGGAGCTTGTCGGTCTTCTCACATGGTTATTGTTTTGTCCACTAGATGGCGTGCTTCATCACCATCTTCTTCCTGTGCACCTGTGTTTACTCCACTGTGTTCCGGATCAGAGTGTTCAACTACTACTACCTGGCCTCACACCACCAGACTGACGCCTACAGCCTGCAGTTCAGTGGCATGTAAGTGACTGGGCGGTAGAGAGCAGTGAGAGGAGGAATTTGGGTCTGATTGGATAGCTAAGTATCAAAGAGAGAGAACCTCTCTGAAAATCATAGACCGTATAAGGTAGAAATGGAGGAAATTGACATTCAGAAAGTGGTGTGTTTTTCTGGTTTTGGTGCATATGTGCACAGAGCTATACTGTATGTGGACAGCTACACTGAAAATGACCATACCATCCCTTACTTTTCCCCTGGTATATGTGTATGTAACATGATTTCATGTTAAATGTCTAATGTCGTCTTCTTGCTCTTTAGGCTGTTCTGCCGTCTGACCCCTCCTCTGTGTCTGAACTTCCTGGGTCTGATCCACATGGACTCTGCTATCTCCCACCAACAGAAGGAGCAGACGGCCTACACATCTGTAAGACACAAGCACGTCCTTCTGACAGTGATTGAACATATTCCTTGATGTGTTCTTTTCCTCATGTTGATGATATGTTACTCCTTTGCAGATCATGGGTTCTATGAGGGTCCTATCGTTCATAGCTAATGGCTTCTACATCTATTACCCCATGCTCATATTGCTGCTCTGCATCGCTACCTACTTCAGGTGAGTCCAGTCTGCTGTTTAGATTTTGGAATTCAATTGCATTTGTAGATCAATAATATTAGGATACATGATGATATCAACTTAGTGTTCTACAAGGAGTACTCCTCCAATTACCCAGAAGGACTATCAGCGCACACGCATACTGTGCAAGAACAAGTATTGATTTATGATAGACCCTCATAGTTTCTGTTTGAACCCTTTAGCCTGGGCACCCGCTGTCTGAACCTCCTGGGCTTTCAGCAGTTTGTGGGAGACAATGAAATGACCTCTGACCTGATCGATGAGGGCAAGGAGCTCATTCGGCGAGGTTTGGCACCACTTGAATTGAAACCTTTTTAACGGGGGGGGGGGGGGGCTTTGGTTTTCTGTGTATGTGTGGTTGTCGACAAAAAGAACGGTACTTAGTGATTTCTCTGTTTCTGACAGAGAAAAGAAAGCTCCAAAGGATTGAGGATGGAGAGAACCGACGAAGGGCGAGTGCCTAGTTTTAATTTCCCATGGCCCTTTATTGGGTGCGTTGGTAGTTATTATTTTTTTTGCAAAGAAACAGATCCAGATGGTAACGTCAGGCCTGTGTTCTAGGAGTGGAAAGAGCGCTATGGTAACACCCGGGAAGACACCGCCAGGAACAGGATTAGAAATGAAGCAGCAGAAATGACAGAGACCAACTACTCCGATACTGTCCCTAACACTAGACGTGAGTGAATGGTCGCCGAGCCTGCTTGCATTACGTTGTGCTTGTTTTTCTACAGTTTGGCTAGGTTTTACACGTTGCTTTGTTAAACAATCAATCACTGGTTCGTTTCCTATTGTAGAGTCATGGCTTATCATAACGCCACTGAGGATATCAACACCACATCTTCTTTATAAATCCCTTCTAACATGTATCTGAATTGAACTGCGGAAGGCAGTGAAATGGTATTGACTGTTGTCGTTCCTCCAACAGAGGCCAAGTACTCTCGGACTGGCAGAGGAACAGAGAGAGACTCTATAGAACTTCTCCAGGACGCAGAGCCTTTGGACTTCAATGCAGAGACCCTTTCAGACGACCCTCTTGAAGCAGGTTCCACCAGGTAATACGTCCTCCAATGCCCACTCTTACAGTGCCTTGCGAAAGTATTCGGCCCCCTTGAACTTTGCGACCTTTTGCCACATTTCAGGCTTCAAACATAAAGATATAAAACTGTATTTTTTTGTGAAGAATCAACAACAAGTGGGACACAATCATGAAGTGGAACGACATTTATTGGATATTTCAAACTTTTTTAACAAATCAAAAACTGAAAAATTGGGCGTGCAAAATTATTCAGCCCCTTTACTTTCAGTGCAGCAAACTCTCTCCAGAAGTTCAGTGAGGATCTCTGAATGATCCAATGTTGACCTAAATGACTAATGATGATAAATACAATCCACCTGTGTGTAATCAAGTCTCCGTATAAATGCACCTGCACTGTGATAGTCTCAGAGGTCCGTTAAAAGCGCAGAGAGCATCATGAAGAACAAGGAACACACCAGGCAGGTCCGAGATACTGTTGTGAAGAAGTTTAAAGCCGGATTTGGATACAAAAAGATTTCCCAAGCTTTAAACATCCCAAGGAGCACTGTGCAAGCGATAATATTGAAATGGTAGGAGTATCAGACCACTGCAAATCTACCAAGACCTAGTCGTCCCTCTAAACTTTCAGCTCATACAAGGAGAAGACTGATCAGAGATGCAGCCAAGAGGCCCATGATCACTCTGGATGAACTGCAGAGATCTACAGCTGAGGTGGGAGACTCTGTCCATAGGACAACAATCAGTCGTATATTGCACAAATCTGGACTTTATGGAAGAGTGGCAAGAAGAAAGCCATTTCTTAAAGATATCCATAATAAGTGTTGTTTAAAGTTTGCCACAAGCCACCTGGGAGACACACTAAACATGTGGAAGAAGGTGCTCTGGTCAGATGAAACCAAAATTGAACTTTTTGGCAACAATGCAAAACGTTATGTTTGGCGTAAAAGCAACACAGCTCATCACCCTGAACCGCCATCCCCACTGTCAAACATGGTGGTGGCAGCATCATGGTTTGGGCCTGCTTTTCTTCAGCAGGGACAGGGAAGATGGTTAAAATTGATGGGAAGATGGATGGAGCCAAATACAGGACCATTCTGGAAGAAAACCTGATGGAGTCTGCAAAAGACCTGAGACTGGGACGGAGATTTGTCTTCCAACAAGACAATGATCCAAAACATAAAGCAAAATCTACAATGGAATGGTTAAAAAATAAACATATCCAGGTGTTAGAATGGCCAAGTCAAAGTCCAGACCTGAATCTAATCGAGAATCTGTTGAAAGAACTGAAAACTGCTGTTCACAAATGCTCTCCATCCAACCTCACTGAGCTCGAGCTGTTTTGCAAGGAGGAATGGGAAAAAATGTCAGTCTCTCGATGTGCAAAACTGATCGAGACATACCCCAAGCGACTTACAGCTGTAATCGCAGCAAAAGGTGGCGCTACAAAGTATTAACTTAAGGGGGCTGAATAATTTTGCACGCCCAATTTTTCTGTTTTTGATTTGTTAAAAAAAGTTTGAAATATCCAATAAATGTCGTTCCACTTCATGATTGTGTCCCACTTGTTGTTGATTCTTCACAAAAAAATACAGTTTTATATCTTTATGTTTGAAGCCTGAAATGTGGCAAAAGGTCGCAAAGTTCAAGGGGGCCGAATACTTTCGCAAGGCACTGTATCTAATTAAGTGTATAATTTTCTGCTCTGCTGTGGTCGATACCTGTAAGCAAATAACAGACGTGTGTGTGTGTGTGTGTGTGTGTGTGTTAAACATATACAATATGCTCACTGTGCCTCTCCATGTTGCAGACATGTACCAGGCAGGTACCTGTCCATGTCCTCGTCACGGAGCAGAATCTTTGATGACGTTTGAGAGAAGTAAAGAGGGGAAGTCGAAGGAACAGGAAAGCTAGAAACACACATTAATTTTCATGCTCCACTTTTCAGGGAAGACCATACGAAGGAGAGACGCTCTCTCAACCTCTGTGAATGTAGCACATGACCTCTATCTCACACTACACTGTTGGCCTGATGTATCTGCTACCCTTTGTTTCCAATAGCTTGTCGCCTGTCAGAACACTCCAGTGGCTGTTAATATACACTTCCCCATTAGGCAGATAGCTGTCCTCCCAGTGCCAGCCAGTGTGCATCATGTCATGAATGCATGAACCTGTACCCTATTTGGGCTTATCATTGTTAATCCGTTTTGTTATTTCATTTGTTACTTATGTGCATGAATTTCTATTAAAGGTCCTCTGTTCATTTGATACCCACTGGGATGTGTCTTCCCTCAAAAATCTGGTTGACGGGTTGAGCGAAAAAAATTTTTTTTTGAGAAGATAAGTAATTAACACTAATGAAGGATATTGTGGAGGGGAGAGACATACACTACCATTCAAAGTTTTTGGGTTACTTAGAAATGTGCTTTTCTTTAAAAAACAAGGACATGTTTTTGTCCATTAAAATAACATCAAATTTATCAGAAATACAGTGTAGACATTGTCAATGTTGTAAATGACTAATGTAGCTGGAAACGCCAGATTTGTTTTAATGGAATATCTACATAGGCATACAGAGGCCCATTATCAGCAGCCATCACTCCTGTGTTCCAATGGCACGTTGTGTTAGCTAATCCAAGTTTATCATTTTAAAATGGCTAATTGAACATTAGAAAACCATTTTGCAATTATGTTAGCACGTGGAATAGCCTTCATTTCTCAGAACAAGAATAGACTGATGAGTTTCAGAAGAAAGAGCTTTGTTTCTGGCCATTTTGAGCATGTAATTGAACTCACAAATGCTGCTGTTCCAGATACTCAACTTGTCTAAAGAAGGCCAGTTGTATTGCTTCTTTAATCAGGACAACAGTTTTTCAGCTGTGCTAACATAATTGCAAAAGGGTTTTCTAATGTTCAATTAGCCATTTTAAAATGATAAACTTGGATTAGCTAACACAACGTGCCATTGGAACACAGGAGTGATGGCTGCTGATAATGGGCCTCTGTATGCCTATGTAGATATTCCATTAAAGAAAATCTGATGTTTCCAGCTACATTAGTCATTTACAACATTGACAATGTCTACACTGTATTTCTGATCAATTTGATGTTATTTTAATGGACAAAAAATGTCCTTGTTTTTTAAAGAAAAGCACATTTCTAAGTAACCCCAAACCTTTGAATGGTAGTGTGTGTGTGTGTGTGTGTATGTATGTATATATATTTTTTTATGCGTTTATATTTATCTCCTAAAAGTTCCTAACTACCTACTTATTTAACTGTGCCAGAAAAATAGAAATAGTGGAACAAATGATCAATGTTTCAATGAATTAGTCTTGTGTTGTCACTTGTCAGTCTTGTAGAATTCTATGATTTATGGTTCTGGTTTATGGAAGGATGGACAGTTGCTTGGGACTGTTTCTGAAGCTGCTACCATAGAAACCAAGTGTACAGTAGACAGTCCTCTATTTCTTGTATAATCTATGTGATCCAGCCCATACTGAGCTAACATGCATGGTGTTTATACTGCCCTTAGAGCTGAATACTAACTTGAGATGTGTGTTGTTAACTCACATTATTTGTGCAAGGGAATTGATGTCAGATTAGTGCAAATCGGAACTCAAGTTGGAATTCGGCCCATAACGCTAGAGATGTTGTTGCAATTGATGGAGGTCAACTGATACAGCTGTTATGTATTGTTATGTATACTCTCTTTTCTATTCCTAATGTCAGAATGACCTTAAACTTTTTGTGTTTGAGAATTCATTTGTTTAAATTCTGTTGAAAGGCCTGTTTAAAAAAAATTAGCAATATTGTGTCATTAACCATTGACCGCTGGACATTTTTGAGCTATTTAGAATTGTAGGTGTTAAAGAATCTACTGAAGTCTTTTTGGGGTATCATTGTGCCATTTATTGTTTTATTTGTGTTTATTCGGCTCCATTACGAAAATGGCAAATGCACATTTTTCCCAATTATGATTCCATTTTTGGTTTTAATTACTTGGCTCAATCAACAAAAACAAGTGACCTTCAACTTTTTAAATATTTATCCTTACATTGATCAAGAGGTCTTGCTGGCAGGTACAGCAAAGCAACAGGCCATTTACATCACTGAAATACTGTACATTCCCAAACATCTTTCAAGGCAGGTTCCCAAAAGAAGGACTGCACAATGTGTCAACATGGAAGAACTACTGTATGAGCGCTCTAGTTGGATTGAGTAATTCAGATGTAACAAACACACACACACACACACATGATAGCATGCAGGTTAAATGCATGATATTCATATTTGAAGGAGATGGACAATTATCCTAAAATCATGTTAAATTATAATTGAATGTAATCTGCTGTAAATAATATTTTAGATTTAACCAGAAAAGTCTCTCTCCATGTCTTTGTTAATGATGCACTGTTGTATAATTTGTTAGCTTTTTTGTTTTGTTTTATATTGTTCTTTTAAGATAGCAGACAGAAAAGGTCAACACATGTACAACATGCTATTTATTGTAAATGAATTGAACTACATCTGTTTAGATGCCCATTTAACTTAATCTCCTTAAAATCTCTGTAAAAAGTAAGAAATGAATTAAAGTTCCTAATGAATTATACTGTAGTGTTAGTGAGATGGGTAACCTCACACTGATTTTGGTGAAGACGTTTTTGCTTTGTATCTTGAAATATATTATGTACAGGTATATTTCATTTTCTTTGCACATGTACTCTGATGCTGGAATGTTATAATTTATTAAACCCAGGTGTTGGTCCTCTGTGGGGTTTTTTAATGTAGTATTTAGACTAAAGTGTTGTGGAACGAAATAAAACATCTTAAAATTATGTATTCCTATCATATCGTATTTTTTTTTGGAGAGGACTGGCAATTTACAGACAGGACAAGGGGCACCTATGGTGCACTTGCGTAACCTTTCTTTTCAATAATAAAAAGGTTATTATGATCTTCGTAAGCAGTGGTGGAAAAAGTACTCAATTGTCATACTTGAGTAAAAGTAAAGATACTTTAATAGAAAATTACTCAAGTAAAAGTGAAACTCACCCATTTAAAATTCTACTTGAGTAAAAGTTGTGTTTTTGAGTCTGCCAGATTAGAAGCAGTAGGGATGACAATGCGTAATATTGAGGATTAATGTACTGTAGGCTACTTACTGTGATGTGGTTGTTCCACCTTGCTATCTTAATGTGAATGTACTGACTGTAAGTCTCTGGATAAGAGCGTCTGCTAAATGACTAAAATGTAAATGTAAAATATTGATAGGTGTGTGAATTTGACCATATTGCTCTCCTGGCTGAGCATTTGAAATGTAACTAAACTCAGCAAAAAAATAAACATCCTCTCACTGTCAACTGTTTATTTTCAGCAAACGTGTGTAAATATTTGTATGAACATAAGATTCAACAACTGAGACATAAACTGAACAAGTTCCATAGATGTGACTAACAGAAATAGAACAATGTGTCCCTGAACAAAGGGGGGGGGGTCAAAATCTAAAAGTAACATTCAGTATCTGGTGTGGCCACCAGCTGTATTAAGTACTGCAGTGCATCTCCTCATGGACTGCACCAGATTTTCCAGTTCTTACTGTGAGATGTTACCCCACTCTTCCACCAAGGCACCTGCAAGTTCCCGGACATTTCTGGGGGGAATGGCCCTAGCCCTCACCCTCCGATCCAACAGGTCCCAGACGTGCTCAATGGGATTGAGATCCGGGCTCTTCGCTGGCCATGGCAGAACACTGCCGTTCCTGTCTTGCAGGAAATCACACACAGAATGAGCAGTATGGCTGGTGGCATTGTCATGCTGGAGGCTCATGTCAGGATGAGACTGCAGGAAGGGTACCACATGAGGAAGGAGGATGTCTTCCCTGTAACACACAGCGTTGAGATTGCCTGCAATGACGACAAGCTCAGTCCGATGATGCTGTTACACACCGCCCCAGTCCATGACGGACCCTACACCTCCAAATCGATCCCACTCCAGAGTACAGGCCTCAGTGTAACGCTCATTCCTTTGACGATAAACGCAAATCTGACCTTCACCCCTGGTGAGACAAAACCGCGACTCGTCAGTGAAGAGCCCTTTTTGCCAGTCCTGTCTGGTCCAGCGACGGTGGGTTTGTGCCCATAGGTGACGTTGTTGCCGGTGATGTCTGGTGAGGGCCTGCCTTACATCACTGATGGAAGGATTGTGTGTTCCTGGTGTAACTCGGGCAGTTGTTGTTGCCATCCTGTACCTGTCCCACAGGTGTTGTTACACGTGGTCTGCCACTGCAAAGACGATCAGCTGTCCGTCCTGTCTCACTGTAGTGCTGTCTTAGGCATCTCACAGTATGGGCATTATAGTTTATTGCCCTGGCCACATCTGCAGTCCTCATGCCACCTTGCAGCATGCAAGGCATGTTCACGCAGATGGTCATGGACCCTGGGCATCTTTCTTTTGGTGTTTTTCAGAGTCAGTAGAAAGGCCTCTTTTTAGTGTCCTAAGTTTTCATAACTGTGACCTTAATTGCCAACCGTCTGTAAGCTGTTTGTCTCTTAATGAACGTTCCACAGGTGCATGTTCATGAACTGTTTATGGTTCATTGAACAAGCATGGGAAACAGTTTTTAAACCCTTTACAATGAAGATCTGTGAAGTTATGTGGATTTTTACTAATTATCTTTGAAAGACAGGGTCCTGAAAAGGGGACGTTTATTTTTTTGCTGAGTTTAGTATGGTCTACCCTTTCGAAAATGTATGGGAGTAAAAAAGTACATATTTTCTCTAAGGAATGTAACGTTAGTGAGGTCAAAGATGTCAACAAAATATAAACAGTAAAGTACAGATACCCCCAAAAACTATTTAAGTAGTACTTCAAAGTATTTGTTTGTAGATACTTTACACCACTTTCCGTAAACTGACTTGTGCTCAAGGGCCAAAGGGGGCAGTGAAGAGGATAAGGCAAGCCCACATTTCTATGGAAACGCGTAGGGGTGGGGACTGGGAGGGGCCGCTGCTGATGTTTACAGTTGCAGGTTGCAATATTAACTTTCACGGTAAGTTGCTCGCATCTACAGATAAAATAGCAAACAAACTCCAAATAATGTGTAATTAGGAAGCTAGAATTATCTAAATGTATACAGTCAGACTTTATTGCCAACACGGTCATAATGCAAACGACTTGCTAGGCTAGTTTGACCGTTCAGCTAGCAAGCGCCAGGTGACAACTTGAACCTACCTGTTCGTTTCCCCACTACGCCCTTTTTGTCACATAGCTATCACATAGCTCTAGCTTTATGTTTAATTTATCTTTGTCACCAACGTCACTCAAATACCGTCCCACTACGCCCTTTGTCACATAGCTATGGCATAGCTTTACGTTTCATTTATCATTGTCACCGTCTCTCAAATACTGTACTAGGCGTCATCGAAAATTGAATGTTTTCTGTATCAAATCGAACTGAATGCTTGGAAATCAGTTATGCAAATGCATTTCCCGGCAGCAGGTATCATGGCGGGGACGTCACGACATGATCGGGAGATGGCAGTGAACGCCAAAAAACAGCTGTCTGTGTGCACAGACCCTGTGGAAAGCTTGAGGTTGCAGTGTCTTGCAAGAGGCTCTTCTGGCATCAAGGGTCTGGGCAGGTGAGAGAAAGGACAGTATACTTTTATGTGAAGGGCAGAGTAAATAGTTCTATATCAACTGTTGCCCAGGAGGTCATCAACATCAAATTAATAGTTTTATTTTATTTTGCCTTTTATTCAACTAGGCAAGTCACTTAAGAACAAATTCTTATTTTCAATGACGGCCTAGGAACAGTGGGTTAACTGCCTTGTTCAGGGGCAGAATGACAAATGTTTGTTGCAGTAGTGATTAACAGGCCAGCTGTATCAAATATGCCACTAGTCAAGCCTGTAAAGTAGTCTGAATTAGTCTAAGGACCTCTCTTGATTGGTTTATAAAATGCAAGGATTGTTTCAGTAATGTAAACTCCAAGAAATACGGTCTGATTTTCTTCAACAGCCAAGTATTTATCTTTTTTTCTTCTTCAATTGTTTAATTATCTGTCAGAACATTCAAGATAATGGATGATGACAATAACCGTACGTTAGATATGAAGGAGTTTATCAAGGGCCTTAATGACTATGGTGTCCTCATCGAGAAAGAGGAAGCCGTGGCAATGTTTCAGCGTTTTGACCGGGACAACAGTGGATTCATCGACTTCGATGAATTTCTCCTCACTCTCAGGGTAAATATCAGTGGTAGGGGTGAGCCTCCGAAGTACATGATAACTGTTGAAATGTGATCACACTTACAGTATGCCATTTGTAAACTTTATTTTTTGCTTGCAGCCTCCAATGTCCAATGCCAGGAAGGAGGTGATCACGCAGGCATTTAGGAAGCTGGATAAGACTAATGACGGGGTGATCACTATTGAAGATCTAAGAGGGGTTTACAATGTCAAGTACCACCCCAAATATCAAAACGGGGAATGGACAGAGGAGCAAGTATTCCGCAAATTCCTGGACAGCTTCGACTCTCCTTACGACAAGGACGGACAGGTAATACTGATGACAACGTTGGGTAGAGGTAATAATGGTCTCACCATAATCCACCTCTAATGTAGTGTACACCTATACTGCTCAACTAACAGCCTGTACATTATTCAGTCAGATATGAATGAGATTATAGATTTTCTTATCTAACCTTTATTTAACTAGACAAATCGGTTAAGAACAAATTCTTATTTACAATGACGGCCTACCAAAAGGCAAAAGGCCTCCTGCGGGGACGGGGCCTGCAATTAAAAATGCTAATATAGGACAAAACGCACATCACGACAACAATACATAAAGAGAGACCTAAGACAACAACATAGCAAGGCAGCAACACATGACAACACAGCATGGTAGCAGCTCAACATGACAACAACATGGTAGCAGCACAAAATATGGTAAAAATATTATTGGGCACAGACAGCAGCACAAAGGGCAAGAAGGTAGAGACAACAATACATCACGCAAGCAACCACAGCTGTCAGTAAGATGTGTCCATGATTGAGTCTTTGAATGAAGAGATTGAGATAAAACTATCCGGTTTGAGTGTTTGTTGCAGCTCGTTCCAGTCGCTAGCTGCCATGAACTGAAAAGAGGAGCAATCCAGGGATGTGTGTGCTTTGGGGACCTTTAACAGAATGCAAATGAGGGTAGCAAAAGGGTGACACCCTCAGCTCTCACACAACCTTGTCTTTCCCTTTCACCTCTTTGGTGTTCCAGTCCTCCTTATCAGTGCAATGTGGGTTTTCTGTCTCTATCTGACACTGATGGTATAGGCTGGTTCAGTAAGCTCTGTCTGTCACTTCCTCCCCTTCTGCAGGTCACCAAGGAGGAGTTTCTCAACTACTACTGCGGAGTCAGCGCCTCCATCGATAGTGATGTCTATTTCATTCTCATGATGAAAAATGCATGGAAATTATGAGTTTTAAGCTGATACATTTATGATAATGATTTTTAATGGACAGTTCTTCAAGGTGCTTTCTTAAACTAATATTTCATTATGGAAATCATGTTGACAAACTAATATTTATAATTTTCCAATGATATGCAAATGGTTATGAATGACTTGTTTATATTTTGTGCAATGTTAAAATATGTATTTCAGTTAGTCACTCTCTCCACAAGCTAACTAATGACATCTAGCTATACAGTGGGGCAAAAAAGTATTTAGTCAGCCACTAATTGTGCAAGATCTCCCACTTAAAAAGATGAGACGGGCCTGTAATTTTCATCATAGGTACACTTCAACTATGACAGACAAAATGAGGGGAAAAAAATCCAGAAAAACACATTGTAGGATTTTGAATGAATTTATTTGCAAATTATGGTGGAAAATAAGTATTGGGTCACCTACAAACAAGCAAGATTTCTGGCTCTCACATACCTGTAACTTCTTCTTTAAGAGGCTCCTCTGTCCTCCACTCGTTACCTGTATATTGGCACTTGTTTGAACTTGTTATCAGTATAAAAGACACCTGTCCACAACCTCAAACAGTCACACTCCAAACTCCACTATGGCCAAGACCAAAGAGCTGTCAAAGGACACCAGAAACAAAATTGTAGACCTGCACCAGGCTGGGAAGACTGAATCTGCAATAGGTAAGCAGCTTGGTTTGAAGAAATCAACTGTGGGAGCAATTATTAGGAAATGGAAGACATACAAGACCACTGATAATCTCCCTCGATCTGGGGCTCCACGCAAGATCTCACCCCGTGGGGTCAAAATGATCAGAAGAACGGTGTGCAAAAATCACAGAACCACAAAGGGGGACCTAGTGAATGACCTGCAGAGAGCTGGGACCAAAGTAACAAAGCCTACCATCAGTAACACACCGCCAGGGACTCAAATCCTGCAGTGCCAGACGTGTCCCCCTGCTTAAGCCAGTACATGTCCAGGCCCGTCTGAAGTTTCCCATCTGAAGTTTGCTAGAGAGCATTTGGATGATCCAGAAGAAGATTTGGGAGAATGTCATATGGTCAGATGAAACCAAAATATAACTTTTTGGTAAAAACTCAACTCATTGTGTTTGGAGGACAAAGAATGCTCAGTTGCATCCAAAGAACACCATACCTACTGTGAAGCATGGGGGTTGAAACATCATGCTTTGGGGCTGTTTTTCTGCAAAGGGACCAGGACGACTGATCCGTGTAAAGGAAAGAATGAATGGGGCCATGTATTGTGAGATTTTGAGTGAAAACCTCCTTCCATCAGCAAGGGCATTGAAGATGAAACGTGGCTGGGTCTTTCAGCATGACAAAGGAGTGGCTTCGTAAGAAGTATTTCAAGGTCCTGGAGTGGCCTAGCCAGTCTCCAGATCTCAACCCCATAGAAAATCTTTGGAGGGAGTTAAGTCCGTGTTGCCCAGCAACAGCCCCAAAACATCACTGCTCTAGAGGAGATCTGCATGGAGGAATGGGCCAAAATACCAGCAACAGTGTGTGAAAAACTTGTGAAGACTTACAGAAAACGTTTGACCTCTGTCATTGCTAACAAAGGGTATATAACAAAGTATTGAGATAAACTTTTATTATTGACCAAATACTTATTTTCCACCATAATTTGCAAATAAATTCATAAAAAATCCTACAATGTGATTTTCTGGATTTTTTTTCTCATTTTGTCTGTCATAGTTGAAGTGAACCTATGATGAAAATTACAGGCCTCTTTCTTTTTTAGTGGGAGAACGTGCACAATTTGTGGCTGACTAAATACTTTTTTGCCCCACTGTATATGTATTGTAGAAAACTGTAGTCCACAGTCTGACGCCTCTATCAGACCGACAGCGTCATTACATACCGTTTTGCATCGCTACCCAACTAAACTGAACACATGTATATACCATACCATGTTATGCATTACACAGAACGCACTGCAACTGCCTCTGCAACACAATGCTGCAAAGCAAAAGCAGCATTCCTTTGTAAATGAATGTACTTCTGGTGTACCAGATTGTGATTGAGGCGTCAATGTTAGAAAACCATAGAGATCCCCTTACATTCAGATTGGTTGAGCAGATACAACATGAATGATACATCAAAGTACAGTCATTTCAGGGGATGAGAGCAGAAGAAATTATACTTTTTATTTATTTATTATGCATACACATTTGATCTGTTTTAATAAAATGTTTTAAACAAAATTCAACAACGGTGATTTTTATACAGGAAATGCTGTCACATTTGTCAGAGTAAAATATACACATTTAAAAAAACTGTAATACGGTGAAGCTGAAGACTGTCTAATGCTATGTCTCCCATAACGTGTTCAACAAAATGATCAAGCATCCTGCATTGAAAACGAATGCATGATAGTGCATAGTATAGTAATAGTATAATACATTCAAAGTAAAAAACTACGTACTGGTAACTGCAGGAAATACAATCATGTATGTGCAAAAAAGAAGGAAAAAAACGTGACAAACATTAAACAGATAAATTAATCAAACCTTATTTCCATGTTTATGTATACAAATGTGTAGAAGGGTTCAAACCCTGAGGAATTGAATGATACATTCTAGGTTTACTTTGCAGCTGTTGTCATGGTAAAGTAAAGAGTATCTTTGTTAAGGCCATAAGAAGCAGCAGTGTGTATTATAATAATATTAGGCCAGGATATCACCATGGCTCCTCACTATACTATCCTCAGTATAATATACAGAATGGGAAGAAGTGCAAATGCCAAAAATAATGTATAACGAGGGAAAGCTTTGTATTTCAAGTTAGTCAAGTCAAGTTTGCAACTTCCAACAGATTAATAACACAAGACCTAAGAAATGTAATGAGGATGTCTCCTCATTTGTAAATAACATGTGCATTGAGTTCTGCTAGTCTCTTGTGATACTGGGAGTCAGTGGATAGTCAGTTTGAGTCACGGTGGATCAAATAGACTTCAAATGAAAGCAGCCGTTAACAAAGTCGCTCAGAGCTCAGCGTAAGAATGTAATAAGAAGCTATAACCTTGAATAAGCTCTTTCTCTCTACATCTCTCACTGGGTCTGATAGAAACTAGACATGGTGACATACACCTCACCTTTGTCTCCTTGCTGAGTAGCGACTAGCCCCTCAGGACCAATGTTACCATCACTGTCGTCTGTCTCCACACTCTCCGTGTCACTCTTCAGGTCCAGGATACCCATGGTGGAGCCACTGCTCCCAGCCCCAAAGTTGGGGTGCTCTCCTGGGGACTCACACCTCAACAGTATGGCCTCCGAACCTCCACTACTGGTGCTATGGCAGGACTTCGTATCCCCATCACACTCCTGAATGAGGTATTGATCTTTGACCTCAGTGAGGTGATGGGCGTTAGAGTCAGGGGTTTGGGCAGTAACGTGCTGCTCCTCGTCCAGCTCCACCAGCTGGATCTTGAGGTCACTGAACACCTCGGGGTTAAAGCTCAGAGGTTGGCCCTGCTGGATCACAGGAAAGAGACAGGATAAACCAATATCCTTCTAACTCATTATGGACATTATTGTTCCCAATCTAGTGCATATCAGAGGTCTTACACTAACATAACAAAAAGTATATGTGGACACCTGATTGTTGAACATCTTATTCCAAAATCATGGGCATTAGTATGGAGTTCGTCCCTCCTTTGCTGCTATAACAGCCTCCACTCTTCTGGGAAGGCTTCCCACTAGATGTTGGAACATTGCAGCGGGGACCTGCTTCCATTCAGCCACAAGAGTATTATTGAGGTCGGGCACTGATGTTTGGCGATTAGGCCTGGCTCGCAGTCGGCGTTCCAATTCATTCCAAAGGTGTTCGATAGGGTTGAGGTCAGGGCTCTGCAGGCCAGTCAAGTTCTTCCACACCAATCTCGACAAACCATTTATGAATGGAACTTACTTAATTCATGGGGGCATTGTCATGCTGCAATAGAAAAGGCCCTTCCTCAAACTGTTGCCATAAAGTTGGAAGCACAGAATAGTCTAGAATAGTATTGTATGCTGTAGCGTTAAGATTTCCCTTCATTGGAACTAAGGGGCCTACCCGGACCATTAAAAACCAGCCCCAGACCATTATTCCTCCTCCACCAAACTCTACAGTTGGCACTATGCATTCGGGAAGGTAGTGTTCTCCTGGCATCCGTCAAACCCAGATTTGTCCGTCGGACTGCCAGGTGGTGAAGCATGATTCATCACTCCAGAGAACGTTTCCACTGCTCCAGAGTCCAATGGCGGCAAGCTTTACACCACTCCAGTTGACTCTTGGCATTGCGAGTGGTAATCTTAGGTTTGTGTGCGGCTGATTGGCCATGGAAACCCATTTCATGAAGCTCCTGATGAACAGTTCTTGTGCTTTTGAGATCTTGTGCTTGTAAGTGCTTTTCTTGAGAGTTTGCAACCGATGCGGCTTAGCACTCGGCTATCCCATTCTATGAGTTTGTGTGGCCCACTTTGTGTTCATGAACTGACTTGTTGGAAAGGTGACATCCCATGACGATGCCACGTTGAAAGTCAGTCACTGAGCTCTTCAGTAAGGCCATACTACTGCCAATGTTTGTCTATGGATATTGCATGGCGGTGTGCTGGATTTTATACATGTGTCAGCCATGGGTGTGGCTGAAATAGCCAAATCCACTAGTTTGAATAGGTGTCCACATACTTTTGTATGTAGAGTGCATTTGGAAAGTATTCAGACCCCTTTTTTCACATTTTGTTACGTTAGAGCCTTATTCGAAAATAGATGTCATGTTTTTTCCCTCATCAATCTACACACAATACCCCATAATGAGAAACAGAAAACAGGTTTTTAGAAAATGTTGCTAATTTATTTATATACCTTATTTACATAAGTATTCATACCCTTTGATATAAGACTTGAAATTGAGCTCAGGTGCATCCTGTTTCCATTGATCATCCTTGAGATGTTTCTATGACTTGATTGAATTTACCACAGGTGGACTCCAATCGATTGTGCATGATTTGGAAAGGTACACACCTGTCTATAAGGTCCCACAGTTGACAGTGCATGTCTGAGCAAAAACCAAGCCATGAGATCGAAGGAATTGGCCCTCAAGCTCCAAGACAGGATTGAGGCACAGATCTTGAGAAAGATAGCAAAACCTTTCTGCAGCATTGAAGGTCCCCAAGAACATTCTTAAACGGAAGAAGTTTGGAACCACCAAGACTCTTCCTAGAGCTGGCCGCCCGGCCAAACTGAGCAACGGAGGGAGAAGGGCCTTGGTCAGTGAGGAGACCAAGAACCCGATGGTCACTCTGACAGAGCTCCATCTGTGACAGAGCTCCACCTTCAAGAAGGACAACCATCTCTGCAGCACTCCACCAATCAGGCCTTTATGGTAGAGTGGCCAGACTTAAGCCACTCCTCAGTAAAAGGCACATGGCAACCCTCTTAGAGTTTGCCAAAAGGCACCTAAAGGACTCTGACTATGAGAAGCAAGATTCTCTGGTCTGATGGAACCAAGATTGAACTCTTTGGCCTGAATGCCAAGCGTCACGTCTGGAGGAAACCTGGCACCATCCCTACGGTGAAGCGTGGTGGTGGCAGCATCATGCTGTGTGAATGTTTTTCAGCTGCAGGGAAAGATGAAGGGAGCAAACTAAAGGGAGATCCTTGATGAAAGTGGGTCCAGAGCACTCAGGACCTCAGACTGGGGCGAAGGTCCACCTTCCAACAGGACAACGACCCTATGCACACAGTCAAGACAACGCAGGAATGGCTTCAGGACAACTCTCTGAATATCCTTGAGTGTCCCAGAGAGAGCCCGGACGTGAACATCTCTAGAGAGACCTGAAAATAGCTTTGCAGCGACGCTCCCCATCTACCCTGACAGAGCTTGAGAGGATCTGCAGAGAAGAATGGGAGAAACTCCCCAAATACAGGTGTGCCAAGCTTGTAAGCATCAACACTTGGGGATGTAATCGCTACCAGAGGTTCTTCAACAAAGTACTGAGTAAAGGGTCTGAATACTTATGTAAATGTAATATTTTAGTATGCTTTGTCATTATGGGGTATTGTGTGTAGATTGATGACAAAACATATCTTTTTTTTTTACAAGGCTGTAACGTAACAAAATGTGGAAAAAGTCAATGGGTCAAATACTTTTAGAATGCACTGTATAGTGTACCTTCATTGGCTCATACGTCTGGACGATCTGGAGAAGTGTGTGTTTGGGATGTGGAATGCTTGGCCATATGAAGGAATGTATTCTGTGAGGAAAGAGAGACATGAGAGTGGAGGACATGCACACACACACATACATGCCGGAGGGGATGGCTGCCGTCTTATCGGTTCTTAACCAACCATGCTTTGTTGTTTGTTTTTTCACATGTTCGTAACTTGTTTTGTACATAATGTTGCTGCTACCATCTCTTATGACCGAAAAAGGGCTTCAGGACATCAGAACAGTGATTACTCACCTCGAATTGGACAAAGAGTTTTTCTTTATTGAGCCGGACGGGAAGGATATACTACAAACACTCTAACGGACCCTCATCTCCGTCATTCGCTCGAGAAGGTAACAAAGATTTGCGTAAAGAGATCAGGGTGCCTTGTGAGGATCAGGCAACGATCTGCCTTTACCATCCGTCCTGCTAGCTAACGTTCAATCCCTTGAAAATAAATAGGACAAACTGAAAACACGTATTTCCTACCAACAGGACATTAAAAACTGTAATATCTTATGTTTCACCGAGTCGTGGCTGAACGACGACATTTAATAACATACAGCTGGCGGGTTATACACTCTATCAGCAGGATAGAACAGAAGCTACTAGTAAGACACAGGGCGGGGGCCTATGCATATATGTAAACAACAGCTGGTGCACGATATCTAAGGAAGTCTCAAGGTTTTGCTCACCTGAGGCAAAGTATATCATGATTAGCTGTAGACCACACTATCTGCCTAGAGAGTTTTCATCTGTTTTCATCTTTCATCATTCATTTTCGTAAATGACTACATACTACCACAGACCGATGCTGGCACTAAAACTGCACTCAATGAGCTGTATACCGACATAAACAAACAGGAAAGCGCTCATCCAGAGGCGGCACTCCTACTGGCCAGGGAGTTTAATGCAGGGAAACTTAAATCAGTTTTACCTCATTTTTATCAGCATGTTAAATGTGCAACCAGAGGGGGAAGAAAACAATAGAAAAAAAACACCTTTACTCCACACACCGAGACGCGTAAAAAGCTCTCCCTCGCCCTCCATTTGGCAAATCTGACCATAATTCTATCCTCCTGATTCCTGCTTACAATGACGTCGTCCCCACAGTGACTGTACGTACATACCCCAACCAGAAGCCATGGATTACAGGCAACATTTGCACTGAGCTAAAGGGTAGAGCTGCTGCTTTGAAGGAGCGGGACTCTAACCCGGAAGCTTATATGAAATCCCGCTATGCCCTCTGACGAACCATCAAACAGGCAAAGCGTCAGTATAGGACTAAGATCGAATTGTACTACACCGGCTCCGACGCTCGTCGGATGTGGCAGGGCTTGCAAGCTATTACAGACTACAAAGGGAAGCACAGCCGCAAGCTGCCCAGTGACACGAGCCTACCAGATGAGCTAAATAACTTCAATGCACACTTCGAGGCAAGTAACACTGAAACATGCATGAGAGCATCAGCTGTTCCAGACGACTGTGTGATCACGCTCTCCGCAGCCGATGTGAGTAAGACCTTTAAACAGGTCAACATTCACAAGGCCGCAGGGCCAGACGGATTACCAGGACGTGTACTCCAAGCATGCGCTGACCAACTGGCAAGTGTCTTCATTGACATTTTCAACCTCTCCCTGTCTGAGTCTGTAATACCAACATGTTTCAAGCAGACCACCATAGTCCCTGTGCCCAAGAACACTAAGGTAACCTGCCTAAATGACTACCGACCCGTAGCACTCATGTCTTTAGCCATGAAATGCTTTGAAAGGCTGGTCATGGCTCACATCAACACCATTATCCTAGAAACCCTAGACCCACTCCAATTTGCATACTGCACCAACAGATCCACAGATGATGCAATCTCTATTGCACTTCACACTGCCCTTTCACACCCTGATAAAAGGAACACCTATGTGAGAATGCTATTCATTGACTACAGCCGATCCTCAACACCGAGGCCCCTCAGGGGTGCGTGCTCCCCTCCTGTACTTCCATTTCACTCATGACTGCACATTCTGGCACGACTCCAACACCATCATTAAGTTTTCCGATGACACAACAGTGGTAGGCCTGATCACCGACAACGATGAGACAGCCTATACGGAGAAGGTCAGAGACCTGACCTGACAGGAAAAGGAGGACTGAGCACGCCCCCATTGTCATCGACGGAGCTCTAGTGGAGCAGGTTGAGAGCTTCAAGTTTCTTGGCGTCCACATCACCAACAAACTAACATGGTCCAAGCACACAAACACAGTCATGAAGAGGGCCCAACAAAACCTATTCCCCCTCAGGAGACTGAAAATATTTGGCATAGGTCCTCAGATCCTCAAAAGGTTTTACTGCTGCACCATCGAGAGCATCCTGACACGTTGCATCACTGCCTGGTATGGCAACTGCTCAGCCTCCGACTGCAAGGCACTACAGAGGGTAGTGCGTACAGCCCAGTACATCACCGGGGCCAAGCTTCCTACCATCCAGGACCTCTATACCAGGCGGTGTCAGAGGAAGGCCCTAAAAATGGTCAAAGACTCCAGCCACCTTAGTCATAGACTGTTCTCTCTGCTACCGCACGACAAGTGGCTAATCAAATGGCTACCCAGACTATTTGCACCCCCCCCTTTCTGTGCTGCTGCTACTCTCTTTTATTATTTATGTATAGTCACTTTAATAACTCTACCTATATGTACATATTACCTCGACACCGGTGCCCCCGCACATTGACTCTGTACCGATACCCCCTGTATATAGCCCCGCTATTGTTATTTACTGCTGCCCTTTAATGATTTGTTATTCTTATCTCTTACTTTTTTGTTGGTATTTTCTTAACTGCATTGTTGGTTAAGGGCTTGTAAGTATTTCACTCTAATGTTGTATTCGGCGCATGTGACAAATCACATTTGATTTGACACACACACACACACACACACACACACACACACACACACACACACACACACACACACACACAAAAGATGATTTGCAGAGGAAAAGGAGACCAATTTAATACTCACTGTATTCTCCAGAAAATACTAACTGCCAAGGTGACCAGAAGCAGAGAAAAAATGGCCACGATGAGTGAGTAGGACAGCATCTGGACATCTGTCTTTGTCTCTGTAGGGGAGGGGAGAGAGAACGAGAGCAGAGACGATGCATGTGACTCCCATTTCCTCTACCCTCTATCACTTCCAACTGCACAGTCTCGATATCATACTATACTTTTAAGACACGTAAGTCTTTTTTATTTATTTTTTACCTTCGTCTGTTCTGAAACTGAGAGGGACACTCCATTCACTCCAGCTCCCTTCAAAGTACCCCCCGTTTGGCTTGGCTCGAACCTTGACGTGATACTCTGTGTTCTTATGGAGGTACTCGTCCCCCTCGATGATCAGAGGCTGATAGGTTATGCTATGAAACTATGAACAGGGGACACCGTAACAGAAGAACAAGACAGAAATTGTGTTCATAGAATATACTGTACTATACAGAGTAACTACAGTGTTGCGAAATAATTATTATGTCGGAATTAAAGTGAAATATATATCATATAGTTAAGCGTTTGCATCCAAAAATCCAAGAAAATTAGGCTTTTGGCTACTGTACCAGAGTATTTTTGACACTCCAGATGTGAAATTGGAACAGTTGATTGCGGGCTTTCAGGTAATCGTTTAGGTATGGATTCCCAATGTAAATAAGAGCCCGGTTGGAGCTCCCCAGAAATGTGACATTCACCACCCAAGGACTCATGGGTTTAACTAAACCATAAAGATGAACAAGAAACAGAGGATAAGTGTTAAGGGCAATTGATGAAGGAGACAACTAAGGACTATCAATTGATGGAAGATGTCATGTAAAAACTGTAATTCAAACCATAGTGTCTTCACTGATATTTTCAACCTCTCCCTGACCCACTCTGTAATACCTACAAGTTTCAAGCAGACCACCATAGTCCCTGTGCCCAAGACCACCAAGGTAAACTGCCTAAATGACTATTGCCCCATAGTGCTCACATCTGTAGCCTTGAAATGCTTTGAAAGGTTGGTCACATCAACACCATCACCCCAGACACTCTGGACCCACTCCAATTTGCATACCGCCCCAACAGGTCCACAGATGACTCCATTTCTATTGCATTCCACACTGCCCTTTCCCAGCTGGACAAAAGGAACACCTATGTGAGAATGCTGTTTATTAACTACAGCTCAGCGTTCAACCCCATAATTCCCTCCAAACTCATCACTAAGCTAAAGACCCTGGGACTTAACACCTCCCTCTGCAACTGGATCCTGGACTACCTGATGTGCCGCCCCCAGGTGGTGAGGGGGTAGGCAACAACACATCCGCCACGCTGACCCTCAACACGTGTGTTCTTAGTCCCCTCCTGTACTCCCTGTTCACCCATGACTGCTGTGATAGGCCTGATAACCGATGACGATGAGACTATAGGGAGGAGGTCAGAGACCTGGCAGTGTGGTGCCAGGACAACAACCTCTTCCTCAATGTCAAAGATGCCGATCGCGGATTACAGGAAACAGAGGGCCGAGCACGCTCCCATCCACATCGACAGGGCTGCAGTGGAGCAGGTTGAGAGCTTAAAGTTCCTTGGTGTCCACATCACTAAGAAATGATGGTCCACACACACCAACACAGTCATGAAGAGGGCACGACAACGCCTCTTCCCACTCAGGAAGCTGAAAAGATTTGACACGGGCCCTCGGATCCTCAAGAAGTTATACAGCTGCACCATTGAGAGCATCTTGACTGGCTGCATCACAGCTTGGCATGGCAACTGCTTGGCATCTGACCGCAAGGCGCTACAGAGGGTAGTGCGTACAGCCCAGTACATCCCTGAGGCCGACCTCTCTGCCATCCAAGAACTCTATAGCAGATGGTGTCAGAGGTAGGCCTTAAAAATTGTCAGACTCCAGCCATCCAAGTCATAGACTGTTCTCTCTACTACCGCATGGCAAACAGTACCGATGCACCAAGTCTGGAACCAACAGGACCCTGAATAGCTTCTACCTCCAAGCCATAAGACTGCTAAGTAATTAGTTAAAAAGATAACCACTAGGCCTCCTGAGTGGCGCCCGGGTCTAAGGCACTGTATTGCAGTGCTTGAGGCGTCACTACAGACCGAGGGTTCGATCCCAGGCTGTGTCGCAGTCGGGCGCGATCGGTAGACCCATGAGGCGGCGCACAATTGGTGTCCGGGTTAGGGGAGGGTTTGGCCGCCCGGGAAGTCCTTGTCCCATCGCTCTATAGCGGCCTGGCGCATGCACGCTGATGCACGCTCTCGACCTTAATCTCTCCCGAGTCCATACGGGAGTTGCAGCTATAGGACAAGACTGTAACTACCAATTGGATATCCCGATATTGGGGTAAAAATTTAAAAAAAAAAAGATGACCAATACCCGGACTATTTGCATTGACACTTTTTTCACTAACTCTTTTGACTCATCACATACGTTGCTGGTACTGTTTATTATCTATGTTGCCTAGTCACTTTATCCCTACCTACAATACCAGTCAAAAGTTTGGACACACCTACTCATTCAATGGTTTTTATTTATTTATACCAATGTTCTATATTGTAGAATAATAGTGAACACATCAAAACTATGAAATAACAAATAAGAAATCATGTAGTAACCAAAAAAGTGTTAAACAAATCAAAATATATTTTATATTTCAGATTCTTCAATGTAGCCACCCTTTGCCTTGATGACAGCTCTGTACACTCTTGGCATTCTCTCAGCTTCATGAGGAATGCTTTTCCAACAGTCTTGAAGGAGTTACCACATATGCTGAGCACTTGTTGGCTGCTTTTCCTTCACTCTGCGGTCCAACTCGTCACAAACCATCTCAATTGGGTTGAGGTCGGGTGATTGTGAAGGCTAGGTCATCTGATACAGCACCATCACTCTCCTTCTTGGACAAATAGCCCTCCCTCAGCCTGGAGGTGTGTTTTGGGTCATTGTCCTGTTGAAAAACAAATGATAGTCCCACTCAGCACAAAACCGATGGGATGGCGTATCGCTGCAGAATGCTGTGGTAACCTTTCTGGTTATGTGTGCCTTGAATTCTAAATATATCACTGACAGTGTCACCAGCAAAGCACCCCCACACCATCACATCCGAGGGCCCACATCTCCTCCTCCATGCTTCACGGTGGGAACTACACATGCAGAGATTATCCGTTCACCTTCTCTGCATCTCACAAGGACACGGTGGTTGGAACCAAAAATCTCAAATTTGGACTCATCAGACCAAAGGACAGATTTCCACCGGTCTAATGTCCATTGGTCGTGTTTCCTGGCCCAAGCAAGTCTCTTCATCTTATTGGTGTCCTTTAGTAGTGGTTTCTTTGCAGCAATTCGACCATGAAGGCTTGATTCACGCAGTCTCCTCTGAATAGTTGATGTTGAGATGTGTCTGTTACTTTGTAACTCTGTGAAGCATTTAATTGTGCTGCAATTTCTGAGGCTGGTAACTCTAATGAACTTATCCTCTGCAGCAGAGGTATCTCTGGGTCTTCCTTTTCTGTGGTGGTCCTCATGAGAGCCAGTTTCATCATAGAGCTTGATGATTTTTGAGACTGCACTTGAAGAAACCTTCAAAGTTGTTGAAATTTTCCTGATTGGCTGACCTTCATGTCTAAAAGTAATGATGGACTGTCGATTTCTCTTGGCTTATTTGAGATATTCTTGCCATAATATGGACTTGGTCTTTTAACAAATAGGGCTATCTTCTGTATTCCACCCCTACCCTGTCACAACACAACTGATTGTCTCAAAAGCATTAAGAAGGGAAGAAATTCCACAAATTAACTTTAAACAAGGTGCACCTATTAATTTAAATGCATGCCAAGAATGATTTTGATGTCTTCACTATTATTCTATTAATGTAGAAAATAGTAAAAAATAAAGAAAAACCCTTGATGAGTAGGTGTGTCCAAACTTTTGACTGGTACTGTGTATGAACATACAGTATCTGCCTCAATTACCTCGTGCCCCTGCACATTGACTCGGTACTAGTACCCGTGAGTATAGCCAAGTTACTGTTACTCATTGTGGATTTATTCCTCTTGTCATTATTTTTCTATAGATTTTTTTTTTTTAACTCTGCATTTTTGGAAATCTACCCATAAGTAAGTATTTCACTGTTGGTCTACACCTGTTGTTTAACTTACTTATTTTTGCCAAGAGGATTGTTTTCCAAAATGTGCTGCCTCCTTTCAATTGAATGGTGAGATTACATGGTGACAGTGTGTCCAGGTTCGTAAATGTGACATTATTCCCCTTCTCTGTTAGACAGCGTTGCTCACCAATGCGCTTGCTGTAGCTGTAAACATAATATTAATAAATATTATTTCCTAGTCCAGCTGAGGATTTTACACATTTGGATATCTGTATACACAGTAAGGGTGGAGTTCTTCTACCCATGATTTATGTCCTATATATTGTACAAGCTCCTAACTAACATAGCTGATGTTCAGTGGTCTTCTAGAAGGTTCATTACCAAAGAGTCATGGCTTTTACGTGCTCTATTTCATCATCCCCGTTGTCATCATCAAGGTAGCAGGTTAGGGTGTTTGGTGACGACAGACTTAGATGAGAAGTGCAGAGTATTCTGGGTTCTGGGAGGGAAAGGAAAGGAAATAATTAAAGCAGTTTAGATGAGGTCAACAGCAGCGAATCCAGATACATTTTGGTATGGAGTGAGAAATAACCGTCAATGATGCACCAGCACTGTATTTTTGGACACAAATGTTGCAGTGAATGTAAATCATTCTTAAAGAGAATTAAAATAACTTCAAGAGAAAAGGCAGCTCACCATTGTCAGCCCATTCTCTTCCACTTTGAGAGTGCACCAGAACCGGGAGAAGGAGTAGGGCAATCCACAGGCTGTATGCCATTTTTCTTTTACAAAGGTGTCGCACTAACGTAAGATGTAGTGGCACTAACGTAAGATGTAGTGGCCCCACACACAGCGGTGTTAGACTAGGGCACACACGCACAAGGAACTCAAAGTGATGTCTCAGCTGTCTCAATGAAATGTCAGTATAAATATCACAGAGGAGAGCAGAAGAGAGAGAGAGAGAGAGAGAGAGTGGTAGGAAGAGGGAGTGGCAGAGAGAGTGAGAGAGGGTGGGGGCAGAGAAAGGTTTTTTGGGTCCATATGCCTTACTGGATACGTTTATGCAATTGTCAGGTTATATTCTGTAATATCCCTGAGAGTAGTATGGATACTCATCCAGTTGTCGGGTTATATTCTTCTGCTATTGACGGGCTAACCCTAACTTCAAGATTTGTATTACCATTGTTTATTCTAAGCACATCACTCTCAGTGATATCACAGGGTCAGTATTTCAAGGTTTATCTAGCCAGGTCACATTCCTTTATGTGAATTTCAGATAGAAAACGTTCTCACAGAAACAACTAAGAAAAGGGGAGGTGTTGGGTGCCTATTTGTTCAGTGCTCCAAGCATTACAATAGGTTTGCTGTTATGGAGACCTTGTATATTTACACAGACAGAAGAATATATAATTGTCTTACTTTCAAACACTTGTGTTTTCACATAGTGTAAGGACCTAGTCATTTGAATATTATAATACTTTTCAGCTGTCTTTACTATTGTGCAACAACCTGTGCATTTACTATCGTGCAACAACCTATGCATGTACTATTGTGCAACAACCTGTGCATTTACTATTGTGCAACAACCTGTGCATTTACTATTGTGCAACAACCTGTGCATTTACTATCATGCAATAACCTGTGCTGCGTGCATTTAACAAGTCTTCCTCTCCATGTACCAACAACCATGAAGAGAAAAACAAACCAGTAACCTACAAACCACTTCCTGTCAACTCAAATTAACTGGTTTGGTTTCAAATGAGGCCAGAACGTACTCAACACTAACCTTATCACTGAACAAAAGTTTGAGTTTGAATAATTCTTCACAATCGATATATCCTTCATTGCTTGCCAAAATATAACAATATAAAATCAGAAAAAGGAGTTTACCATTACAGGATGTTGTGAGGATGACTTGACACACTTGTTTCAACAGTTTCTTGTATTACATTGATAAGGTTCCATTGCATTTGTGGTATGTGTCCTGTAACTTGACAGTAAAGAAAATCCCCTTACTGATATAATTTCCCCACATTTTCCTGTTATGTCTAGAGACCAACCTAACTACCAAGGAAATATTTAAAAAGTCAAAAATATAAATAGTAAAGTACAGACCCCAAAAAACTACTTAAGTAGCACTTCAAGGTATTTTTACTTAAGTACTTTACACCACTGGACACACGCATACTCATACTCATACATGCTAGCACACACATACACTACTGTTCAAAAGTTTGGGGTCACTTAGAAATGTCCTTGTTTTTGAAAGAAAAGCACATTTTTTGTCCATTAAAATAACATCAAATTGATCAGAAATACAGCGTATACATTGTTAATGTTGTAAATTACTATTTTAGCTGTAAACAGATTTTTTTAGGGAATATCTACGTAGGCGTACAGAGACCCATTTTGAGCAACCATCACTCGTGTTTCAATGGCACGTTGTGTTAGCTAATCCAAGTTTAGCATTTTAAAAGTCTAATTGATCATTAGAAAACCCTTTTTGCAATTATGTTAGCACAGATAAACTGTTGTACTGATTTAAAGAAACAATAAAACTGGCCTTCTTTAGACGAGTTGAGTATCTGGAGCAGCAGCATTTGTAGGTTCGATGACAGACTCAAAATGGCCAGAAAAAAAGTCCTTTCTGCTGAAACTCGTCAGTCTATTCCATGCGAGAAATTGCCAAGAAACTGAAGATCTCGTACAACGCTGTGTACTACTCACTTCACAGAACAGCGCAAACTGGCTCTAACCAGAATAGAACGAGTAGGAGGCCACGGTGCACAACTGAGCAAGAGGACAAGTACATTAGAGTGCCTAGTTTGAGAAACGGACGCCTCACAAGTCCTCAGCTATCAGCGTCATTAAATAGTACCTGCAAAACACCGGTCTCAACGTCAACAGCATCCCGGAGTCGCCTCTTCACTAAGGGACCCCAAACTTTTGAATGGTAGTGTACATTGTATTGTTGTATGGATACTCATCCAATATTCAGGTTATATTCTTCTGCTATTGATGGGCTAATCCTAACTTCAAGATTCAAGAAACTACAAGATTTGTATTATCATTGTTTTTTATTTTCTTGTAATGTAGTGAAGTAAAAGTAGTTAAAAATAGAAATAATATAGTACCGATACCACAAAAAAACTTACTTAAGTAGCATTTCAAATTATTTTTACTTGAGTTCTTTACACCACTGGACACACGCATAAACACGCACTCTACACACACGTACATTGTATTATTGTTGTATGATGGTATTATACATGTTGTATTGTAGATATGTAGTGGTGTAATAATGTTATATGATGTGCTGTTTTATCTTTTGTGTGATGTAAGTGCTTTAATGTGTTTGGATACCCTTAGCAGCAGCTAATGGGGATCCCTAATAAATAAATAAAATACCTAATGTGTTTATCAGGATTTAACATTAGAGAGAATAACATAACCTAGATCTGAAGGATTGGAGGGAAGGTGATGGATCTGTGTGTGTTTACTGGTACCTGCGGGTGCCCGTGGGTGGAAGGTAGATGTTGGTGTGAGCGAATGCGTCTGTGGGTGGCAGCTGTGGTTCTGATGCTGAGTTTGATGTAGAAGAAAGATTTAAAAAATATGTAGGGGAAGGGGAAGAATCCTATTCCTCTCTACACTCACTGGCTTTTGCACTGTTTACATTGAGGGGCCACATCTTACAAGAGATTACAAAGCAGGATCAAGGAGTTGGCCAGCTAACTTGCCTAAATATTCAGAAATAACTGTTTTTGAAAGATAAGATTGAAATAGGCATGGTCTAATTGACTCAACCACCACAAACACATACAGTGGGGAGAACACGTATTTGATAACCTGCAAAATCGGCCATGTTTCCTACTTACAAAGCATGTAGAGGTCTGTAATTTGTATCATAGGTACACTTCAACTGTGAGAGACAGAATCTAAAACAAAAATCCAGAAAATCACATTGTATGATTTTTAAGTAATTAATTTGCATTTTATTGCATGACATTAGTATTTGATACATCAGAAGACCCAGCCACGACCCATCTTCAATGCTCTTACTGAGGGAAGGAGGTTGTTGGCCAAGATCTCGCGATACATGGCCCCATCCATCCTCCCCTCAATACGGTGCAGTCGTCCTGTCCCCTTTGCAGAAAAGCATCCCCAAAGAATGATGTTTCCACCTCCATGCTTCATGGTTGGGATGGTGTTCTTGGGGTTGTACTCATCCTTCTTCTTCCTCCAAACCCAGCAAGTGGAGTTAAGACCAAAAAGCTCTATTTTTGTCTCATCAGACCACATGAGCTTCTCCCATTCCTCCTCTGGATCATCCAGATGGTCATTGGCAAACTTCAGACGGGCCTGGACATGCGCTGGCTTGAGCAGGGGGACCTTGCGTGCGTTGCAGGATTTTAATCCATGACAGCGTAGTGTGTTACTAATGGTTTTCTTTGAGACTGTGGTCCCAGCTCTCTTCAGGTCATTGACCAGGTCCTGCCGTGTAGTTCTGGGCTGATCCCTCACCTTCCTCATGATCATTGATGCCCCACGAGGTGAGATCTTGCATGGAGCCCCAGACCCAGGGTGATTGACCGTCATCTTGAACTTCTTCCATTTTCTAATAATTGCGCCAACAGTTGTTGCCTTCTCACCAAGCTGCTTGCCTGTTGTCCTGTAGCCCATCCCAGCCTTGTGCAGGTCTACAATTTTAACCCTGATGTCCTTACACAGCTCTCTGGTCTTGGCCATTGTGGAGAGGTTGGAGTCTGTTTGATTGAGTGTGTGGACAGGTGTCTTTTATACAGGTAACGAGTTCAAACAGGTGCAGTTAATACAGGTAATGAGTGGAGAACAGGAGGGCTTCTTAAAGAAAAACTAACAGGTCTGTGAGAGCTGGAATTCTTACTGGTTGGTAGGTGATCAAATACTTCTGTCATGCAAATTAATTACTTAAAAATCATACAATGTGATTTTTTGGATTTTTGTTTTAGATTCTGTCTCTCACGGTTGAAGTGTACCTATGATAAAAATTACAGACCTCTACATGCTTTGTAAGTAGGAAAACCTGCAAAATCGGCAGTGTATCAAATACTTGTTCTCCCCACTGTAGCTGTTTATCAAAGCCTGTGATTGCCTGTGTTACACTGATACCTGCATTAGGGAAGGGGAGATGGTTATGAGAAGGGTCAAAGGTTAGTTAACACTTGCCTAGCAGCACACCATTCTCTACAATGCGTCGTAAAAGCCTGGTTGGTACACATCTGATTCTACGGAGTTCTGAGGAACCAACCAGCCTGCCCCGCCTCGCCTGAAACCACAAGCTGGCGGCATTATCTCTACACTCATCTCACAAACATCATCTGCTGTGGTTTTATACCACATGGTTTTCTGGAGCTCCACAAGGCCTGGGGAACTGTTCTCTCGTCTGTTTTGTAGTCTCTCGGGGGTGTCTAAATCCTCATCCTTTGACTGAGTGTAGAGACTACTTAGTGCTTGTGGGTAAAGGATGATGCATGGTCCCTGTGTGCTGGTGAAAAGAGTCTTTAGTAATGTATTGAAAAGCAACCGCAAAAACCTACAAAATATATCACATAATTAAAGAGCAACTGTCCCTAAAAAGCTACTTTTCATTTTGAAAATGAAACATTTATTCTTGTGTAAAAATTGACTACAATGTGTAAATAGGATAATTTTTGTCATAAAGTCAACCTCGTCCATAACTGAGATTTGATATGATAAAAGGGTATGTTACTGAATGAAGGGTACCGTAACAGTTTTTCTTGGGTTGGGTTTATTTTAATCCTGCTCAGATGCCCACAGCTGGCAGCACCCAAGTAGTCATACATTTGAAGCGCAGCAGCATTGGACTCGATTGTAATGCCCATGGTCAATTTGGTTGTACATTCAACATCCCTACGGGGCAAGTTAGGCCCCATCAGTAAAGGATGTACAAGGAACAATATATTAAAAGGTCAATAGCTCCAAATTTCAATGACTTAACCTCAAACCAACTAAATTGTAGAAATTCATTTAAATATTTAAAGCATTTAAGACAACTAATAGATGTGCAACATTAAAATATTGTCTCATTTACATTGTGTAATTTTATTGACAGTCCCAAACTAGCCTCAGATATCGTATATCCAAAGTCAAACCAATTTTGCCAGTGCACACCAGCCGGCTGAAGCTAATTGGTTAAATGATTTGGCTAAGTTTTCCCACCTGCAAACACACACAGGATACACCCACATCAAACCACACACCGAAACCGACTCACTTTGAATTCAGTATGAATTCAGCATTTCTTAATTAAACAAATCTAAAACAAGGTCAAATCAGGAAGTGCAGTCGACCTTTAAAGATGCACTCCAGGATCTTAAGCACAACAAATCTGTAACATCATATGAATATAAATATATACAGTATATATTTTTTAGCCTGACGTAGCATATCATAAGAAATGGATGACATGGGACACAAAAAACAGGGACCACTATTGACTCATGAGCAGCACTTTCAGAACTACTGGCTGAAATTATACAAAAGTTTGAGAGTGCATCTTTAACCAAACACAATTAAAACATCCCCATCAAGCATGTAAACAGATTCGGTAAAGTGCTGCTTTAAGCCACCTCTGACCTCAACCTTCAGATATATCCTCCACCTCCACTATGAAGGCACTCTGAGCTCATACTACTATTGTTTGGCTCATTTCCAGTGAAGCCACACCAATATAAGCAACTCTTTGAACCTATGTCTGTGGCAGCCACATGAATCTCTCCGCTGCACAGCAACTCCGAGAGCTTCCTGCTTCCTTTTGCTTGTTTCTCTAACCAAGGTTGCACTCAACATCAACAAACTGTTTTGCAATATTCTGAAACAAAGGTAGACCTGGTTGCAGAGGTAACTTAGTGTTTTTGCCTATAAAACTCAACTGAATGACTTTCACCTGCATATCTTTTGACTAATTGGTCAAGAAATCCACCTCCTTATGTCACTCTGTAATTGTGTTCAACATTCACAAATGTAGAGTGGATGTTGTCATCTCACAATGTCTCAAGTCTGTTCTAATCATACAGCTTAGTGTTTTTGGTGCAGGCGGAGGCAGAGATACTGAGTCATCCTCGGAGTCAAAGATGAACCATAGAGGCCCATTTGACAACACGTTTGTGTGACACACTTTCATTGATGTAAACCTACCAAAACCTGCTTTAACCCAGAAAGCTGTCATTTGTAATAAGACTAGCAGACAATAGAGATGTTTTTGGTGGTTATGTCAATGGAGGTTAACCTGTCTACGTCAGCCTTACTGTCAAACTGAACATAACGTGGCCTGGTGTGTTCTGGAGCACATGTACGATGTACAGTTGCCAGCATGGGTTTGAATCAGACCCACTGTTCTGTCAGCATTCCCTCTCCTGCCTTTAATTAAACAGACAGATTTTGATGGGGATTTTTGTGTTATGTTAATTCATTTCCACAGGGCCACAGAAATTGTAGAAGGGTTAACCTCTATCGTTCTCAATCCAATAAACATACAAATATATTTAAAAACAAAACATACCAAACAGCCATGCAACACTACCTATCATTTCCTCGCTGATTAGCCTGTTCTGAGAGCAGAGTTACTACCCACCTGAGAGACTGAAGTTAACCACGGACACGGAGCTAGACAGCCACAGTGATAGCTGCTTAGCTATAGACACAACCGGTCTGCCACCACGTTGAGACACTTTCACACATCAGCTCTGTCCGTGTATTGGTGTTTGTGTGAAATGAAGGTGTCTGTGTGAGAGGAAGAAGGGGAGACTGCCATTCCACCAATACCCACAGACACCAAGTGGTTGCAGGGCTGTAGTTGTGTTATTACAAAAGAGTTAAGCAAGTTACTCTTAACTAATAGCCTTGAGTAGTTTAAAACATTCCCCAGGGCAATCCCACACAGCAGATAATGTATGCAATTCTGTAATCACATCTGAAAAGTTTTTTTGATAGTGAACAGGCTTTGGTTTTTCCATTTATGTTTTGAGGTTGGACTTTGCACATATAGCTATAACCGATTGATGTCACCTCATTAGTCAGTATGCGTACACCAGTGCTGATTTGTCATCTCATTAAGTGTTTCATCTGTGCTGGCACAGCTGATATTTAAGAGTGGCTGGCCCAGTACTCCGGTTGTCTTGAGAGATGTGGAGGGTCAACACCTTTAGTTGGCTCTCCAAATTGGATTTCTAGAAAAACATTCCTTTGTCTGATTTTGTTTTGCTCCACTTTTTTGGTTTACGTCCTGGTGGGGGTTTTAATTTTGTTTTCCTGTTCTTGGGCAAATTTAGTGGGTTCTCATGGTGGGTGTCTTTTTGGTTCCAGTTGTTGTTGCTAGTTAACTTACCATGGACACCCCCACGGGTTTCGTTCAGAACCCCTCCTAAAACCCCACGTTTCCTTTTGGCTGTTGTCAGTGACTTTGTTCGATCCTCCTTCTGATTGAGCAACATTATTTGGTTTTCTTGCTGGGCAACGTAACAGTAGTAAACCACAATTCACAACACAAAATATAAATTGAACATTTTATTGAATTTTTACAACATTTTTTTCAAAGAAAGATTGTGAGGTTACATTTTGTTCAAACTGAGTCAATACACTATTTTACCCCCCCCCCCAATGACTAAATACATTTCCTAATTATACAGATATAAGATGGAAAACCCTGACCCTGACCATACAAAACATTGTCATATGCATTTGCTTATCATTTACTCATCCACAAAACCAGATCATTGTGGGCTTTCAATGCTTCATCTAAAATAATTCACAATCCTTGATCATTCAATGAGATGTTGGCAGAATAAATGTGTCCATGTCACCAAATTCATATTGTGCAACATGTACTAATCTGCATTACAATCAAACACACTTCTATAAAGTCCACATCAAGATTCAACTTTAGGACAAGACCACTGCTTTAGAAAGAGCTTCAATTAAGGACAACACATCAATCAATGTATGAACGCTGACATCCATACTCTAAATCACACACCAGGGCCTCGACCCCAGTTCAATTTCATCAATGATTTTACCCAATAAATTACCGGGAGTTTATATATAGAGTGTGCGACTCTATTTTTATATCGATGAACATTACGACATTGTTAAATGTATGCATTGTTCGTGTTTTCTAACTGTTATTATGGCACACAGGGCCCATAGACTGAAGGCCTCTCTGGGGATGTGGCCCCTGTGAAATATTTTCTGTGTATAGCCTCATGATATAATGGATATGATCGTAAGTTATGACATAAAGAGGAATGCAGTGAAAAATACTGAACTTCCAGTCTTAACATAAGCAATATCAAGTTCTTTACAAGTGAGAGTAGCAGAAAGGATGTTATAGGAACCTGCATCTGAAACTCTGCTATAATGGCACAAAATCGACAGAAGACCAAGTTATATAACCACACTACAAAACATACAACGGAAATAGGAATGACACTCAAAATGAGTGAGTAGTAGTGTTAGAAAAAACCTGCTCCCTTTATCATAAACTCTCAACAGTAATAAAAAAAGAACTAAAAATAAACACATGAACATATTCCAAACAAAATACAAGCACAAGGTGAATCAAAGATGGTCCTGTACATGTTAGTGGCATCATTAGTAGCTAGAGACCTTTCCCCACACAGGCTTTGTTCTAGTAAAAGCTGCTCTGATATCTCTGAACGTGATTTGAAGACGAGCTTAAAACTTCAGAGGCCCAACAACAGTATGTGTTTTCTATCCAATAGGAATAGCTGGTGCGGAAACAGTGGAGTTGCAGACACGATCTGTTATTTATTACTTCAGTTTCATGGAGCTTATACGCTCGCAGTCTTAACTTTGAGATACAGTGCTCTCCATGTATCGTCATGAAGTTACTTTGACCTTCCACG
This sequence comes from Oncorhynchus kisutch, assembly GCF_002021735.2. NCBI lineage: Eukaryota > Metazoa > Chordata > Actinopteri > Salmoniformes > Salmonidae > Oncorhynchus > Oncorhynchus kisutch. The sequence goes on from NC_034196.2 coordinate 11,142,693, forward strand.
TGCTCTCTGCTTCACAACTGTGGCAGCAGTCCAAGGTAACGGCAACAAATCAGACAAATGCCGCTTTCGATGACTTGGGCTCAAAATGTAGTCATTATTGGAAGTCAGGTTTCATTCTTCCTCTCTCATCAGTAGTCTTTGATAGCTGTGTGGCTCTTCTCATTCCCAACCAATGTCACTTCTAATTTTCTCCCTTTTCACTTACTAATGAACAATCTCTCACTTCCACTTAACCTTTAACCCTTTACACTCGTACCAGTATGCGCGGTTGGCATATTTGGACACTGATAAGCGCCTAAATTGGAATGCAGTGGATGTACAGTAGCATGCTATACATTACGTCAGAGCTCTGGCTCTGCGCTTCACAGCTCTGTAGGATTTTGACTGACAGCCGTTCTGAACTTGAGCACCGCATGCAACAAGAGGTTGACCCCATCCCTCCTGCTAATTGGGAAACTTTAGCAAAACGTTTCGTTGTCCGAGTGAGGGAAACCAGTTAGTCCTCTCATTCAAACCCTTGTCGTTTGTTATTATGTTGCACCTACCCCACATTTTCCAGGGAATATTCTCATGTTACTGAATGTATCCAGAGTATTTTCAGATTTCGTTATCAACAAATGCGGCAAAATGTACAGTAAATGTAAAATGCACATCCAATCGACAGTGTAATGTTTGGATTCAGTCTTAGTGTGTCAGATTGTGTCTTCAATTTTGGTCTAATAATTTCCCCATAATATCCAAACTGTTCCCTTTCAATTGCTACCATGCTTATGCATATGCTTTCCATATGTCTTCTGTGAGAAACATTTCAATTTAGCCCTATCCATATGCCAATTCCCACAAGTGTAAAGGGTTAATCCCCCTGTCCTGCAGCAGACCTAGCATGGCCCCAGATCTGTTTGTGCAGTCTTGCCAACTCCTGCCAGTCATTGTCATGCCATGCAGGAGTTGGCAAGACCGCACAAACAGATTTGAAACCAGGCTAAGTCTGTCCTCTCCAGTCCCATTTTCAAGTGCTCTCTCGCCCATCTCTACTCAACCCTAGTCTTCACAAACACATGGATCTACCCCACTTACATAAAGCTTGCCTTCACTTCTCCTGATTCAGAGATCATATGGGTTCAATTCATTTGAATTGAATTCAGCGTAAAAACAACAACTAATCTCTCTGTTGAGAGATTTGTTGAGCGCTTCAGACTTCCTGGACCATAGCGTGTAGTAGGAGATGGTGTGACGGTGTGCTCTGATCTGAACACAGAAGAGATACGGCTCTTATATAAGATCAAAACTCGAGCCTCAGTGAGAGAAGGGCTCTGAAGACTGAGGATTCCTCAAGGCAGAGGAAGGATCGAGAGCAGCAGAGCCACAGTGCTGCGTGTAAGACTGAGTCACAAACAGAGCCACTGCAATGCAGGGGTGCTCCCGAGTCTGATCTGTTGTCCATTGACAGGGTGTAGAGACGAGTGAGGCTACAATTAACTCATCATGAGGAAGCCAGACTGACACGGTAGACCACTGCCTACTGTACAATAAATAAAACAGGACACCGAATGCTTGGCGGAGTGGCTAACTGGGAATCAATACCTTGTCAATGGAAGTGGGAGCACACATTTACACAGATTCAATTCATCTTTAAGAGGAATGTATTTACAGTCGGCTTACCATAGAGAGACGACTTACAGCGAATGAAAATAAATTTGACTGTATGGGACAGAACTGAGGAAGCACAGCATCTCGATAGCCCACTGTAGAAGACGCCAAATAGAGGAAGCAGTTGTGGACAGCTATAAAGAACGACTTGACACATTCTGCTGGATTTACACAGACAGAAGCTTGACAGCATCCATTGTTGGTCAGCTGGAAGGTTCTTTTGCCTTCCATTGAGTGCTGTAGACTTGGTGCCCTCTGCTGTTTAGCAGAGCAACTGAAAGCTACCCAGGTTAGAGGGAGCTCCGTTGGGCTCTGCTTCTCCTTGCTAAGAACCAGGCCTGTGGTAGGCCTCGCTGAAGCCTCAGACTCGAGTGAGGAAGTGTAGGCTGAGGTTGGCAGGGATGTGAAGGGTCTCCAGGCTGAGGGCTGAGGGGGTATAGGGGAACAGGACAGGGAAGGTGTGCTTGGTGTCCACCAGGAGAATTGGGACATCGTTCCTCTCCTGCAGACGATTCTGAGGACAAGATAATAAATAAAAAAACATGAATAAATGACATGGAAAATAGATTATATTAGACTGGAAGGGGTTTCAATCACTCATTATAACAGACGGAGAGTTGTTACCTGGATGTTTCTGATGAAGGACACAGTGACTCTTTCCTCAAACTCGTTGAGCGGGGTGTAGAGGTTGAGGATTTTCACAATCTGTATGACCAATAGGACACTGGTTAGTATATGAAGACACGTCACTCTTCCTGTGAACTTTGAGACGGAGTTGTGAGGGGCGTTCCGGTGCTCAAGGATTGGTGATGTTTAACAGGCTCGTAACAGGTTTCTGTAACAGGTGTATGAGTGTACCTGTTGCATGGTGAGAGCGGTACACAGTGAGCAGATGGCCTCGGCGTCCTGGGACGTCTTCTTCTTGACCTGAAGCAGCTGGGCGGCCTGGATGACGGGCTCCATGTTAATCACCGCCCCGCTCTGGTGGAGGTTCTTCCCCCGAAGCCACTCCTCCATCTGACTGATGTTGTACCTGACCAATCCCAGTGAAAGACACTTAGTAGTACAGACCCACCTCTTCAGTGACGGGTCATAAATTAAACCCTTATGCTACTTTCTCTCTCTAACAGTACCGAGTGCTCCTTTTAGCTATACTGTATGTAGCATTAAGGGCCTTTTCCTGGTCAGTCCCTAGTAACATATAATATCCCCAGCATGGTTCTGTATGTGTGTAATATATATATATATATATATATATATATATATATATATATATATATATATATATATATATATATATATATATATATACATATACACACACACACACACACATAAATAAACAAACATACCGGAGCTGCATGCCAGTGCTCCAGGAGCAGACGTCTTTCCTGAGCAGCAGGTTGTTGAGGGTGACAGCGTTGATGCTGTAGAACAGCTGCCGGATCACCTGGCCTGCTATCTCTGGGTCCAGGCCGTGCTCGCCCATCACCCCGTGGAACTGGCCCAGCTGTCTGATCAGGGCCTCTAGGGTGTAGCTCCCTGGGCCCTCCTCGTCCTTGTCCATGCTGGAGGAGCGGTTCCTGTAACCCATGGGCTTCACTCCCGCAAGGCTGGGGATAGACTCACTCTCCAACATGGCCGACACTGCCCAGTTGAAGGGAGGAGATATGAATGAATGAACATTGCGTTAACTATCTATAGGTTTAATTGGTTCACTTTTCTTCTTTTAGGAAACCTAAGTACTGAACTAAACATTCAGCTGTGGAAAATATAGATCAGTATAATAAGGGGTTTAAAACACACACACACACACATACATACATACATACATACATACATACATACATACATACATACATACATACATACATACATACATACATACATACATACATACATACATACATACATACATACATACATATGTCAAAACAAAACAGCGGTACAATCAACCCAGAATGAAGAAACGGTTGGTCAATTTCCAAGTCCATTGTCTCCAACTTCTGGACCATACAGTTCTTGCCCACCAAGCTGCCCCAGCACCTCACCAATCATGGGCTGCATCACATGCTCTGCCACCTTGACGAGCTGCTGGTAGATCTGGATGGAGAGGTCACTCAGCACCTGGCGGTACTCTGCCAGGTCAAAGTTCTTCAGACAGTGCTCATTCTGCTTGGCCGTGTTCTGAGTCATAAACGCCTGGGAAAACAGCAAGAAAGGAATGAGAGTCGTAAAGAGCTACGATTTGTAGAGTAGGTTAAAGCAAGTGTATGTCAGTCTGCACATCTGTAAAATGCATCGTGCATGGAGAGGAATCAAGGAGCCGTCAGACTGTCTAAATGTCAGACAATCTACCCCTTATTTCAACCAGCTAAAGTACTGAGCATCCTTTCTAGCATCTCGTCACAGTTCATAATAAGCAGAATGATCTCTGATCGTTCAAAGTAAGGCTCACCTCATCTCCACTGTACTGCTTGAGACAGTGCAGCAGACGGCTCGTGTTGGCCAGCCAGAAGGAGGTCATCTCAAAGTCATCATTGTTTTTCTGCAGAGGCATTGCAAAATGAAAAGAATGTTCAAATACCAGTCGCTGTACTCTATTCTGACCGAGCGTTCCTCGCAACTTACTTCCAAAGACTGTGCACCGCATTAAAGTATGTGAGTGAAGTCTCCATCTGTATGCGGGAATACAACTCTGTATCTGTACCTTGAGGACCTTCTTAATGGCGTTGATGGTGGAGGTGAGCAGAGAGTGGACCTTCTGGTCATCGTTGATGTAGTCCGCATGGCGGATGCACATGAAGAGGATGTAGGCAGGTAGGCAGGGCACTGTTGCTGATACAGCGTGGGGCTTCATGTCTGGAACACCAAACAGCACATCTTAGTTATTACAATAACACTGTTATCACAATAACTTTACATTAACAATGCATTACAATAAGTTATTCCAATGACATTACATTACAGTGACATTCCATTTCTATAACAGAGAGTGATGTGTCCTGGAACAGGTTCCTCCACTAATTTCAGTAGTCATCGTGTGGATTTGAGAATGTAGTGATACGCTCTGGACTTGACAGGTGTTTGTACTTGGGATGCTGTCATATTGTGTGATGAGCCGACTTTCTGCCGCCACGTCATACCGGTGATGAGCGTTTTGACCAGCAGGGCCTCGTCCTCTTTGTAGTACTCCAGCATGCCCTCAAAGTCCTTCTCTCTGCGCTGGACAGTCACCTGACGGGTCATCTCTGGTTTGGCCGTGGTGGACTGAGATGCTGCTGCAGTCACGGACACTGGACAGAGCAGAGGACAAAGTGGTCACTGATACCGCAACAACCATCATACAGTATGTCCCTTTTTTGCCCTTCACTACAGCTTAGTGAGACCAATAAATGAATAGGCTACAGAATTTATTAGGAGCTCCAGGTCTCTCACCTTCCAGCTCCTGTACTTTCTTCATGTAGATCCTCAGCTGCTTCTTCAGCTTCCTCTCGTTCTTCTCCAGTTTCTCCACAAGCTCTTTTAAGTCCTATAGTAACAAAAACATTCAAGATGGTCAACTCTACACTAACTAACTTTCAGAGCTCTGGGCTGTTCCATTCCAATAGGTGCCCCTGGGCCTGTATTCACAAAGAGTCTCAGAGTAGGACTGCTGATACAGGATCAGTTTTGCCTTTTGGATCATAATAGTATGGTTGAGAGTCCTAGAGCAGCACCCTGGTTGCAGTGTTCTCACCAGGTTGTCATTGGTGAGGCGGGTGATCTCCTGCTGGACGCTGTACTCCACCTGGGCCTCAGGGGACAGAGACATGGTGTGGTTTAGCATCTCCTGCTTCTTCTCTATGTCGTCCCTTAGCAGCTCAATCTGGGTGCGGAACGCCTCCAGCTCATCCTCGTGCTTCCTGGCCTGAGACTGGAGCTGGGCCTCCAACAGCCTGGGGGAAAGGAGGAGAGGGGGAGACAGGAAGAAGGAGGAGAGAGGGGATGGTTACAATAAGCCCAAAGCTGACTGAACCTTCCCAAACGTCTAACTTGTAGCATTGCGGTACCATAGTGTGGAGACTTACTGTATTAAGTATGGTTTTATAGCTCATTAACTCGCATCTTAACCCCCACAGTTTGTGCCTCTTTTAGGCATAGGAACAGGGGAGAGGATAAAACAGGAAGGCAGTAAGTAGAGAAGGAAAGCAGAAGATAACCTGGCCACTTGCTTTAGACCCTGGTATGCCAGGCCCAGCTCGCCATCTTCATTCAAATAACCCCAGTCAGAAGCTTTGCTGCCGGCGGCAAGCCAGGAGAGATAGAGATAGCGAGACGGAGAGATAGAGGAAAAGAGAGAGATGGCAAGAAGAAAGGAGTGACAGGAGGAAGTGAAACAAAAATGGACAGGAGAAAACAGAACAGAGCAATAGGAGTTAGCACCACAGAGAGGTAGAGCAGAACCAGAGATTCTCCAGTTACAATCCTATAGCTGACATAGGAACAAGCTCTCACACAACAGACAGATAGACAGACACTAACATCACCCTTTTAAAACCCGATCACGATGAGAGAGAGTCGTTATATCAGCATCTGCCTCTCATTACTGCCATCTATCTGCATTCTGCCATAATGAGGACGTCTAACAAATACCTCCGGGTCTCCGGGTTCAAAGGTTCTGCTCTGCAGACACAACAGAGGTGTTCAAATCACCCTGGCATTTTGTCTAGGTCTCTCAAACCGGGCCGGTACACAGAATGAAAGATATAAAAAAAAACAGGAATAGATCGCGGGTCAAAGGAAGATTGCTTTGGATCGAGATAAATCGGTGTGCTTCGAGTGGCTCATTATGAGCAGCACAAATGTCTTTCCTCCCTGGCAATCTGAGTGCCATCTAAGTCCCGTCACTCACTTACTGTCTGAGGGTTCTGTTATTGATGATGACAGAGGGCCATGAAGGTAGATGGCTCAGGAAGGATATTACTGTGTCCATTTCAATAGGGTGGAATCAAAAGCAGGGCAGTTTTCCATGAATATGTCATTATACCATCAAAGTGATTGGGACAGTTTAGATTAGAAAGGTGATCTGATGTTACCCTGAGAGTAATCTCCTGTGGTCTGTCACCCTGAGCATACGGTAGCTACACTGTGTATGTTGGACTAAGCGCCGGACATAGAAGTACAGTAGTGAAGGTCTCTAGACAATTTCTAGTTGGACAAAACAATAATAGCGCTGGCAACAGTTTGATGTAGTCACATGGAATGATAACCACCAGACACTTTCCTCATTTCACCCTGTCAATCCAGAAGTATAAATGTGATATTTACATTGAAAAACATTCTGTGCGCCAGTGGGTATGACAAAAAAAAAAGGGAAAAAGAGGCCATATTCGTCACAGGCCAGTGTGTATTCCATTACTGTACTTCCAATATAAAAGGTCAAGACACTTACTTCTTAGACTCACAGAGTCCATGATAGGACCTCAGAGCCTCCTCCTTGTCTATGGGCTTCTTGCTGTTGGTCCATTCAGGCAAATTATTGGTTTCCTATGGAGAGAGGGGGACATGAAGGTCAATTTATGATGCCATTGAAGAGGTAGTAAAACCCGTGGGACTGCTTTATAAGGTAATGACATTCATCCGACTTGTCTCTTTCCCTCTTTAGGTCAAAACTAGTCAGTGTTTAACACACTCATAAACCTGAGTCATAGGCCATATTATAGTAGAGCTGCCCTCAACATCCATATTACAGGCCAGCGCCTCTCTAATATCTGCATCTGAACTAATCAGCTTCAACAGTTGGGAAAGGAAGAATCAGAGCGACAGGCCATCATCTCAGTGGAGTCATAATCACCACCCTTCTAAGGAGTATGACACGCAAGGCATATCCTCCACTAGCCTAGCAGGTGGGACTGGGAGAGTGCAGCTCAGGAGTGTCTGAAATATTACCTAGATGTGAGGGGGGGGGGGGAAGAGGTGTGAGGGGGTAGAAGTGGAAATGCCTAAGTGAATGAGAGCTGTCTGTTCTGCTGCCTCCCGCACACCATGCTCGCCCTCTCTGCTCTCCTGTCCTGATGCACTCCCTTCTCAAACCAAACGCCTGGCTACCCACGGTGTTTAACAGCAGTGGGGATCATATTCAGAACTCTTCAGGAGGACATAACTACAGGTGAATGCCGCGCTGGATTATTGCAGTTTAAGGGCTGATCTGTCAGACTGTCATTCTCAGTTCCAGTTGGAGGTCAGGCACGGAGGCCAGTCTCTCTCATATGTCTCATAATGAGACCTCTCCAGTTACATGCTTGTCTGCCTGTACCTCTGTCTAAATCCAACTGGAAACATTTGATTAAATATTCCAGTGTTTTGTTTGGGTAAGATACAGGTCACTGGAATCCATAACATACAGTGCAAGACTATCACGTGCTTTTCCATCACTGGCTGACTTGACTCAATCGCGCTGCATAATGATAATAATTCTGTTGACCTTCAACCCACATGAGTCACAAACAAGGAAAGTATATCAGCGATCCTTAAACGAACGTTCAGGTTACGGAATCCAAATGAGTTCTGTAGATCAAAAGGCTAGGTATTGTTTTTTTCCAGATTTGACCCTTGGGTAGGTTTTGGGGAATTATTAGATTACTTGGTAAATATTACTGCACTGTCGGGAACTAGAGGCACAAGCATTTCGCTACACTCGCAATAACATCTGCTAACCATGTGTATGTAACCAAAACATTTTGATTTGATTTATTTGTATGTTTTATGGTTGGACATAAGACTGTAAAAAACACCAGCAAATCAGCTCCAAGTAATTTACATTTTGTAAAGTATTCCCATGCAGAATAGAAAGATACTTCATGTGACCGTACACTCTTGTATACAAATGGAAGCAAGGTGTGAAATGATTATGTTTTAGTCAAATATATCGGTTTGTGCATCTTGCGGTCAATGTGCAGTCTACAAATGATTTGTAATTATGTTCCGGCACCCTGACCATCCACTCGAGAAGAAAAAAAATATGCCTGGGGCCAAGAGAACAGGCGCCTGCTAGATAATGTTTTTATATTGGCATAATTTCATATAGTGCTGTTGTGTGCATTGCGGTTGTGTATCGTTAGTTCTGCTATCGTTACTATATTAAGCTTAGACACGCCTCCCCATACTGTACCTGCCTTCCAGATGCAAAGCACCATCGAAGCTGTAGTAATCTCATCATTCTAACAAATGACTTCCTGGTTTGATAAAAGGCTATTTTATTGATTCTTTACTATAAATAAATATATATATATAAATATATGGGCAATTTGGATAACTAGGGCCACTAACAACTTGCTGTGAAGTCGTGGAGACAAGCTGTGGAACATTCTTTCAACCCTTGGCCTATAGCCCCAGTGGAAATCTGATTAACATAAAAACATTCCCATCAAAATCCATCTGCTTAAACTATAGATATGCGTGACATGCTGAGACTCATGAACATGGTGTTCTCTGTTTTGCCCTAGAACGCAAGCCTCACAAGACTAATTTGAAGGTCCTTGGTACCAGTTTAATGTGTAGATAACCTTTTGATTAATCAATAGGGCCATATAAACTGGACAATAAACACTTCCCATTGGACAAATTAAGCCATGTCAACTTTCAGCTCCCAGTTTGGTGACTTACAATGTGATTGGTTGTCTCCTTCTCTTTCTGCTGGGCTGCAGTGACAATCTGACTCCTGAGGATAAGGACCTCCTCCTTACGCACATCCAGCTCCTCATTGGCTGCCTTGAGCTGGCCCAGCAACAGGTTGTAGCCGTCCTGAAGCTCATTGGAGGAGCTGTTCTTGGAGGCGCGGTCAGCGATGGCCTTCCTCAGCTCGTTCAGGTCATTCTTCAGCTTCTTGTTCTCAGATTCCAGCTCCTGTCTCTGTGGAAAAACAAGGCCAAAGTTCAAAGAGATTTATCTGCAATTTAAAATTGAATTTTGGTAATCGTTGGTAATAACAGTAATGAAATGCCAAGGCTCAATGTAAGGAAGAACCCAAATAGTTGAATTAGCTGGCCAGTGTTATAGCACCACTAAATGTGAAGAATATGTCATACATTGTAAGTGATTATAATCCATCCGCTGTCTCATGTTGCACAGACAATGATCATTAAGGAGACATAAGTATTCCTGAAGCCTCTAACCATTTCCCCAGGACAGGCATGCAAAAGGTAGAGGGAAGGTGTAGGATATGGGATCAGACTTTATAACAGTATTGCTTCCGTCCCTCTCCTCGTCCCAACCTGGGCTTGAACCAGGGACCCTCTGGACACGTTGACAACAGTAACCCTTGAAGCACCGTTACCCATCGCTCCACAAAAGCCTCCTGTCTCAGTATTTATGCAGCAGTAGTTTGTGTCGGGGGGCTAGGGTCAGTCTGTTATATCTGGAGTATTTCTCCTGTCTTAGTCCAGTGTCTTGTGTGAATTTAAGTATGCTCTCTCTAATTCTCTCTTTCTCTCTCTTGGAGGACCTGAGCCCTAGGACCATGCCTCAGGACTACCTGGCATGATGACTCCTTGCTGTCCCCAGTTCACCTGGCCGTGCTGCTGCTCTAGTTTCAACTGTTCTGCCTGCAGATATGGAACCCTGACCTGTTCACCGGACGTGCTACATGTCCCAGACCTGCTGTTTTCAACTCTCTAGAGACAGCAGGAGCGGTAGAGATACTCTCAATGATCGGCTATGAAAAGCCAACTGGCATTTACTCCTGAGGTGCTGACTTGTTGCACCCTCGCCAACTATTGTGATTATTATTATTTGACCATGCTGGTTATTTATGAACATTTGAACATCTTGGCCATGTTCTGTAATAATCTCCCTAGAAAGGTTTTGGCCTTTGTAGGGAGTTTTTCCTAGCCACAATGCTTCTACACCTGCATTGCTTGCCGTTTGGGGTTTTACGCTGGGTTTCTGTACAGCACTTTGATATATAAGCTGATGTAAGAAGGGCTATATAAATACATTTGATTTGACATAAGTATTCAGACCCTTTACTCAGTACCTTGTTGAAGCACATTTGGCAATGATTACAGCCTCGGGTCTTCTTGGGTATGATGCTACAAGCTTGGCACACCTGTATTTGAGGAGTTTCTCCCATTCTTTTCTGCAGATCCTCTCAAGCTCGATCAGGTTGAGAGGAGAGCGTCGCTGCACAGCTATTTTCAGGTCTCTTCAGAGATGTTAGATCAGGTTCAAGTCCGGGCCACTCAAGGACATTGAGAGACTTGTCCTGAAGAAACTCCTGGTTTGTCTTGACTGTGTGCTTAGAGTTGTCTTGTTGGAAGGTTAACCTTTTTCATCAAGGCTCTCTCTGTACTCCGTTCATCTTTCCCTCAATCCTGACTAGTTCCAAAGTCCCTGCCGCTGAAAAACATCCCCTGATGATGCTGCCACCACCATGTTTCACCGTATGGATGGTGCCAGGTTTCCTCCAAACGTGACGCTTTGCATTCAGGAAAAATAGTTCAATCTTGGTTCCATCAGACCAAAGAATCTGGTTTCTCATGGTCTGAGAGTTCTTTCGGTGCCTTTTGGCAAACTCCAAGCGGGCTGTCATGTGCCTTTTACTGAGGAGTGGCTTCCGCCTGGCCACTCTACCATAAAGGCCTGATTGGTGCTGCAGAGATGGTTGTCCTTCTGGAAGGTTCTACCTTCTCCACAGAGGAACTCTGTCAGAGTACTCTGTCAGAGTTTTTGGCCACCTCTCTGACCAAGGCCCTTCTCCCCCGATTGCTCAGTTTGGCCCGGCGGACAGCTCTAGGAAGAGTCTTGGTGGTTCCAAATTTCTTCCATTTAAGAATGATAGAGGCCACTGTTTTCTTGGGGACCTTCAATGTTGCGGAAATGTTTTGGTACCCTTCCCCAGATCTATGCCTCGACATAATCCTGTCTCGGATCTCTACGGACAATTCCTTCAACCTCATAGCTTGGTTTTTGCTCTGACATGCACTGTCAACTGTGGGACATTATATAGACAGGTGTGTGCCTTTCCAAATCATGTACAATCAATTGAATTTACCACAGGTGGACTCCAATCTAGTCATAGAAACATCAAGGATGATCAGTGGAAACAGGATGCACCTGAACAAAATTTTGAGTGTCATAGCAAAGGGTCTGAATACTCATGCAAACAATGTAGCTTTTTTATCTGTAATACATTTGCAAACATTTTAAAAAATGTTTTCGCTTTGTCTTTATGGGGCATTGTGTGTTGATTGATGATTAAAAAAAAATATCACATTTAGAATAAGGCTGTAACATAACAAAATGTGGAAAAAGTCAAGGGGTCTGAATAGTTTCTGAATGCACTGTATATATTATTAGGTACTTTGTTTTATTAGTTGTAGTTGGAACTATTAGTAGTTGTACAACAACTGCCATATTCTTGTTACTAAGTATTGTTTGTTCATTTTCTTTCATTTGGACACTTGAAAATGGAATGGTGCATCTCAAGAGATTTCATCCTGCAAAATTTAAAATCAATAAATGAAGTTGGTTTTTGTACTCATCACAATAGTCCGTAAAGAGTTGGAGAATATAACGCTAATGCATTCAAAGATGGCCACACTATACCAGTAGAAGCATATTAGCACATAGGCTATTATGCAAAAAATACTTCTCATGAACCATAGGATCAAATGACAACACATTTGGAAAGTATACCCATGGTACGAGTCTTAACTTAGTTTGAGAAAAGCTGGTCAAAAGATTGTGGAGTTCAGATTTGACGTATCCATTTAAACCACTATAAATCCACTTCACAGTTGCCTATTAACTTTAAACTTGTCATCGCTATCATGGACGTCCCTAAGGTAAACCATTGAATTTGGTATTGATATCTCAAAAAACAAGGAAACTTTTAATATCTAATTATTTTCATATGTAACGGTAATGCTCAAAATCATATGCAATCATCTTCTCCTCACGAACCATACGCCAGATTCACTCCTGATTTTGTATTTAGACTCCGTCTAATGGTTTTGCGATTTTTTTTTGCTGCATTCAAAAATGGCCGCACTGTCCCTATAGATCTACATAAGCAGATCTGCTAAAAAATACTTGAAACATATTCCTCTAATGAACCTTTGCTTTGTTATCCAACTGCCCGTGCGTCCTCTCTCTCATCCTTTGAACCCCATTCATTGCTGCTTGCAGCTATATTTGAGTTTTTTTTGTTTTCAACTGTGTCTCATGGATATTGAAATTATTATTCCAGTGAAAAGGTGTTGCTACAACAAAATTAACATGAATCAGATCCTCTACCTTTCTGTGGCGACCTGTAAACATACAATTTCATTTTTTGAATATGCTTGAGAAGCTGAGGGCAGGAAGACCAAAGACACCAGAACATCCAGAGTGAAGAAGAAATGGAACACGACAAATAGAGACATCACACTGCTGAATAGTACTGTACACTGTGGTTGTCTGTATGCATGTTAATTGGTGTATCTGTACCTTGAGACTGTTGTAGGCCAGATCCGCATTCTCTTGCTCTGATGTCGTCTTTGGCTCAATGCCCTAAGAGAGATGGCTAATAGTAAATATTGAGGATCTTAAACTTAAAGGTATTCAAAACAAAGAGTAACGGGAGAAACTTGTGTAAGTATTTTAGAAGTATAGAAAAACAAGCAAGAACATAACACTAGACTGAGACATGGGCCCACCTTGCGCTTAGACTGGTCCTCCATCTTTTCCAGGTTGACTTGCAGTCTCTTCCTCTCCTGTTCCAGCTCCCTAACACGCTTCTGCAGCTTCATGAACACACCGATGTCCATTGCTGCCTTCTCCACTCCCATCTCCTACAGGGGAACAATGGCAGGTGAAACCCTAGCCCAAGCAACTATGTACAGTAACCGTGTGTTAGAATGTATAAGACTGTATAAAACGGGTTAATCCTGGTTAAGGAGGTCTTACCTCTACGAGTTGGATGGCATCGTCAGTGTCTCCCACCTCCGAGGTAGAAATGGAGGGATAATTGGAGTCAGACTCCAGGCTGCTCTGGTTAGAATTGTTCCTCCTGTGGCCAGGCTGAAACTGAAGGGTAAGAGGAGACCGGGAACCATTGGACATCTGGCTTGGCATAGGAAACCTACATGCAAATGTGCACACAAACCATCACACACGCACCTTGGCCTCCTGTAGGTTGTCATATCTCTGCTCCAGTCTGGAGAACTCCCTGAGCAGGTTCTGATAGCGCTGCCTCTCCTCATCCAGCTCTGCCTGGACCCGACCCACACTCTGGGATGCACTGCTCTCCTGGTCTAAAACACACACACACGACCAGTCCACATCAAATCACTTTCACGAGTTTCCACTTTTACTATTACTCAATTACTGTCCTATAGATGAGCCTTCATTTGATTGACTAGAAAACAAGCCATCATTAAGTTACATACAGTATTCTCCATTACAGGTACTGAATATCTATTGCTAGTCTTTGATGTCATATTGATTTTATTAAGTTACCTTGGTGTCAGCACCATTTCATATGTTCATTTGAGGGATAGGTTATTGTATTGTCATGATTCCAAATAACTTTTCTATCTTGGAAAGAGTACACTGGGAAGACATTGCTGATAGCATAGGGACATTCTTGAGAGGTTTTCGAGAGGCATAGATTTTTGAGAGACAATAATACTGTCACGTAAACTTGCAAAATGATCACGCCTGGAGCATTACATCTGGTTTTACACTAGAAAAGAGATGACAGTTTTCACGCACTACACTCGCCCCCCTCCGAGCAGGGCAGTTGACCTCGTTGAGCTTAACACTCCTACAGAGCAATGTTTTCGAAACAGCTGAAATGTATAGACTTATATTTGAGACGTGTTTTATGGAGTTTTTACCTGTGATATAAATATTGAGACATGAGGGGTGCCATAGTCTAGGGTCTACACCAGAAGTTAATGGTTATCTGTAGGAGGAATGTATATGGTGGAGACAATTAAGCTTGGAATGTACTGAGTAAAGGAAAAGCCATCACGTTGGCAGGCACTGATAAGAGTGGAGAGCTGTGGATTAGTGAGAAAGAGGGCCGAGGTCAGGTCACGTTAAGGGAGAATGAACAGTTTATTGCACGCGTCACTTAATTTCCTGCCTAGCGACAGAGATGTAATGTTTAAAGAGAAGGAGGAGATTCCAACCCAAACTGGGGTATATATATATATACCACCACTGGTGGAACCCTGTTTAGCTGTTCGATGCTTTGGGGTGAATAAACTTGGTTTAAGCTTTCATAGTGTACATTGAGTTCTTACTCTGATATTTAGAACCTAACAACTGAAATTGCAGTTAATACCCTGTTACGCTCTGAAATTGTCACAGTAGCCGCTGCCTGCCGGCTGCACTGAGCCAAGATAAACAATGGAAGCCCATTAGCGCAGTGTGTGTGTGTATATATATATATATACATACACTTTGGAAAGTATTCAGACCCCTTGACTTTATCCACATTTTGTTAGGTTACAGTCTTCTAAAATTGATTAAATTGTTTTTTCCCCTTGCTAAAATGGAAATAACACATTTACATAAGTATTCAGACCCTTTACTCAGTACTTTGTTGAAGCACATTTGGCAGTGATTACAGCCTAGAGTCTTATTGGGTATGATGCTACAAATTTGGCACATCTTTATTTGGGGAGTTTCTCGCATTCTTCTCTGCAGATCCTCTCAAGCTCTGTCAGGTTGGATGGGGTGAGTTGCTGCACAGCTATTTTCAGGTCTCAGAGAATTGTCCCGAAGTCACTTCTGCGTTGTCTTGGCTGTGTGCTCAAGGTCGTTGTCCTGCTGGAAGGTTGAACCTTACACCCAGTCTGAAGTCCTGAGCAGGTTTTCATCAAGGACCTCGCTGTACTTTGCAGGGGGATGGGGGGGATTGTTTTTCATGATCTGGTAGGCTAACCACACCAGGTAAAACTCTGGATATGACATAATAATAAATCAATTTTATTTAGGCTATGATAAAAAAAGTTTTATTTAGGCTATGATGGGACCAGATTTGTACTTTTTTATTTATTTCAATTTTACCCCTTTTTTTCTCCCCAATTTCGTGGTATCCAATTGGTAGTTAGTCTTGTTCCAAAGCTGCAACTCCAGTACGGACTCTGGAGAGGCGAAGGTCGAGAGAAGTGCGTCCTCCGAAACACAACCCAACCGCACTGCTTCTCGACACAATGCCCGCTTAACCCGGAAGCCAGCCGCACCAATGTGTCGGAGGAAACACTGTGCACCTGGCGACTGTGTCAGCGTGCATTGCGCCCGCCCGCCACAGGAGTCGCTAGCGCACGATGGGACAAGAGCATCCCTGCCCGGCAAAAACCCTCCCCTACCCCGGACGACACTGGGACAATTGTGTGCCGCCCCATGGGTCTCCTGGTCACGGCCGGCTGTGACAGAGCCTGGACTCGAACCAGGATCTCTAGTGGCACAGCTAGCACTGTGATGCAGTGTCTTAGACCACCGCGCCACTCAGGAGACCCCCAGATTTGTAATTGTTTTTTAAATCAGGTTGTATGGTTTAAAAAGAAACCGTTGGAAAAACTCCTGGTCCTAGGGAGGATGAAAACATGAAAGTTGCCTGATAACTCGTTTATTGTCTCTTCTCATGCCCACGGATCCTAGGAGGACCATGTCATACTCTGTTATTACAAGGGAATGAATATGAAGGCAGCATCACTGGGATCATAGTATGTTGCTACTGTAATAATGTAATAGATAAAAACAGGGGCTCTCTGGTCTGTAATATCCCTAGCTCCATAAACATGGGTTATTACCCCAGCCTGGACAACATGCTGCTCTAACCGGCAGTAGAAAAGAAAAACACAGTAATGTTACAGTACATTGTGATATCGCTCATCCCAAGGGGCCCCGAGAGAACCCTACAGTAACACTGCGGATAAAGAGAGCAGATTTGGCCAATACAACTCTTCAATAACTACTGACATTTTCACCAGAATAGAGTGGATACGGTATTCAGTAAGTCAGATGTGGGTCATGGCTGGTGTCATATTATGTAAAATGATTTCCTTTTAACTGCTCGGTGATGAAGCATCATGCACATGGTATTCAGATAAAGGCAGTGGTCATGTTCAGAGGTGATGATGTAAACTAGAAGTGACTTCTTATTGACAAAGAGAAGTCCATTGACGAATGGATTTAACAAATTGATTGATTCATGTTTCGCACACAAAGGTACATATTCCAAAACGAATACTTTTCCACGTGAACCAAGTGCTAAACAAGGGCTGATTTCAGTCTCAGGTTTATATATTTTAAAAAAGTCTCACATTGCTGCTGCCGTGTAACTTGATGCGGTTTCTACCTTTTGTCCTACTTCCACAGAAACCCATTTTGTGTGGGGAAACAAGCCGTCCCTCCCCTCAGGTAAGGCAGAATGCAGGGCTCACTGACTACAGTGAGTGGTGTATGAGATCTAAAAAGCATTTACCTTCTGTGCTCTTGGAGTGGTGCAGAATCCTTTGGTTCATCTTCTCCTTTTCACTCTTCAGCAGGGAATTCTCCCTCTCCAACTCCTCCACTCTCTAAGGAAAAAGAACAAGAGCATTAATGAAAGCAATAGAGACATCAGAAAGAGCATGGTGGTCGTTCAAGAGCCAATGCATTTT
The DNA here is from genome assembly GCF_002021735.2 of Oncorhynchus kisutch. Lineage (NCBI taxonomy): Eukaryota > Metazoa > Chordata > Actinopteri > Salmoniformes > Salmonidae > Oncorhynchus > Oncorhynchus kisutch. The sequence continues at coordinate 11,159,981 of NC_034196.2, forward strand.
CTTTTATCGATTTCAATTTTCTACTTCAGACGATAGATGCTACTTACTCTCTACAAGTGAGCAAAAGGTCTATTTAGTTGTTTTGTTTCCCGGTTTCTCTTTAAGTGACTATAAATCTGTCGATCCTGCGTGTGAGGCTCTCATAGTGATGTCAAACGGAGCAAGAGAGCCAGGGACAATTCTTGCATTGTTACAAACTGAATCAAAAGGGCCAAAGAGGGGTGTCTATTACCACTGAGACAGCCTGAGGCCAATCTACTTAACAATGATCTTCTTAAGTCAGGTGGTCAAAACTACACAAAAATGTATGCATGATAACACTTCCAGGTCAGTAGAAGACCACTGACACATACAGTTAAATCCACATTGAGATTGTTGGAGAATCAGATTTTCAGTAACTTGACTCTAAAGAGCAAGAATTCAGTAAAACCGCTGCTACCAGCATCTTTTGTAGTTACACGGGCAACTGATGACTGTTTTCACCCACTGGTTTCAAACAGAAGGTTTTATTCTGTCAACATTAGGGCTTTGGAGAACATACAAGGTAAAGAAAAATTACCTTCTCCTCTTCAGTGATTGACAGCTCACCTGTTCAAATCTCATCTTCTCGTTGCTGTGCTCCTCCTCCAGCTTCTTCCTGTGGGCGTGTGCTTCCTGGAGCTCCGCCCTCAGCTTCTCCAGCTCATCCTTCATAGAGGTCAGCTGACTGCCGTCTCCCTGGCGACTGCGCATGGTCTCCAGCTCCTTCTGCAGCTTGTTCACCTCTGAGCCCAGGGAGGCTTTGGCCACCACCAGTTGCTCATTCTGAGTCTTCAGATCTTTGGTCTAAACAGTGGGACAGGAGAGAGAGCTCTGTTACTACTATGGGACGTCTCATCACTTTCAAATCAATCCCTTTTTAACATAACTTGCAGTCTAGACTAGCCAAAAAAAACCTTCGGTGCCAAAATGATTGCAAAGGGAAATATTGACCTTTCATTGACCAGTCTTTGTATTATGGCACTCATTGTAAGCTGCTAGTGGTACAAGTCAGAACCATGCGTCTTTGACTGTACCTGGTCATCCATCTTCCTCTGCAGCTGGACGATCTTGTTCTCCATGCCCGTGTTGAGCTTCTTCAGATGTTGAGCGGACCTCGCCTCAATCTTCAGCTGTTTCAGCTCCCGCTTGGCTCGCATGCGGCGGTAGGCACACTGGATGGTGATGGCGGCGTTCCGTGCCACCTTGAACTTCCTCCTGGTGAGCCAGCCTCGGACATGCTTCTGGATGATCATGGCTTTGTGATGCAGAAGGAACTGGGGTGGGGGGGTGAGGGGAGGTAGAGATCAGGGACAAGGAACCATTTATTATACTGTACAATGTGATGAGAAATATGCAATTAACTAGATTTCCCAGTAGGGGGATATTCTAGAGTACTAAATCCAAAGGGAATCTAGAGTATCCGAGAAGGCGCAATAGCAGGCAGCATTTATGCGAGGCCCGCCTGATCACATTCCATTTCAAATCCGAGCACTTCGTCTCCAATTTTCCAGTCACACAAACAGGACAACAAGTCCAAGACTGAGGCATCTTCCCAGGGTACTCTTTACTCCTGATAGAGATCTAAGAGAGATCTAACCACGGATAGCTTCAACATGAATACAGTGCGGGATTGGGAACAAATGAGAGTGTATACAAAATCCAGGATAAAAAAGGTAAAAGGTAAACCAGTGACATAACAGGTAGAGTGTTGTGGTTGTAGTACCTCCTGGAAGATCCTGCGGGTGAACATGCCCCTGGTAAAGGCCTGGATGGTGACAACAGCCTGTCTCACCCTCAGATAGGCCGTCCGCTCTCGGACCATACGATACTGCTTCTGACAGATAACAGCAGCGCGGGTTAGACGCAGCCGCTCCGCATACCTGAGAAAGACAGCAAAAGGAGGACACGGAAAGTAGTTACAATACTGGCACCGATATTGATTTAAAAAAAAATCAAAACTTGTTCACGACCCTTGTAGTGTGATTTATCAAGAAGTTCCCTCGTGGGAAGAATTCTGAATTGACCAGCTACTTTGTTAGTCTAGCAGAACGTTGTGCTTCTCCTCTCACCTGCGGGCCATGTAACCGCGGCCAAATCTCTGCAAGGTGATGGCAGACTTGCGTATCTTCTTGTAGCGGACCATCTGTAGCCAGCGTCGCACTGTCTTCTGGATCTTGATGCAGGCGGAGCGGAACTTGTCTGCCCTCAGCTTCTCCAGGTAGGCCACTTGGCCCGCCCGAAAGAAGATCTTGGTCTTACCAAACTGGAACTTGTCTGGGTCCTGGTGAGGGACCAGTCATTCATTCATTCAGTTAAATGGAACTTCAGCTCGATCAACTGAGCATCAAGGCAGCTAGTTAAGTGGATGTTATCAAACACAAGGTTAAATAGTCCGTCCCGTCCCCCACCTCCCCTAAGGAATCCATGACATACTGTCCAAGGCGCATTCAAATTATATTCCTGTAATAATGTATTAATAACATGATTCATCTCAGACTGTGTATGATGAATTCTCCACTGAGAACACAACGGGGTTTGTCCATTAGGACTGAAACTCATGACCTGCCTCTTTACATCCCCATTCCCCCAGGTACATATATTCAAAACCTGTTGTCTCTCAATACTGGAAAAGTTAACATGTACTTTATCAGAGCAGACATGCAGTAGGTTCAATAATGCAAAGATGGACTGGCCCTGAAGGAGTTAGGGAGCTCCGTTGAAGAGAACAACATCCTTTAACCATGGGAGGTTCACCATGGGAGGTTCACCATGGGAGGTTCACCATGGGAGGAACAAAAGTGATCCTTTCTATTCATTCATTTCCTTTCCTATCCTGCTTGGGGCTTTAGGGTGGAAATATTTCTTACCTTGACCAGGGTCTCTAGTAGGTTCCTACACACCAGTTTCTTGTCTCCTACGGTCATATCTGACTTCTTCATGAGGACTCTGTATCTGTTGAAGAAGTCTGGATACGTCCACCTGGAATCACATAGGACTGGCTGAGATGCAAGTCAAACACACACAGCCCAAATCTGAAACAGGCATATTTTAATCCATGAAAAAGGAAACCATTTGTATTATTTTGAACAAAACAAAATTGTAAAAAAAAAATCCTTACCACTTCCACACAACATAAAGGCATGATTATTGTTAATCTCTAGTTACTTTTTGGTTTGCAACCATGAGCAGGTCAGGACTAGTGTCAGTCCTCTAGACTTGAAACAGTAAGACTGCATAAGACAAAGTACTGCGTGAGAAAGTGCAATCTGTTTTATGCTGTGTAACGGAATCAAATTGTTATTAAGAGGGTTTTCGTGCTCTGTGGTGAATTGCTCTCCTGCTGTTCTCCCTCAGGGAAGCACGTACCTCAGGGGAGACGGAATTCAATTTCCTCCCTGCTTAGGACGACCAAGAAAGCTCAATGATGGAGCAATAAAAACAGACAGAGGAAGAGCCCATGCCCATTACATCACCAGGAGTCGCATAACAATCCCATTCTATTACAATATATATAATAATAATAATAAGCCATTTAGCAGACATTTTTATCCAAAGTGACAGACAGCCTTGCGGCGCATATTTTTTTTTTATATGGATGGCCCCAGCGGGAATCAAACCCCCGCCCCTTGGCGTTGCAAAGCGCAATGCTCTACCAACTGACCCACACAGGACCACAATCAATTTCTGTGCTTCCACCATCTATTGCACACAGCAGACACCTTGGCCATCCGTGTAACGGTAGTGCTCTATGTGTGAGAAGCAATCTTACCTTGATGGGTACCCAGCAGCACTGATGCGGATGGTCTCCAGGACTCCACATGCCCTCAGTTGCTGCACAGCTCTCCTGGAGTCAAACCTGCAACAGAGAGAGGGACAAAAGAACATGTATACAAAGTTTAAAAAAATAATCCCCATCACAATGGAAACACAGCATTCTGGGAGTAGTTACCATACATATACACAGGTAAAGGCTATTTCCCTCTACCTACTGTACCTGAGCTTAAGCTTCCCCTTCATTATTGTACACATCTCCACTAGGCAGAAGACAGAAGCATTGAGAGGTGGTTAATGCTAGTCAGCTAGGTGCTGCCTGGGTAGACTGACTGTGTCCCTACATACAGCCGTCGGTATGTTTGCTAAAGTCCAGCCACAGCATGTGACCAAGGCACATCATTAGATTTAGAGACCTTGAAGAGGCATTTGTGCGAAAGAATGCATCAAGAAGATGGCAACATAACCTGACCTCTCCTTCTGTCCTGTCGTAGAAAAGCATTAGAACACAAGACAATTCCTTAAATCGACCTCGAAAAACAACAACCTAGGATATCTAGTGTGCTGGCTTAAATGCCCCATTCAACACTGCTTATCAAGACAACATTGTTTATTGAAAAGCAGTCTTTATTTTGGACGGGAGTTTCTGGTAACAGTCAACATGGTTGTGCCACTGTGAGCAAGAGAAACTGTTATTGAGTCAGAGGACTTGAGAGAGTTATTCAGCAAGAGACAGAATCAGCACCTCAGGCTACACTCGGGTCTAGGCAACCAAAGAACAAACAGCACACGCAGGTTATGTTCTCTGTCTGTCATACACAGTACTCTCTCCTGGTTGTCTTTTCCCACGACTCCATGCATGTTTATTAGTGTTCTGTATACATAAGCAAAAATTACCTCACAATGACCGTACCACGTTTAAATAAGAATGGCAGACCACATATTAGGCTCCAAGATCTGATTAGTGAAGCAGGTCACGATAAGAAGTTGGCTTCTGATTCTTAAACACACTGTACACAAACATACACACAGGACAGAGCCCTCTTTGTTTACAGTAATACTGTAGTAATACTGTACCGGTGGGTGCAGAAGTCCCAAAAGCACCTCTTCCACTAAAAATGAGCAAGGTTTTTCAGTCAACATGAAAAAAAAGTTTGCTAATCCAAACAACTTGGCTATTTGAGCAGAGAAGTTACATGAGACAGACAAGACACACAAACTCTTCCGTATTCTGTTGCCTACATACAGTTGAAGTTGGAAGTTTACATACACTTAGGTTGGAGTCATTAAAACTTGTTTTTCAACCACTCCACAAATTTCTTGTTAACAAACTATATAGTTTTAGCAAGTTGTTTAGGACATCTACTTTGTGCATGACAAGTAATTTTTCCAACAATTGTTTACAAACATTATTTCACTGTATCGCAATTCCAGTGGGTCAGAAGTTTACATACACTAAGTTGACTGTGCCTTTGAACAGCTTGGAAAATTCCATAAAATGATGCCATGGCTTTAGAAGCTTCTGATGGGCTTCTAAAGGCTTCTGATAGGCTAATTGACATAATTTGAGTCAATTGCAGTAACCTCTTTGCTTGACATCATGGGAAAATCAAAAGAAATCAGCCAAGAACTCAGATTTTTTATTTTTTAAACCTCCACAAGTCTGGTTCATCCTTGGGAGAAATTGCCAAATGCCTGAAGGTACCATGTTCATCTGTAAAAACAATAGTCCGCAAGTATAAATACCATGGGACTACGCAGCCGTCATACTGCTCAGGAAGGAGTGCAAATCAATCCCAGAACAACAGCAAAGGACCGTGTGAAGATGCTGGAGGAAACGGGTACAAAAGTATCAATATCCACAGTAATACGAGTCCAATATCGACATAACCTGAAAGGCCGCTCACCGAGGAAGAAGCCACTGCTCCAAAACCGGCATAAAAAAGCCAGACTACGTTTTGCAACTGCACATGGGGACAAAGATCGTACTTTTTGGAGGAATGTCCTCTGGTCTGATGAAGCAAAAATAGAACTGTTTGATCATTATGACCATAGTTATGTTTGGAGGAAAAAGGGGGAGAAAAGGGGGAAGAACACCATCCCAACCGTGAAGCACGGGGGTGGCAGCATCATGTTGTGGGGGTGCTTTGCTGCAGGAGGGACTGGTGCACTTCACAAAATAGATGGCATCATGAGGCAGGAAAATTAAATGGATAATTTGAAGCAATATCTCAAGACATCAGTCAGGAAGTTAAAGCTTGGTCGCAAATGGGTCTTCCAAATGGACAATGACCCCAAGCATACTTCCAAAGTTGTGGCAAAATGGCTTAAGGACAACAAAGTCTAGGCATTGGAGTGGCCATCACAAAGCCCTGACCTCAATCCCATAAAACATTTGTGGGCAGAACTGAAAAAGCATGTGCGAGCAAGGATGCCGACAAACCTGACTCAGTTACACCAGCTCTGTCAGGAGGAATGGGCCAAAATTCGCCCATGGGAAGCTTGTGGAAGGCTACCTGAAACATTTGACCAAAGTTAAACCATTTAAAAAGGCAAAGCTATCAAATACTAATTGAGTGTATGCAAACTTCTGACCCACTGGGAATGTGGTGAAAGAAATTAAAGCTGAAATAAATCATTCTCTCTACTATTATTCAGACATTTCACATTCCTAAAATAAAAGTGGTCATCCTAATTGACCTACGACAGGGAATTTTTACTAGGATTAAATGTCAGGAATGTCAGAAAAACTGAGTTTAAATTTAAATATATGCGTGTCCTTTCCAGGGAGTTTTTTCAAGCCACCGTGCTTCTACACCTGCATTGCTTGCTGTTTGGGGTTTAAGGCTGGGTTTTTGTACAGCACTTTGTAACATCAGCTGATGTAAGAAGGGCTTTATAAATACATTTGATTTGGCTAAGGTGTATGTAAACTTCTGACTTCAACTGTACACCGTCACTGAAAAACAAATATTTACTCACGAGAATGCCTCCTTCTCATCATTAGGCTTGATGCAACGCACATAGTGGGGGGTGGTGGCATTCAGGGTCTCCATGAGAAGCTGCAGCGAGCTGCGGAACTACAGTGCACAGAGGAACGGAGGATGAGAAGTACTGCAAATGCTAAGTTTGACCAAAAAAAACTGTTTAATCCCACCAATCATTGTAAAAATACAGACTTGTTACATCATTGCTTCCTAATGAAAGGTTAAAGACATTGTTAAGAAAATGACTATGACACTAACACAGACAGGCTCCTGTCCAAAGGCACACTGATTGAACTCATGATGGTGTCAGAGAGGATGCTAACCTGGTGGCCCACGGTTTTCCTGTGTTCCTTGTTGGGGACTTTAGGTGTCGGTTTGGCTGAGCGCACGTTGATCCTGGAGGACTTGCTGGAAGAAGACGTGGAGCTGCTTCCGTCTTTATTAGTGTCCTGGAACAGATCCGCCACGAGCTGAAACTGGGAGAGTGGGAACATCATTAATATGTTTATCAGATTGTTTCATCCAAAACAACTTAGCATAAAACAGATTATATAAGCCATTTTACAGCCGGATAACAACATAAATTCACCAAACCGCACAAAAAAAGTGGCGTTGAATTTCCACAAAAAAATTTTTTTCATAAGATATATTTTTTGCATAGTGCTGTACTGTAGGATCCAGTGTAATGGCGGGTGTGTTAAAGAACACTGATGAGACTACAGTAATGAAAAGCATGGCTGGACAGAACATCAATAAACCAGCATTAAGGCGTCTGTCAGGATGGTCCTGTAGTCATATCTCCACAGCAGAACCAGTGAAGGTGAACAATTTGAGTGTCAAGCAGCAGCATCCACGTATTTGCGGTAGATGCAGAGGGAACATTGATAATAGCATAATAATAATAATAATAATAATAATAATATCTCAGTCACAGATGTCAGATAAGGCTGGTGCGGTAAAACAGTACTAACAGACTGCAGTGCAGTCCCACCATCCATACTGATAACTATTCTCTCATGCCAAACTTGCAACAACAACAAAAAATGTGAAATTAACACAAAATTCCTTTCGGAAAATGTTTCCTTTATCACTTTGCAAAGAATATGCTCTGTAAGCAGGATTGGACTTCTATGAAGATTCATGGAGGTTCCTCTGGCTTGGGGTACAGCTCAGGTACCTCAGAGTTAGCAGGGCTTTCAGGTTGTGCAAGATGATAGTAATAGTCCATTCAGGAAAGACTTATCGGCTGGAGGAAAATGTCCTCCAAGGCTCTACAATGTTGATTGGTGTCTGCATCACTGTCAGCTAGATATGAGGGGGTTTAAACAAGCTAGGGGCTCTTGCCAAGTTCTCAACTACTGAGCAGAATTGACATTAGAAAATCAATTGAAATGACAGAGACAAAAAAAAAATGCAGTACAGCATATTGTACAATATTGAGACGTGCTATGTCTTTATCACTGATTTTGTTTAGGAAACCTTATTGCAGCATTTCCCAAACTCGGTCCTATCCATGCTGTTCAATGGAGCTTGGTGCCTTTCTGATACTAAATAGATTTGGCACAGACTGGATGCTTTTAGACAGAACATAAAATATGAAATCTCTCCTTGCCTCTCAATATTCCTTCTCATTTGCACACTCTTAATGGCTGTTGCAATAGTAATGCTGAGGAGAGGATTTTGGCGAGAGGGAGACGAGATGGATGAAAGAGAAAGGGCTGAATACGAGATGCCTATTACGAGATGAAGTGAACTAAAGTTGGTATTTGTCCCAAAGAGAGTGGGAGAGAGGTGGAACTGAACAGAAATGACTGAGAAAGCTAATGCACTTTTGGCTCTCACCACTTAATCAGTTAAAAAGTTCATGCAGAGAACATGAGCTGAAATTACGTTCCAATCAAGCAGTTTGAGTTTGGCTGGGAGAGGCAGGAGTCAGCGGATCTCTAGAAAGTGTGTGTGTGTGTGTGTGTGTGTGTGTGTGTGGGAGACAATTCCTCTGCAATATATTAGAATTTTGAGAGTTTCATGTTTTTCAAATGAGAATGTAAAGCAGGATTTAAACTTCAGGGTTCATGTGGAGTGTTGCCAAGTTGTCAGTCTGGCTTTAAACAACAACCATATCTGATAGGAGCTATACTTCCCATCATATGAACCTGTGAAATGTTTCCAACTTGCCACTTTCTAAATCGTGTTACTTTCTTTTGCGTCGTTGCACTCTATCCCAAAACTGAAGCCTCTTTCGGCAGTAATCTAATTTGGTAAAAACTTTTACGGTGCTGCTTTTCCAAGAAAGAAGTCCACACACGGTTAAATGAGTTAGAGCTTAAAAACATAATTCTTTGCGACATGCTTTCTGCATTTAAGTGGTCACAGTGGGCTGTTCAGTGTGAGTTGAAGTGTCCACTAGAAGCATTTTGATGATTGTGTCATTGGGGTAGCGATCTAATGACATTGTTTTATCTCACCTTGCTGGCCTTCAGAATGTTGATGTGTTCCTCGTAGACGGTGTCTCTGTTCTTCTCCAGGAAGCCATCACACTGGTACTCAACCTGCCAAGGGAGGGGAACAGAGATATACATACATATATATAACAGACTACACTTCACAGCCAAATACACTGACAACTAAATTAGCAAACATTTAATCAACTATGGTAATTATGTACAATAGGGACTGAGGGTTGTTTGTTCAAATCCCAGGTGGCCCATACAGTCGTGTGTCCCACAGCAATGCACTTATAGGAACCGTCGACAAACATCCAGCGGTCCATTGAATAATTTAAAGCATGTGGCAGTTTAAACAGAAGCATTTACTGAGCATGGGGGGGAAAAAAAGAAGATGAACCAGATTAGCAATCAATGTTTATTTATAAAAAAGTCATATGTAAAATAACACGAGTGCAGGTATTGTTTGGAAGGAAATCCCTCCGTCAGTCAGTCTATCGTCCTTCCCTTTTGTCTGTCCATTAGCAGCCCCAGCCTCCAGGCAGTCTGGTGTCACACTTCACCCCTGCTCTGTCCTCTTTCTCACAGATAGGGTTGCAGGCTGTTTGAAATTGTACAGCCGTGGCCAAAAGTTTTGAGAAGGACACAAATATTAATTTCCACAAAGTTTGCTGCTTCAGTGTATTTAGAATTTTTTGTCGGATGTTACTATGGGAAACGGAAGTATAATTACAAGCATTTCATAAGTGTCAAATGCTTTTATTGACAATTACATGAAGTTGATGCAAAGAGTTCATATTTGCAGTGTTGACCCTTCTTTTTCAAGACCTCTGCAATCCGCCCTGCCATGCTGTCAATTAACTTCTGGGCCACATCCTGACTGATGGCAGCCCATTCTTGCATAATCAATGCTTGAAGTTTGTGGGTTTTTGTTTGTCCTCCCGCCTCTTGAGGATTGACCACAAGTTCTCAATGGGATTAAGGTCTGGGGAGTTTCCTGGCCATGGACCCAAAATATCGATGTTTTGTTCCCAGAGCCACTTAGTTATCACTTTCGCCTTATGGCACGGTGCTCCCTCATGCTGGAAAAGGCATTGTTCGTCACCAAACTTTTCCTGGATGGTTGGAAGAAGTTGCTCTCGGAGGATGTGTTGGTACCATTATTTATTCATGGCTGTGTTCTTAGGCAAAATTGGGAGTGAGCTCACTCCCTTGGCTGAGAAGCAACCCCTCACATTAATGGTCTCAGGATGCTTTACTGTTGGCATGACACAGGACTGATGGTAGCGCTCACCTCGTCTTCTCCGGACAAGCTTTTTTCCGGATGCCCCAAACAATCGGAAAGGGGATTTATCAGAGAAAATTACTTTATCCCAGTCCTCAGCAGTTCAATCCCTGTACCCTTTGCAGAATATCAGTCTGTCCCTGATGTTTTTCCTGGAGAGAAGTGGCTTCTTTGCTGCCCTTCTTGACACCAGGCTATCCTCCAAAAGTCTTCGCCTCACAGTGCATGCAGATGCACTCACACCTGCCTGCTGCCATTCCTGAGCAAGCTCTGCAGTGGTGGTGCCCCGATCCCACAGCTGAATCAACTTTAGGAGACGGTCCTGGCGCTTGCTGGACTTTCTTGTGCGCCCTGAAGCCTTCTTCAAAACAATTGAACCGCTCTCCTTGAAGTTCTTGATGATCCGATAAATGGTTGATTTAGGTGCAATCTTACTGGCAGCAATATCCTTGCCTGTGAAGCCCTTTTTGTGCAAAGCAATGATGACGGCACGTGTTTCCTTGCAGGTAACATGGTTGACAGAGGAAGAACAATGATTCCAAGCACCACCCTCCTTTTGAAGCTTCCAGTCTGTTATTCAAGCTCAATCAGCATGACAGAGTGATCTCCAGCCTTGTCCTCGTCAACACTCACACCTGTGTTAACGAGATAAATCACTGACATGATGTCAGCTGGTCCTATTGTGGCAGGGCTGAAATGCAGTGGAAATGTTTTTGGGGGATTCAGTTCATTTGCATGGCAAAGAGGGACTTTGCAATTAATTGCAATTCATCTGATCACTCTTCATAACATTCTGGAGTATATGCCATCATACAAACTGAGGCAGCAGACTTTGTGAACATTAATATTTGTGTCATTCTCAAAACTTCCAGCCACGACTGTACAACTAGCGAGAGAGAGGAAGAACAGTAATTGAATGCAGATCCCTACTCCTTTTCACTTGAAGAGTTAGACGAAGAGAAACACCAAGGGAATCAGTTTAATACCATCTTAACAGAGGAGAGCTGGGGAAATCCTATCTACATTAACCGGACTCTCTCGTCCCACTCTAGCCACTCACATCCTAGCTTTTCACGGAAATTACCACGGTAAATAAAAGGACATTGCTACAGCTGCCTGCCTTTCATCTGTTTACATGACCCACTTTAGGCAGACACACAGGCAGTCCTTTCTACGTAGTGCCAGCTCCTCTGCGTAGGAGCGCTGCTCTTTGAGTTAATTAGAGCTTGTGTATGTGTCATAAGGAGGAGGGGTGACATTGCAGGGCCAATGAGATCACTCACAATAATACTAACACACAAAGCCTCTCTGATGAGTCATCATGGGATAATCATATTAGCTCTTTTCAGGCAAAGCCCCTGCAATGAGGGTGATTCATGTCAGGTCTTTTGAATAGCACAATTTGTAGATGTTCCCAATTATTCAGCCAGGTATACTGAAGCAGTTTGGTTTAAACACACAACCTTTGCTTAAGGACAGAAACAATAGGATTTCCCAGCCAAAATGACATTTGAACCAATAGCCTAGCATCAGGTCAATTTTCACCTAATTGAAGAGCCATACGTACAGGTGCTTTTCATGTGAAACATGTCTCTAGGCTGGGTCTACCCACCTTATCAGCAAAGTGAATGATAATGAAAGATATGTTGGACATCCGTGGTTTCTGGAAATGGACACTGCTTGAAAGGCGATCGTACAGCTTCTGGCACCAGTTCTGATCTGTCCCTTTGGGCACCTGTAGCAGCAGCAGGTGAGGGGGAAATAAAGGAGAATAATTATATAAAACCATGAAGGAAACCAAAACTTTCTATCCAGGTTAGCTGTGCTCAGAATAACAATTCTTTTGAGGTTGTTCCAAATTATCGTCAATAACTTCAAAGGGCTGTGGGATGAGGATGAGTGAAATAAATAAGTCATCAGTTTTGTTGCAAAGTCCTTAACTCCGATAACAATCCGGATGCAGGCAGGGGAAAACAGACGCAGGCCACGCTGTGCACCTATGAATGCAGGATGAATCCCATTAACTGAGACCAGAGGTTTAAAACGCAGGGATCAGCAGTGTGTTCCGCTCTGCTCCCTCCAGACCAAAACACAGGAGATTGTTCAACACCTGTGACTGCTCAAGTGCATTCAGCGTTAAAACTCCTCCAGTAGCCAATTGTTCATATACACTTCCCCGCTAATGCATCCCAAAAAGAGAAGTTAAGAACTACTGGAGCAAGGACAGAATCAGGACTAAAGACGAACACATTATGTATGTAAGACCGGGTACTCCACCTTGCACTCCTCATCCAGCAGGTCCAGAATGCCCAGCTTGGCCTCGATGAGGTCGATACACGGCTGGTTGTCATAGAAGTCGATGAGCGTCCAGGGGATCTGCTCCTTCATGTACTCCTCCTGCTCCAGCTTGAACACATGCTGAGGACACAGAGAGACAGTCCCACAGTGAGCTACAGCACAGTAGGTTATCAGTTAGACTAAGTCCTGAATTATTTAACTTGAAAACATTCATGTTGAGTCATGAGGTTAACCGCTAGAAGTTCTCAGGTCTCCTCTACTGAACATTGGAATATAAGGTAGATAGCTACACCATCCTAATATTGAGTTGCAACCCCTTTTGCCCTAAGAACTACCTCAATTCATCAGGGGCATGTATACTCCAGTTGTGTGAAGTCGGCTGGATGTCCTTTGGGTGGTGGACCATTTTTGATACATACTGGAAGCTGTTGAGCGTGAAAATAATTGCAACACTGTTGAGTTTAACACACTCAAACCGGTGCACCTGGCACCTACTACCATACCCCATTCAAAAGGCACGCAACTATTTTGTCTTGCCCATTCACCCTCTGAATGGCACACATACACAATCCATGTCTCAAGGCTTAAAAATCCTTCTTTAACCGGTCTCCTCCCCTTCATCTACACCGATTGAAGTGGATTTAACAGGTAACATCAATAAGGGATCATATCTTTCACCTGGTCAGTCTATGTCATGGAAAGAGCAGGTGTTCTTAATGTTTTGTACCCTCAGTGTATATTATAAATATAAGACTTAAACTCACTTGGTTGAACTGCTGCTGCAGTTTCTCATTGGCGTAGTTGATGCAGAACTGCTCGAAGCTGTTTATCTCAAAGGTCTCAAATCTGTTCAGATGAAGAGAAAACAGTCACATATTTGGTGAGTCGGAAGTCTCCGGTCTATTTTCATCCTCTGTTTGAGACAGTGATTTTAGGCCTAGAGGAAAACTAAATAGTAAATAATGTAGTGTGTAATTTTGGAGTCACTTTTATTCTAAATGAGAAGATAATGTTTCTAAACACGTCTACATTCATGTGGATGCTACCATGAATACTGATCATCTGGAATGAATTGTGAATAATGATGAGTGAGAAAGTTACAGATGCACAAATATATCCCCCCAAAAATGTTAACCACCCCTGTTATTGTAATAATCCAAAACAGAAAATGCATCCAGCAAATTTGTAGAGTCACAAGCTTGATGTAGTCATACATAGTGTGCTATGAATATGGGACCAAATACTTACATTTTTACTACTTTAATACACATAAGTGAATTTGTCCCAATAGATTTGGTCCCCTAAAATTGGCGGACTATGTACAAAAAGTGCTGTAATTTCTAAACGGTTCACCCGATTTGGATAAAAATAACCTCAAATTAAAGTGGACAGTCTGAACTTTAACCTCCTAGTCATTGTACAATTTCAAATCCAAAGTGCTGGAGTCCAGAGACAAACAACGACAAAAATGTCCCTTATATTTTGAGCTCACTGTTGATCACGTGTCAAACTCATTCCACAGAGGGCTGAGTGTCTGCGTGGTTTCACTCCTCCCTTACACTCGATTAATAAATGAATGTCACTAATTAGTAAAGCACTCCCCTCACCTGGTTGTCTAGGTCTATAAAAGAAACTGCAGAAACTAGGCCCTCCATGGAATGATTTTGACACCCCTGCTGCATAGCCACGGGAAGTAGGGGTGCTGCAGCACCCCTTGAAAAATCTGAATTAAAAATATATTTATACAAAAAAAAAAATTAAGTACTGCAGTATGCCTTTACCAGTATTGGCAAACAGATAGCATGGGCAAAACTTCTTTTGGCCAGCATCTCTGCTTTGGCAAATAAGGTAGTTGTATAATTAAGAACTGCATCTAGCAGGATTCAATAGTAAGAGTTGTTGCCTTGTCCCTTTCTTTGCGATTGTCATTCTAATGGAATCCAGAAAGAACAAAACCATGTTCTCAAACACTTACAAAAGGTGCAAAGTTATGGGCAAAGACACAAAACATCCACATCAAATTAAATATTTTTCTTAATCAAATAACATGGAAAACAACCACTTTTTGTGAGGTATTAATGTACCATCCTTACAAACCACTTAAATGTAAATTACCGTATTGTACATAGGCTGGTCATCAAGGTTTGTACCTGTACACTTTCCATCACAATACAATAATTGAGTACATTGATGATGATGTGGCTCAGTTGGTAGAGCATGGCGCTTAAAATGCTACGGTTGTGGGTTCGATTCCCACATGGGACCAGTACGAAAAAGTATGAAAATGTATCCACTCGCTACTTTAAGTTGCTCTGGATAAGACGGTCTACTAAAATGGAAAAGGAATGAATAGATCATTTCACTTTTCACGTAGAAATCAGTTGCATTTGAAAAGTATTTCAAGAAACTGGGAAACATGACAAACAGTGAATCAAGCAAGTATTTTATATTCCAGAAGTATTTTCAGATGAACTGTTTTGTACAGATAATTATCAGACTCAAGTTACAAATACCCCACCGCTGTATGTCTTATTATTTGGGCTTTCTACTGTAGCTCAGCATCTTTCCCCTCCCAGCGCCAGGCCAGGCTGCCAGTTTTTATCAATAATCTAACCCACAGCAGAGAACCAATTAAGCCCTCAGTCAAACAGGGTCATGAATAAGAAAAGCACAGCTACCCCAATTCAATATGGTTCCATCCTCTATCTACTGTAATGAAAAGAGGCACTTAAACACAGGGGATGGAGGTATTTGAGTGCTCACACACACAGATGCGTATGTGGCAGTGTCTACAGACAATCACGGATTACAATGGGAAAACCAGGCACGTCGCAGACACCGACGTCTTGCTCCCAGTCAAGCTAAACACCTTTCTTCACCCGCTTTGACACAGTGCTGTCGACGTGGCCCGCTCCCAAGGACTGTGGGCTCTCGTTCTCCGTGTCCGACTTGAGTAAGGCTTGCTCACCCTCGCAAGGCTGCCGGCCCAGGCGGGGTCCCTAGCCGCGTCCTCAGAGCATGCGCAGACCAGCTGACTGGAGTGTTTACGGACATATTCAATCTCTCCCTATCCGATGTCAGCTGTCCCCACTTGCTTCAATATGTCCACCATTGTTCCTGTACCAAAGATAACAAAGGTAACTGAACTAAATGACTTTCACTCCGTGGCACTCACTTCTGTCATCATGAAGTGCTTTAAGAGTCTAGTTAAGGATCATATCACCTCTACCTTACATAACACCCGAGACCAAGGGTGTACAGCCCACATCCGGCCAGCCGGGCACTTCAATCCGGGCCGTTTTTTTTTTGTGGTATCCAATTGGTAGTTACAGTCTTGTCCCATCGCTGCAACTCCAGTACAGACTCAGAAGAGGCGAAGGTCGAGAGCTGTACATCCTCCGAAACACGATCCAGCCAAGCCGCACCGCTTCTTGACACAATGCCCACTTAACCTGGAAGCCAGCCGCACCAATGTTTCGGAGGAAACACTGTGCACCTGGCGACCGTGTCAGTGTGCATGCACCTGGCCCGCCACAGCGCGATGGGACAAGGAAATCTTGGCCTGCCAAACCCGGACGACGCTGGGCCAATTGTGCGCCGCCTCATGGGTCTCCCAGTCACGGCCAGCTGTGAACCCGGGTCTCTAGTGACGCCTCAAGCACTGCCATGCAGTGCCTTAGACCACTGTGCCACCCGGGAGGCAAATTCATTTTAACCAACAATTGGTCCTCCAAAAAATGTGGCCCTCCATTGAATTTCAAAATCCCGATGTGGCCCTTGGGCCAAAAACTTTGCCCACCCCTGCCCTAGAGCCACTTAAATTTGCTTACCACCCCAATAGATCCACAGTCGATGCTATCGCCATTGTAGTGCACACTTCCCTATCTCACCTGGACAAGAGGAATACCGATGTAAGAACGCTGTTCATTGACTACAGCTCAGTATTCAACACCATAGTACCCTCCAAGCTCATCATCAAGCTTGGGGCCCTGGGTCTGAACCCTGCCCTGTGCAACTGGGTCCTAGACTTCCTGACGGGCCACCCCCAGGTGGTGAAGGTAGGAAACAACACCTCCACTTCATTGATCATCAACACAGGGGCCCCACAAGGGTGTGTGCTCAGCCCCCTCCTGTACTCCCTGTTCACCCATGACTGCGTGGCCACACGCCTCCAACTAAATCATCAAGTTTGCAGACGGCACCACCATATTAGGCCTGAGTACCAACAATGACAAGACAGCCTGCAGGGAGGAGGTGAGGCGTAGTAGTGAGTAGTGGTGCCAGGAAAATAACCTCTCCCTCAACGTCAACAAAACAAAGGAGCGGATCGTGGACTTCAGGAAACATCAGAGGGAGCGCCCCCCCTATCCACATTGACGGGACAGTGCTGTGGAGAAGGTGGAAAGCGCCTCTTCAACATTAGGAGGCTAAAGAAATTTGGCTTAGCCCCTAAGACCCTCCGAAATCTTTACAGATGCACAATTGAGAGCATCCAAGAGCCTGCAAGTGCAGGGCTCGCCAGAGGGTGGTGCGGTCTGCCCAACCCATCACCGGGTGGTGCGGTCTGCCCAACCCATCATCTACAGGACCTGATGTCACAGGAAGGCCAAAAAGATCATCAAGGACAAAAACCACCCGAGCCACGGCCTGTTCACCCCGCTACCATCCAGAAGGCGAGATCAGTACATGTGCATCAAAGCTGTGACAGAAGCTGTTTTTCAGTCTCTCGATCTCAAGGTAGACTGTTAAATAGCCATCACTCGCCGGCTACCACCTGGTTACTCAACCCTGCACCGTCGAGGCTGCTGCCCTATACAGTGGGGCAAAAAAGTATTTAGTCAGCCACCAATTGTGCAAGTTCTCCCACTTAAAAAGATGAGGCCTGTAATTTCCAAATTATTGGGGGAAAATAAGTATTTGGTCACCTACAAACAAGCAAGATTTCTGGCTCTCACAGACCTGTAACTTCTTCTTTAAGAGGCTCCTCTGTCCTCCACTCGTTACCTGTATTAATGGCACTTGTTATCAGTATAAAAGACACCTGTCCACCTCCAAACTCCACTATGGCCAAGACCAAAGAGCTGTCAAAGGACACCAGAAACAAAATTGTAGACCTGCACCAGGCTGGGAAGACTGAATCTGCAATAGGTAAGCAGCTTGGTTTGAAGAAATCAACTGTGGGAGCAATTATTAGGAAATGGAAGACATACAAGACCACTGATAATCTCCCTCGATCTGGGGTTCCACGCAAGATCTCACCCCGTGGGGTCAAAATGATCACAAGAACGGTGAGCAAAAATCCCAGAACCACACGGGGGGACCTAGTGAATGACCTGCAGAGAGCTGGGACCAAAGTAACAAAGCCTACCATCAGTAACACACCGCCAGGGACTCAAATCCTGCAGTGCCAGACGTGTCCCCCCTGCTTAAGCCAGTACATGTCCAGGCCCGTCTGAAGTTTGCTAGAGAGCATTTGGATGATCCAGAAGAAGATTGGGAGAATGTCATATGGTCAGATGAAACCGAAATAGAACTTTTTGGTAAAAACTCAACTCGTCGTGTTTGGAGGACAAAGAATGCTGAGTTGCATCCAAAGAACACCATACCTACTGTGAAGCATGGGGGTGGAAACATCATGCTTTGGGGCTGTTTTTCTGCAAAGGGACCAGGACGACTGATCCGTGTAAAGGAAAGAATGAATGGGGCCATGTATTGTGAGATTTTGAGTGAAAACCTCCTTCCATCAGCAAGGGCATTGAAGATGAAACGTGGCTGGGTCTTTCAGCATGACAATGATCCCAAACACACCGCCCGGGCAACAAAGGAGTGGCTTCGTAAGAAGCATTTCAAGGTCCTGGAGTGGCCTAGCCAGTCTCCAGATCTCAACCCCATAGAAAATCTTTGGAGGGAGTTGAAAGTCCATGTTGCCCAGCAACATCTCCAAAACATCACTGCTCTAGAGGAGATCTGCATGGAGGAATGGGCCAAAATACCAGCAAGTGAAAACCTTGTGAAGACTTACAAAAAATGTTTGACCTCTGTCATTGCCAACAAAGGGTGTATAACAAAGTATTGAGAAACTTTTGTTATTGACCAAATACTTATTTTCCACCATAATTTGCAAATAAATTCATTAAAAATTCTACAATGTGATTTTCAGGATTTTTTTTCTCTCATTTTGTTTGTCATAGTTGAAGTGTACCTATGATGAAAATTACAGGCCTCTCTCATATTTTTACATGGGAGAACTTGCACAATTGGTGGCTGACTAAATACTTTTTTGCCCCACTGTATACAGAGACATAGAATCACTGGTCACTTTAATAATGGAACACTAGTCACTTTAATAATGTTTACATACTGCTTTACTCATCTCTTATGTATATACTGTATTCTATGCAATACCACTCCGACATTGCTCGTCCTAATATTGATATTATTTTACTTTTAGATGTGTGTAGTGTTAGATGTTACTACACTGTTGGAGCTAGGAACACACGCATTTCGCTACAGCAGCAATAACATCTGCTAAATATGTGTATGTGACTGATAACATTTGATTTGATTTGCACAGATAAAGAGTAGATTTGAAATCTACTCATCAAATATCATGCTTCTCCGTGCCTTTAGTACAGAAAACATTGTGTGACAGAACTGCGAGGGAAAATGATGTTCTTCTGTTTGTCTGCTGTCACAGTGTGTTAACTTACTGCCCGCCTGGGATGCTTTTACCATTCACCATGGCTGAGATTACACTCCTGAAATAAGACTTCTATTGCTGGCATGAAAATCGGGTCTCACCACACAGTCAAATTTCTCTCACAATCCCAAACCAACCCACTGTTGAGGTTTGTTTTCAGAGGTTCTGGGGAGCACAGCTGGGCAGTCTTACCCGTAGATGTCCAGAACACCGATGAAGGAGTGTTGTTTGGAGGAGGTGTGCAGGGACTTGTTGACGTGCTCCACGATCCAGTCAAACATGTGGGCGTAGATGTGTTTGGCGAGTGCGTCGCGGGCATTAGCCGCCTGTTTGCGGGACATGTTCTTGACATAGGTCTCTGACGTGGTGACCAGCTTCCTGTGACATAGCCAGTGTTCCATCTGCTCCAGCTCCACCCCCAGCAACCGGCAAAAGTGCGTCAAGTGAGGGTCGTTCCTCTACAAACACACACAGATTTTCTCAATAAATTATGTATAGAGAAGATATACGGTTTGAGGCTGTGATGTGGAACTATAAACTCAAACAGAATTAAGCTGGATAAGGCTGTATAGTGACATACTGATATGTGGCAGGAGTCTCCGTCTCTCTCCGAGCAGATCTCCACGTTCCCCAGATGCAGGATGGAAGCTATGATTCTGAAGATGCTGCTTTGACTGCTCTCCTTAACACCTGCAAAAACAAACCACAATAAGGTAAATATTGTTCCACAGGGAGATTGAAAAAAAGAACAAAAACCCAGTCAGTATTTATGTCCAAGATACATAAACCCCTTTGTTCTGAGCCTGTTCTAATGTAGCGGTGTTACCATCTTAGAATGTACCCATGTAGTCAGACCGTTACCCAGTAGTGTAAAGGCTTCCTTCGTCTTCTTGAAGTCCTCGGCATCATTCACCCCCTCAATGAAGATGTTCTCTCCTTGCGATGTGAAGATGAAGTCTTCCGCACTGGCTTTAAGATGAAAGCAGAGATCGGAATAAACGTATTAGAAAAGTGTTCCTATTTGAACGTCCTCACAGACGACACGTACTATTCTCTGAATGTAGTTCGAAGGACTATGCTCCTGTAAACTTGACATAAAAAAAATAACGATTGCAGTTATTATGCAGTTGCTTCCTTAACAGAAACTTAGTTGAATATTGGCACGGTCTGTGACACTTACTCAAGGCTAGGTCTTTGAACTCCGGGAAGCTAGCAGAGGCACACAACTGGTAGAAGATGTGGTAATTCCTCTCATCCTCAGCCTAAAAAGCAGAAATATACTACACTTTACTCTTTATCAATAATATATTCTGAGGAATGAAAGACTTTTGTTAGATCATGAGTTCCCACAGGCTGCAATTTAATATTGTATTAATTTCTGTAAAGTACTTCGATACGTTTATTTTGATATTTGATTGGCTGGGAAAAAAACATGTCAAGCTAGGACCTAATCAAATGTTTAAATGAAGGAGAGTAAATGTGAAGGGAAGCACGGACTTAGTAAGCAGTAATACAGAGTTTCATCCCAGACTGCGCAGCGTGGAGTTACACGTACCTGGAACACCACCCTCGACTTCTCCAGCAGATACGTGCGCATGTTGGCACCTATTATGTGATAACGCCTGTCAAAACCAATCTGGATGTACTTCCCAAAACGACTGCTGTTGTCATTGCGCGTGGTTTTCGCATTTCCAATAGCCTGAAAAGAGAAGCAGAGGGGTGGAGGAAAAAAATGTGGGAGTTTCAGAGATCAAAAGAAAATCATAACCACTGTAAAATAGATTTAAACTCGGCAAAAAAAGGTGCTCTCACCGTTAACTGCGTTTATTTTCAGCAAACTTAACATGTGTCTGTTCATATTTGTATGAACATAACAAGATTCAACAACTGAGACATAAACTGAACAAGTTCCACAGACATGTGACTAACAGAATAATGTGTCCCTGAACAAAGGGGGGGGGGGGTCAAAATCTAAAAGTAACAGTCAGTATCTGGTGTGGCCACCAGCTGCATTAAGTACTGCAGTGCATTTCCTCCTCATGGACTGCACCAGATTTGCCAGGTCTTGCTGTGAGATGTTACCCCACTCTTCCACCAAGGCACCTGCAAGTTCCCAGACATTTCTGGGGGGGAAATGGCCCTAGCCCTCACCCTCTGATCCAACAAGTCCCAAACGTGCTCAATGGGATTGAGATCCGGGCTCTTCGCTGGCCATGGCAGAACACTGGCATTCCTCTCTTGCAGAACGAGCAGTATGGCTGGTGGCATTGTCATGCTGGAGGGTCATGTTAGGATGAGCCTGCAGGAAGGGTACCACATGAGGGAGGAGGATGTCTTCCCTGTAACACACAGCGTTGAGATTGCCTGCAATAACAACAAGCTCAGTCCGATGATGCTGTGACACACCGCCCCAGACCATGACGGATCCTCCACCTCCAAAATCGATCCCGCTCCAGAGTACAGGCTTCGGTGTAACGCTCATTCCTTTGACATCATGAATCTGACCATCACCCCTGGTGAGACAAAACCCTGACTCAGTGAAGAGCACTTTTTGCCAGTCCTGTCTGGTCCAGCAACAGTGGGTTTGTGCCCATAGGCGACGTTGTTGCCGGTGATGTCTGGTGAGAACATGCCTACAAGCGCTCAGACCAGCCTCTCTCAGCCTATTGCAGACAGTCTGAGCTCCAATGGAGGGATTGTGCATTCCTGGTGTAACTCAGGCAGTTGTTGACATCCTGTCCTGCAGGTGTGATGTTTGGATGTTTTGATCATGTTGTTTCATGTGATCTGCCACTGCGAGGACGATCAGCTGTCCGCCGTGTCTCCCTGTAGCATTGCCTTAGGCGTCTCACAGTACAGACATTGCAATTTATTGCCCGGGACACATCTGCAGTCCTCATGCCTCCTTGCAGCATGCAAGGCATGTTCACGCAGATGGTCATGGACCCTGGGCATCTTTCTTTTGGTGTATTTCAGAGTCAGTAGAAAGGCCTCTTTTTAGTGTCCTAAGTTTTCATAACTGTGACAATTGCCCACCATCTGTAAGCTGTTAGTGTCTTAACGACCGCTCCACAGGCGCATGTTCACTAATTGTTTATGGTTCATTGAACAAGCATGGGAAACAGGGTTC
The DNA here is from genome assembly GCF_002021735.2 of Oncorhynchus kisutch. Lineage (NCBI taxonomy): Eukaryota > Metazoa > Chordata > Actinopteri > Salmoniformes > Salmonidae > Oncorhynchus > Oncorhynchus kisutch. Next base: position 11,182,617 of record NC_034196.2, read on the forward strand.
AAACCCTTTACAATGAAGATCTGTGAAGTTATTTGGATTTTTACTAATTATCTTTGAAAGACAGGGTCCTGAAAAAAAGAGTTTATATCTTCTGAAATTGTGATTCATGCCACACAAAAACCTTTAGCTTCTCCTTGCTGCTCGTAATGTGCCTTGACAGTTGTAAAGCTCCTAATTTTGAGTTGTGTCATCTGCCAAGATGGAGACTGTGCCCAACTGGCCTTGCATACAGATCTGTCCTGTTTCTTCACTCTGACTGATCTAGCTGAGGTGAGGCTGGTAATGGACTCAGAGATGTCGGACTCTCCTCAGCTATAACTTCCTGAAGGACAGAGAGTCATGATAACTTTCTAGCTAGCAGCTTCTCCTAGCCGTATCTTCCCAGGCAGGCTGTGGGACTTTGCTGTTAATGGACTCCTGGTGTGTTTAGCTTCTCCACCTACAGTTTACAAAATGATTCCCCATAAGAATACTGTGCTGTAATCTCTACAAAGTTACAGCTGATTCATAAAACTTTCAGGGCATAGAAAAAGTATAACACGATGACGTTTTCACGAGAACCCATCGAAGCAGGTAAATAAAATATTACCTGGTTGTCCAGAAGATACATGTGTCATCTCCAAAAAGACACAAATCATATTATGTAAGACATATATTCCCGGATCGACCTCCTTTACTAGGATGCCATTCTGCCGGGCTGGACTACAGTATGGGACCAGCAGCCCATCCCCAGTTCCCCTCCTCACCTCCATGATGGGGCTGGAGGCCAGCACCTTCTCCTCAACGTTGGTGTCGTTGGCCGACCCTCCCACAGTGGCGAAGAACCGCATGGCGTACTTAGCAGAGACGGTCTTCCCTGCCCCCGACTCCCCACTTACTATGATGGATTGGTTCCTCTCATCTCTACGGGAAAAGAAAAAGAGAGAGAAAGACATTTGGAACATTTAATAAAAAGAGGTAACTTGACCAGAGCTGCATTAAAATGGGCCACGTCTAGAGTTACACAACGCTCATTTTCTCTACATGACTGGAGTTGCCAGGACTACCCAGCAGTGGGCATGCACAGTACGTAGGCAGTGGCCATGGTATTTATTGTCTTTTGCTCTACAGAGAAGAGCAGCATTGATGAGGTTGACAGTTAATGTGGACGGGAGCACTGTTATTATCCACCCACATCTTCCATTGAAGACACAGTTTATCTCTGTGGCGACTCATTATTCAGTCCCACACCAACACTATTTACATTTTAGCAGATGCTCTTATCGAGAGTGCATACATTTACATTTCACACTTTTTTTCCCCCTCATACTGGTCCCCCATGGGAATTGAACCCACAACCCTGGCTTTGCAAGCGCCACGCTCTACCAACTGAGCCACACACTATCAAAATTACATATCAAACCGAATGAGGAGTCAAGTGCTTGCTATGCTACACAGCTCCACGTGCCACACAGTAACAACTCAATTGCTTCCCAAAACAGACTAATATATAGAATGTGGTTATTAATTGGCAACTCTTCCAGGTCTAACACATTAACAGTATCCTGATCCTGTGTTATACCCGTTTAGCTGTACCCTGAGGCTCATCCAGTACCTGGCCATCTGCTTGTATGCCTCCTCAGCAACAGCAAAGATGTGTGGGTCCATGTCTCCCATGTTCTGCCCACTGTAGGCATTGATGACCTCCTCTCCATAGATCTGAAGCTGGTCGTAGGGGTTGATGGCCACCAGTACGATACCTATAGAGGAAGGAGGGAAGGGAGGACAGAGAAAATAGTATGGCCAGTCAGTGAGGCTGTAACCTCTAGTTACTTAATCCTATATTTAGTAATACATCCCATATATTCTTGTGGGTGTGTATTTGTGTGTCTCTGGGGTTTGCAACCCAGCTGAGGATCTCAGCCATCTATTTCCTGTGTTTGAGGAGTGCAAAATCCACTTGGTCACTGAAATCTTGCTGGATTGATTGCCTTCATTTCACTGGTGACTCTTTCCCACCATTGCTTGTGCCATTCGTCCCCCCCCCCCCCCCCCCGTTAATGTAAAGACCGCGGAAACGTTTGGAATGACCTGCATATATACAGTATGCTGGATGTATTGGTAATGGCTGAAATGGGCTCAATAAAATACATCTATAAGAACGCTAACGCTTCGTACGAGATTTAACGGCACGTCTTCGACAGTTACATCACAAGAAAGAGAACAAAGATAAAAAAGGTATTTTGATGGGTGGTAGTTTTTTTTTGTCCAATTTGGAAAAAAAAGTAATGATTTGATACAGTTGAAATACTTACAAATTAAATGCGCTGAAATGAAAGCAAATTCTGATGAAAACTTGGATTAGTGACATTAGGTCTGATCTCACAAACATTGTAAAATATGTTTGGATGGGTGTAATCTAGAGCCAAGCGTGTAGAGTTCTATTAGCATTGGTTATCCTTCTCTTGACACACTTGTCAAACTATGCACGAGAAGGTGACAACAACAGGAAGGAGTAACCTAGAGACAGAGCAAGTTTTGGGTGGCTCCACCCCTTTATATGCATTTATTCATGAATGCAAATACACCCAGCATACTGTATATATGCAAATGAGGCAACATATTTTCACAAAGTATTTAAGAAATACCTGATATACTAAGAAAATATGAGAAAGTAAATACCTGAATTCCCACCAGAATACCTTAAGTCCATTAATTGTATGTGCATCTACATTTTAGTAATTTAGCAGACGCTCTTATCCAGAGTGACTTACAGTCAGTGCGTTCACATTAAGATAGCTAGGTGGGACAACAACATATCACAGATGATAATAATAATAATAATAATAATAATTAGATAATCCTATCATACAGTACAGTACAATATGCTACTGTGGGTAAAAACACATTGTTAACAGCCCTTTGTATTTTTCCTGCTACCTTTGATAGGCAAATACTATCAAAACATATGACAACATCCATATTACCAGAGGAATGTAGTAGGCTCACCCAAGTTTGCAATGGCAGGGTTACTATGGGGACAGATTTCCCTAATTAAAACATGATGGTGATATCTATGACCAGTGTAGGATCAACAGACAAATATTGTCTTTGCTCATTCCCCTTTGTCTGCTTTGTTAAGGGCGCATACCACACATGGCAACAGATCACTCATTGGCTGTTAACGTCAATGGAACCCTAGTTGATCGGGGAATTGGGAGGACAGGTTTGTAAAAGTTGGGACAAGATAACCATTAAAAAGGTAAATGAAAGCCTCGACCCTACACATGGTGTAAAATAAGCCAGCTACCATAATAAACGTAGGAGGAATTTGCAGCACAAGGTCAGACCCTATACAGACCAGACATTCTGGTTACTATAAGTAGCGCTGTCAGAGCAGGTGGTGGTACAGTATAGATACTTACCACAGTATGTGTAGATGTGGTTGGGCTCGAGGAAGCGCACTTTGAGGTTGTGCAGGACAGCAGGCTCGTGAAGGTAGCTGAGCGCTGTGAGGTCATTCTCCCCCACCAGGATATCAGGGTTCCGGAGGAAGGGAAGAGGGTTGTCTTTGGGTCCGATGCGGTATTCCAACAGCTGGGACAGGAGGGGTTCAAGCCAAAAAATGTCAATACTAAAAAAACATTAAAAGCAAAGTATGTGCACCTAGTTTGAGGGTATGATGACTCCCTTTATCAGTTGAAATCACATTGCAGCACTGTCCATAACTACACATGTTAAAGGACATGTATTTGGTGGCTTCTAGATGTTTATGAATCATACCTGTATCAACTAGAGATTGTGATCGTGAGTAGGGAAACATACTGCTGCTGCACACAGCGATAATATCATCATCTGCTGATTCATTCAAACTACTCTTGGCACAGTGCATTCTTATTTAATAACTGTATCTTGTACTCTCAGGGCTTGCATCTCTCACTTCAAAAAATATGATTAATGATTCATGGCACCAAAGTTTCTGAATGTGCGTGGGCACGCACACACATTAACTGCTTTAATGAGGACATGTACAAATGTACATGAGCACGACAAAATAGACCAAAGCATATTGAGTCCTTAAGCAAGGGCTAGATTATTTAAAAAAAATTATAACGATATTTATCTTATAATTGTGGCCTGATCCCGGGGGGGGATTACCGATTCATCTTCAAGTTTGAGGTGCAGGATTGGCTCTCCCTCCTTGTAGTCCTTGATGATCTCTGCAGCTCTCCATACATCCTCTGGGTCTGGGATCCACACCCGAGTGTACTGCAACACAAAAACACATACAACACATTCAACTCATCAATTACTTTGGATATTGTTTGCACATTTAGAGAGCATTCCTCCCCTACTTGCCCATGTTCATTGACCGTGTGTAATTTATAGTCCATGCAAACATACTGTCAAGCCATAAAAAGCGACAGAACTGCTGAATGCTCTAGAGATGTCCAATTGATATGACAGCTCAAAGATGCGTTATTGTTTCAAACTAAAGCTGAAAATAAGTGTCAACAGGTTGACGATGTGGCAGTGTTGAGGCAATTTGTTTGTGACACATCCCGCCTTGAGATACCCTTGATAGGCCCCCATTACCCACCCATTGTGAAGGAGAAGGGCTTGACCCTCGACAAAAATCACCATCAGATTCCATCAACCATCTCCCTCTACCTTCATCTGATCAAGCCATAAACTGACCATCTCCATCTTTGGAGGAAACCTTCACTCAAAGACTTGGCCTCTATTGGTGGACCTAGCTAACTATAGCTAGGCTACTCAGCCTATTGCTTGATCGTTTTTGTTTGTTTGTTTGTTGTTGCTTTTGAAGCGCTTTGAGGTTTCTTTCTGTTATGAAAATGTATGAAACTTTTTATAGCACTTATTATTATTTTTGTCAGGAGAGTGGGAGTGATAACTCACTGATTAAATCATACAAACCATTAGCTGGTCCTCCGCTGCTAATTGCATTTTGAAATTAGAACTATTAGAAAAATATATATAAAAAAATAGGGGGGGGTAAATGGTAAATAAAAATAAAAAACACATGAAATTAGGTATTGTCAATTTCATTCAGGATCAGAACAATCATTTTTGTTTACAAAAAAATCCCTGCTGAACAAAAAAATGGAGCATATCATTTTATGGCGTTAATTAATCATTAATTGACTAGTCCATTTCTCAGCACATCGGCCTAGGTTTCACTTCACTGACAGTTAGGCCTATAACGACCGTACCAGATGCAAACTACTGCCCCACAGAACAAAAGGACAAGCAGTTTATTTTTTGTGTTCTTGAGGGCAAAAAGAAAAGCCAGACAAATTATCCTAAACACGGTCCTCCTGACCTCCCATTCCTTCACAAGCACAAGACAGTCTAACAATGCACTGCTATGAGGTAATAGGGAGTAAGTGGGGGAAACAGCAGACAAAGGAGAAGGCGAAACAAAACTACTGTACGCAGTATAATCACTGTTGAGATGTTTCAGCTCTTTAAAAACCACAACCATATTTTATCTGACAGAGATAAGCCGGCCTAAGCTGCAGACCTTAGAAACACAGTACAGTAGAGTAGCAGCCTAACCTCAGACAGCTAAACTACATAGGGTTCACTGTGGGTGATCAAGCACAAGTCATTTTCTATTAAAAAGGTATCTTTACCTTGACTCAAGTATGACAATTGGGTACCTTTTCCACCATTGCACAGGGATGAAAGTAAGGCGGACCTGTACGGCATCCCGGGAAAAATAAATAGGGGGTGGTACGCCGTACCGGTAAAACCTGGGCCGATCACAATAACTAAAACATCAAGAAAACTGTAGGCTGTACCACCATTATTTATCATTACCATACGTCAGAGGCATGAAAGAGCAAATGGACTTGAAAGTGGGTGATACCACATTGCATTTCGGCTTCGACAAGAACACAGAAATGTGCCAAGGCAGAGATGGGTGGCCACACCAAGAAGCACGCGGACAGCAGTGGAGGCATTCATTCTGGCCTAATGACAATCACCAAATGTCATGACACTTTTTGGTGTTTTGTGTAAAAGAAGTCTCTTTCCATTCACAACTGTTTGGAGGATGGAAATATGGTTGTGAGTGGATGAACGTGCGTGGGTAGCCTAGTGAAGGAGCCCTTTGAAGTGATTGTTAGACAAGCAGAGGAAAACATCATGACTGGTTGTGTTTATGCCACTATAAAGCTCAATGACAAATCTTTATGACTAAGCCCACACTCTGGTTTGACATTGGAGAAATATGCCTATTCCTCTGTCCATTCTTCCCTGAAAGCTCTATTTTTCATTATCCATCTTTCTTTTCAGACTTTTTCAGAGCAACATTCTCTTGATTGCAAGCAGTTTTTCCCCAATCAACGCACAAAGAAATATAAAAAACAAATTTAATAGAGACGTTGGTGATTTTATCAGTGTAATCACATTGAAAATATGAGGATATGTTATTGACATTGACCTGATTATATAGCCAACTAACCAGATGTGTTAAACATTGTGTTTAATGTGTAACATAGGCCTATGAATTGGGCTGCTATTATGTTCTGTTCTGCTGACTATTAGCTGAGAAAATTGCCCTAGGCCAAACCTATTGCCAACCCATGCTGTACACTATTCTAGTTTAGCGAGGATGGGGGAGGGGGATTTTTTTGTCTCGCCTAGGGCGGCAGAATGTCCAGGGCCAGGCCTGTTACGCTCACACATTTTCTGGGTGCACAGGCATGCACACATAGGGATTTCCCATACCAGGAAGAAATTAATTCTACTTTCACCCCAATATATACATAGTTTATGTACATAAAACCAGCAGATAGCAGATAGCAGCTAGATGCATGTCAATTTGAGCCAGCAGAGGAAGAAAGCCCAAACAAAAAGGGGTGCTGAAAGAAGGGGGGGGGTCATAAAGTAGCAACATCCCTCCAGTGCAGAACTGTTTCTCCTTTACAACACTACAGAGGGAGAGAGGAGGAAACTTTTAGAAAAATAACTACATCTGCAAAGGTTAATGAACGTTCCAATTCATTTCCTCCATTCGGCCACATTGGCATTATATTCATTAGAAAAAGGTAAGTTGACGGAATCATTTGTAGACTACGGTTCCCATTTCAGAAGCAGACTGAATTAACTCAGTTTGTCAGGGGTAATAGAGTTTATGCAGTGCTCAGCCCTACGGAGCTGTGTACTCTGTGTGTAAGTCAAGTGGATTTTCCACAGCTGAGCTCTGCGTGTCTCAAATGGAGAACAAACTCTCTGTACGACCTTCTCAACTTCATCGGAAACTTACTTCTCAACACGTTGTCAGTGTTTACGGTTACCAGAGAGCCCAGCTATCTCAGATCAGTACATCATGATATCTCTCAGCCTGATATCAAAACAGTGAGAGGAGTCAGATGACACTCTACCCCATGAGGTTTAACCTAACATTTACCTCGGGTCACAGAGGGCCCATTCATATTTCAACAAGAACACCTCCCAACCATGTCGCAGGCCACTCCCCTGTAGAAATACATTATAGAGAAGACACCTACCGACGCCAAGTCCTTGTTACTCATGCTCTGACTGAGAAGCTAAAAGACTGAACTTTGAGCGCTGTCTTCTTCTTCTTCTCCCCCCCCCCCCCTCCCGGGCAACTGAGAGGCACAGCGTATTACGACAGGCGAGATGACAGCAGCGCTTTTTAATCCGCTTTAATAAGGAGGCAGCGGGCGGGCTGGCAGATAACTGGGGGGGGGGGGGGGGGGGTGTAGCGATACATAATAACCTTGCGTAGCGTTGCAACCGACCGTGATATCACTAATATTACCCACGTGTCAGCCAGGGTCACTTGGGCTTTGACTCTGGGAACACTTAAAGACCGTTTGTCTCCTAGTCTGAAACTTTCTCACACAACCCGAGGGAAAATCTTATTGTACTGTGAGTGACTTTCATTCTGTTTTGCAGCTTACAGTTGTAGGAAATAGTATGGCTTATTTGACCTGATCAGTACCTTATTTATGACTAACCTATTAGGTTACATAGGGCCTTGTTCAAAATTATTGCACAACAGAGCCAGCAACTCACTCACCACCAGTCCATTTAGACGTGGGACATAAAAACCGATTCACGCGCTTACTTGTAAGGAGATCGACGACGGGTCACAAAGGTGCTCTCACTTCGCTCCCGATTGCAAGATTACGCTCATGGGTTACAATGCTCCTCCTTTGCTCAGAGTTCTTCTTCACAAGCACAGAGACTTCTGTGCACTTGTTAAGTATCCAGCAGAGCTATGACAATTTGTGACCATTCTTTTAGCACGGAAATAAAAGAACAATGAGTGAGTCCCCCCCTCCCTCCAAATCACAGACTATCACAGCAGTCAGGTCAGGTGTGACTCTACATCACCATCATCATCATCATCCCAGGGCGACACATCAGAGAAGGAAATAAACAAAGCCCTTTCTCTGGATCCCACTGAGCAACTACAGTAACTCCCCATGCCGCTGATACAACATGCTGGGACACACTTTCATTGGTTAGCTACATGTAAATCAGTTACTTAACATCACCAGGGAAGAAATCAATAGGGGAAACATGAGAGAGAATGAGAGGGAGCGAGGGATGGATCTAAGGAAGGAGAGAGAAATGTTTAAATCAATACAAGATGTTTGTAAGCATGGCTGACATCCTGACACTTCTCCAATGAATCCTTATTGACAAAACGATTGAGGACATTTTTGGCACCGACCGTAGGCATATAATGCAAGAGGAATCCTCACTACTCTTTTCACAGACTGTTGTTTCTTCATATTTGAGAGGCTGATTGAATGTCAAGATCAAGAAAAGATCAAGGATTTGGAACGGAAATGGCAACTGGGCTGTGCCATTTCCAAAGGTTGCGTTTGAAATGGCAGCATTCATTATTAGCCTAATTGAATTACTATGCATGTCCTGGGGTAGTAGCCACAAAGCATCTCAGAAAAGGTCCAAGGAATCTTGTTAAAACCGTTTTTAAGACTAAAAAGAACTCAAAGCTCAGAGTGGGTTTTAGGATGATGTTCAACTCAACCTCAGCCGGTAATCGCGACAGTTTGAGGTACCCCAAAGGAAAGATGGCGATGACGCTTATTGACATTGTTGCAAATTATGGGGAATAACCAATGGCGACGAGGCTCACCAGCTGTGAACTCCATAGCCTCAGACAATCACAGTGAATGTGACTACATCAAATGTTGCAAAGATTTTAAAAAAGCTTGATATTTTTGCCTGACACGATCACTTTGTCTACTCTTAAATCTTTTTAACAATTCTGATATGTTGAATGTGATAGGCATATTGCACTGAATCATACAGTATGATGGTTATTAAAAGCCAACTTTTTATAATATTAGGCTACTGTTATGTCAACACACTCGTCACTCCTGTTCCAACAACTCTAAATCGCTTTGGCACAGTAGGCATCAAGTCCGTTGCTGATAATGTTGCATAAAATGTTTGGAAGGTCTATCATTTTCACCAAACACAATCAAAGTTCACATAGGCCTTGGATGCATTCAATAGCCCAACTTGAAAGAACATGATGTAGGTTAATGGAATAATCGAAAGGACAAAATGTGATTATTTATTAGCCTAGAGGTTATAAGTATTTAGGCATATCATGTGAAATAGGCCTCATGGTGAAATCATTGTCAAAAGTGCAGGAGAAACTGCTGCATGAAGGCCTAGGTTATTTATGGATTGATCATACAGGAATATATACACTGAACAAAAATATGAATGCAACATGTAAAGTGTTGGTCCCATGTTTCATGAGCTGCAATAAAAAAAGATCTCATAAATGTTATATAGGTACAAAGCTTATTTCTCTCAAATGTTGTGCCCAAATTTGTTTACATCCCTGTTAGTGAGCATTTCTCCTTTGTCAAGATAATCCGTCAACCTGATTACACAGCATGATCATTACACAGGTGCACCTTGTGCTGGGGGCAATAAAAAGCCACTCCAAAATGTGCAGTTGTGTCACACAACATAATGCCACAGATGTCTCAAGTTGAGGGAGCGTGCAATTGGCATGCTGACTGCAGGAATGTCCACCAGAGCCATTGCCAGAGAATTGAATGTTAATTGGTGTACCATAAACCACATTAAACATTGTTTTTTAATTTGGCAGTACCTCCAACCGGCCTCACAAACAGAAGACCATGTGTAACCACGCCAGCACAGGACCTCCACATCCAGCTTCTTCAGCTGCGGGATCGTCTGAGACCAGCCACCCGGATAGCTAATGAAACTGTGGATTTGCACAACCGAAGACTTTCTGCATTATCTGTCAGAAACTGTCTCAGCGAAGCTCATCTGTGTGCTCATCATCCTCACCAGGGTCTTGACCTGACTGCAGTTTGGCATCGCAACCGACTTATGTGGAAAATGCTAACCGGCACGGCGGAGAAGTGTGCTCTTCACGGATTAATCCCGGTCTCCCCAATTCCGTGGGATCCAATTGCTAGTAGTTACTATCTTGTCTCATCAATACAACTCCCGTACGGGCTCGGGAGAGACGAAGGTCGAAAGACATGCGTCCTCCGAAACACAACCCAACCAAGCCGCACTACTTCTTAACGCAGCGCGCAGGAAACACTGTGCACCTGGCAACCTTGGTTAGCGTGCACTGCGACCGGGCCCGCCACAAGAGTCGCTAGTGCGTGATGAGACAAGAATATCCCTACCGGCCAAACTCTCCCGAACACGGACGACGCTAGGCCAATTGTGCGTCGCCCCACGGACCTCCCGGTCGCGGACGGCTGCGACAGAGCCTGAGGGCAAACCCAGAGTCTCTGGTGGCACAGCTAGCACTGCGATGCAGTGCCCTAGACCACTGCGCCACCCGGGAGGCCCTGGGCGAGCGGTTTTCTGATGTCAACGTTGAGAACAAAGTGCCCCATGGGGTTACGGTATGTGCAGTCATAAGCTACAGACAATGAACACAACTGCATTTTATCAAGATCCTGAGGTTCATTGTCGTGCCATTCATCCGCCACCATCACCTCATGTTTCAGCATGATAATGCAGAGTCCCATGTTGCAAGGATCTGTACACAATTCCTGGAAGCGGAAAACATACGTTCCAGTTCTTCCACGGCCTGCATACTCACCAGACAAATCACCCATTGAGCTCTGGGTTGACATGTACGACAGCATGTTGTGTACAGATCCTTACCACCAATATCCAGCTACTTCGTACAGCCATTGAAGAGCGGGACAACATTCCACAGGCCACAATCAACAGCCTGATCAACTTTATGGGAAGGAGATCGCTGCATGAGGCAAATGGTGGTCACACCAGATACTGACTGGTTTTCTGATCCATACCCCTACCTTTTTTAAAAGTTATCTGTGACCAACACATACATATCTGTATTCCCAGTCAATTTTAAAACATTTATTTTACCTATACTTAACTAGGCAAGTCAGTTAAGAACAAATTATTATTTTCAATGACGGCCTAAGAACAGTGGGTTAACTGCCTTGTTCAGGGGCAGAACGACAGATTACTAGTTACTAGTCAGATTACTAGATTCAGTCTTCCCAGCCTGGTGCAGGTCTACAATTTTGTTTCTGGTGTCCTTTGACAGCTCTTTGGTCTTGGCCATAGTGGAGTTTGGAGTGTGACTGTTTGAGGTTGTGGACAGGTGTCTTTTATACTGATAACAAGTTCAAATAGGTGCCATTAATACAGGTAACGATTGGAGGACAGAGGAGCATCTTAAAGAAGAAGTTACAGGTCTGTGAGACGCAGAAATCTTGCTTTTTTGTAGGTGACCAAATACTTATTTTCCACCATAATTTGCAAATAAATTCATGTATGTATGTATGCATGTATGTATGTATGTATACATACATACATATATATACACACACACACACACACACACACACATACATATATATAAATAAATACATTTTAAAAAACTCCAAAGCAATTGCCTGTATATGGCGCGGGAACCACTAACTCGCTGCCTTTTAGGACATCTCATGAGGTCTCCTAAATAATCTGTCGACTAGGTAGGACTCTTATGACTAAAAGAGGCTTCATGCATAGCTTTTATTTTTTACCCATAAGAGTAGGCATAAAGTGTCTATTGTCAGGACCAATTTTCTAGTCTGAGACACATTATGGATACGGCCCCTGCTCCGATACTGTTTGAATGAAAAGCTTAGTCGCCATGACGTTATTTCTTAAACATGACAAAGTGGCTGGGATATAGCCCATATTTTGTATCCCATGGCTAAAAAGAGAGGAATTCAGCATCATACGTGTATTACTACACCTAAGTCTGCACTCAGGCTGGTGGGCAAACTTCCATTAAGTCTTCATCTTTACTGGGTCTTTGATGTCTGAAATCCTTTTGCCAAAACCCCATGCAGTGGAAGTAAGACAATTTTCCATGAAATTGGATAAACAATATCTAAGTGGATAAATAATCGCAAAGAAGTACTGAAGCATCCCATCTCAATGTCACTCACTGATGCATTTGACTTACTTCAGCATTACTGTGCATATGAATCTCCTAATTAAAATCACACTTGTCTCTGTTTCATTGAATTGCAATAATCCACCACTACACAGTCTTGAGTGACTACAGTGCCCCTACACAGTAGACTATCTACACATGCATTTAGAGAAGAGAAGAATTCATTTATAAATAGCAAGGATTTTGGCAAAGTGCCACTGAACTGGCCATTTGATTATCCTAAAGATTGGCTGATGAGACCAAGACAGAACTTTTGGACCATGTGATTGTAAACAGAGCATAAACATACAGTAAACAATTTGCTGCCTTTTTTCCTGGCTCTGCGGGTTTGGGTCGAGCCAGCCCAGCGCTCTACTCAGCCCATCACCTGGAGCGTGTGAGAGATCCAGACTGACACAATGGGGACATGATTCAGAGTTCAGGGACTCTCTCAGCCCACTATAAGATGGATCTGCCCAGAGGAGATGACCAATCAGGCCCAGAGCTCCAGGTTACAGACCCTTTCAAAAGGACAACTGGTATTTCAGTGGAACACCAGAGTCATTTCCCTTTGATCCTGACAAGATGCTTTTAACGCTCTGCTTCATTGGCTTCCACTACGGGCAGCACTGATGTCTTCAAAACACAATCTAACCTACTCACAGTACCAATTGTTTAATGGTTTGGCCATTTTTTCAAAATTGTGGGAGACACCAAAGTATCACGGGACCGTCCTTGATATGAGTGGTAATTTTAAACATTTATTTTTACAAATTCGGGATTGTATGAACCGATCTATAACAACGCATAACTCTGTGAAACAAGCTGTAAAATGCCAGAGATAGACGGGACTGATGCACATGGGAATATCTTTGGTTTGTCTCTATGACATTCAGAAGTTGAGCTAAGTCCTTCTAAAGTCAAGAAGTCAAAAAATGGAGACTTTGCTTGGGAAGTTAACGTGTGACTGTCACTATACATAGATCTTGACTTTCTGTAAAAGAGAATAGGCTTATGTATAATTCAATTGAGGGTTCATATAGTATAACATTATAGTAATAAAAGATTTGTTAACAGAATATTTGGGAAAATCTGGTCTAGACTTCATTTTCATGTAAAAGGACTGATGAAAGACTGTTGTCCTTCTGGAAGTTTCTCCCATCTCCACAGAGGAACTCTGGAGCTCTGTCAGGGAGGTGACCAAGAACCTGATGGTCACTCAGAGAGCTCCAGAGTTCCTCTGTGGAGATGGGAGAAACTTCCAGAAGGACAAGCATCTCTGTAGCACTCCACCAATCAGGCCTTTATGGTGGAGTGCCAGACAGAAGCCACTACTCAGTAAAAGGGTACATGACAGCCCACTTGGAGTTTGACAAAAGGCACCTAAAGGACTTTCAGACCATGAGAAACAAGATTCTCTGATGAAACCAAGATTGAACTCTTTGGCCTGAATGCCAAGCATCATGCATGGAGGAAACCAGGCACCGCTTATCACCTGGCAAATACCATCCCTAGGGTGAAACATGGTGGTGGCAGCATAATGCTGTGGGGATGTTTTTTAGCGGCACAGACTGGGAGACTAGTTAGGATCGAGGGAAAGATGAACAGAGCAAAGTACAGAGAGATCTTTGATGAAAACCTGCTCCAGAGCACTCAGGACCTCACCTGGGGCAAAGGTTCACCTTCCAACAGGACAACGACACTAAGCACACAGCCAAATAACATAAGGGGCTTGTTGAAGGCTTGTAGCAGTCCTCTGACTGGGGGCTACCCGCCAGAGATGTAAATCATGTCTTAAGCGGCACTCTGCTCACCTGCTGGTGGTAGAACTTTAAAAATAGCGAGCGGCAAGCTTTTTTTTGCATGCTGGGTGGCTGCTATGGCCATTCACACGGCAGCTGTGTCAGACCATTGTGATATAATCTGGTTTGATGGCAAACAGTTCTAACGCTGTAGCAGCCCAGTCAGTTTCTCTCAGCAGTGTAAACATGACAGTCACATATGGTTGCCTTTACACAGACACGGCAACGTTCTAGGGCACCTGAACAAGAGCAGATGGACTATCTGCTGGCAGTAGTGCATGGTTGTAGTAGTCACTGGGGTATCATGTAAGTTAGAGTGGACATACAATTCTCTAACTTAGCACATAAAAGGACAAATCTGTAGAAAATACCCATGTTTAACTAAAGTTCAAAGGCTTCATGAATCAACACAAATAAGGAACTACGGTACAGGTACTACCTCTGATGTGGTACTTGCCTAATAATGAAAGAAAGTCAACAGAAAAGGGAAATAAAGTGTGGTGGGATGGAAACTGTCAAAAGAGGAAGAACAGGAAAAACATGAGATTGAAAGGCAATTGCCATTACATTGTAAATGGCTTCAGTCAGTCATAAAGACATTTTGAAAGGAATAGGCTAATTCAATTGTCTTGGACTGCCCCATGGGTCAGGTGATTGTGATGGTGCAGCACTCTGAAGTGAACTGGAAGCAAGAGGGAAAACTGGCAGAGAATGCTGTTCCTTCGTGCGGTAGTAGCAGAAATGCAAATCTTGTTCAGTGATGGCAGGAACTCATTTGATTTGTAAAACAGTGTCATCTCCTAGAGCTCCGCCTCACTCCTCCTCAAACCAGCATTCTGTACACTTAAAATAAACAGCAATGGCTGACAGAGCCAGGGCTAAATATGACCTCACTATTACATTAGAAAACAAATGAATGGAGAGACTTGACAGAGGACTTCTGACTGCAGTTTGCTTTGTAGAGATCAGGAAGGTGCGCTAATGACTTTACAATATGTGTTCTAGCCACCATTCCAACAGTAGCCCCTGCTGTAGCAGTGCTAAGCTACAGTAATGCCTAGGAATAGCAGCAGCTACCTGTGAGTCAAGCTGCAGTGGTGCTGAAGTAAATCAGCTCCATTGAATGAGATGGACTTGATCAGTACTGTAAAACTCCCTCTACTCCTCATCTTTCTCTCACTCGTTACATTCTATTGCTGGGACTGGCATTCTGGCATTTTCCCGTCCTTTGCTTCGCTCTTTGCTTTGTGATTTTCTACAGGTCGAAAGCATTTTGAGACTAACAACAAACAAGATTAAAGCCCGGTTATATGGCATAAATAATCTTCTACAGAAGCAACAACAGTATGCATGCAGCTTTTGCAGCAAAACTGGACCATTAGTCCACCTTTCAAAACAATCCATCACAACACTTCGCTATTTCCAAAGGTTTGTTGCAAATTTGGACTCGGGCAAGACAAACATTAAATCAAGTAGCCAAAATCATACCCTGGTTAGCTGGAACGTGGAATTGTTGTTTCTCTTCGTAATTGTGACAGTATTCACGATATCCTCTAAAATGTCATAGATGCTGCATCGGACTGAGAGAGAAAGTTAAAAGGGGGCAATGAGGTCATCCTTAGTAAACTCCTCCCCGCACCCATATGAGCACATGCCGTAGTAGACATTTCTGCTTCTTGCAGGCCTGGGCATTTTAATAAGTCGGCCTAAGCTATTCTGTTAAAATTTAAATGCATCAGCTGCAAAGCGAATCCTCCCATCCCCGTTTTCTGTGTTTATCTGGGTCAGTGAAGTTCTCCAATATGTACAGCGTACAGAAAAGAGTGCTGCCCATCCCCTGAATGCAGAACAGCTCAGCGTGGGCCCTATCAAACTGTAATTAGGACACCAAGAATATACTGAAAACTCCCACTATAACACATACAAAAGAACAAAGTACTTTGAAGAGTTATTCGACTAAATTTGGGATGATTCCACGCCAGCGTAGACAATAATATTTTGGGTGTCTCAAATTGTTCTGGCAACTCTTTCAAGACTCTTTCTTCTTTCAGGTTGCTGCCCCAATCATCGCAAAGCCTATCTCCAAACTTTTTAACCCGTCTCTCCTTTCTGGGGACGTTCCCATTGCTTGGAAGACAACCACAGCTCATCCTTTATTTAAAGGGGGCGATCAAGCTGATCCTAACTGTTAAAGGCCTATTTCTATTTTGCCCGGTTTATCAAGTGTTGGAAAATCTTGTCAATGGTCAACTGACTGGCTTTCTTGATGTCTATAGTATTCTCTCTGGTATGCAATCTGGTTTCCGCTCAGGTTATGGATGTGTCACCGCAACCTTAAAGGTCCTCAATGATGTCACCATTGCCCTATATTCTAAGCAATGCTGTGCTGCTATTTATATTGACTTGGCCAAAGCTTTCGATACGGTAGACCATTCCATTCTCGTGGGCCGGCTAAGGAGTATTGGTGTCTCTGACAGGTCTTTGGCCTAGTTTGCTAACTATCTCAAAGAGTGCAGTGTATAAAGTCAGAAAATCTGCTGTCTCAGCCACTGCCTGTCACCAAGGTAGTACCCCAAGGCTCGATCATAGGCCTCACGCTCTTCTCAATTTACATCAACAACATAGCTCAGGCAGTAGGAAGCTCTCTCATCCATTTATATGCAGATGATAGTCTTATACTCAGCTGGCCCCCCCCCAGATTTTGTGTTAACTTCTTGTTGACAGGATAGCAGTATTGAGTAGCTTGGATGAATAAGGTGCCCTGAGTAAACTGCCTGCTACTCTGTCCCAGATGCTAATATATGCATATTATTAGTCATATTGGATAGAAAACACTCTGAAGTTTCTAAAACTGTTTGAATGATATCAGAGTATAACAGAACTCATATGGCAGGCGAAAACCTGAGAAATATCCAACCAGGAAGTGGAAATGTGCGGCTTGTAGTTTAACTCAGCCCCTATTGTAGATACATTGGGATATTGGTTATGTTGCACTTCCTAAGGCTTCCACTAGATGTCAACAGTCTTTAGAACGTTCTGAGGCTTCTACTGTGAAGTGGGACCGAATGAGAGAGGAATGAGTCAGGTGTCTGGCAGAGTGCCACAGGCTCTGAGGCGAGGTCACGAGAGAGTTAGCTCTCGTTCCATTGCTTTTCTACAGACATAGGAATTCTCCGGTTTGAACATTATTGAAGATTTGTGATAAAAACATCCTAAAGATTGATTCTATACTTAGTTTGACAAGTTTCTACGGGCTGTAACGGAACTTTTTTAACTTTTCGTCCGACGTTCGGCTGGACCTGAACGCGCTTTTGGATTTGTTTACCAAACTCCCTAACAAAAGAAGCTATTTGGACATAAATGATGGACATTATCGAACAAAACAAACATTTATTGTGGAACTGCGATTCCTGGGAGTGCATTCTGATGAAGATCATCAAATGTAAGCGAATATTTATAATGCTATTTATGACTAATGTTGACTACCCAATATGGCGGATATCTTTTTGGCTGCTTTGTTGTCTGAACACTGTACTCAGACTATTGCATGGTTTGCTTTTTCCGTAAAGATTATTTGAAAATCTGACACAGCGGTTGCATTAAGGAGAAGTATATCTCTAACTCCATGTATAACACTTGTATTTTCATCAACATTTATAATGAGTATTTATGCAAATAGATGTGGCTCTCTGCACAATCACCACATGTTTTAGAACTCATGAACGTAACGCGCCAATGTAAAATTTGATTTTTTAAATATAAATATGCACTTTATCGAACAAAACATACATGTATTGTGTAACATGAAGTCCTATGAGTGTCATCGGATGAAGATCATCAAAAGGTTAGTGATTCATTTTTATCTCTTTGTGCTTTTTGTGACTCCTCTCTTTGGCTGGAAAAATGGCTGTGTTTTTCTGTGAGTTGGTGGTGAACTAACAATCGCTTGTGGTGCTTTCGCTGTAAAGCATTTTTTAAATCAGACACGGTGGCAAGATTAACGAGAATTTATCTTTAAAATGGTGTAAAATACTTGTATCCTGCTCGTCCTTCTGCAGCTTGCCTGCCAATGCATGCTTGTCCCAACCCACATTTTGACAAATGATTGGGATCTGCCCACCCATTTGATCGATGCCAAATACATTTGATTGACAACTAAGGGTGCGCTCGTAAATTGCCTCCAGTTTGTCAGAGTGCGCTCTGGGTAATTTGTATATTCATAGCGTTGTCAGATTGTTTGTAAATTCAGAGCTTTCACAGCGCACACTGCACTATTGACACTTCACGCTCTGGCCGAGGAGTAGGGTTGATCCGAGTGTTCCTCACAGTGGCTAGCTTGCTAGCTACTTCCAGACACAAAATGAGAGAATGACCTTACTCTGACCATTTTACTCGCCCTAGCAGAGCTAGGCGGTTTACATGTTATCTAGAACGTTAGTGACCAACTCTACTGCTGGCAACAATTTAATAACTTTTTTTTTGCAGACATTTACTGATACTGGATATATTCAGCAGGTGTTGCTCTTTCATCAATTCATCAGTTACTGTGCACTCTGGCACACTCAGACTCTGCTCTTTAATCAGAGTAAATAGCCAGAGTTCATTTAAGAACGCAAGAGATATGCTAACTGGATAACAGTCGTTCAAATTCAACATACCAAGCAAAGCGATTCACATTTCTTGCTAGCTAAACAAATGACACCTGCATTTCTAGCTGTAGCCACTGAAAAACGATGAGGGGAATAAGGTTGGTCACTCACCCACTCCTCCAATGACATGACATCCTCCCAGCAGCTAGCTAGCTAGCAAGCTATGTATTGATTATATAAATGATGCATTGAACTGCATCCATCTATTTCGGTCAAAAATTCTAAACTGTACGTCATGGAATTTTGAGTAAAAACATAAAACTTATTTGAAAAACCTCTTATTAAAGTTGGTTTTAAGCATAAACTGGGAATTTGATATTTGACTGATATGATGATTGTCTGTTTCATATCTGTGAAGTAGTTAAAACGTTTGGAACAATATACTCTAAGTACATTACATTTCCAGAGTGGGCTCTCTCGTAATTCTGAAGTTATGAATTCAGGGGCTGATTCTCCTCCTTATAAATCCATTTAGAGATTTTGAGGGGGGGGGGGGGGGGACTGGCCCTCTGACTGCGCCTGGCTCATTCAATGACCGTCACAAAGGACCTCTACATGTCCCACGGCCCATGGATTGACCCAGAAAAAAACTATATAAACAAAGCAGGCCAAACATACGGACTTATGGTATGTAGGCTATGCCTAACATACAGTAGGCCGGAGGAGGAGTAGTGTACGCCTTTATTAAGAAACCTGGTGCTTAGACTGGATGTGAGACACATTTTTTTGTTGACACTCAAATGTAAAATTATGAGTTTGTTTCATAAACTAAGGCATTCAGGAGATCATGAACATTAAGGATTATTTTCCAACATATTTATACAAGTAATCAATTCTTGCCAGACTTACATAAAAGTCTAAGGGGAAATCACTTGGCGAAAAATCTATTTTCATGCCACAGAAGTGAGGGCAGGTGTTCTCTCTGCAGTTGATTTTTCTCTCCTAATCTTTCATGTCTCTCTCCCATGGTGTGCTAAGGCGTTTGAGGGCAGTGTTCTTGCTAGGTCCTGATCAAACCATCTTTAATTATGTACCATCAGACTAAACACAGTAGGGGGAAAGCCAAGCTCCTCTGCCAATGTGAGCAAAAGACAGCTAGATCCTTCTCCACATTGATTCAACTGGGATTATTTAGTAGCCTATCTGTGCCTCTGGTTAAACATAGAGGTGACTAAACATTCTCCAAATTTCAAACTCTTCAACAACTGAGTTGAAATCCAAAATAAAGAACTTTATAAGTAGCGCAGCGGGCGCAATCTCACTTCAGCCCATCACTGTTTGAAGAAAGGACAATAAGACATTGCCAAATGAACGTGGAACCTAGATGGATAGAGAGCTTTGTGAAGGAGTCTTTTTGCTAAAGACTTCTGTTCTGATGCGATGCTACACCCGGTCCTACCCACCCCCTAAAACATCAGCACACATACAATAGCCTACACACACACACACACACACACTTTTCCAACCCATTCTTCACTTCGGAAACAAACATCAATCCTGAACGCATATGAAGATGGCCTCATTTATCCTGAAGTGTCCTCCCCTAGATCCATGACACCACTCCTTTCTGCCGTCAAAACATATACATCTATCCTGTCCTTAGACGTGGTTCACACAGAAGTCATCAGAATCACAATACTTGATGACCAACTAACCTTGATTCCTGCTTACAAGCAAAAACTCAAAACAGGAAGTAGCAGTGACCTGCTCAATACAGAAGTGGTCCGATTAAGCAGATGCTAAGCTACAGGACGGTTTTGCTCGCACAGAAATTTGTTCCTGGGTTCTTCCGATAACATTGAGGAGTTTACCACGTCAGTCACCAGCTTCATTAATAAGTGCATCGACAACATTGTCCCCACAGTGACCGTACGTACATATCCCAACTAGAAGCCATGGATTACAGGCAACATACGAACTGAGCTAAAGGCTAAAGCTGCCACTTTCAAAGAACGTGACACTAATAAGTTAATGAAAGCACCAGCTGTTCCGGATGTGAGTAAGACCTTTAAAACAGTTAACATTCAGAAGGCTGCGGGGCCAGATGGATTACCAGGACGCGTACTCCGAGCATGCCAGCAAAAATGGAAATGGTCTTCACTGACATTTTCAACCTCTCGCTGACCCAGTCTGTAATACCTACATGTTTCAAGCAGACCACCATTGTTCCTCTGCCCAAGAACGCCAAGGTAACCAGTCTAAATTACTTTTGCCCTGTAGCACTCACATACGTAGCGATTAAATACTTTGAAAGGCTGGTCATTGCTCACATCAACACCATCATCCCAGACACCCTTGACCAACTACAATTCACATACCAACCCAACAGATCCACAGATTAAAATAATTTGCATGGGCCCTCAGATCCTCAAAAGGTTCTACAGCGGCACCATTGAGAGCATCTTGACCGGCTGCATAACTGCTTTGTATGGCAACTGCTTGGCATCCGACCGCAAGGCGCTACTGAGGGTAGTGCGTAAGCCCCAGTACATCACTTGGGCTGAGCCCCATTGCCATCTAGAACCTCTATACAAGGCAGTGTCAGAGGGAGGCCCTAAATATGGTCAAAGACTCCAGCCACCATTGACTGTTCTCTCTGCTACCGAATGGCAAGCGGCACCGATGCACCAAGTCTGGAACCAACAGGACTCTGAACAGCTTCTACCCCCAAGCCATAAAACTGCTAAATAGTTAACCAAATTTTAACTATTTGCATTGACCCCCCTTTGAACCAACTCTGACTCATCACACACTGCTGCTACAGCGTATTATCAATCATGTTTCCTACTCATTGTGTATTTATTCCTTGTGTTATCTTTATTATTTTTCTCTCTGCGTTGTTGGGAAGGGGCAGTAAGTAAGCATTTTACTGTTAGTCTACACCTGTTGTTTACAAAAAGCATGTGATAAATTGTGATTTGATAGGATAGTGTGGTGGTGTTCAGATAGAGTAGACTACATTACAGATATCTGCAATTATATACTGTTGATGAATGTGACCTTATTTAAAAATATATATATTTTTGAGGCAGCCATTTGAATTTAGTCTGTTCTGCTATGTCAAACGCTGCGTGGGTGAAACTTTAGTGAAGACTCTGATCGTAATGAAATGAGCCCCTAGCATGTTTCGAAAGCCAAGTTCAATGACACTCAGCTGAGTGTTTACCTCTACACTCCTCTCATCCAATCCTAACCATCCCACTGTGAAAAGAAAGTAAACTTCAAAAAATGCTTCTTCGCTGGGCAGAAAGTTATTTCCTCATTATCCAAGAAATATGGTTCCCGATTTTTATCACATAGGACCTTATGTCTTTGATAATGGAACTGACATGATTTGTAGTTTGTGCTGCATCATAGGCCACAGTTCTATGATGACAGGTACAGTTCATCAGAATTCAATCACAAAGAAGCAGTCCCAAAAAGTTGGGATTGTGCAGTCAGACATCAGCCAAAATAATAGGAGACATTACATGGCCAACGTGCCACTATAATTTATACTGGGAAAGATACAATAGCCAAGATCGCATCTCCATGTCCCTTCTGATGGACAATAGTCACAGACAGGTAATGCTTTGACTACCCTACAGGTATTGGATATAAGCACATTAAGAGACAATGGGTGACATTTGTTGTACACCGACAGCTGTTGTTGTGAGTAATATTGTCATTTTTGTTCAATCAGTGCTATTTAGAAGACTAACCATGTCACCCATGGTCATCAAAAAAAAGGGATGCCATTCCTCATTGTTGAGTACAAAAGACAGGATCAGTAATGACAGGGTATAATAAGCCTAAATTCACTTAGTACTGGCTTTGACTACTAACTAACTGAGACCTACTCTCGCTCACTCCCTGCCTCTTTCTCCCCCTCTGATCACACCATCACACTTTCCAACAGACCTAATGAAATTGCTTTATTATTATTTGTATTACCAATCGGCCACTGCACTGGGTCAATTCAATCAGGCTTAGTGTTGGTCCTGCTTGCTTTGCAGATGGGCTGACAAGACACAAAGGAGTTACACAGGGATGTTTATGATCTTGACAAGGAAACATTGAGAATCAGTCTTTAGTGTGTGTGTGTGTGTGTATTTGTTCTCTCTCTCTCATGGCCATGGACTGACAGAATTGTCATAGGGGTAGTACCCTATGCTCTGTGTCAAATATGTAGAACATAAGAGAAGGAAATCTAATAGACAGCCATAGATCAGAGTTCAGGCATCTGATTTCTAACAGTGAGAAGAGGCAACAATACATTAGATACAGTAGTAGTCCAACCAAATACTACTAGTGTAAAGAAAGGAGACATAAAACAAGCATCCAGACAGGTCTGGTGGAGTTAGTGGAAGTACACCTGTAAGGGTGGCAGGAGGGACGAGTAGGGAAATAAGGGAGAGAAGAAGAAAATAACGTCAGAGGACAAAGTTACATTACCGGTTTCCCCTATGACCCTGATGAAGTCATGCTGTTGCGCAATGTCTTAAAATCCCCTTGCCTTTCTGATACTACCCGTATCCACGTCAGTCAACCAACCTACAACAAGACTGATTAAACTCATGGTTATAACACTAGCATAACCAGTGATTGTAGTGGTAAAAAATGTAGTAGATAAACTGGCACATGACATCGGTGCACAAAACGATGCCAGATTTAAAACTTCCCATTTTTTATTTGAATTATTATACAAAATTCTTGCAACCAATATAATGTTATATACAGTGCATTCAGAAAGTATTCAGACCCAGACATTTTGTTATGTTACAGCCTTATTATAACATTGATAATAATTGTTTTTTCCCCCCATCAAACTATACACAAATACCCCATAATGACAATTCAAAAATAGGTTTAGAAATTTTAGCAATTTTATTCAACATAAAAAACTGAAACATAACATTTACATAAGTATTCAGACCCTTCACTTAGTACTTTGTTGAAGCACCTTGGCAGAAATTACAGCCTTATTGAGTATGACACCACAAGCTTGGCACACCTGTATTTGGAGAGTTTCTCCAATTATTTTCTGCAGATCCTCTCAAGCTCTGTCAGGTTGGATGGGGAGCATCGCTGCACAACTATTTTCAGGTCTATTCAGAGATGTTTGATCGGGTTCAAGTCCAGGCTCTGGCTGGGCCACTCAAGGATATTCAAAGACTTCTTCCGAAGTCCCCCCTGCATTGTCTTGGCTGTATGCTTAGGGTGGTTGTCCTGTTGGAAGGTGAAACTTTGCCCCAGTCTGAGGTCCTGAGCGCTCTGAAGCAGGTTTTCAATGATCTCTGTACATTCCTTCATTAAATCTTTCCCTTGATCCTTACTAGTCTCCCAGTCCCAGCCGCTGAAAAACATCCCCACAGCATGATGCTGCCACCACCATGTTTCACCGTAGGGACCGGCCAGGTTTCCTCCAGACGTGACAATTGGTTTTCAGGCCAGAGTTCAATCTTGGTTTCATCAGACCAGAGAATCTTGTTTCTCATGGTCTGACTCTTGTGGTGCATTTTGGGAAACTCCAAGCGGGCTGTGATGTGCTTTTTACTAAAGGAGTGGCTTCCGTCTGGCCACTCTACCATAAAGGCCTGATCGGTGGAGCACTACAGAGATGGTTGTCCTAAGGGAAGGTTCTCCCCATCTCCATAGATGAACTCTGTCATAGTGACCATCGGGTTCTTGGTCACATCACTGACCAAGGCCCTTTTCCCGACATCGCTCAGTTTGGCCGGGCGGCCAGCCCTAGGAAGGGTCTTGGTGGTTCCAAACTTCTTCCATTTATGTATGATGGGTGCCAGTATTCTGGGGAAGGGTACCAAAACATTTCTGCAGCATTGAAGGTCCCCAAGATCTGTGTCTCAACACATTCCTGTCTCTGAGCTCTACGGACAATTATTTTGCCCTCATGGCTTGGTTTTTGCTCTGACATGCACTGTCAACTGTGGGACCTGATATAGAGAGGTGTGTGCCATTCCAAATCATGTCCAATCAATTGAATTTACCCCAGGTGGACTCCAATCAAGTTGTAGGAAAAAAAAAATGTCATAATCAGCAAAAAAATTCTAAATTAAACTGTTTTTGCTTTGTCATTGTGGGGCGTTTACGTTCCACTAAACCACTGACTATAACATTGAAAAGTTTCGTGGGCCATATTATTACAAACAATCGCAATGATTAAAAAATGAAATCAAATTACAGCTAGGCTAACCTTTGGGCTGTTGGCTCAAATTTTTAGGCAAAGAATATTTTTTCTTCAATCTCCATTGTAATTTTTGTGAACTATTAATGGGTTTTATAACAGTTGGTGAAAAGTTATCCTCTTCTTGTCTATAGGATAAATTGGTGAAGGGTCGTGAGGAGAGAAAACGAGGTTAACCTGAAGAGACTACTCTCGGGTTTCAGTAAAAGTCCCTTTATAAACTGCTGAAGTAAATACACACAGGTAAAATGCAAACCGTGAGAATGGAGCTAGCTACTGTACAGGTGTTCTATCCTTCTGATCCAGTGCTATCATTGCCCCGCCCTGCTAGGATGTGCGTGTCAGGCAGCACAAGGACTATTATTACTGCGTCAGGTGAAAACCTGCTGCCTGTTGCCAATAGGAAGTCACGTCCATAATCCCTTCCTCCAGGAACTTTGACCTGTCTCTTTATCGGAAAAAGAGAGCGCTAATTACACCGGTTCTAAAGACAGAATCAAGGAGAAACGTTTAGGTGTTAGGGGGAAAATGCTGAGAATGTCAGCTAGCATGATCATGAGGCAGGCAGGTGGAATAAAGGTTTTCCTGGAGTGCTTTGTTGTACAAAGGACATGACACCTTTTCCGAAGCAACAGACTAGCTGCAGATAATTATCAAGAGATATGCTTGATGATGCAAAAGATGTGGTGTTAAAAACATGTCACCCTTTTCAGTAGCATTTGACCACAAAACGAAATGCTAATCACTTTGGGCCCTATTCAGACTTGAGTTGACTTAACAGTGTTTGACATAAGTCCATGTTAAGTTAAGTCTACTTACAGTATCTCAAGTCAGAATAGAGCCCTTTTAGAATAGCCTACATATGACATTGAGGCTATATGCAACTAGTATCTCCCTGACAGACATTTGTGGGCTGGCGACTCTACTGTGAAGCTTCTGGGTAATGTTACAGTTACAAGCCCTATGAGGGACAATATATCCCCAGGGAGAGGAACACACATATCAAACACACAGACACACACCTGGCTTTAAGCTCAATTCCCTGAAGAACCAAGGTTGTTGTTTACCAGCTTCTCTATGTGCTGTACTCCTGAGAATCACAGCAACTTCCTGCTTCATGGTACAATTTTCTCCCTCTGTTTTTGTGCCTTAACATTTTTACAGTTAACTTCCCTTCAGCTACGATACAGGGTCCGTGTTTCAGTCCTACTCTTACATACAGTAGCCAAGCGTATACTTTAGGAGTTTAGGACACTGGGGTCTGAAGTAAAGAAATGTCTGTTTGGGCATGTATGGAAAAAACTTTTAGAATAGCCTGCAAGATAACGTATATGTTGGCGCTGAAAGTGGCTCACTGACAGCACCCTATTACCTGTTTATGAAAGGAAAGTACTGCACTGGCATGTCTAATAAACAATGTATGGAGTAGAATTACACCATCACCTGACATCTTGCAATGGAGATGTTTAACATTAGCTGACTCCTGCCATTTAACAACAAGCACTTGTCAATACTGCTACATTAAGTGGGGAGGTGAGAGTTCAAACAATTCAAATATTGCAATGATAAATGGGAAAAACATAGGCCTACCATTAGGCTGGGATACAAGCAATTGAGAAATAACATTCCTCTGAGGCCCACATGAACACATACAGTAGAAGTCGGAAGTTTACATACATTTAGGTTGGAGTCATTAAAAAACGTTTTTCAACCACTCCACAAATTTCTTGTTAACAAACTAAAGTTCTGGCAAGTCGGTTAGAACATCTACTTTGTGCATGACAAGTCATTTTTCCAACAATTGTTTAACAGACAGATTATTTCACTGTATCACAATTCCAGTGGGTCAGAAGTTTACATACACTAAGTTGACTGTGCCTTTAAACAGCTTGGAAATTCCAGAAAATTATGTCATGGCTTTAGAAGCTTCTGATAGGCTAATTGACATAATTTGAGTCAATTGGAGGTGTACCTGTGGATGCATTTCAAGGCCTACCTTCAAACTCAGTGCCTCTTTGCTTGACATCAGGGGAAAATCAAAAGAAATCAGCCAAGACCTCAGAAAAATAATTGCAGACGTCTACAAGACTGGTTCATCCTTGGGAGCAATTTCCAAATGCCTGAAGGTACCACGTTCATCTGTACAAACAATAGTACGCAAGTATAAACACCATGGATCCACGCAGCCGTCATACCGCTCAGGAAGGAAACGCGTTCGGTCTCCTAGAGATGAACGTACTTTGGTTTGAAAAGTGCAAATCAATCCCAAAACAATAGCAAAGGACCATGTGAAGACGCTGGAGGAAACAGGTACAAAAGTATCTATATCCACAGTAAAACAAGTCCTATATCGACATAACCTGAAAGGCCACTCAGCAAGGAAGAAGCCACGGCTACGGTTTGCAACTGCTCATGGGGACAAAGATTGTACTTTTTGGAGAAATGTCCTCTGGTCTGATGAAACAAAAATATAACTGTTTGGCCATAATGACCATCACTATGTTTGGAGGAAAATGGGGAGGCTTGCGAGCCGAAGAACACCATCCCAACCGTGAAGCACGGGGGTGGCAGCATCATGTTGTGGGGGTGCTTTGCTGCAGGAGGGACTGGTGCACTTCACAAAATAGATGGCCTCAGGAGGAAGGAAAATTAGGTGGATATATTGAAGCAACATCTCAAGACATCAGTCAGGAAGTTAAAGCTTGGTTGCAAATTGGTCTTCCAAATGGACAATGACCCCAAGCATACTTCCAAAGTTGTGGCAAAATGGCTTAAGGACAACAAAGTCAGGGTATTGGAATGGCCATCACAAAGCCCTGAACTCAATCCTATGGAAGAATTTGTGGTCGGGAACTGAAAAAGTGTGTGCGAGCAAGGAGGCCTACAAACCTGACTCAGTTACACCAGCTCTGTCAGGAGAAATGGGCCAAAATTCACACAACTTATTGTGGGAAGCTTGTGGAAGGCTACCTGAAACGTTTGACCCAAGTTAAACAATTTAAAGGCAATGCTACAAAATACTAATTGAGTGTATGTAAACTTATGACCCACTGGGAATATGAAATAAATAAAAGCTGAAATAAATAATTCTCTATTATTCTGACATTACACATTCTTAAAATAAAGTGGTGATCCTAACTGACCTAAAAACAGGGAATCTTTACAAGGATTAAATGTCAGGAATTGTGAAAAACGGAGTTCAAATGTATTTGGCGAAGGTGTATGTAAACTTCCGACTTCAACTGTAGGTATTTGTCATGATTTGGGAATCCACTAAAAACTCTGAACAGAGGGCAGGTTTAGGCTAAATTCACTCCAAGGCCCAAACTGGAAGGGGTTAGTGGCGACTCCAAATAATCCCGCTCTAGAAGGCCCACAGCCTGACTAAACACAAAGAAACAACATTCCACCAGCAGACCAAACACACAGTCAGAGGGAAGGCCTAATTACTATAGGTCTGCAATGACATCACAACATCTACGGGTTATGTACATAATGCAAGGTAGATAGTAGATAGACGACACATGCTGAATCTGTGTTTTGACCACAACATAGTAAGCTAAAAAAGAATCTGTGTGCCAGCTGGTACAGCCGTTGATCACAAAACAGATGGAATCGTAGGATTTGTCTTTATTCTGGATTACTGGGCTTCATGTTTGGGGGGGAGGGGGGGGGGGGGGGGGGGCTG
Organism: Oncorhynchus kisutch; assembly: GCF_002021735.2. NCBI lineage: Eukaryota > Metazoa > Chordata > Actinopteri > Salmoniformes > Salmonidae > Oncorhynchus > Oncorhynchus kisutch. Next base: position 11,211,418 of record NC_034196.2, read on the forward strand.
CAGAGAGTGTGAGTAGGATGGACCAGGAAGATAATAGCTTATTAACTGAGGAGTGCAATTTGAGGACTGTTACTGTACTGCAATCCAGTATCAAAACTAAATCTAAAAGCTAAATGGATTCCTAATCAGAAGACTTTGAACTGGCCCAGCGAGACAGAATTATGACATAAAGAATCTTCTTATACAATATAATTCACAGACAGGGTAGAATATTTCATAGAGATGTCACACAATGCAAGGTAAAAGGTCACGGATGAAAGCACCGAGCAGGAATGACTAGAGAGGAGAAATACTCAGATGACAATGCCTACAGGTGTGTCTTTAGTGTTTTACAATGATGTCACAAGTCCTATTTTTACTAACGATACACAAAGGAAAACATGAAGAAAAAGGTTTGACATCTGTCAGACTAAGTTAATTATTCACGGGACAAAGTTTGACTGGTCTGTCCCTGAGTAAACAAATGAGAGACAGAGGGAAGTAACTAGTAAATAAATGGAACAATATGTTTGGACAGAGAACTGTAACAGCCATTCACTCAACAAGTCAAAAGTTGAGTAAAGGGAACATCTAAACTAAATGCAAGAGTTCTAAAACAAAACAACAATGCAGCTTTGTTTTTTGTCATTTCTGCAGAGGAATGTGAAACTAGATTTTGAGTCATGGAGGATTAGTGACAAATAATGTGTGTAACCTGATTCTGTTCTCTAGCCAATAACACCTGCAATGTATAACTCCACACTTCAAAAGACATCTCTTTCTCAATAGTTTGGCTAGGTTTCTTCTAGACTAAAGGAGCCTAATGTTACTCCTTATAGTCCAAGGACCTTACATGTTCTGTTTAAAAGGTGAATTGTCTCTGGCAGCCAAAACAGCCAAATACTCCATTTAAAAGTGAATCGATATCGGTACGGTTCTAAAAAAAAAATTAAAATCCCTTTACTTTCACATAACATCTAAATAATTTCACAAATGCAAAACACACTAACTGAACACTGTTTTAACACAGTTGCAGCCGACAGTATTTATCAGTGACAACACGTTTGTGGCGTCTGTCTTCCATTTGCACACAGGTGTTCAGAGACGCAGATAGCTAATTAGCACAGGTAGTCTTACGTCTGTTTTCCCGTAAACAAGCACTGTAACATGGAAATATGGCCATGTGGGAACCCTAACCCTTTTTTAATTATTTCTCGCTGATATGAAAGACACGTTCCTTATGTTTCCAAAACTGTGCCGCAAGCAATGAGTGTTAATGCTTAGAACAAGCATCAGGGCTCTTAAAGAAACTCCCCCGGCCAGAAGACACTATCGTCACTAGGCGCTGAAGGCAGTTAGTGTCTTTCATTGGGCTAGGTTTCTTCCTGAAATGAGTCATTCCAGTGGTGTACACAAATCTTCTAGGTTAATCAACACATAGGCCTACACCACAAAAAACTATAATATTTCATAACAATTGGAACAAAATACAAAGTATGAATTCAAAGTACTAATTTTGCACAACAATCTATGTCAGAGTAGGCCAGTAACCCATTAATTGTCTGTAATGTGTGTAATGGTGTCCGTTCAAGTTATTGTTGCATGTTCATTCAACTGTGGGCCCCCAGTATTGGAAAATAGGCTAGTGACAAGGCCCCCAAAATGTTTTACATAACCCTACCCAAGGTATAACAAAACAACCACATTTTTCCATATCTCTAAAGGTCTCCTATAAATATATGAAATGGATGGTTGTATACAAATATTTTATAGCAATAGTGGTTAAATTGATAGATGTTGTGACATTACCTTAACTCAAACAGTAAAGAATAATGCCTGCCTGGCTGAGGGGGGGGGGGGGGGGGGGGGGGTGACTCATGTAACCCAGTACTGCAAACTCTGATATTGCTAGAATTTGGAATAGAAGGAGACAATTATCTGCCCTACATACCGAAACAAACATTAGCATATGTTAAAGCATCTTATAAAATGTAGACCTGTAAACACACAGAGATACAATAGACGGCAATATCAGATATACAAATATTTATGAAACTTCACGTTTTGGTAGCTGTTCAATGGAACATTTTCCAAGTCAAATTTGCTCTCATTCATTACTGTATGGTCCTGCCTGAAAAAAATACATACAGTTACACATTCTTTGATGTTGTGGCTATTGTAATTGGCTCTAAGGAAAACAACAAACATCAGTATACAAACTTTTGGGGTCCAAGGTTCCTTAAAGGATTGCAATTAGGTCAAAGGGGCAATCACAGATTATATTTAGCCTCAAATCCAAAAATATAATTATGGCTGCCATAATAACATTTGATCAAGGTTAAGTCACCTGCAAATATGAATTTTGTAAATGGGAGGCATTTATTCACAATTGTTTACAACCCTCATTCCTAATTCTGAATCAATTGTATTCTGAATTCAACATGGCCAACATGTTGATTACCCTCAAACACCTTAGCCTCCATATAAATAGCCCTTGTTCATTTTGATTGTGTTATTCTGTCTTTGAAATGGTTTCATAAGGCTCTTGGTATATCAAGGACAATGAGTGGCACTGTCATGCCTCAGTTGTGTTTGAATAGCCACAATGTGTGTTCATGTTTTAATCTCATTCATTTCAACAAGGAGCAAAACCTTAAAATATAATAACAAGCTTTCACAACACACATCACACAGTATCGTAACCAAGTAACCGGAAAGCAACCGTAATAAAACAGCTACTCTAGTAGGTGTATACACGACCGTTCAAAAGTTTGGGGTCACTTAGAAATGTCCTTGTTTTTGAAAGAAAAGCACTTTTTTTTTGTCCATTAAAATAACATGAAATTGATCAGAAATACAGTGTAGACATTGTTAATGTCGTAAATGACTATTGTAATTGGAAACGGCTGCTTTTAAAAAAAAAAATCTACATAGGCATACAGAGGCCCATTATCAGCAACCATCACTCCTGTGTTCCAATGGCACGTTGTGTTAGCTAATCCAAGTTTATCATTTTAAAAGGCTAATTGATCATTAGAAAAACCTTTTGCAATTATGTTAGCACAGCTGAAAACTGTTGTCTGATTAAAGAAGCAATAAAACTGGCCTTCTTTAGACAAGTTGAGTATCTGCAGTATCAGCATTTGTTGGTTCGATTACAGGCACAAAATGTCCAGAAACAAACGACTTTCTTCTGAAACGTGTCAGGCTATTCTTGTTCTGAGAAATTAAGGCTATTCCATGCAAGAAATGACCAAGAAACTGAAAACAATTACTTGTACTACTCCCTTCACAAAACAGAGCAAACTGTCTCTAACCAGAATAGAAAGAGGAGTGGGAGGCCCCGATGCACAACTGAGCAAGAGGACAAGTACATTAGAGTGTCTACTTTGAGACACAGACGCCTCACAAGTCCTCAACTGGCAGCTTCATTAAATAGTACCCGCAAAACACCAGTCTCAACGTCAACAGTATGGGATGCTGGCCTTCTAGGCAGAGTTCCTCTGTCCAGTGTCTGTTCTTTTGCCCATCGTAATCTTTTTCTTGGCCAGTCTGAGATATGGCTTTTTCTTTGCAACTCTGCCTAGAAGTCTAACTGTAATTTTATCCCAGCCTGAATGTTGCTGGGGATACACCAGTAGTGGAATGGTTGGTTGTCTGGTTGTGAAGGGAAGTCTGTGAAAGGGCTGTCAAAAACAGACTTGCTTTTAGATCTTTCCAATACCTAATTGGCCTGTGGGTGTGGTTTTTTATATGTTGAATGTGGCAAAATGTCCTGCAGGTCAAGTCCTACATATTTCTTGAAATTCCTTTGGAAGTCAGGTAGGATGATAATTCTGCCGATATTATCTGTGGGTGGTTGGCATTGATTAGCGACTGGGGCACAACAAGCAGGAGATGTAGAATGACAGAACCTGTGAGGTTGACTTATATTTAGAGGTCAATTAGAGTGTAGCTATTTTTTAACTTATTTAACCTTTAACTAGGCAAGTCAGTTAAGAACACATTGTTATTTACAATGACAGCCTACCCCAGCCAAACCCTAACCTGGACGACGCTGGGCCAATTGTTCGCCGCCCTATGGAACTCCCAATCAAGGCCAGATGTGATACAGCATGGATTCGAACCAGGTTCTGTAATGACGCCTCTTGCACTGAGATGCCGTGTCTTAGACCGCTGTGCCACATAGACTATGACTAAGAAGCATTGGTTGTGAGGGACATAGCACAGCTCCACACACATATACATTTGAAGACAATCCCTGGGATTTGATGGACAGTATAAGGGTTGCAGAGGAGGTGGAGCAGACTAAGCATGACCCACAAAGACCACTCTCATAGTCAATCCCCAGCCACCATAAACGATCACATACAGCAACTTTTACCATCCTAAGGTTCCTCATTTGCCATAAATGACATATGTCCTTATAGGGATGTTGGGATTTCCCAGACCAAAACATGATTCACCTCAGCATAAAAGGCCATTCTTCACAAGTGAGTACAGTTCAGGTATCACATGGCTTGGCCAGCCATGGTTGGTAGCCAAATACAGTAGGTACATATGAGGACAATGAACGCCAGCAATGTCCAGATGGCATTTTTGCTGTTGAATGGCCTCCTGACATGTGGCAGTCCAGTTCCATGGTGTGTCTGTCTCTAGTAACTACATGAGGGAAGGACTGATAGTGGACTGGGCCTATCATGGACAGTTCTGGGAGATCCAGGATGGCATGGATGGCATGTGAAGGCCCAATAGGTTTATGGGTCAATGAGTGTCAGGTTGTGTCGGTTCATTGTAGTGAACACCTGCCTTATGAGCTTGTTTATGTGTGGTACACCATAACTGTCACCAAGTCGAGATATACAGCAACTCCAAGGCAGATGGCCAGGATGGTGGACATGAAAGTCTGGAAGAAGCAATGTGCCAGCTCAAACCAAACAGGATAAGAGTGCACCAGAAAATCCCAATAAACATCAGAAATGCAGTGAGCCAGCAAAAGGTCATGTTAGATTCAGGCAGACATATTAGACTAGCAATGAATCAAAGCTCACTTCTAAATGATAAGGAGGTGATTTAAGAGCCCAATCCTGGAGGTGCAAGTTATACCACAGTGGGGGCAAGTTGTAGAGCTAGGAAGACGTGTCAGAGTCCAGGGTTACATTATCTTTCCTGTTGTTGGAGCCTCCCAGTTGCCTCATTGATCCTCAGAGGCTTGTGACTTGGAATAAATACTTGGTGTTGCCATGCCAAGCAGTCTGCTGCCTTTTTATATATTTTTGTACAACCATCCATTTCATATGAGAGACCTTCGAGATATGGGGGGGGAAAAATGGTTGTGCTTTGTTATACCTCGGGTAGGGGTATATCAAAAACTAAATCCCTTTTTGAGGATTGGGCACAAGCCTGTGTTACTGCATAAAGCATGTTCCCACCAGAAATAGAATATTCAATCAATCCATGATTAAAACGCCTCTTTTGACCCTCTTCACAAAGCAGCTTCAGTATAATTTGTTTGCAATTATCTATCCCATGTTCAAAACTCACTGTCGCCTGGGAGATACTGTACAATCAGATTATGAATGCTTTGACTCACTATCCTTTAATAAAAGATAACAGAAGTTATTTTATCTTAAGACTAGTCAGTATTGAAAATGTATGATTTTACTATTATGGCCACAACTAGGTCCAGCAGTAGCTCACAAGGCTAGAAGACAACAGTAAACTACAACCGAACACCGATACCAGACCGAAACTAAACTTGCTCGTGCACCTGTCAGACAAGCTGCAATGACATCCGAGCCAGCAGAACTGGGATGGCTGGCGCTCGATTTCTTCCTGAACACTTGTCATTACGCCTGCATTAAAATACATGCCATCCAAGCAGGAAACTGGCTACAATGGCGAATTCTACAATTACACCCTCTTTAGATGTGGTTGCCACAATAATTATGCAATAACAAAAGGACCTGGACTGGAGAAAGAAGTGTATATAAAGAATCAATTACTGTACAAATCACTCACCTTTGAATATAACTCGTTTACGGACATGGTCCAACACTATCAACGAAAACTGAAAAGTAACTGCAGCGTTTTATAAATGACAATATCTCATGATTGTTGATAATCCCGTAAAGTTTTTTCATCTAATTAGAAGTTTAATTCGTCGTCATATTCCCGAGTGTCGTCGTCCAGGGTTGAGTTAAATATGTTAGCCACTTCCGACCCCTTTCCTGGTCACGAACGGCAGGTGTCTTCACGTGGATGAGTTGCGTAACAACTCAGTGTTGCTTGATCCCCCTTATATTACTCAATAATGAAAAACGCCAACGAATGACGACTGGATATGGGTAGCCAGCCCCAGTAGGTTATAAGTGCAAATACATAAACTATAAATAGTTTATCAATAGCTTCCCTTTAGATCCTCCCCGTCGTATCCATGGACTCAAGTCATGTTGACTGGCAATAGCTCAGGCTGTACCGAAGTACCGCACGAGACCCCAACTGGCTCATCAGCGCACTACAATTTTATTCCAGCTCTAAATGAGAACGAACATTACAGTGGGGATACCATGGTGGACTGTGGAGGGGTAGGTCCAATTATGGGTTTAGGTCATAATGTTAAGTTGAAAACTTCTAATATACGCCTATATGTATGGCTATTATGTGATTTATCTTGGCACATTTTGGGAATCTTAATGAAATTAACGCAACTTTTTGCTCCACACCACAAAATCATTCTGAAAAGCAAAGGTATGGATAATCAATTACTATGATTTCCTGAACTCAGTGGACCTAGTATCTTAGTCCAAGGCAAGCATTAACACGTCAGAGTGTTATCTTTGATTGTAGTAGTACAATCTGTGACAGGAACTAGGCTGTTACCTGAAGCCTATAAAAATGTCATGCTTAAAATGTGAAGTTGTATGTCCATGACAGCTGCAAGATTACAATATTTTGGGAAATTAGACTTTAGAAAACACAGCATCATTTATACATCCTGTTCCGCATTTAGTCCCACTATGATCAACAATATCACAAAATACAACAGTAGTATGTTACCTTGCAGTAAAGTTCATGGTCAATCTTCCCCTCTTGTCTCTTCATTATGTTGCTATGTTCCTTCACTTGCCTTTTCATTATGGCGTTATAGTCCTTAGATACTGTATGTAGTAGAAGATTCTGCTACTCTATTCAGAGGTAGCTGTGATTATTCCATGTTCCAGATCATACTGTTCTCAATACATTATTATCAGTAGGCTATTTAAGCCTTAGCAGAAGGCAGGCTTGAAAGAAGAAAAAAATCCATTCCAATATCATGCCATGACTACACTCCCAAACCACTCCTTCTGCAGGTATGGGGTGTTGATTGACTTCACCTACCAGGCTGCTATATGGAATCTGAAAAGTATGCAGGCACAGTCAAAATAGATTCCACCCATTAAAATGATTATTTTTTAATTAAAGCCCCACCTTATCTCAGCTCACTGGTCACCATAGCAGCACCCACTCGTAGCACACACTACAGCAGGTATATCTCACTGGCCACCCCCAAAGCCAATTCCTACTTTGGTCGCCTTTCCTTCCAGTTCTCTGCTGCCAATGACTGGAATGAGCTGCAAAAATCACTGAAGCTGGAGACTCATATCTCCCTCACTAGCTTTAAGCACCAGCTGTCAGAGCAGCTCACAGATCACTGCACCTGTACATAGCCCATATGTAATAAGCACATCAATCTACCTCATCCCCATACTGTATTTATCTTCCTTTGCACCCCAGTATCTCTACTTGCACATTCATCTTCTGCACATCTACCATTCCAGTGTTTTAATTGCTATATTGTAATTACTTTGCCACCATGGCCTATTTATTGCCTTAACTCCCTTATCTTATCTCATTTGCACGCACAGTACATGGACTTTTTCTTTTCTTTTTTTCTACTGTATTATTGACTCTATGTTTTGTTTATTCCATGTGTAACTCTGTGTTGTTGTATGTGTCGAATTGCTATGCTTTATTTTGGCCAGGTCGCAATTGCAAATGAGAACTTGTTCTCAACTAGCCTACCTGGTTAAATAAAGGTGAAATATATATATATTTTTATTAAATAAAGAGAACAGAGATCACAGATGGAACAGGTCACAAGGAAAATGACTGGTAATGTGCTATTTGCTCATTTGGTTTCCAAATGTCAATCCATGCCTTGTACAAGAATACACAATTATTCTTCAACATTCTACAATTTGTACTGTATACATTCCACTGAAGGTCACATTGAACTACAGTAGTATTGATAACTAGCACAGATAAGTAAAATGGTTTGTAAGGAAAAGGGTTTGTGTTATTATGAAATGGGCCTAAAACAGTCGGTTACAAAGAGGATAGAGATTACTCAGTTAGTGCTTGTGAAATATTTTCCACAGCAATCCATTTGGAGAGTTGTGTATGCCTTATTCCACAGCAGGTGGTCCTAACGTTGGGGCTAACACCATGGGTTGCTTTGGGAAATGACACTGAGATAATAGGACTCAATGCTTTGACATGCCACTAACAACCTGTTCTGGTAACTCAGCCAGACTAACCACTGGATTCCTACCACCTGCTCAACTACCTACAGGTATGTGCCATGCGATGAGTCTAAGCATAATAGACTTAATGGCAGTATGACACTAAAATCCAGTTAGTCGAGTTGGGTGATACAATAAGCTTTTAGCCCAATTCTTATTTTTGGCACCACTAAATCATGCCTTATTTAAACATGCTAAATACAGGCACATCTAATTTTCGCTTGGTAGATTTATATAGCACATGATGCATTATCTTAAATGTCACACACACACACACACTTTCACACTCGACAAGATAGTTTTTCTTGTATCTTTCTCTGCCTTCACTTGCTGTAACTATATCCAGAGAAAGCAACTTATGCTCATGACACAATGTATTTCAGACTTTATCCCTGTATTATCCAACAACGTTATGTTTGCCATCACTTGATATTACATTACATTGCAAAATCCAGAAAGACACTGCTTTCTTGAAATGTATGCAGGCAGGCCTCCACCTCCACAGTAATATTATTCAATTGAAAATCGACTTATCCTTAAATTAGGTACATTTAATATACCAACAACGTGCTCATAAAGAGTTCCTGAAATTGAACTGAAAAAAATACATTTTCAGCGCTACCTACTGAACAAAATATTAACAGCTTTGTTCCTGGGGCAATCCTCCATCAATGTTTGCAATATAGCACTCTGCCATGGAGCAAAATGGAAACATTTTCTGAAATCAAAAATATGATTAAACTTATTTTATTTGCATTTAATATCCATTAGCCATTTTCTGAGAAACTTGGGACAGCTAATTTCGGATTTGTCTTAAGAGGATTACACATAAAGCACTTGCCGGAGATGTATGTTTGTGAGGTAAGACAGGATCAGGCATGTGGGTGTATGGTTTTTAGAGATTCGTTTTTGTGTATGTTGTCTGAATTACGAAAGTATGTGTTCCCTGTCGAGCCAGGCCATAAATGCATTTGCTTTACTTCACATGCTAGGTTACTCCAAGCTAAACTGTCCCTGTGGGTTAGTGGAAGAGGTTCTCCTGAAGGGGTGGACAGCCCTGGTGTGTGAGGTAGGCCTGGAGAGGATCTCCTGCATCTTCCTGTTGTACTGCTCCTGGTAGACCAGGCCTTGCTGGTGCTCCTGCTCTGTCTGAGATCTCCCCTCATCACGCAACTGCTGCTGGTACATCATCTGGGCCAGCAGGTCTGCCTGGAACTCCTGACAGCCCTGTCTCAGACTGGGAGAGGAAAGCAGAGATATGTATTAATTGTGAAGACTTCTGCTGTGTGTGAAAAAGGGTAAAATGATTGTGTATTTCTGTGAGAGGACGCATGTCAGAATCTTTGATCACACTATGCATACCGAGTTTTCTCTCTCTCATCCAGCAGTTTGTTCTCCTGTATGGTTTTGTTTAGCTCGTCTCTCTCCTCGGCCAGCTGAGCCTGTTTCTGCTTGTTCAAATCCACTAAAGAAGAAGCACAAATACACAAGCACACACACACACCATGAGACCACATCCCATTTAAAATATGACTTGTGATATAAACGATTCATTGTAAACTGTAAATCAACTGCACTGTCACAGAGGACCTGCCCAAGTGACAGATCTGCTTCCCTCTCTTCCGCTTTCTTACATTTCTCCTGGATCTGCAGGCGGCGTGTGTCCATCACATCCTTCATCAGCCTATCCCTGGCTTGTTTCTCTTTGTGACACTGCTCTGCCCTCCGGGCCCAGGTCTGCTTTAGCTCTGCCTCGATCAGCTTCTCTGTCTCTACCTCCTGTCTCTTCTGCTCCTCAAGCTGATCGGCCAGGTACTGCTGGTACCTACTCTGCTCCTCTCGCAGTTCAAGCTGTGGTACACACACGCTCAGTCAGTTATCATCTGCCTCTTGTAGTTTCATAAGATTTCTTTGTGTGCCAAATAGTGACAATGTGGTAATTTAACATGCTAATACGACTCCACTTTCCCACCTTCCTCGTGACCTTGCCCTGTTTCTCATCTCTCTCCTCCGTCAGCAGCTGCTCGAGCATGCTCATGTCCAGGGCCAGCTCGTCCTGCTGCTCCCTGGCCTGGCGCTTCATCTTCAGCCTCAGAGAGTGGTCGAGCAGCCTGCGCCGGCTCTCCTGACCCTGGAGCTTATGACGGTGCTCTCTCTGCTCCTCCAGATGCAGCATCTCTCTCTGCTCCCTCTGGGACACACACAGAGAAAAACAGAGAGGGCTCAATTAGTGATCACAAAGCAGAAACCCACACAGACACAGAGAGAAGCATCTCAGTTACAGGCTGAATTCGCCTACCAGTAGCAGGGCCTCTTCCTCTTTGAGCTGCTTGTCCTGTTCTCTCTGCTGCTCGGCAGCCTCCATCTGGACGCGCAGGTAGACCAGCTGCTGCAAGTTACTCTGGCGTTGCCTCTGCGCATCCTGGCCCTCCCGCTCCTCCTTGGCTCGCCGGTCGCTCTCCCACAGCTGAGCAAAGAGCTGCTCCTCCTCCTCTTTCTGCCGCTGCGTCACCTGCCGTGTACATAGCTGCGCAGCCCTCTCTGTGCAAATTTCGTCCTGCCTGCGCCGAGTCTGTTCAGTCCGGAGCTCCTCACTCTGCTCTCTGAAATTGGTCCATTTAAAAAATCTAATTGTATAGAGGTTTGAACACACACATAGAAAAGAAAGCTGCAACATTGTCTTGTAGAACCTCCCTTTAGGTGTTCTGTCTACCTGAATAGCTGTTCAAGCTTGTCTTCAACCACACTTAGTCTTTCACTCTCCCTCCTCTCTCGCAGTAACTTGGCTCTCTCTCGCATCTTGGCTTGTCTCTCCAGTACTGTCTCCTTCTTGGTCTCCATTTCTCTCAGCAGTTCCTTCTCCTCTGCCTCCAACATATCATGCAGTCTAAGGGAGACAGGGGTGATAGACAGACATGGAGCAATTGAAATACCTCTATTAAAAAAATATGATCAGCTGTTATAGGAACTCAACAGAAAGATTTGTCACAGACCTATCCCTCCTCTCATTGATGGTCATCTGATACTGCCCAATGGCATCTTTGACCCGTCTCTCAATGGTTCCCAACACAATGCGCCGGTCAGAGTTCTTCTCCCAGCGCGTCTTAAGGTCACAGGTGTTCTGGTACTTGGTGAACTCCAACACCTTGTCCCGGGCCTCCTCCTGTTTCCTTCTCTCCAGGATGAGGTAGTCTGGGGGCCTGGATGATGGGAACCTTGCCCTCTGGAAAAGGTTGGTGAGGGTTTAGTAATTATGTTTATGGGAGGCAGCAGATTCTCCTGACCAAGTGACCTGGCAAGGAAAACTCCAGGCCCTACTGTAGTTATTTGCTTTAACTAAAACATTGTACAGAACTGTCACACGGGAATCTATCTGGCTACAGTACAACTAGGGGCCAGTTTTCCTACCCAGGTCAACTGGGGTCAGGAAAAAAAAACATTTAAAAAATAATTCCTAGATATGTTTACTCTCTAATTTTACAAAACAATACGATTGTTTAGCAATGTACAACATGTAGTGACTCGTATTAACGTTAGCTAGCTAACGTTAGCTTGCGGTAGGTTTCTTACTAGCTAGGATACTAACGTTAACTAGCCACAGAGTTTGTGCTGAACTTACCACAGCCACTGAATGAGGTGTTGGTCCCGTAAACTCGCGACATTGTGGTTTATTTCTAGTCTGACTGGCCAACATACTTGGATACAAAACAAGCTTCTTCCCAGCCAGATACTCCTATTTGTCCTGCATCCCATCAAGTTTCCCAACTGTTTCATGGACCTTGACGAGGAGTCTCTCCGGCGATTTTGTTGACGGAACTAGTAAATTGTTACCATGACAACTACAAAACATGCTGCAGGAGTTGATCACTGGCGCCGTGTTCGAATACCCATACTAACATACTGTATTCTACATATTTAATGAGTATATACTACATACTATAAGTTAATTTTTGTATACTGTAAACGGAACAGTATCCTTTCAGTTGAGCGTACTAGCTCTTCACCGGGCTACCGGAAGTTGATGCTGTTGCTATGCAACCTCTTGCTAGCTAGTTAGCGTAACAAATTACTAGTTAGATATTTTACGACTTCGGTTGTGTTCTTAAATCCAACCTTGGGTGCCAGAGTCCGCTCGTAAATTCAGAGCGTTGTCATTGTCCGTTTGTAAAGTCAGAGCGTTTCGCTCTCGGAGCGCACACTGGACGCTAGGCCCGAGGAGTGTAGGGTTTGAGCGTTCTGACCTTACAACGGCAGTCAAGCACCATTTTTTTTCACCTTTATTTGACCAGGTAGGCGAGTTGAGAACAAGTTCTCATTTACAATTGCGAACTGGCCAAGATAAAGCAAAGCAGTTCGACACATACAACAACACAGAGTTACACATGGAGTAAAACAAACATACCGTCAATAATACAATAGAAAAATAAGTCTATATACAATGTGAGCAAATGAGGTGAGATAAGGGAGGTAAAGGCAAAAAAAGGCCATGGTGGCGAAGTAAATACAATATAGCAAGTAAAACACTGGAATGGTAGATTTGCAGTGAAAGAATGTGCAAAGTAGAAATAGAAATAGTGGGGTGCAAAGGAGCAAAATAAATACAGTAGGGGAAGAGGTAGTTGTTTGGGCTAAATTATAAATGGGCTATGTACAGGTGCAGTAATCTGTGAGCTGCTCTGACAGCTGGTGCTTAAAGCTAGTGAGGGAGATAAGTGTTTCCAGTTTCTGAGATTTTTGTAGTTCGTTCCAGTCATTGGCAGCAGAGAACTGGAAGGAGATGCGGCCAAAGGAGGAATTGGTTTTGGGGGTGACCAGAGAGATATACCTGCTGGAGCGCATGCTACGGGTGGGTGCTGCTATGGTGACCAGCGAGCTGAGATAAGGGGGGAGTTTACCGAGCAGGGTCTTGTAGATGACCTGGAGCCAGTGGGTTTGGCAACGAGTATGAAGCGAGGGCCAGCCAACGAGAGCGTACAGGTCGCAGTGGTGGGTAGTATATGGGGCTTTGGTGACAAAATGGATGGCACTGTGATAGACTGCATCCAATTTATTGAGTAGGTTATTGGAGACTATTTTGTAAATGACATCCCCAAAGTCGAGGATCGGTAGGATGGTCAGTTTTACGAGAGTTTGTTTGGCAGCATGAGTGAAGGATGCTTTGTTGAGAAATAGGAAGCCAATTCTAGATTTTACTTTGGATTGGAGATGTTTGATGTGAGTCTGGAAGGAGAGTTTACAGTCTAACCAGACACCTAGGTATTTGTAGTTGTCCACATATTCTAAGTCAGAACCGTCCAGAGTAGTGATGCTGGACGGGCGAGCAGGTGCAGGCAGTGATCGGTTGAAAAGCATGCATTTAGTTTTACTTGTATTTAAGAGCAGTTGGAGGCCACGGAAGGAGAGTTGTATTGAATTGAAGCTCATCTGGAGGGATGTTAATACAGTGTTCAAAGAAGGGCCAGAAGTATACAGAATGGTGTGGTCTGCATAGAATTGGATCAGAGACTCACCAGCAGCAAGAGCGACATCATTGATGTATACATTGATGTATACAGAGAAGAGAGTCGGCCCAAGAATTGAACACTGTGGCACCCCCATAGAGACTGCCAGAGGCCCGGACAACAGGCCCTCCGATTTGACACACTGAACTCTATCAGAGAAGTAGTTGGTGAACCAGGCGAGGCAATCATTTGAGAAACCAAGGCTATCGAGTCTGTCGATGAGGGTGTGGTGATTGACAGAGTCGAAAGCCTTGGCCAGGTCGATGAATACGGCTGCACAGTAATGTCTTTTATCGATGCCGGTTATGATGTCGTTTAGGACCTTGAGCGTGGCTGAGGTGCACCCATGACTAGCTCTGAAACCAGATTGCATAGCGGAGAAGGTACGGTGGGATTAAAAATGGTCGGTAATCTGTTTGTTAATTTGGCTTTCGAAGACCTTAGAAAGACAGGGTAAGATAGATATAGGTCTGTAGCAGTTTGGGTGTAGAGTGTTACCCCCTTTGAAGAGGGGCATGACCGCGGCAGCTTTCCAATCTTTCGGAATCTCAGACGACACGAAAGAGAGGTTGAACAGGCTAGTAATAGGGGTTGCAACAATTTCGGCAGATAGCTTTAGAAAGAAAGGGTCCAGATTGTCTAGCCCGGCTGATTTGTAGGGGTCCAGATTTTGCAGATCTTTCAGAACATCATCTGACTGGATTTGGTAGAAGGAGAAATGGGGAAGGCTTGGGTGAGTTGCTGTGGGGGGTGGAGTGCTGTTGACCGGGGTAGGGGTAGCCAGTTGGAAAGCATGGCCAGCTGTAGAAAAATGCTTATTGAAATTCTCAATTATAGTGGATTTATCGGTGGTGACAGAGTTTCCACTCCTCAGTGCAGTGTCCCAGAACTTTTTTGAGTTTGTGTTGCAGGAAGCAAATTTCTGCTTGAAAAAGCTAGACTTGGCTTTTCTAACTGCCTGTGTATATTGGTTTCTAACTTCCCTGAAAAGTTGCATATCACGGGGGCTGTTCAATGCTAATGCAGAACGCCATAAGATGTTTTTGTGTTGGTTAAGGGCAGTCAGGTCTGGAGAGAACCAAGGGCTATGTCTGTTCCTGGTTCTACATTTCTTGAATGGGGTATGCTTATTTAAGATGGTGAAGAAGGCATTTAAAAAAAAAAAAACAGGCATCCTCTACTGACGGGATGAGGTCAATATCCTTCCAGGATACCCGGGCCAGGTCGATTAGAAAGGCCTGCTCGCTGAAGTGTTTCAGGGAGCATTTGACAGTGATGAGTGGAGGTCATTTGACCACTGACCCATTATGGATGCAGGCAATGAGGCAGTGATCGCTGAAATCTTGGTTGAAAACAGCAGAGGTGTATTTAGAGAGCAAGTTGGTTAGGATGATATCTATGAGGGTGCCCGTGTTTACGGCTTTGGGGTGCTACCTGGTAGGTTCATTGATCATTTTTGTGAGATTGAGGGCATCAAGCTTAGATTGTAGGATGGCTGGGGTGTTAAGCATGTCCCAGTTTAGGTCACCTAGCAGCACAAGCTCTGAAGATAGATGGGGGGCAATCCGTTCACATATGGTGTCCAGAGCACAGCTGGGGGCAGAGTGTGGTCTATAGCAGGCGGCAACTGTGAAAGACATGTTTTTAGAGAGGTGGATTTTTAAAAGTGGAAGTTCCAATTGTTTGGGTACAGACCTGGATAGTAAGCCTGAAGAGTTCTGTCCATCTCTGCAGTAGATTGCAACACCGCCCCCTTTGGTCGTTCTATCTTGTCTGAAGATGTTGTAGTTAGGGATGGAGATTTCAGAGTTTTTGGTGGTCTTCCTAAGCCAGGATTCCGATACGGCTAGGACATCCGGGTTGGCAGAGTGTGCTAAAGCAGTGAATAAAACAAATTTAGGGAGTAGGCTTCTAATGTTAACATGCATGAAACCAAGGCTATTACGGTTACAGAAGTCATCAAAAGAGAGCGCCTGGGGAATAGGAGTGGAGCTAGGCACTGCAGGGCCTGGATTCACCTCTACATCACCAGAGGAACAGAGGAGTAGGATAAGGGTACAGCTAAAAGCTATGAGAATTGGTTGTCTAGGACGTCTGGAACAGAGAGTAAAAGGAGCAGGTTTCTGGGGGCGATAAAATAGCTTCAAGGTATAATGTACAGCCAAAGGTATGGTAGGATGTGAATACAGTGGAGGTAAACCTAGGCATTGAGTGATGATGAGAGAGATATTGTCTCTAGAAACATCAGTGAAACCAGGTGATGTCATCGCATGTGTGGGTGGTGGAACTGAATGGTTTGATAAGATCTCATGAGCAGGGCTAGAGGCTCTACAGTGAAATAAGCCAATAAACACTAACCAGAACAACAATGGACAAGGCATATTGACACCATGCTAATGTTGGCTAGCTACTTCCAGACACAAATGAGAGTGACCACTCTGACCATTTTACTCGCCATAGCAGAGCTGGTTAGGCAGTTTTTATGTTGTCCAAAGCGTTGGTAGCAACAATTTAATGACGCTTTTTTTGTCTGCCATATTCAACCGCTGTTGAGCACTCCTACATGCATTATTCTGTGCTCTGGACTGGTACACAATCGGAGTAGATAGCCAGAGCGAATTTACGAAAGCACCCAACGTTCATTGAGAATGCACAACGATAATACAATTTAGCTAAGAATGGAATAATTAAGTCAATAAACGTTGGGTAGTTAGATGGCCTATAGTTAATATACTGATGTATAAGTAGCCAACTAACGTTAGTTAGCTAACATACAGGTGTTGTGCCGAAAAGCTCGCCCTGCCAGAACCCCCCCCCCCCCCTTCTAATTTCCTTAATTTTTGTGGCTGGAGTCAAATACTTTCTGTGGCACACATCAGAGTCAAATACCTTCTATAGAACAAACTTCACGCCAGGATAGGCATCCAAAAGTAATAATGAATGTATGTGTGTTATATTAAACATAGTGGACGGAGTAACATGTTAGCAAGAAATAAACATTTTATTACTATGGCTGAATTATAATAATATTATTATTATCCTTACACTTTCAAAAATACTAGTAAAATGAGACATGGGAGAGATTACGAATTTTGGCTAAGATATGTATTTATAGACTACAAAATCAGTTGCGGATTTAGGTATGGGCGACAATGGCAGCCGCCCACCGCCACATACACTAGAAACAAATAGCCAAACCGAAAACTGCAGACAAAAATGCTTTCTGCTACTAAGATCAATGAAATGTAGGCTAAACTGACAACGAAGTGAAGAGCAGAAATCTCAAGTTCTAGCAAGCAAGTCGCAGCAATGAACGATTTTCGGCACAACGCCTGTTCATTCTGCTGTATTGATATGCTATGTGGTTCGTAAGGACAGCGTAGCTAACAAATTGTCAGCGTGTAAGGTAACTTATTGGAAAAGTCATTACTTTGACATTTCTCAACATTTTGTTGTCATAATTAGTTAAAGCAATGAATTTGTATCCGCTGTTGGACTTTGGCTGCATATTTTCCGCCATTTTCTTGAAATCTGAAAACGATGTGGATCCATGCCCATTTCTTGAAAAATTGCATTATGGGCCCTAAAGTACGGAAATAGTGTCTTTAAAAAATATATTTTATTAACAACAAATCAATACAGAAAGTACATGAGGGAACACAGGTATATATAGATTATATACAATGGACAATCGAGCTAGGGGTTACAATATCACATTACAATTACAAGGACCTCAAGGAACATACATACTTATAATTCTAACAGCTTTTTTGTTAGTAGAGTATTTAATTGTCTTAAGATACAGTTCAATTTATTTTTGTAGGGTAAGAAAGTGTTTTTTTGTTTGTAAATTTACATTTGTGTATATGAAATTTGGCCAAAAGAATAATGAAATTAATTACATAAAAATGTTCATCTTATTTCTATCGTATGTAAAGAATCCAAGAGTACATCTCTCCACAATAGTGTAAAACCTTCATAAATGTGTTCAATTATAAATCTACTGATGTCTTGCCACAGTTTTCTTACATGAATACAATGCCAAAAAAGATCCAACACTGTTTCTGGGCTGTCATTACAAAAGGAGCCATTTGAGTTGATGTTTTCCTTAAACTTCTTCATATAGTGGTTGGCAGGATAATATTTATGATTCATTTTAAAGGAGACTTCCTTAATTTGGTTAACATGTAGGTATGTGTGTGGCAACATCCAAACTTTTTTCCCAACAGATATCAATAAATCCATTCCAATAAGGCATGACATAAGGTATAGATACAACATCCTGCTGAAACAAGGTTCGTATCACTCTGTTGTTGAATGGACCAAAAGAGAAATAAATCTTTCCTACTGATGAGTCAACAGGGTCAATTGAAGGTAAGCTCTGGGGGTCAGGTCTTGACACGTTCCTGAATAACAGAGCAACACCTGAGGGAATGGCATCTAAAACAATTGCAAAATCGTTAGGTGTTACAGGGACTGTTGTGTATTGATATTCTAGTTTTGTCCCTTTAGGGCACCAGTAACCACCCTTGCTTACCTACGTTGAAATGCTTGGAATGTTCTTCCTGTGAAACCCATTAAACAATGCCCACGTTCATTGCTACTCCCGTCTCATGTCCTGTCCTTATATTAGTTGTCTAAGTAATACAGTGTGCTATACAACACAACTGGCGACGAGGAAGAAACGTTCTCACGTTTGTGCTCATCATCTTTGGCAGAAAGTCTTGAGTTAAATTAGTTTTTTTTTTCTCGCTGTAGAAAGACGCAAACAAAACGTGGAGCTAGCCAGTCGAGTGATGCCAGCTAGCCTTTGATGTCACGGCAACGAGTGCCTGGAGGGATAGGAAGAGTTTCGCTAATAAAATAATAATAATAAAAAAGTTAAGAGTTTCGCTGCGGGAGAAAGGGAAGTCAGCATGAGTTAAAAGAAAGAAAAAAGGGACTGGGAGTAAGGGACCGTGTGAAAAGTGTGAGAAAGAAAAATAAACCGAAATTGTCTGCATTGATTGGAAATATAGGAACTTTTGATGAATCTGTGGAACAATGGAGTTCTTACACAGAACGTTTTGAGTACTTTGTGTTGGCAAATGGAATTAAAGCAGAAGTCATTTTTGACTGTTATGGGAGGAAAAACATTCAATCTATTGCGCAGCCTAGTAACACCTGAAAAACCTGGTGATAAATCATATGATGAAATTGTGGCTACCTTAAAAGGACATTATTCTCCCAAACCACTGATAATCGCAGAGAGATTCCGGTTTCATAAGAGAAATCAAGAGGGGGAATCAATCTCACAGTTTGTGGCTTTATTGAAACAGTTTTCTGAACACTGTGAATTTGGGCGATCAATGAGTGACACTATACGTGATAGGTTAGTGTGTGGCATGCGCAGTGAGGCAATTCAGAAATGCCTTTTGACTGAGAGTAACTTAACATTGCAGAGAGCAAGAGAAGTGAGTACGTCAATGGAAATGGCAAATAAAGACACACAACAGCTAAGTGCATCGACCAAAGTGCATAAGGGGTCTACGGAGTAAAAAAAACAAGGCAGGAGGTGGGAAGCCATGCTATCGCTGTGGGAAACCAGGTCAACAAGCAGAGTAGTGTTGGTGCAAAGACTTAGACTGGAGAAGTTGTGGAATAAAGGGTCACATCGAACATGCATGGAAAAACAAAAAGACACAATCAAACAAAGTACTGAACAAAGGAAAAGTGACTTCAGGAAGTACAAAAAGAAAGTGCATAAAATGGAGCACACAGAGGATTAACAAAATTATACCCTGTCTGAAGGAGAAGAATCTTTGCATGTTTTGTCCATTTTAGACCATGGATACGGGTACTGGGTGACACCGCTACAGGATGGAAACGCAGTACTGATGCACGTGGACACTGGGGCAGCCATATATTTGCTGTCTGAGGCTGTATACAAGGAGAAACTACATCACCTAATACTACAGCCCACAAAGATGATGCCTGAAACATACACCGGTGAGATTGTTCCAGTGAGAGGAAGCGTGATTGTTACAGTGGAGCTCAACAAACAGAAGGTAAAGCTACCACTACAAAGCAAACATCCAGCATTGCTAGGACGCACATGGCTGGAAAAGATCAAACTAAACTGGCAGGAAATTCACATGGTTGCAAAAGATGACACAAACCTACAAGGGATATTGAGGAAACATGCAGATGTGTTCAAAGGAGACCTTGGCAGTATGAAGGACATACAAGTCAAAATGCTTCAAAGCTAGACCTGTCCCATATGCCATAAAACCAAAAGTTGAAATTGAGCTAAACAAACTAGTCGAGAGTAGAGTATTGGCTCCAGTGAATGTTAGTAAATGGGCTACACCCGTTGTTCCAGTCATAAAAAAAGATGGATCACTCAGACTGTGGTGATTTCAAAGTCACCATTAACCCAGTCTTGACTGCTGAAAAATATCCACTACCCCTCATTGAATACCTCTTTTCTGGTTTAGCTGGAGGACAAAATCTCAGTAAGATAGGCCTGACATAAGTCTATCTACAGATGCATGTGGACCAAGAGTCACAAGAACTGTTGACTATAGTGACTCACAAAGGACTGTACAGGTACCGGAGGCTTCCTTTTGGAATCACCTCAGCTCCGGGCCTTGTTTCAGAGCGCTATGGACCAGATACTGAGCGGGCTCACTCAATGCAAGTTTTTCTGGCCCTCTGTTGAGTACCGGGGCCACATCATCGACAGTTCGGGGCTCCGCAAGGCGCCATCGAAGGTGAAGGCCGTTGCGGAAGCTCCATCCCCACAGAATGTGAGTCAGCTGAGATCATTCTTAGGACTACGGACATACTACGCTAAGTTTGTGCCAAACCTAGGTAACATGTTAAAGCCACTGCATGAACTTTTGAACAAAACCAAACAGTGGAAGTGGACAGATGTGAGGAGGCCTTCAAGAAAGTGGAAACAGCCTTAGCTCAGTCAGAGGCCCTAACCCACTTCAACCCCAACTTGCTATTACAGTTGGCATGTGATGCATCGCCTTATGGCTTTGGTGCGGTTGTCTCACTCATCATGCCATCAGGTGAAGAAAGGCCAATTGCTTTCGCATCACGGACCTTAAGTAAAGCCGAGAGCAATTATGCACAGATAGAGCGTGAAGCACTCGCCATTGTGTTTGGAGTTAAGAAATTTCATCAGTTTCTGTTTGGCCGACAATTCACACTGCTGACGGACCATAGACCCCTTACCTCCATCTTTGGTCCCCACACCAGCATTCCGTTGCTTGCAGCCAGCCGCATGCAGCGATGGGCGTTATTGTTATCTGCTCACCAGTACGATATCAAGTACAGAAGGTCTGAGCAGAACTGCAATGCAGATGGCCTCTCAAGGCTTCCCTTACCTGTCACACACACTGAGCACTCCCAGGCTGAAATCTTCTACTTCAAGGAAGTGACAAACGCCCCAGTTATGTCTGTTCAAGTGAAAAAGTTCACCCACACTGATCCAGTGATGTCTGAGGTCGTGGACATTGTCACTCGTGGAAAAGGAGAGATGTCGGACAGCCTACAACCTTATCTAATGAGGAGAAACGAACTCACAGTTCAGTTTGGATGCTTGCTATGGGGTTTTTGAGTCATCATACTGCCGCCACTGAGAAGGCAGGTGCTTGAAGAACTCCATTCAGGGCACTGTGGCATGGTGCGAATGAACGAGATTGCACGCAGCTACTTTTGGTGGCCAGTCCTGGACGCAGCTATCGAAGACAAGGTCAAGTCATGTTCTGCATGTCAAAAGATGAGGAACATGCCTCAACTAGCGCCACTACACCCATGGGAATTCCCAGAGGAGCCTTGGCAGCGAGTCCACATAGACTATGCAGGCCCACTGGAGGATTGTATGTTCTTAGTCGTAGTTGACGCACACAGCAAATGGCTTGAGGTCACAGTGATGAAGAGCACCTCAGCGGAGAGAACCATCGAAGAGCTACGGTCAATCTTCAGTCGCTTCGGCTTGCCAACGCAACTCGTTAGTGATAATGGCCCCCAACTGGTGTCTGAAGAGTTCCGGTCATTCATGGAAGCAAATAGAATTCAGCACATCAAGTCAGCGCAGTATCACCCTGCAACGAACGGCCTCGCTGAAAGGTTTGTCCAAACGATGACCAAGCTTTAAAATCATCACAAGGGAACGGCTCCCTCAATAGGCGTCTAAACACCTTCCTGTTAACCTATAGAAACACTCCCCACGCTACAAGCAAAGTGGCACCCGCGTCAGCCATGATGAAAAGACAGCTTCACACGCGACTCGACCTCCAAAGACGAGACAGGTTGTACAGACACAACAGAGAGCACAGGTGGAGAGACGGAGCAAAGCAAAAGACAGAAGCTTCATAGCTGGAGAGAGAGTTCTTGCTCGGAACTACTGCAAAGGTCCAAAGTGGATACCAGCCACAGTGGTTGCACAAACAGGGCCTGTGTCCTACACAGTTCACACACCATAAAACATAATCTGGAGGAGACATGTGGATCAACTGTTGCCAGGAACCAACCTCAGAGATGACTCATGTCAAGTGACAAACCAAGATCAGCTACTGGAGACCTACCATGACAACGAGCTATCACCTGAACATCCACTGTAGCAACCTACAAATGTGGAAAGTGCTCCAGACTCACCTGAACCAGCCAGAGTGCCTACTCAGAGTACTGTTGCACCCCAGTCTGGGCATACACCATCACCACTCAGAGATAATGTGACTGCAGACTCACCTGTACGTCGTCATTACCCTGCAAGAGAAAGACGACCCCCTGACAGGTTGACTATTTAGTTCAGACTAACTAACCTCTGACATTGGGGCAGAATACACCCCTGGGTTAAGTCTGTGGACTGAGTCAGTCTACCCTCTATCCCTAGTTTAGAAAAGGATATTATATATATATAGGTTGTGTATGAGGTGAGGTTAAACTGTGGCTGTGTTCTAGTACATGATGGACACGGTGAATTGTGATTGACCAATGTGTTAGATTCCTTCTGGGACCCTGTTTGTTCTGAAATCTGCATAGAAAACTGTCCTATTATATATAGGTTGTGTATGAGGTGAGGTTAAACTGTGGCTGTGGCTGTGTTCTAACACATAATGGACACAATAATGGATATTGGAAATTAAATGTGAATTTCATACAAATGAATGTGGTATTGAGAAAACATATGAACCAGAGTTGACGTTCCACGATTTTGAGACCGGGGAAATTAAAACCATAGACTACAAATCCCATACCCAATTGAGAGAAACGTTTGTTGCGGAGTAACCGCCATGCTAAGTTATGTAACTGGGTTATATGTACTCGTACTGCTAGTCTAGCCACCTAGTAGTCTAGTCATCATGCCGCTTTCAGAGCATCTTGTACACCCGCTGAAGAGCCGCCGAGCTGAGCACTGACTTTTGATTGACAGCCGCCGAGCTAAACACTGAATTTTAGTTTTCCATTTCTGTTGGTATATCCTAAAGTACTAAAATGATTCTGACAATTGTTATAGAACCGATGGAATTTACTAATATATTGTTCCAAAAGGTGATTGCTGAATTATTTTTAGAAAGTACTTAAATAAATCACTGAACATATCCGAATAAAAATACCGGTTCCCAAAGTGATAAAATTATTCCGACAATTGTTATAGAACCGCCTGAATTCACTAATATATTTTTCCAAAAGGAAATCGCCGAATCATTTCTAGAAAATACCTAAATAACAAATTCAAATAAAATACCGGAGAAATACACACGTAACTGTCACCACATACTGACAAAATCTTTGTGTGCGAGGGTGGGGTGCAAGAGATAAGTCTGTGCCAGCACCGCGAATACATCCCTGGTCTCGATCAAGGACGGGCTAAGTATACAAAGATAGAAATAAACACATATTACACAGGACATAGTACAGGACTGACTGAAACCTAGAGGACACATTACAGACATTACCAGATGAGCTAGAACAGGAAATAGGAGCCAAATAAGACCTTTTTCAGATAATCACTGCCGTAGTTATATCTTGCCTAACCGCGTTAATAATTACCTTAGCAGTTCACGTAATTATTTTGTGATAACATGTCTGGCTCAACTACACCCAAACTCAAGTTCAATGAATACTTAGAACAGCGCATTACTGATAGAGCGGGAGGGAAAGAACAGTATAAAAAAGTAAAGAAAGTGTGGGAGGGGGTGAAACTAAAATGGATACAGGCAGGTTACCTTAGAGGGGGACCTCCAGTAGACGAGGAACTCCAATCTATGCAGAGAGGGCTAGAAGAAGCCGTAGAGGGGACGAAAGCAAGTGAGACAGAGGGGAACAAGACTCATTTGTTCAAAAAGGAAGGCACTAAAGAGAGAGAGCGAGCTGAAGCGGAGTTGAAAATAGGGACATGGGTGATACAAGAGAGTAGGAGGGTGCTGCCAAAAAAACAAACTGGACATGATGTGTGTGGCCTCAGCAGAGACCAAAACTCCACTCGAGAGTGGACATGGGTTGAAGCCCTGCCTCTGGCGCTGATGGCCATGAGAGCCTCACCAGGAGCAGGCACCCATCTCTCTCCTCATGAGATAATGACTGGTAGAGTCATGCCTGGTCCACCAAGGGAGGGAGGTCATATGCCCGCTCTTGATGTACAACAAATTGAAATGTTGTAATATGTAAAAAATTGACGGAACTCTCTGCAGCACTCTCTTCTCAGGTTCACATTGTCCAAGAGGGGGAGCTGCCGGGGGACACGCCACTACTGAAGGTAAAAGTTGGTGACTGGGTGAGGGTTAAAGTCCACAAAAGAAAGTGGCTGGAACCCAGGTGGACTGGACCGTACGAAGTGAAGGAGGATACTTCACCCTCAGTCCAGGTCAAAGGTAAATCAGGCGCACCTTGGCACCACCTTACACATTGCACCCCAGCCCCAACTCCTTCCAGAACACTGACTGAAGTCAGAGCTGATTTGAACAGCCTAATTTCGATACCAAATGAAGACACTCCTGACTCAGGTGATGGAGTATCAAACTCCATCTCCCCTGAAAAAGGAACCTCGCCCAGTTAGAGGGATATCTCTCTCTCCCTGGGCAAGGCTAGGAATATTTTGGCATTTGTTTGTGATATTCCTACTGATTTCTGCTCATACACTCACATGTTTATGGCTACTTATAAACCAGTATCCAGAGCTGATGTGTGGTGGTGGTGTGGGGGAACTCGTTTGCTTGACAGACTTCCCCGCAACGCCACTGGTACCTGTGCCCTCATAAACCTCCTGTTGCCTATCTCTGTCTACCCCATAGGCGTGCAAGACCTGCTAACTCGCATAAATGACCAGGGCCCTATCTATTGGCCTAGCAGGACCAAGCGTGCGGTTACCCCAACAGCTGGGGATCCAACATATATTGACGCCATTGGAGTACCCAGGGGGGTACCAGATGAGTATAAATTAGTCAACCAAGTTGCTGCAGGTTTTGAATCTTCAATCTGCTGGTGGTGCACAGTTAACAAAAATGTTGATAGAATAAACTACATTCATTTTAATGTCCAGAAACTAGGCAACTGGACTCAACAAGGTTTCGAGGCTGTTCATGGCCAATTGGCTGCCACATCCCTCATGGCCTTCCAAAACAGAATCGCAGTCGATATGCTGTTGGCTGAACGTGGTGGTGTATGTGCCATGTTCGGTGAGCAATGTTGCACTTTTATTCCCAATAACACAGCCACGGATGGTAGTCTAACCATTGCCCTAGAGGGACTTCGAACACTTAATGGTAAAATGAAATACCACTCTGGGGTCGATACCTCTATGTGGGACTCCTGAATGGATGCTTTTGGTAAATATAAAACACTGATCTCCTCTATCCTAGTGTCCATTGCTGTTTTTGTAGCTATCCTAACCCTGTGCAGATGTTGTTGCATTCCCTGCGCCCGCACTTTGGCCACTAGAGTAATTACCACTGCTATTACCCCTATGCCAAAGGACCAGGTCCATATGTACCCGTTATTGGCAACAGATAACACAGAGGATGTTTTGACCTCTTTTGAGGAGTATACCCTCCCGCCACAGTATTCCTTCTGTCAGTAAATACCAGAGTACCTTTTTATCCTATTTTTATGTACCATTACCTTATTTTGCTTTCTAATAGATAGGGGGGATGGACTCGTTCGCTACTTTTCGTTTTTATCGTTCGCTATTTCTCGTTTTTATAATAGTATTCACATCTAATAGATGTGAAGAGGGGGATTTGTTGTAAAAATAATCAAATATCAAGCATTACTAGCAGGGCAATGCTCTGGTTAAACCGGATGTCCTCAGATAACTCTGGGCCCAGTGTCCTCAGTCAAGTTTAGAGCCTACGTGCAATAACATGATTATCCGAAGGACACATGGCTGCCACCACTCAAATATACTCCCCTGTAAACTACAAAGAACATCCTGCAACACTAACGAGCTTAGAGTGCCAAACTATTTCACTGACATTGATCTTTGCATGCACTCCTGCAAAGATAGGAAACACCTGAGCCTAAAGCAGACACTGCCAGTCCCCCTATCTCACGCTTCCTTGACACACAAACATTTCATGAGCACGCACACTCACACTCCACTCCCCTCTACTGGTCGGGTGCCAAGAGCAGAGGACTCTGCTGTGCACCAATGGGGCTCCTGCTCTGGCTAGAGCAGGCCCGCCTCCAACTCTTCAGGACCAGTCAGAAGACCAACACGACGAGACTCCACCTACATTATTCTGTGTATACATTCTGCTGTAAACTCTGGCTAAGCAGCCTAATTAGCTGACTCCTGACAGAGCCATATTTTTAGGTCCGTGCACGTTTAAACTGCAGGACAAGATATCTCTGACTTTAAATAAACTGCCTTTTTGCTACACCTGATTCCACTCTGTCCAGCGTCGTTGTTTTGCACTCCCTCTCCTGTATGTGATCACCAACACTAACTATTTTCTTGCTTATTGTGCAGTGGAGGATAAAAATACCTGTATGTCTATGGATGTGTAGATAGCTTTGTAGCCGATCTGTGTACAGACCCTAAAACATTTGGTATACAAATTAGTTCAGAACCTAGCTATGAACCTCAGCTATCATAGCCAACTTCAAAACTGTCTGAATGACATTAATGAAGCCTATGGATTGAGTAGAATAATATAACTTTGTTCCAAAGAAGTCATATATACATGTAGTTATTCCCATGCATGAGATCCCCACATTGTAGCCTGTACATTTAATATATTCACTGATCATGTACTCTACTGTGGCAAATACAGTACAGTACAGTTCAGGTATGAATGTCAGATTATTTTTCAGTCATATCCAATACCAGGTGCATAAAATTCCAGTCTTTGAATGATGCTGTGTATGTATGTATGTATGTATTACAATGATACACTTCAACAGTGTTTACCAGTCTTGGTCCTGGGACATCAATGGTTACACATTGTAACTATGAAATTAACTAGTTAAATCATGTTTCTAGTCTAAGGTTGATTTGTAATTCATATACACACAAATATATATATATATTTTTAAATGTACACCACTTCCTATGCATCATGTACATTCTCAAACCGGTTCATCTCAATATCTAATTTCCATCATCTGCATTGATCTGATAAACACAGGATAGGTGTAGTATTTCATCAAATGAAAGACTTCATTTTAACCAGTAGAAAATGTGAAACCCTTTATTGAAAGAAGTTAATTGTCCAAGTGTTATAAACATAATTGTAATATTATAAATACATGTTCAATCTGTAGTTCAATGCACATCTGTTGTGCATTATAAAAACAGAGGAAGAAATAGGTGGTGAGAGAGGTGTAAAAGGGAAAGAGGTAAGAACATAGGAGCTGGGAAGGCAGCATATGATTAATGAATCACAGTGCTACCATAATTTTCTCTCAGTTAATCACAATTAAACAATAGTGTCTCCTAACCAGCCTTGGGCTCCCAGTCAGCCCAAAGGTTATCTTTAGAGAGGGTGAGGTGGCGATGACGGGACTGGGGGTTGGCATCCTCTCTCACATCAAAACATACCTGCACACGAGAGACAGATGGAGAGATAGAATAAACATTTTTTAAACATTTTTAAAACCCAAGGCTTAAACCTGCTAACACTGTCAGTCATCATAATCATCAGGTGGAAATGCAAAACTGACCTTGGATCATTAACTCTGGTACAACTGAATCTCTATTTCAGTGTAAAGAATCTCTTCAATAATATTTCCTGTTGACCTGACAAAGTGAGCTCTCACCTCTGATCATGCTGTGCCCTCTAAGTAGCCAGTTCAGATGCGGGAGGGGTTCACTGACACAGCTGATATAACCTAGAGGATATAGGGAGAAGGGGAGAGAGGGATGAAGTGAAGGAGAGAGACTGTTGAGAAAATAAGGTAGTTAAAGAGAGTATTCAACAGGAATCTGTGTGTGGCCTTACCTGGTGCCCACACTAGGTGGCTGCAGAGTACTTTATGCTGAAAAACATGGACAAACAATTTCTAGAAATAATGAATTGTCTTACTATTCTCGATGGTTGGCCCTCTTGTCTATACTTTTAAGGTGGAAGGAGCCACAGTTATACACCTGAGCCTGCTTACTGCACAACGCAATCCATCAATCATACTGATACATGTGTGGGTTATAGGGTGTCTAATTGTTGAAACTTTTTTCAATATGGATTACTTAAAATAGCCTGTTTTGTTTTTGTACAGACATCACACCCTTACCTAAACAGCACCATCACCTGAGAAGTAGAAATCAAAGAGAGAAACTGGGAATTGAATAACTGCAGTTGACATAGCTAAGTAAATGGAAGAATACTCTTATTGCAATGTGGATGGCTCTTAAAAGAGCCTTTGGTTGTGCAGTGTAGTTTATGGTGTTGCCAGGGAACAGAACCCTCTTCAAAGAAGTAGGTGAAGATCTCCCGCACATGGAATGCCTCTCTTGCTGCGTTGTTGGACCCCATCCTTGAAACATCCTGCAGGGCACCAGACTTCTCCTCTGGCACACACCGGCGAGCTGCAGATCCCTTCCTGGTCCTCGTGTCCATCCTCATGAAGTTACGCAGGACACAGGTAGCCTTCACACACCTGAATTCCTCCAGGAGGCAGTCCCAGATGGCCCTGGTCACTCAACCTTGCAGTTCCCTACACGGTAACTGTAGGCAATCGTTTTGAAGGAATCTCCATTTACAAGATATCTGTAGGAATATGGAAGATAATGTCATTATTAGACTTTTACATCACCAGGTCATTGTGGATTACTAAAGTATAATATCCCTTACAACAAAGCATGAGAACATTGAAGTGATTGATGCATGGGCACACACATGTGCACACACATGTGCATGTGTAGCATGTGACAATAACAGGATCATAACAAGGATAGCATCACAAATGAATACCACTCGAAGCTTAATGATGAGTTGATCATTTGAAGGCAAAAACAAAAATGTGCACCCCTTTGAGTCCCCAGGACCAGGACTGAGAACCACTGCTCTTCATTGGGACCTCTTCATCCGTAGACAGGCTTTCAGAGCTCTCTTCATCTGAGGACAGAAAAACTCACAAGAAACAGACTTCATTATACTGAAATTACACTGCACTGAATATTATGTTACTTTTACCTCCGTCCTCACTTCTAGGGACTAGAACTACACAAAATAACCTGCCCTATCCAGAATAACCTACTCTCTCACTTTGAAAGTTGGGGCTGCTAAAAATGATCCTTTCACCCTCCTCCATGGCATTTTGAGTTTTTTTTTGTGATAAATACATCAAGATAGCCCAACTAATATGAAGTTGGGTAACGTAGCCCAACTAATATGAAGTTGGGTAACGTTAACTGGTGACATTTAATTCGCTTAACAGTATGTCTAGCTAGCCAACTAGCTAGCTCATTTGAGTTAGCCTGCACTGTAACAATTTTTATTTGTTTTACATTTTCGAAATGTATTTACCTTACTTACTTGAATAGGTTCTCCCAGCCATGTCGATAATTGGAAACGTTTGATAATTGTAAAAGTTTGTCACCAGAGCGTTTTAGACCATATTACAATTGAACTATTTACCCATTTAATAACCAGACCTTCATACAAATTTGCTATGCTGAATTCTTGACGCACAATCGAACGTGCTTCTATATGCTGCCAGCAAAAAAGCCGGTGTGAAATAGCTAGTTAAAATTAGTTGGGTGAGCGCTAGCGTTTCGATCGGTGACGTCACTCGCTCTGAGACTAGAAGTAGTTGCTCCCCTTGCACTGTAAGGGGTAACGGTGCTTCGAGGGAGACTGTTGTTGATGTGTGCAGAAGGTCCCTGGTTTGGGCGAAGAGAAAGACAGAAGCAACACTTACTGTTACATAAGTACTCATCCTGTATCTATCAAAACATTTCCGCTGTCATCTAAATATTTCACATAAAGCAACATATCAAGTCATCAGAGAGAAGTGCATTTAAATAAATACAGGTACAGCAGTTCATTATTTCTGTTTGATAAGCCACTTTTATTTCCAGCAGTGCAATCATGGCCCAATCAAAATCTTAATTGGTGGTCTTAGCTGTGTTTGTGCTGGAACAAAAATATGAATTGAGTGGAGCTGAAGGAAATAGGGCTGCCCAGAAGCTCTACTCCTGGAGAGGAGAGCTGTCTTCTATGTGACACTGGAACTTGTAACCCCGGGAATCAGTCTCAAAGGGCACATAAGACATGGTGTTGTGTAGTTCAGGGTTAGGACAGGAGAAAGAGTTCATATCCGGCTCATATCCCACAGACTGTCCCATATCTAAACTAGCCTGTACTTCTAGGTTGTATGAGGGGTTCTGAATTACTGTGCCTGAGAGTTGAGAGAATGGGGTCGCCATCGTGTGAGGAGAGAAGGTGAAGTGTCCTAAAGTGGTCTTGGTGAGGAGCTGGTTGTAGTATACATGCAGAGCTGGGACATCGGAGTTTGTGTTGGTTAAGGCACCCTTTCCAGCATTGTTATCTAGTACAGCTTCTCCAGACTGCTCTCGGTTACACACTATATCAATCTCACTGGGTTGACATGGATCCACATAGAGGATTTGGCGGCCATTGCTCTCCTGGAAAACAAGAAAAACGTTCATATCAGGATATACTCTACCTGCAGCAAGTACTGCTTTCTAGTCTAGAGTGCTTATATGCAAAAACAAGATGGAGTTGGACCGAGGACCTACCAGTGGTGTCAACCATTCCTCCTTCCATACTGGCTTTGGAATTTTAGGATACAGGTTCTCTTTCACACTGTTGACATGAAGAAAATAAATGGTTGATAAAATAGTCATATGGACAGGTCCTGGAAAAAATAACAGACAGTGGGATGGGCACTGTCTTTAACAGCATTTTATGACAAACATATCATAAATATTTTCAAGAGCAGTTTGTAACATTGCAAAAATCTGAAACTTGTTTGTCCAAAAATGATGCAGAAAAGCTAATCCATGCTTTCGTCACTTCAAGATTAGACTGCTGTGAGACCAGGCTGTACTGAAATGCTCTACTCTCCGGCTACACTTCTGGTCATCTATGAACATTTGAACATCTTGAAGAACAATCTTGCCTAAATGGCCATGTACTCTTACAATCTCCACCCGGCACAGCCAGAAGAGGACTGGCCACCCCTCTGAGCCTGGTTCCTCTCTAGGTTTCTTTCTAGGGTCCTTCCTTTCTAGGGAGTTTTTCCTAGCCACCGTGCTTCAATATCTGCATTGCTTCCTCTTTGGGGTTTTAGTCTGAGTATTTGTATACTAACGTTGTGACAACTGCTGATGTAAAATGGGCTTTGGGTCATTCCACCTTAAAAAGCACATCTCAGATTGTTCTGAAATCGTTTCTGTTGTTAGAGACAGACAATATTAGTATTCCTGCAACATTGTTTTGTAAAAATATAATTTGATCTCCGAAAAATTGAGCTAAATGATTGCATACAAATTGCCCATTTGAATTGATAGGATTCATATATTATTCAATATAGTACCTAACATCATATTTAGACCAAACGTCTTTCTAACAATGAGATTGACATGAGGAATCCAAAGGAACGGTCAAAAGTCACCTACAGACACCCCACACCAATCCCAAACCAACAGGTATATATTATCAGTTCTCTGTGTCTGACTAGTTGTATGGAGCTGCAGCTCTGAGTGTTGTTTCTTCATCCTATGTAATGTATTCTCAGTGAATTTGGTAATGTTTTTTCCCCCTGTTCAGAGAAATTAGTCATTGAAGTTGTTAGGTTTCTGTCCCATCCTATATTCTCATATTACTGGTTTCTGACCACTAGATGCTGCTGTTCCTATTATTAGGTGAAAAAGTTAGAAGATCCCCCCTGAATGTTAAAGGGAGTTCACCCAAATTACAAAATGATATTGGTTTCTTTACCCTGTAAGCAGTCTATTGGCAAACGTTGACAGCAACCCATGCTTTGTTTTTTTTGGGCCAATGTTTCATATGTTAACTTTTGGCATTTGTGACACAAATCCAATGCAAGTAAATGGTACCTATATTAGCATTTTCACACTTCAAATCATCCTAAAGTATCTAAAAATGTATTGTGTAACTCAAATGATGTTACTTGGTTGGTTCTTAAAAATACAATTTTTAAAAATCACCTAATAGCAGGAATAGCACCCTCTACTAGTCAGAACCCGGTAATATCAGAATACAGGATGGGACAGAAACCTAACAACTTCCATGATTAATTTCTCTGAACAGCGGGAAAAAAAACATTACCAAATTTACTGAGAATATATTACATAGGATGAAGAAACAACACTCTGCAACTCCATACAACTAGTCAGACATAGTGAACTGATACTGTATACTCGTTGTTGGGTTGGGATGGGCTGGTGTGGGATGTGCAGGGTCCATAGGTGGCTTTTGACCATTCATTGTTAGAAAACAAAGTTTGGTCCAAATCAGATGTTAGGTTCTATATTTATTAAATATTTTTTGAATCCTATAAATTCAAATTTACATGCAAACAGTTAAGCTTTATTTCTCAGATATGTAATTATATTTGAACAAAATAATGTTGCACAAATGCAAATCTTATCTGTTTCTAACTACAGAAACAATTACCGAACAATCTGAAATGGTGGGTGTCTTGGCTTTCTGAAATGACATGGAACAACCCACTTTATAAAATACATTTGATTGATTGATTGGTTGACATGACAGTAAACATGTTCCTACCATTTCCAGTTTCTGTAGCATAAGATGGTGACCAGAGCGAGGAGACAGGCAGCTGAACCCAGGGAAATGATCATCACTGTGATCAACTGATCAGCTGTGGAATGAAGTCAGAAAGTTACAGCTTTTTACAAAGCAGCAGCAATAAAAATACACAACCGAATAGGTCAGGACATACTCTGGGGGTTCATCTGGAGGAAGACTGGTGAAGAGTCTCCGCCCTCCCCTACTGATGTGAGGGCCTTCACTATGAATCTGTAGGAGCTGACGGGTATGCCTGTCAGATTCTTGGCCCCAGGCTCAACTGGCCATCATAGCAGGCAATGATCCAAAAAGAAGAAAGGGGGAAAAAAAGAAAGCAGGAAGATATGATTAAATTTTAATCAATTTGTCTCCGAATACTGTAAATCTTCTCTGGGCATGTGTTCCATACCTGTAGTGACATTGAAAGTTCTTGTGCTGGAAGGATGGGAAGTATCCAAGTAGTATATGATGTAACCATGAATGAACGCCGTCTGATTCTCCGGGGGAATAGCAGTCCAGGAGATCAGAACTGTGTCCAAACCATGCTGTTCTGCAGCCAACCTCTGAATCGGTTCTTTTGGAACTATGTAGCAAAGATAGAGATGGATGGTCAAATACTATAGCAAGAGGAAAGAGAATGAAGAATTCTGGATTTATAAGTCAGAAGAGTGGATACTTACGGCACTCTTTTACATAGCCCTCCCTTCTCTCCCATAGCTCTGGAGCCCCTGGAGTACAGGCAAAGATGGAGAGTGTGTACCTCACCCCCTCTTCAAAGCTAGCTGGGTGTGAGAAACCGCAACAAGGGCATGAAGGTATACATATTCTTCACGAACCAAACTCCAAAGGTATTACAATAACTATTAAAAAGCATTTACCTTGTGACATGGCGTTTGAGCAATTTCAGCCTGACCTGGGTTCAAATACTATTTCAAATATCTCAATTACTTTCACATACATTTTGAAGTAAGTATTCAGATATTTTTTATTATAAAAGACAAGTAGTTGAATATTGGAAGGTATCTGGAAATACACAAATATACTGACAAAAAACAACAACACTCCCATGCATTTAACCCAGGTATAAGAAAATAGTATTTAAAAATAATTACTTGAAAACACTTTCAAATAGTAGGCTATTTAATGGACATAATTTCCAAATACTTTCAAATACTGCCAATAGAAGTAGCAGATTCGGGAGACATTATTTAAAAATACTCAACTACACAGGAAATAAGTATTTAAATAACAAATTTTTTGAACCTAGATCTCATTTCAACATCCCCTTACTGAGATGGCATCTTACCTGATTGGATTCTGGCCCTGGTTATACCAGCTGGTACCTTCACCCACTCCACTCTGCATTTTTTATGTGTGGGACACCAGTCCACCACGTAGCCACAGCTAGAATTGGGGCTAGCGGACCAGGATAGGTTAAACCCACCATCACTGCCAACAATTTTCATGGAGCTTTTACTTCTGTGAGGAAGTCTAGGAATAATGATGATCGAGGGAAGGGAGCTGCCAGCAGAGTTTTTGGCTGTAACTGTGACCCTATGCCCCTCATCAGTGGATCGATCACTGATGAGAAAGTCATTCTGAGGTGGATGGAGAATTGTCTCCTGCCTTCCCCAGGTCACCTCATAGTCCTTGATCTGCCCATGACTCTGATTCACTGTAAGGGGCTAAAGAGAAAGGGATGAATATCATCATCTATTTGATATAATTCATAGTGGGCTCCAAATTACTGGCACCCCTGACTAGTAATGCACAAACAATACTTAAAAAATATAAACAATATAATTAAATCTAATTTTATTTGTCACATACACATTAGCAGATGTTAATGCGAGTGTAGCGAAATGCTTGTGCTTCTAGTTCCGACAATGCAGTAATAACCAACAAGTAATCTAACTAACAATTCCAAAACTACTGGCTTATACACACAAGTGTAAGGGGATAAAGAATATGTACATAAAGATATATGAATGAGTGATGGTACAGAGCGGCAAAGGCAAGATACAGTAGATGGTATCGAGTACAGTATATACATATGAGATGAGTATGTAAACAAAGTGGCATAGTTAGTGGCTAGTGATACATGTATTACATAAAGATGCAGTAGATGATATAGAGTACAGTATATACAGTGCCTTGCGAAAGTATTCGGCCCCCTTGAACTTTGCGACCTTTTGCCACATTTCAGGCTTCAAACATAAAGATATAAAACTGTATTTTTTTGTGAAGAATCAACAACAAGTGGGACACAATCATGAAGTGGAACGACATTTATTGGATATTTCAAACTTTTTTAACAAATCAAAAACTGAAAATTATTCAGCCCCCTTAAGTTAATACTTTGTAGCGCCACCTTTTGCTGCGATTACAGCTGTAAGTCGCTTGGGGTATGTCTCTATCAGTTTTGCACATCGAGAGACTGACATTTTTTCCCATTCCTCCTTGCAAAACAGCTCGAGCTCAGTGAGGTTGGATGGAGAGCATTTGTGAACAGCAGTTTTCAGTTCTTTCCACAGATTCTCGATTGGATTCAGGTCTGAACTTTGACTTGGCCATTCTAACACCTGGATATGTTTATTTTTTAACCATTCCATTGTAGATTTTGCTTTATGTTTTGAATCATTGTCTTGTTGGAAGACAAATCTCCGTCCCAGTCTCAGGTCTTTTGCAGACTCCATCAGGTTTTCTTCCAGAATGGTCCTGTATTTGGCTCCATCCATCTTCCCATCAATTTTAACCATCTTCCCTGTCCCTGCTGAAGAAAAGACGGCCCAAACCATGATGCTGCCACCACCATGTTTGACAGTGGGGATGGTGTGTTCAGGGTGATGAGCTGTGTTGCTTTTACGCCAAACATAACGTTTTGCATTGTTGCCAAAAAGTTCAATTTTGGTTTCATCTGACCAGAGCACCTTCTTCCACATGTTTGGTGTTTCTCCCAGGTGGCTTGTGGCAAACTTTTAAAAAACACTTTTTTGGATATCTTTAAGAAATGGCTTTCTTCTTGCCACTCTTCCATAAAGGCCAGATTTGTGCAATATACGACTGATTGTTGTCCTATGGACAGAGTCTCCCACCTCAGCTGTAGATCTCTGCAGTTCATCCAGTGTGATCATGGGCCTCTTGGCTGCATCTCTGATCAGTCTTCTCCTTGTATGAGCTGAAAGTTTAGAGGGACGGCCAGGTCTTGGTAGATTTGCAGTGGTCTGATACTCCTTCCATTTCAATATTATCGCTTGCACAGTGCTCCTTGGGATGTTTAAAGCTTGGGAAATCTTTTTGTATCCAAATCCGTCTTTAAACTTCTTCACAACAGTATCTCGGACCTGCCTGGTGTGTTCCTTGTTCTTCATGATGCTCTCTGCACTTTTAACGGACCTCTGAGTCTATCACAGTGCAGGTGCATTTATACGGAGACTTGATTACACACAGGTGGATTGTATTTATCATCATTAGTCATTTAGGTCAACATTGGATCATTCAGAGATCCTCACTGAACTTCTGGAGAGAGTTTGCTGCACTGAAAGTAAAGGGGCTGAATAATTTTGCACGCCCAATTTTTCAGTTTTTGATTTGTTAAAAAAGTTTGAAATATCCAATAAATGTCGTTTCACTTCATGATTGTGTCCCACTTGTTGTTGATTCTTCACAAAAAATACAGTTTTATATCTTTATGTTTGAAGCCTGAAATGTGGCAAAAGGTCGCAAAGTTCAAGGGGGCCGAATACTTTCGCAAGGCACTGTACGTATACATATGAGATGAATATTGTAGGGTATGTAAACATTGTAAACATTATATTAGGTAGCATTGTTTAAAGTGGCTAGTGATATATTTTACATAATTTCCCATCAATTCCCATTATTAAAGTGGCTGGAGTTGAGTCAGTGTGTTGGCAGCAGCCATATAATTATAGAGAAACTCAAAATACCAACATGTGAGAAATACTGTACTTTTTATTAATGTTTCAATGGAACCAACCAAAATCATTCAATTATTTAATACAAAATAAATGTAATCAAAATCAAGGTTTCATAATTATTGGCACTCCTCATTTAGTACTTAGTGCAACCACCTCTGGCAATGATCACAGCATGGAGTCTTTTCCTGTAATGTTTGACAAGGAACATATTTGGAGGGATTTCGGACCATTCCTCTATGCAGATCCTTTCAAGATCCTTCACATTCTTGGGTTTGCGCTTATCAACTGCCCTCTTCCACTCAGCCCACAGGTTTTCTATTGGATTGAGGTCCGGCGACAGAAACATTTGTGTGTGGATCTTGAGGTATGTTTCGGGTCATTGTCTTGTTGGAAAATCCACTTACGGCCAAGTCCCAGCCATCTGGCAGAGGAAACCAGATTGTCAGCCAAAATTGCCTGATACTTAGTAGAATTCATTATGCCATCAATCTTAACCAGTGCCCCTGGACCTCTGGAATTAAAACAGCCACAAAACATCACTGACCCCCCTCCATATTTCACCGTGGGTATGAGGTGCCTCTCCTTGTATGCATCTCTGTTTTGACGCCAAACATGCCGATGCTGTATATGACCAAAACGTTCAATTCTGGTCTCATCTGACCAGAGCACCTTCTTCCATTCATAATTTAAATGACGTTTGGGAAACTCCAAGCGGTTGCGTCTGTGTCTTGGGGTCAGAAAGGGCTTTCTTCTGGCAACCCTTCCAAAGAGCCTGTGAGGTGGCGTCTGATGGTGCTTTTTGAAACCTGGTGACCCCAAGACGCCACCAAGGCCTGCAATTCTTTCACAGTGATTCTTGGGGATTTTGTTGTTTCTCACTATCCTCCTCCCTATCCTGGGGGGCAAAATGTATTTGCGTCCTCTACCCTTGAAGTTTTCAACTGTTCCATATCTTCTGAGTTTTCTAATAATTGCCCTGACAGTGCTCAGTGGTATATTCAATCGTTTGTGGATCTTCTTGTAGCCATTACCAGATTTATGAAGGTCTATGACCATAGGTCTCTTTTGAACTGCTAGTTCTATTGTTTTCTTCATGTTGTTGGATGACAGCGTTATATTGCATGTGTGTTACCTCTTTTTTTATACCCTAGTGAAACAGGAAGTGATGTAATGGCTCAATATAGTTCCTTAAAACTAAGATAAACTTAAATAAGTGGAATTTAATTAGTGGTTTAATTTTGGTAGATGTTATTTACAATTATCTTTAAAGGTGCCGTTAATTGTGAAACCTTGATTTGGAGGACATTGATTTTTAACTAAATTAATATATTATTTTGGTTGGTTCCATTGAAACATTAATCAAGTACAGTATTTCTCACATGTTGGTATTTTGAGTTTCTCTATAATTATGTTGTTTATATTTGTTTAAGCATTGTTTGTGCATTGCCAGTCAAGGGTAAGGTCATTTTGGAGCCCACTGTATCTATTAAAGTCTTGATTATCAGCCCAGTCCGCTAATGTGCTATACTTAAGCAATAAGGCCCGAGGGGGTGTGGTATATGGCCAATATACCACGATTAAGGGCTGTTCTTAGGCACAATGCAAAGCGGAATGTCTGGATACAGCCTTTAGCCGTGGTATATTGGCCATATACCACAAACCCCAAGGTGCCTTATTGCTATTATAAACTGATAACCAACGTAAAACATAAATGTTTTGTTATACCCGTGGCTGTCAGCCAGTCAGCATTCAGGCCATAAACCACCCAGTTTATAATGTAGTATGACCAATAGCACATAATGTATACTATATAGTGTACACAATCTTCAAAACTTACTTTCCATAGTATCATGGTTTGGTTCCCTTCAATCTGCATCCATACATCTAACATTTCAGGAACTGGGGACAAAAAGAAGACACATGATGACATAACAATTGTGAACTTTATGTAATCAAATACAATCCACACATACGGTGTGTGTTTGAACTGTCTTCCTTTTTACCCGCTTTTAAAAACGTGTGTCCATGTAGCTGCATGTGGATTGGATACTCACTGTCCTCCTCGGTTTTGAAGGTGCTACCTTTGCTCCAGTCACCCCATTTCCAGAAGTGCTGTTTCAATCCACAACACACCTGCACTGTGTATGTCTGGGCAGGTGCTAGGCCATGTAAAACTACTGACCTAAGACCTATGCCAGAAAAGTTCCTCTGTGAATAGAGTGTAAATGGGCATAGCATTAGTATTACCTAGTTAATAACTCTATTGTCCATTGTATTGTATGTGTCCTACTGTAACTTACCACGTCTATGTGCCCACTATGGTTCAGCTGTACTTGGCAAACCATTAATAGTATATGGTACTGCGGTCTTTCCCACTGCCACTGAACACTGGCATTCACACCTGAAGCCACCACTTCCATGGGAGCTAGTAAACGCACTGGAAGATAGAACCTCAACATTCAATGGCCTTGTAAATCAATATACTAAGAGTAAGGAATAGATTCATATGCAGTGTGTGAGGAGCTGCTATCACACCACTGTACCTCTTTTCTTCAGGTCTGCTGTGTCTCTGAGCTCCAGTGTGCCGAGCGGGTTTCTGGCAGTCAATGTCCAATTCCTCTCCCCCTGATCCACTCGTACTGTTTGGTAGCAGTTTGTTCTGTTTGGACAAGCTCTGAAGAATACATGGACAGAGAATGTCACCTCCAGTGATTATTACACAATAATACTAACAATATCATGGCCTGGGTAGTACTCTAGCCTGATAAAGACAGCTTGCTGTTGAACTGTTGGTGAATAAATTATTGCATTGGAGCTACTAGAGTGTGTGGCTTTTCCTTTTTGTTATAGTACTGTACCTTCCATTCAGGTCATAACGAGTCATCCTCTGTTTAGTCAGGTTGGTGGCCCTCCCTGTGTCCCAGTGACACTCCACTGACTCCAGGTCCCGGGTCTCACACACAAGGTTCCTGTCCCCAGGGGGGTCTGGGGGGATTATAGGATCTATATGTTTGAACACATCCCATATCTATTATGATTACATTCAAATGATGCTGTAAACTGTACAGTATGGCAAGGAACTACAGAGCTGTTTAGCTGCTTAGATTGGTAAGAGGGAGGCTTACAAGAAGTTTATACTTACATCCCACGTAAACACAGGTGCCATACAGAGGTGAATTACAATAGACATTGATGCAACTGGGCGGAGAGGGAGACTGCATATGCACCACCATGGCATAACTCTGGTCAATGATGTGGGTGGTGTTCATTAGAATGTTGTTGTATTTCATGTATTCAAGTCTCTGCCCTGGCCCAAGAATACAGCAGAAAGTAAAGTTGCTATCGACCTGAACCACGCTGCTTTTTGGAAAAACCTGTGGATGTGATGAGGCCCTCCCTGCAGAAAAAAAATAAGGTTACGGATGTGAAGGAAGAACATTGTTTGTGTGTACTGTGTATACATGCCTGAGTGTGTCATTTAAATAAAAACACCAACCAGTGATGGTCAGTAGGGGGCTCCATTGACTGGTGTAGTTCTGGTATCGGGAGCGGAGTCTGACTGAGTGGGAGGTGCACTCTAGGGGTAAAGCCGAGGTCCAACTCCAGTGGTATTTCCTGCTGGCGAGGGCTTGTCTCACATCCACAGCTTCCTGAGGACATCAACACCCACAACCAGCCACTCATACTTCTATATAGTAACCTTGGAATTGTGTCCGGTGGAAATAAGGTCCATAGTAGTAATGTGCATAATTGATTTGGCAAACACTCACACTGTGTACTTCAGTCATATTGACTGTTAAGAGAACCTCCACATCATAAATCAGTTTGTCCGGTACTCTGGAGGAAGATGGGTCATCTTCCCATGTTACAGATATCCTCTGGTCTTTTAGGTCATAATTCACACTCACATTCTGAGGTCCAGAAAGCAGGACACCTGGAGCTACATAGGTATAGCCTGTTACAGTATGCATGATGACAATGCAATTCAACATCACATACTGTACAGTTCTGTATCAGTCAAAAAATATTGATAAAATTATAACGTTTTGGACTTACCATCTTGACCATTTTGTTCTTGGAGGCTTGAGAGGAACAGTGAAGCCCATAGCAGGAAAACCAACATGATGTTACTCCAATAAAATATGCTGTGGTGAGGTGTTGGTCTATAGTCAGCCTCAGTAGTTTCTGGTCGGGATAGTTGTTGGGTTTGCCCATAGACATAGTTGGTTGTTTAGCAACAAAACCAAAGCGTGTGCAACTATGGGGCAAAACAGACGGGGTTGGCTTAGATTCTTGACAACAAGTAAACTTTTCGTCTCCAATGTTTATTGAAAACATAATTACAATTGCACAATGAGCACATATTTGTTAATTATTTATGTATTTTATTTTATTTTTAATTACACTTTTTTACACTTAGTTGTTGGTTAGCTAGCTAGCAATAATGGAATTGACATTCAATCAGTCAAAACAAGACATGGTATCAAGAACAAGCTGAAACTAGCTAAAAAGAGTCACTTACAATTCCTCACATGGTTGTTGGTAGCTATTTGGCCATCCAGAATCACAACTCAAGACTGTCATGCCCCATTGAAGAGTGCGCTTCGTTTTCGTAACGTTGTCAGCTAACCCACTATACCATGAGTTTGTATCCTCAGAAAAAAAATATTAAAGTGTGGTTCATTTAGGCTGACCAACGTGCTGTACTACAAAGATATACAGCTTGGCAAAGCGTTGGGAACTGGAGAAGTTGTTAGGGGGAGGTCTTTCTTGTAAAAGCAATGTGGAAAAAAACATGTTTGGCATATTGACATTTTTCTCCAGGCTGACGTTTTTCTTGCTAAATCGTTCAGTGAAAACATTATACAATACAGGAAATCCTATCTATCATGAAAGTCATAGGATCAGACTGATTTTTAGACATAAAGAAAAGGTTGAGAAAGCGAAACCCCTCTCTCATCGGCTGACAGATTGCTATAACACATTATGTGATTAGCCGATACGTAAATTACTTAACCGAGGTAAAAACAGTTTCAAGTTGGATATTCGCGCTTTCAAACCACTTGAGCCACAGACTCCAAATAAGTGTCATGCTGTTGGAAAAATTGCGCACAACATTGCACAGGTCTTATATTCCCGATTTGGACATTAATTCGCTTTCCAAAGCTAATAAACATGTGAGCAGCATTTTGTATTCCTAGTTTAATTCGGTAGGGAGCGTAAACAAAGTACAACGTTCTTTTAAATTCGAATTTCAATAGCTCCTTGGTCATGTGACCTACTGACTTCAAACAAAGCGTAACACGTTATAAATAATATCAAATATCAATGCAATATGACAAATTAGCCATCCATTGTGTTATATCATAAATTGTCTTACATGTTACTAACCCAGTCAGTCTTTGGGCCATATCCAGGTTCTTGATCAGAGGCACACATGAAGCAGTTGTTGGCTTTGTTGAACTCTGAAATCATAGGCATGAACTGAACATATGGTTGTCTCACACAACTACATAACAATTAAGAATTTACATTTACTTTGAATTAAATGTCATTACATACCAGCCATTTCTTTTTGCAGTTGCTCCATGTGTTTTTGTGAAGGTTCTATGTCAATTTGGGAGGGGATGTTGGGGAAATTCTGTGCAACTTACTTGGCCAACTACACCAAAAAATAAGATTGAGTTTTTGACCTAATTGTCACATAACAGCTAACCCTTCATTATTGAAAATATAACTGTCAAACCTGCATTACAAAGACCCCACAGCTGAAGGTGTCCTGCTGCATGGTGTGAGTTATTTCCCCTCCTTTCCACTTTCCACCCAGTCGTCTTTCCATGGCAGGATCTTCTCATTTTGAAGTATTCTGTTTTTTATGTAAACATAATGGAATTCTGATTAGTTATATGCAAATTAATACACAGGACAAAATTGTATGTTGTTTTCTTTCTCACTATAATCTAGTAGAGGTAATTTCCTTTATGCCCCGTTCTACACACAGCCTAAATTATAGGCACTGAACCATTTACAGGACAATAATAAAAGTAGCATATAAGATCCAACCCTATCACAGAGTGAATAAATGTAGAGCGTTTGTAGACTTTAAGAAAAAAATATGAAGTGACAGTTTCATCAGTACGCGCTTAAAGAAAGTTATATCACATAGATCACAGATGACAGTGCCCACCAAATCTATGACAATAGAGAATGAACTGTAAGCACCAAAGTGTGTTAAAGTGTGTTTGTCAAAATAATATCTGAAAATGTCAGTTGTTGAACATAATACTTAAAGAAAGTCATATCACATAGATCACAGATGACAGTGCCCACCAAATCTATGACAATAGAGAATGAACTGTAAGCACCAAAGTGTGTTAAAGTGTGTTTGTCAAAATAATATCTGAAAATGTCAGTTGTTGAACATAATACTTATATTTGCAATAGCAATTTATGATACATGCAGTTGAGGAATATTCCATGTACCAACACTACATGTAGGACGGACATTCCCACATACAGTATACACATAAACAGAGGCATTTTTCAGCTATGATTTTACCACTCGGAATCTAGAATGGATATGACAATGGGACCAGCACAGGCCATAATACACCCTTACAACAATCTACGTCTTGATCTTCTTGACTTCTTATCTGGTAAACTGCTACTGGGGGTCAAGAAAAGAGCCCCAATTAGGGGTTAGTGTACTCCAGTAAAAAAGGCCTGGTTTAGATTAAAAACTA
The DNA here is from genome assembly GCF_002021735.2 of Oncorhynchus kisutch. Classification (NCBI taxonomy): domain Eukaryota; kingdom Metazoa; phylum Chordata; class Actinopteri; order Salmoniformes; family Salmonidae; genus Oncorhynchus; species Oncorhynchus kisutch. Next base: position 11,255,375 of record NC_034196.2, read on the forward strand.
TTGCTCTGTGTCTCCGTTCATAGGGGCATGAGAGACTAGTCAGTGGTAGAATTGAGTTGGCACTTTATTGGCCCAAACACCCACAGGCCCACAAGGTTGAGGTTACTCATGAATAGTAATTAGTATTTTTTATTTTTTTTGCATTGATGCAGTTTGTCTTCTAACTTGCGAAGAATAGGATCCAAAGTATCAGGTAGTATTTGTTTCCATATAGGAGGATGTCTCTCCTCATACCTCTGGCACTTTAGTCAGACTGCCAGACTGTGTCAAAACGTTATGATGGCCCATTGAGTTCCCATTGACTAAGCACCACAGAACATATCAATAGAGAATACACAGGTCACCTGCAGCAGGTCAAGCAAGTTCATTTAACATCTACTGATTTAGAACCAGAGTTACCACAAGTCAGCACAAAGACAACAGGAGTACTGCCTCCACTATCCAGCACCATTTCAACTTAAACATTTAAACAGCATCAAATCAATAATACATTAAAAACAAACTTAGATACCAATAACAATTTAGTTCCATCAATGTTGCTACATATCATGTGACTGTCCATGGTACTGACTTCTGTGTAAAACTGACTCTCCCTACTTGTAGACTAGTTGAAAGCCAATGCTATCCTTCTCTCATGTTTGCAGAACAGTCTATGGCTCTGTCATACAGTACACTTTAAGTTTCTGTTGTAATAGGCTAGTTGCAAGCATTTTAGCGAGGTAGCCTAAGTTCCTCGCATGGGCTACAATGAACTAGTTAATGTGAGCCTACTAGGTTACATATGGAACTTTAATCATTTCAGGTCAGTGGCACAACATATGCATTTATGGTTCAGATCAGAATTGACGTCATCACAGGCCTGTACAGAGAATTAAGGCCAAATCTCAATCCATGGCTTAGGAAAGAGGTTGATTTAGCAAGCTAGCTACTGCAGGACATCAACATAAGCTGACCAGAAACAGACATTTATTTCAGAAAATGACATTTTGCTGCACCAGGACAACCCACAGTTGAGCTCAGCACATCGCTGATTGGCAAAAACAAATTATGAAGGAAGGCCAAATTCTTGCTGACATCAATCATACGCTATGGCGGTAAAATGTTATACTCTTTTGGTTGAAGAAGCGTCAGATACATGGGCTACACATACTGAGACAGAGGGGCACTGTTTCCTCGCTCAATGATTTCTCCAGTGAGGTTCAGCCACTTGCGAATTGATGGAAAATTATGAACACAGATGAAATTGTATCTTTTTTTATTGGTCCAATAATTGGGGACGCCTGGCTTCCGTTGGCATCCATAAATACACACCACTGCTTAGGATTTTGACAACACGTAAGCTATATTTCTTCAATGTTTATAGAAAACAAATACATTGACCACTTTTCTCTCAAATAGATCATTACAGTTGGTTAGCTAGTGAATTTGAGCAATATTATCATTGACATGAAATCAGTCAAAACACTGTTGTGGGGAAAAAGTACCCAATTGTCTTGAGTAAAAGTATAGATTTATTTATGTGAATGTCAGCCAGTAAAATACTACTTGAGTAAAAGTATTTGGTTTTAAATATACTTAAGTGTCAAAAATGTAAATCACTTAAAATGAATTAGATTAAGCAAACAGACAGCAGCATTGTCTTGTTTTAAAAATTTACGGATATCCAGGGGCCCATTCCAACACTCAGATTATTTCCAAAAGATGCATTTATGTTTAGTGAGTCCGCCAGGCCAGAGGCATTAGGGATGACTGTGTGTGCATTGTACAATATTTAGTTGAGGTTTAGGGTTAGTGAAGGATTTTTTCCCCAAATACAATGCTTTCAGTTTTAGAGCTGCAGTTTGTCCTAAATACTTTTAAGTGTTGCAGGGATTTAATTCGCTGTAGTAGCTGATGTGTATAGTGTTAAATCATCCACATACATACATACACACTGGCTTTACTCAAAGCCAAGGCATGTCATTAGCAAAGTTTGAAAAAGGGGCCTAGACAGCTGCCCTGGGGAATTCCTGATTCTACCTGGATTGTTGGAGGCTTCCATTAAATAGAGCAGGGGGGTGCAATGCCGCATATGTTTTTCCATCAGCAGACTATGATACTGTCACACCCTGATCTGTTTCACCTGTCTTTGTGCTTGTCTCCACCCCCTCCAGGTGTTGCACATCTGGCCCCATTATCCCTTGTTTATCCCCATTATACCTGTTTTTTGTCTGTTGCCAGTTCGTCTTGTCTTACCAGCGTGCCTTCCCGTGTTCCTGTTAAGTTCTGTTTCCGAGTTTTTCCCGGTTCTGACCATCCTGCCTGCCCTGACCCCGAGCCTGCCTGCCGTCATGTACCTGCCTGACTCTGACCTGATTACAAACCTGAGCCTGCCTGCCGTCCTGTACCTGCATGATAGATCATGTCAAAAGCTGCATTGAAGTCAAACAAAAGTCTACTATAGTGCCTTGTTGCAAACAGGATGCATGTTATTTATTAGGTTAGTATTGTGGAGTAACTACAATGTTGAACCATCCTCAGTTTTCTCCTATCACAGCCATTAAACTCAAACTGTTTTTAAGGTCACCATTGGCCACATGGTGAAATCACTCAGCGGTTTCCTTCCTCTCCGGCAACTAAGTTAGGAAGGACGCCTGTATCTTTTTGTAGTGATTGGGTGCTTTGATACACCATCCAAAGTGTCATTAATAACTAACCCATGCTCAAAGAGATATTGAAGGTATGTGTTTTACTACCAATAGGTGCCCTTATGTGCTAGGCATTGTAAAATCTCCCTGAGGGACCTCACAAACAATTGTATGTGTGGGGTACAGAGATGAGGCAGTCATTAAAAATTGTGAGAAAATATTGCACACAGTCCATGCAACTTATAACTTGTTAAGCACATTTTACTCCTGAACTTATTTAGGCATGCCATAAATGGGTTGAATACTTATTGACTCAATACATTTCAGCTTTACATTATTCATTTTTACAAGTTCGAGAAACATAATTCCTCTGACATTATGGGGTGTTGTGTGTTAAATTCAGTCTGTAACACAACAAAATGGTAAGTTGAGGGGTGTGAATAATTTCTCAAGGTATTGTAGTTTTTATTTTACCCCAATTATATTTTGTGTGATTATGAAAGCTCTTGAGGATTTCAGAAATGTATCATGTGTTGTACTATGTTGGATACCCCGAAAGAGGTTACAGAAGACGGAAATGCAGTGTCCCTCTTTTTTTCCTGAATTCACCTTGCTATAGTTCTGCTAGGTGCCATTTATGTCCAAAAATTAACAGGATAACAGTACTACAAGAACCAGAGTCCTGCCTATCATACATACAGGTGGTCCCTAATGTAAACTGGATATCCTTCCTTCTTTGGAAAAGCCTAGAAGAATGTCCCACTTTGTCCTATTTTCACCACTGTCCTATTTTAGCTAGCTACGGTTGGTAAAGCGTGACACAATTACAGAATTTTTACATTTTATAAGCTTAACATCAAAACACAAATAGCTATGTCACTGATATTACTGTATGCCTTGTGGTGTGAGCTTCCTGTTTGAAGTTTAAGATTAAGATGGGCAAAAGAATAGACACTAGACAGAGGAACTCTGACTAGAATGCCAGCATCCCGGAGTCGCATCTTCACTGTTGACGTTGAGACTGGTGTTTTGCGGGTACTATTTAATGAAGCTGCCAGTTAAGGACTTGTGAGGCGTCCGTTTCTTTAACGTGATACTCTAATGTACCTGTCCCCTTTACACAGTTGTGCACCGGGGGCCTACCACTCTTTCTATTCAGGTTAGAGCCAGTTTGTGTTGTTCTGTGAAGGGAGTATTACACAGCGTTGTACGAGATCTTCAGTTTCTTGGAAATTTCTCGCATGGAATAGCCTTCATTTCACAGAATAAGAATAGACTGACGAGTTTCAGAAGAAAGGCTTTGTTTCTGTCCATTTTGAGCCTGTAATCGAACCCACAAATGCTGATGCTCCAGATACTCAACTAGTCTAAAGAAGGGCGGTTTTATTGCTTCTTGTTATTAATGATGCAATCTTTCAATATTTGCATGAAAATCTCACCAATTGGATGGAAAACTAGTTTATGGTTTTGGATTGAATACTGTTTTTGGACAATCCATCATAAAGACACATATACACAAAAATAGTGACATAAGTGAGCAGTTGATGTCTGTTTTTATTATCAATATGCATCCCTTTATTAAGATTTATTCTAATGGCCCATATAATGCCAAAAACATAGAAACCACAAATTGGTCAAAAAAAAGTCATACAGCTTCTTAAGTGTTATATCTTTCCTCAAGAGAAAACATTTATCTTTGTCTCTTTGTTCCTAAACAGTACAGGTATATAAAAGGATTTGTTTTCAGATCTCCATACAGTGCTTTAGAGAAGCTCAGAATAAGTCAATTTACAACACATTAAGAACAAGGGGCACATTTTTTCAAATGTCTCAATGCACATGGCAGTTAAATATTTGAGGTTGTTACTTCTTGTTACAATTGCTAGAGAACAATTCCAACTAGTTAAGTCAGTTTGGCTTTTTGGTCCATAACAGAACTTGTACAACTATGTTCCCAAATAACTGACCTTATTCAACATCTATCTGAAACATCAGTATAATGTTAAAACCTGCTATGAAATGTAACATTTTATTTATTTAGAATTTGCAGTTAGTTGAATACAAAAGGAAGATCTACGAAGGAATAGAGGAATCTGCTAAATTAAAATGGCCCCATTTCTTTTTAATTTAGAGTAGTGATCAAACATGCACATTGTACTGCAACTATAGAATTCTCCACTTGCAGAGGACTTGTGTTTTCAACACAATGCATTTATACAGAGGAATGTTGATTGCTCAGTGCAATTGAACTGCACCCAAATCCTCTTTTCACCAGTCCATTTCTCTAACCACTTCATCACTTAACTAACCAAGGCCATCATAAACAGTAGGACTAAACATTTCCATTGAGTCAGTCATAAGTGCATGTTGTTGTTGAATGAACCAGCACAAACAGTGCAGCAATAGAAGTAGCATCGTCAGTCAAAGTAAATGTTCAAGGCAGGTTGGAAATGAACACAATGGTAACCACCATTTCTTTAAAACAGTTACTAAACAACATCTAATTCCCAAACCACCCAAGCTCAACCTCAGCACTCTAAAAACCAAGCAGGTGCTTTTGACAGGCTCTTCTCTCTACAACAGGCATAGGTAGATTGTGGCCTTAACATTGGTTGCTTATCTTTTTCACAACCTATTCATCAATTAATTCAGCTATAATTAGGGCCAGAATGATTTACTTTTAATTTATATTACAAGTAAAAAAAGTATTGTCTCATGTCAGAGCATTCCAGAGCATGTCATTTCATCTGCCTAAACAAATGTTAGAAAAGCTGAAAAAGTACATTACACCCCATTACTCATCTTGCATAGCAAAAAACACCAGTACAATCCCATATTGAAATGTTTTAAACCATCATAATTTCACAAACATGTAGATAGATTTCTGGATAATGGAAGTGGCTGTCATTGGAAGAGTTTTCAAATTAAACGAGTGTTGTTATTGCACATGTTCAGGCAGGCCCTGCTCTCCACTTTAAGATGTTTGCTCCAGTTTCATTATTCTCCAGTTTTACCGGAATGAGGACAAGCAGACAGCATCTCCCAAGGAATGGCAACTGACTGGAATGGCAAATTACTTCTGCCCAATACTGAAGCAGAATTTCTCCTTGGCCATCAAGTAGTGACTGTTGTCCTGGACCATGCTCTAGGGATTTTCACGGCAGAAAAAGGAGCAGTCTAGCATGTGATAAAATGACTACATCAACACTACCGTATAGTCACATACATGTGTCTTCTTTCACCTTGACGAGAACCAAATCTAATGTCCTAACCCTGTGCTTTTACTTTAGGGTTTAGCTAGGTAATAAACAATAATGCATGCAGCCTTGCTTTCAAACATCAGTTCAATAACTGAGCGTAAATAACTCCTCTGTGCTGAAACACACAGACTGATGTTCAATGGCAATCATTTGGTAGATTTCACTCCTACATGTAGTTGTTCATTTCTTGGCATGAATGCTTAAAAACATAGACAAACAACAACAACATCCAGCAAGAGGAATGTTTCCTCTTCAGCACATGTCAACAAAACATACAACAACCAAACTGCATCAGTGACTGATCATCTAGCCTACCTGTATCTGCAGTCATTCAATAGAGCAATACCAAAATACTTTTCAGCACTATTCTCCTTCACTGTTCTTTGTTCTGGCACAATAAATAGACATATGGATATTCACAATGTCATGGTCTCCAGATCTCTCCAGATGCGGAGAGGTTTTAGTGTCATGCAGAGGAACCCGTCCTCTTCAGTGTTTTAGTCAAAGTCAGTGGATCCACTTTGGGAGAAGCTGAGCTAAAAAACAACATGTTAAGTTATTTCATATAAGTGGTTGGGCTGCAGTCATATACTTAGAAAAACTGAGGAAGCCCTCAGAAATGATGGACCGTTCTGCATTTTTGTATTATGCCATTTTGGATTTGATTGTGGTCCAAGTTCAGTTGGTGATGAATTTCCAAATATGAGCTTTAAATTATTTTACACTTTTTTTTATTTTGTTTTTATTTTTTTAAAGCTCACAGCTTGCTCATTTGGTCAGATAAAACATGTGTTTGTTCATCCTGTGTTATCCATCCATCAGATCTTAAAGTCAATAGGAAGAACATATTTCTTCCCTCTAGTTTCTCCTCTCTCCATTTGTGTCTAAATCCTAGGAGGACACACTCTGGTATGGAGAATTAAGGGAGGATGTGGGGGTGGTTCAGTGGTTAGTGTTGACTCAAGTCGGGGGTGGGGTTTGACTGAAAGTTAAGGGGGAGGGGTATGTGACTGGAAGAGCAGTAGTGGTGACTATGTTTGACTGAGGGGGGGTGTGACTAGTAGATCAGTAGTGGTGACTCAGGTTTTGACTGGGGCGGTGTGACTCAGGGTTTGACTGGCTGCAAGAGGGAAGGGAAGACAGAGGATGACTCAAGGCTCAGCAGGAGGGTCAGTCGATCCGTTCTTTGGCGGCATGGAGAGGATGCTCTCTGCCTCTTTGTACATCTGAGGAAGAGACAGAGGTCAATAGAAGTCAGTCAACATGTATTGTTATGAATGTGTGCGTTTACCGGGATAAATGGCACGTCCTGGAAGAGCTCCTGGATGAAGCGGCGTGCCGACAGACGAAACATGCAGTGGGCCAGCAGGTAGGACACCTCAGAGTAGAGACAAATGTCATCGAATGCATAGGGGAACTTCTCCTTGATCCTGTCAAGACAAAAGAAACAGGGATATCAACCTCGGTTTGAGTGTGTGTTGTGAAAGGAATGTGTGTGTGTCTTACGTTAGCAGGTTAGTCTCGTGGCCTTTGGTCCCAACAGAGGAGCTGAGGTTGACCACCAGACGCAGGACCTCCTTCCTGAGGAGAACCCTGCCGGCTGGCGCATCCTCTGGGATGGACTTCACTCCTGAGGGGAGAGAGAGACCACAGATAGCCAGGAGGTTTAGTCCATTCCTCTTCAACAAACAAAATAACCTTTCGCTTGTGAGAAAAGCATTGTATGAGAGAAAATATATATTTTTAAACACTTACCCAAAACCAGTTCAGTGCTACGGGTGCTTCCTGGGGAGCCCTGGGACATAACATCACTGCACCCAGACACCCCTGACACTTTGGTTTGGGCCATGACCTCCAGGTGATTCTGCACAGGCGGACTGCACCACTCTGAGAAAGGGTGGTCCTCCGTCAAGTCTGAGGGAGAAAGGAGAATTCAATTAAGTTGTTTATTGGTCGCAGACTGCTAATATAATGTAAAGTAAAAAGAATCGATAAAACAGCACAATGTTCTATGTACACGCTGAACAAAAATATAAAACGCAACATACAACTTCAATTATTTTTCTGAGTTACAGTTCATATGAGGAAATAAGTCAAATAAATGTATTTCAATAAGCCCTAATCTATGGTTTTCACAAGACTGGGAATACAGATATGCATCTGTTGGTACTCCTCCCCCCCAAAAAAACAAAACAATGGGCCTCAGGAACTCATCACAGCCTTTCTCTACATTCAAATTGTCATCGATAAATTGCAATTGTGTTCATTGTGCATGCCAAGTGCATCTGCGGCATTGTGTGGTGTGACAAAACTGCACATTTTAGAGTAGCCTTTTAATGTCCCCAGCATAAAGGGCACCTGTGTAATGTTCATGCTGTTTAATCAGCTTCTTGATATGCCACACCTGTCAGGCGGATCGATTATCTTGGCAAAGGAGAAATGCTCACTAACAGGTATGTAAACAAATTTGTGCACAAGATTTGAGAGAAATAAGCTTGTAGAGTGCGTATGGAACATTTCTGGGAACTTATTTCAGCTCATGAAACATGGGAGCAACACTTTACATGTTGTGTTGACATTTTTGTTCAGTATAAATATAATGTATCTGCAGCTGACCTGGGTGGCTGTTGGATGCGCTGAAGCCAAGCACAGTCAACCCAGTGCAGTAGAGGCAGTTGTCATCGTTGTGTTCCTGTAGACCAGTCTCCTCTGAGCCCAGTAGCTGCTGCTGCTCTGCACGGCTCACCCCCATCAGCTCTGTGATGCTCAGCTGGGAGCGGAGCACAGCATGCCGGGAGTGAGGGCTGGGACCTGGGGGTAGGAGCACACACACACGATCATACATTTACCTCTTTTTATTCAAGCCTGTTGGTCCTGAGCGGGCCTCTTATCTCAAGCAGAGCCATGACCCCCCCCCCCCCCCCGGGCTAAGCTCTGTGCTATACAAATCCTTACTGAAGGATTGTGTTGACCCTGGGGTATTTCTTACCATCGGAGTCTCCAGAGAAGAATTTGGCAGATCTGTCCTCAGAGGGCGGACTGGTTCTCTTCAGGAAATATGGTGTTTCTTTTATCTAAAAGAACAAATGAAGCTACAGTTAGCAACACTCACAGCTTTATCCTTAAATATATAAACAACCTCAATTTCTTTGGTAAAATATTTAGAGCACAAATTGATAGGTCAGGGGGCAGAGTGGGATGAGATGGGGAGTGGAGTGGGCCAGAGGGCTCAGTGCGTCTGGGTTCAGAGAGAGGGGTCAAACGATGGTCACTACCTGGAACATGTTGTTGATGTCCACGGGCAGAGCCAGGCCGATGAAGTCATCAGAGCTGCCATAGGTGGCACTGGACACCATGGATCTCACTGAGGAGGACCGCTGCAGAGTGGTCTGGCTGATGGGGCTCAGCAGATCCTCCTTATCCAGAGAGGCAAAACTCAGAGCCTTCAGGAACCTAGAGATGGAGAGAGATACAGTGAGTTAGGAGGCAGGGCAGGTAGTGTGATGGGGTGGGGAGAAAGAGAGATCAATACTGAGTAAAAGAGACAAGCCTGTACTTATAGAACAATGCAAACATGAGGTAGGTTTGACTCGACTTTCTACATGCAATCAGCAGTTGGTTGCCTCAGTCAGGGACATGGGTCAGGAAAAAAGGAGGGCTAGACCTCCCACACCATAATATAGATGAACATTTAGGATGTAGGAACAGTGGAGTCACGTCGACTCAAATGACCACAGCAGGGCTCAGAAGGGCCTAGGGTTACAACATTTCTGTAACTTCCACAAAATGTTGCCGCTTTCCATGTTGTCTGTTGTCTGTAGCTTGTGAGGTGTGGAAACACTTTGTTGCTTTAATTAATTTTGTCTTGCTGCTTTGTGTTCTATGTTGCTATGTCTGTATGCTATGTCTTGCTTGTCCTATGTTGCTATGGCTGTATGCTATGTCTTGCTTGTCCTACGTTGCTATTGTCTATATTGTAATTGTTTTTAATAACATGCCCAGGGACTGCGGTTGAAAATTAGCCGGCTGGCTAAAACCGGCACTTTTACTGAAACGTTGATTAATGTGCACTGTCCCTGTAAAAATAATATAAACTCAAACTCAAAAACAACAGGATTTCTGGAAAAGCTGTGAATTTTGGAGAAGTTACTGGAATTTTGCTACCATAGAAGGGGCACAATAACGTTGATGCCAAGGGTGGACGTGGGGGACGGGGGTGTTGCAGCTTAGCGCCTCCTCTATGGTGTCAAATAAGGAACATCCAATAGAGGAGGGGGAGAGGGAGGGAGGGAGGGGTGAGCTAGCGCCTGTTAAGATGTCTGTCCACGCACCGTGGAAGGAGGGCTCTGACAGGCCTGCGACTGGACCCAGCTGGCCCACCGTGACCCAAACAGCCAAACCTTTTTACTGAGCACCTACTGAAAAAGGGACCATCAGAAACAGCACACAAACAGCATGTTACTCCCATTGAGGGAGGGCTGCTGAGGGCTGAAGAGACACGACTTTACCGAAGATCTGTCATCAGATACAGTTGTTTAACATGATTCAGATACTGTTGTTTAAGAACATGATCCCGGTGATGGGATGATAAGTCTACTGAGGAAGTGGACGACAAAAAAATGTTGTAATAGTTACAAGTGGAATTACTCAATGTTTTGGTTTCAACAAAGTTCCTGGTACATTTCAGCAAATTCCAAAAGTAATTGGAACATTCATTCAAGCCAGAGCAGAGGTCAAACTGTTGATCTTGTCATGAGGGAGACGGGAGTATTTCCAAGAAAATAGTATTAGTCGTGGGAGATTCTAGGAACATAGTTCCTAGGGGAGTGTGTGTGTGGACAAGTCGAGGGGGACTGAGTGACTGGAGGCATATGTTTGAATGTGTGTAGGTGTATGTATCAGGGATGCAAACTGCTGAGGGCCCAAAAAGGTGACACTTAAATTGTTTTGTTTTTTAAATACACTGAAACATGCAAAAGAATCCCTGCTAGGGGGAAATGCAGGTTAACTAATTAAACAACAAAGAATATGATCTACATGATCAGTTTCTGTGTGTAAAATAAAAAGTGGTTAATATGAACCTAACTCAAAGGCAAAATAATGTAAAGAAGAAATCCAATGTTATTTGTTGCCTAGACTCAAGTCTTGAGAAAAAAAACAATACAGTAATATTGCAGTTAGCCATGACAGCCTTTATAATAGAACGCTTGTGAACGCAGTTGAAGTCGGAAGTTGGCATACACTTAGGTTGGAGTCATTACAACACGTTTTTCAACCACCACAAATTTCTTGTTAACAAACTATAGTTTTGGCAAGTCGTTTAGGACATCTACTTTGTGCATGACACAAGCCATTTTTCCAACAATTGTTTATATATATATATAATATTTCACTGTATCACAGTTCCAGTGGGTCAGAAGTTTACATAGACTAAGTTGACTGTGCCTTTAAACTGTTTTTGTAATGGCTTTAGAAGCTTCTGATAGCCTAATTGACATCATTTGAGTCAATTGGGGGTGTAACTGTGGATGTATTTCAAGGCATACCTTCAAACTCAGTGCCTCTTTGCTTGACATCATGGGAAAATCAAAAGAAATCAGCCAAGTTACACCAGCTCTCTCAGGAGGAATGGGTCAAAATTCACCCAACTTATTGTGGGAAGCTTGTGGAAGGCTACCCAAAACGTTTGACCGAAGTTAAACAATTTAAAGGCAATGCTACCAAATACTAATTGAGTGTATGTAAACTTCTGACCCACTGGGAATGTGATGAAAGAAATAAACGCTTAAATAAATCACTTTACTATTATTCTGACATTTCACATTCTTAAAATAAAGCGGTGATCCTAACTGACCTAAGACTAGGAATTTTTACTAGGATTAAATGTCAGAAATGGTGAAAAACTGAGTTTAAATGTATTTGGCTAAGGTGTATGTAAACTTCTGACTTAAACTGTAAATATTGCACTTATATTGGAAAAAATACATCTTAAAGTAGAAATAGAATGAAACAAACAGGCATTCTATTTTTGCTGTTATCGTGGCCACTATAGACATCAATCAAGGGCACAAGGCTACATGTGTGCAAAAATAATGTTCACTGAGTAAAAAAAAGTATATTTTCCCCTCCCTCACACACACGTGTAACTGTCAAGTTCAACACAACAAAAACAATATATTTGGGCTACAGTGCACATTATTACATTGTACACTTTCTGTCTGTGAACATCTGTTCTACAATGTGCCAGCAAAAGTGTAAAAGAGGGAACGTGTGTGGTGTTCCTTTCACCTCTATAGTGGCATCCAGCTTAAGCCAGGTCCAGCTCCAGCTACACTTAATTCCTGAATCCACTTGTTAAATGAGGAGTTGCTTGTTTTCACCTAATTCTCTCATTCGGAAAATTAACCACATACCGTAGAGGGGAAAGATTTGTTAAAACCTGTTTGGGATAGGGGGCAGCATTTTCACGTTTGGATGAAAAGTGTGTCCAGAGTAAACTGCCTGCTACTCCATCCCAGTTGCTAATATATGCATAGTATTAGTAGATTTGGATAGAAAACACTCTGAAGTTTCTAAAACTGTTTAAATGATGTCACTGAGTATAACAGAACTTATACGTCAGGCAAAAACCTGAGAAAAAATCCAACCAGGAAGTGGGAAATCTGAGGTTTGTAGTTTTTCAACTCTTGACCTATCGAATACAGTGTCTATGGGGTCAAATTGCACTTCCTAAGGCTTCCACAAGATGTCAACAGTCTTTAGAACCTTGTTTGATGCTTCTACTGTGAAGGAGGGGGGAATGAGGGCTCTTTGAGTCAGTGGTTTGGCAGAGTGCCATGAGCTCATGACGCGCGTTCACATGAGAGTTAGCTTGAGTTCCATTGCATTTCTGAAGACAAAGGAATTCTCAGGTTGGAACATTTTTGAAGATTGATGTTAAAAACATCCTAAAGATTGATTCTATACTTCGTTTGACATGTTTCTACGGACTGTAACGGAACTTTTTGACTTTTCGTCTGCTCATAGTGATCGTGCGTCATGAATTACTGGCCTGAATGCTCTAACAAAAAGGAGGTATTTGGACATAAAGATGAACTTTATCGTACAAATCAAACATTTATTGTGGAACTGGGATTCCTGGGAGTGCATTCTGATGAAGATCATCAAAGGTAAGTGAATATTTATAATGCTATTTCTGACTTCGGTTGACTCCAACATGGCGGATATCTGTTTGGCTTGATTTGTTGTTTGAGCGCCGTACTCAGATTATTGCATGGTTTGATTTTTCCGTAAATAAAAATAAAAAAATCTGACAGTTGTTGCATTAAGGAGAAGTATCTCTTTAATTCTGCGAATAACACTTGTATCTTTTATCAATGCTTATTATGAGCATTTCTCTAAATTGATGTGGCTCTCTGCAAAACACCGGATGTTTTGGAAGCAAAAGATTACTGAACTAAACGCCAATGTAAACTGAGATTTATGGATATAAATATACACTTTATCGAACAAAACATACATGTATTGTGTCCTATGAGTGTCATCTGTCGAAGATCATCAAAGGCTAGTGATTAATTTGATCTATATTTCTGCTTTTTGTGACTCTCTTTGGCTGGAAAAATGGCCGTGTGTGTTTTTGTGACTTGGCTCTGACCTAACATAATCATATGTTGTGCTTTCGCTGTAAAGCCTTTTTGAAATCGTACACGATGGGTAGATTAACAAGAAGTTTCTTTCATTTGGTGTATTGCACTTGTTAATGTATAAAAAATAATAATAATTGAATTTCGCGCGCTGCCTTTTCTGCGGAATGTTGTCGAGGGGTGCCGCTAGTTTTAACAGATGGTGGTTAGTTAGTTAGCATTTCACACAGATTGCCAGGGTCCAGTAAGCAACTAACGCGTTATAACTTAAGGAACGTCAAGGAGTCGCATACCAGTTAATATTATAGCGAATTGGTTAGGTTACTAATGTTAGCTCATCTGATGTTGTAACGTTAGCTGGCTAATGTTAGCTGTCAGACTTTAATTACTTATTCAATTACTTGATCAGATAAGTTGGCTAATGTTGCTCAACATTTCTCTGGCTAGCTACTGAGAATTCGATCCAGCTAAGAAGATACCTAACAATGGTAATACTTGTTCCATCACACTTTCTCCCTCACTTCAAACTTTCGAAATGCCAGTAGTTTTTCGGCTACAGCTCATGAAGTACGCTTCAGCACCTTCTCACCCCCGTCTCCGTGGTCAGGCTCCTGACCTAACGTTACCTCTTCGTTATCGCTGCTGTAACTGGCAAGCTGCCTTTCCAGAGATTGTGAGCTGATTCTGTAACTAGTAAGTTGGTTGTCTCTTCTTTCTTCAGTCGCATACTGCGCTGCATTCTGTTGTTATGGAAACGACTGGTTGAGCCTTGGATACAGCAGCCAGTATTGCTCCAAGCGCGCATCACTCGTTCTCTTACAGCCAGTAGTGATCCAAACCTCCCCCCGTCCAAACTTTTCTCATCGGATCTACATGAATCACTTAGGTCACTTATTTTGGATTCAAAACTTCAAATTTCGCCAAAAGGTGACTAGTTTGCATCCCTGATTTATGTGTATGTGCGTGTCTGTTACCTCCTTGGGGTGAGTCTGGAGTCCAGGCTGCCAGTCTTCATGTTGATGGTATTGGTGAAGAGCATGTCTTTGGCTGGGGAAGCCAGAGCCTCGCTGTGGGACAGGGATGAGTGGATCCTCTGCTGCTGAAGCCTCTTCAGCGTAGCGTAGCCCAGTGCATCACGCTGACTGGCGTATGTGTCACGACAACTTGCGTACTTCAGCGTGGCGTAGCCCAGCGCGTCCCGGGAGTTGGAGTACATGAGGCTGCAGTCCGTTAGGCCGCTCAGGGTGGTCAACGAGGGCGACTTGAGGGACTGGGCGCGGCGAGGAAGGGTGTGGGAGGAGCCGGGGGGCACCAGGGAGGCAGAGCTGGATTTGGACAGGGAGGAGAGGTGGGCGGTGTGGGGCTGGGGGGTGAGGGAGGTCAGGGTCTGGATGGTTTGGGCGCTGATCACACTGTTGATGCTGACACCGTCTGTGTCGATGGTGGAGGGCAGGGTCTCCCTGGAGGGGCTGGAGCTCATAGAGCTGATGCCGCTGGTGGTCGTGTCCGTGTTGAAGCTCTGACTGCGCGATTTAAACTGAGTCCCCCCGCCTCCTCCGGACGGGCCATACCCGGCCAGGCGCTCCCGGTTAGCCTGTTCTCTCTGGTTCTCACCCACCCCTGACCCTCCTACCCCCACTGACCGACCTGGCAACCTCCCCTCCCCCTCCCCAAAGCTGGGGGTGCTGCCCCGGTTCTCAGATGCCTTGCTGCCCAAAAAGGAAGTTTCTAGGTTGACAGAGGGGCTTTTGGGCAGGTGGCCGTCATTATAGATTGGGAAGACGTCTGAAGATCCAAAGGTGTAGCTGGGCTCGGTGACGGTGCGTTTGCGCCCCTGTTCCCCCTCTACCCCTCCTCCGCGGCCCCTGGGAATGCCCTTGGGGTCGCTGTTGCTGCGGAGCTTCTTCCCAGATAGCGACAGGGAGTGGAGGAGGCGGTTGCGGAAGCGGCTGGAGGCCAGGAGGTTGAAGGGGCTGCGGTCTTTATACTTGGGTCTCATGTACATAGGAGGATCGTCCGACAGGTCACAGTTCTCCAGCCTCTCATCGTCCATGATGTACATACCTGGAAGTGACCTTTCACGGTTAATCAAATCAAATTGTTTTTGTCACATGCACCGAATATAACAGGGGTAGGCCTTAGTGTGAAACGCTTCCAAGCCGTTAACCAACAATGCAGTTAAGAAAAAAAGTGTTAAGAAAGTATTTATTAAAATAATAAGGATATAGATTTTAAATCAAATGTACTTGGTAGTTTGGGGTAAACAGTTGGAGATACTGTACCAGTTAAAAATAAATTATAACTAGTTGCACAATGACGACTAGAGACTTACTGGGTTGTGTGGAGTCACTCTCACTGTTGTGCATGGAGCTGGTGGAGTCAGAGGCGAGGCTGAGGCTGGAGGGGACAGAGGACAGCAGGCTCGGGGGGTTGGGCTGGGGCTCCATGTCATCAGGGACAACGGGCCACAACGTCCGGCGGCTATGTCTCACAGCGTCCCAGCCGTGCTGCTTCAGCATGTCACAGCCCTGACGCGTCTTCGAGATCAGCCCCAACACGTACAGACACGTCCTACACAGAGTCAGACATTACAGAAAGGTCCTGGACAGAGATAGAGTGATCTTATGGGAAGGCACAAGCATGTTGCTTCACTAGAAGCACCTTCGATATGAGAGTTTCAAACATTAATACGTCTTACCCTCTGACGGAGAGAACCTCACAGTGCAGAGCCAGAACCACTATGTCAGGGATCACCCCTTCCTCTTGCAGGAGGTTCAACCCCCAGTTTGACGACCCTATGTTACCCTGGAAACAAACAACATTAATTCTCATGTTATTAGGAAAACGATTTCATGGGTGAATCATGTCAATAATTGGCACATAATTGGGAAACTCCTCGAATTAGAATAGATGTGGTAGTTAGTCATTCTTAATTATACTGACCAAGGCCCAAAGTGCTGCCTTAAGCTGTTTAATGCCCTCCCACTTGTCCAGCATTGGGGAGCGAACAGTGTAGCTTAGGTCAGGAACCACATTCTAAAGAGAAAGTAACAAACGAAAATGGTATAAATGCATTATGCCTGTAGGCCTAATTGCTACTTGACCAGTGTAATAGTGGGTGGTTCAACTAGCTGCAGTTACCTGGACTTCCAGTAGATGGCAGCCTGTCTTGTCATGGACAAGCTGGCTATACAGATGCACAGGAAGATAAACATTTGGCCTCTGTAACCTTTGGTTGCTTCGACGTACATAGTTGTCTCCGTCGACAGGTTTACGGTACGTGGTGAGAGCCTCGTTCAGCTGCTCCTCTATCATGTCCACATATTTCAGGTTATACTCCTACAAAACATACGATGACATAAAAACTCAACCAGTTTTTTTTATGCGCTCATGCGACAGCCAAAAGATGCAACTCATAATTTATTACATTGTTTGCTTGAGTATGAATGTACCTTCTGCCATTTCTCTAGCTGCTTGGTGACGTAGCCCCTCTCATTGAGGTAGGAGAAGCCCTTTGGAATGGACAAGAACCTGGAGATAAAAATGACAGAGGTTAGAGACAAAAGGACCTAATACAGACTACAAAGAAGAGCGGAGTTTTCTCCCAGCAGCTTACCGTAGCAGCAGCAGGACACCCTTGTCCCCCAGGTGTGTGAGAGCTGGCTTCATCTGGATCAGAGCATGGAGGTTTGCCTGGAGGAAAATAAAATACATCTCAGCTATTACACAACCGGAGTCAAAAACTACTGGATTAAACTAAATTACAGACCGTAAGGTACAGCAGTGACCAGGGATGACATAGCAAGACACCGCAACAAAAACTCAGGCGCCTCATTCCTCACCTTGTCCTCGCAGGCCTCATCCAGTATGTCCAGCGCCTCCATAGAGATGGTCTTGTTGCGGTCGTGGAGCTGGGTGACCAGGAGCTCGATGCCCCAATTACTGAAGAACTCCACGTTGGCACGCAGCAGCACCCGCAGGTGTTTAGTGGCATACAGCCTGCAGTTCTGTGGTACACAAACAGACGGTAGAAGAGGACAGGCTAGAGACAAAGACAGTATGAAGATTGAAGAAGCAGTTTTAGTCAATAGAAATCACCCCCTATCACCCTTGTAGCACATGTCATGGCGACGTTGGCTAGCTAAGCTCACGAGTAGAAACATGTCGTCGGGTGCAACGGTCATCTCACTCCATACTGTGCATGTGCAGACCGTAAAATCAACGGCACTCCTTTGATGTTAAATTGTTTTTGACAAAGATTCTAACGTGTCGGTTTGCCACTTTCAACGAGGTTACTCGTGAACTACTACAGAGTTACTGAGTTACTGTCATTCTGAAACCCTAACACATACGCTCCGTTTAAAGCACAACAAACCAAATTGCACATCACAATAAACAAATGAAATACAGGTCGTTTCTTTCCAAAAACTTGTGCAAGCTCCTCCTCCCTCTCTATGAAACCAAGATGGATCAATTATTGTGTGAATTACATCTGTGCGTTCTCAGTGCAGGAGGTGGTGTTCTTACGTCAGTGGCAGCGGTGAGGATCTTGGACAGGATGACCCTGGACAGCCCGTCACGGCTGTAGTCCAGTGTGGACACAGTGAGCTTCAGCAGGTGGTCCTGATTCTTCAGTGTACAGATGTTCAACAGGCTAGTCGGAGAGCACAGGGTCAATGCATTGCTCAAGTACCATACGCACAACAACACAGTGACTTGAGTGAAGATGAAGTGAGAGTGAGAGTGAAAGGGGACAAAGCAAATGCTCTGCAGTAGCTTACAAAGACACCAGGCACCTCTAAAAATGGGCCTGTTGTAGGTACAAGGGATCTCCCAAGAAAGAAAAAAATAAAAAACACCTGGAAACACCCGAAAGAAACTGGTTTGAAAAATAAATAAATAAATAACACACTCAATGGACATTGAGAGACTGACCACTGGAAGACACTGCACTTCTCCAGCATCTTGACGCCGTGCGGGTGTGAGGAAAGAGTGCCCAGGAACAGGAAGTAGTGCTGGCTGAGGGTGGTGAGCAGCCCGTTGCTCTGCAGACTGCGGTCGGGCTTGAGCCCCGAGGAAGAGGAGAGCCATTGGACTATGTCCTTCACCAGGTCCTCCAGGTACACCTGCCCATCCTGACACACAGAAACGTAATGTTCAGGTAATGTTGGACATGGTGAGAGAGGTCAAAGTAAGGTCATGTAATTATTTGATTATCAAAACAGTTTACAATCAGAAGTTGTTTAAAACTGGTTTTTTTATTGTTCATTAATAGCCCTGCATAGTGAAATTCTCTACTGCTGTTTGTAAATATCAGTAGTCTATTAGAGTTTTACCTCATAGTAAACCCTCTCACCTCGTCAGACTCCAGGAGGAACTCAATGAACTGGCATCCCACCACAGTGAGCTGCCTGGCTTTGCTGTGGTCCAGCTCCAGGCTGGCATACAGCTTACTGCTGGGCTTATAGAAGAACAGCAGCCTGCGCACAAACCTGCAGAGAGAGAAGCCCAGCATCAGTCAGTCACAGACAGAGAGAGAAGCCCACCGTCAGTCAGTCACAGACAGAGAGAGAAGCCCAGCGTCAGTCAGTCACAGACAGAGAGAGAAGCCCAGCGTCAGTCAGTCAGAGAGAGAGAGAAGCCAACGTCAGTCAGAGAGAGAGAGAAGCCCAGCGTCAGTCAGTCAGAGAGAGAAGCCCAGCATCAGACAGACAGAGAGAGAAGCCCAGCATCAGACAGACAGAGAGAGAAGCCCAGCATCAGACAGACAGAGAGAGAAGCCCAGCATCAGACAGACAGAGAGAGAAGCCCAGCATCAGACAGAGAGGAAAGGCAACAAAAGAGTCAAACACCACAAGCACATTCCTTCATGTTACCTTTGGTTTGGTGAAAAAAGTGGTTGTAATGTTACTTACTTGTGTATTTGTTCATCTTTATTGCTCCGCAGGTTAACGTTGGGCCACTGCAGATGGGTAAAGGCAACATGAAAAATGTTCTTAAATTGAAGAGAGACAGTACTGAAAAAGAGACCGTAATAAGTTTGGATTTATTGCAGTCCTGCTCCACTCACCTTCAGTATTGTTGCGATGAGAACCCAGTTCCAGTCCAGGTTCTCTTTGTGGTTCAGGATGTGGCTGTCTCTCAGGTTCATCATGAGAGCATCCTCAGTGTCCTGCAATGCAAACAAGGACAGCATTTCAAATACCACCACAGCAAATCCCAGATGCTTTTGTTGCACCACAGGGACATGGTTTGATATGTACCTTAATGACAAAGATATCTCTCTGTGGTCTAAAGTGCTGGTCTCTACAGTAGTGTGAAGCCTTTGATTTGCGGATGATGTGGTCCAGGTACAGGCTGTTGGGTTTGGGTCCTTTCTTCTTCTTCTCGTGGAAGCGCTTCAGGTAGTTGACCGCTGCACTCGCCCGTCTGAAAAAAGACAATAGATGTCGTGCCATTGTCAATAACACAAAATCCAAAGTATTTTATGGGACTCTCCTGTAGCATATGCATTGTTTAATGAAGATTAGTGTAGGAAGTTTCATGTAACTATAGTCATGCAGCCTTTGCTCCTGTCTGCTACAGAGTAAATTCCTCACAACGGTCCCTGTCTATAGTGAACTCACAATCTCTTCTCCTGGGCGATGTCGAAAGAGGCAGCCTTGTTGATGAGTGTGGGCAGGCAGTGCAGGTGGTGGCTGTGGGAGTGTGGGAGGATGGTGTTGGCCTGGGGGAACAAAAATAAAACAGTTACAAGAACCATGAAAAACAAATTACAAACTGACACCAAAAAAAAAAACCTATTAAAAACGAATGTGTCAAAAACTGCTAGAGCATATCCTCTGGTCCAGTTCATTGACCCCACATAATGTTAACATCTTAGAGGACAATGACTTGAGTTACCATGTGAAGCAGTTCTCCCAGTAGAATGATGGCTCTCACAGCGTTGTTGTCATCGGTGCTTGTGATAACCTCAATCAGACCCTGTTGAGCGGTACACAGGCTTTACAAGACAGGCAACAGTGGCTTGAGTGTGGGATCTTTAGGTAGTAACAGTGACAGATATCCAACAGCACTATTTGGTTGAATATACACAAACTTATTGATCCTCTGACATTGATGACCACACCTCAAGAAGTCCACTCTTGATGAAGGCAGACAGTACCAAAGCCAGGTAGTTATCCATTAGGTCAGGCCTGAGGAGGCAGATAGAGAACACTGAGTTTATGCAGAGAATGTGTCCCATAATCATGTGTAAAGGAGAGTTGAAATTCAGTGATTTTTTTATATTTTTACCTTGACCGAGCTCGATGTGGAAGGATACATTTGGCTTCAGAAGCCACAAAGCCGTCTGATAACCTCCAACTGTCTTGGAACCTACTGGGGTCTACAGGGGCAGTATAGAGACAAGGACACCTTGTGACTCAATAATATATGGTACATGAGATGCATGATAAGACGGTTAGAGGTTATTTACGTGAACAGTGACATTGTACCCACCCACACTGATAAGTGCTTCAATAAAGTCTGCGGTCGCAACAGGCATGGGGAGCCGGAATATATCATACATCACCTCTAACAAGCCTTTCTGTGGGAGATTGAGAGGAGCCATGTTTACTTACACACAGTCTAATAGTGACTCCATTATCCCCTAATTAAAAATGTATAACATTTAGATGAGGAGTGGGAAAATCATATTTTTTAGGGGAGTGCTCTACATTATTCCTACATTAAACTGAGTGACATTGTTATGTGTTTTTGAGCCCAACCATAGAGCAATCTCGAGGTAAACTTGAGGACACTGTATTCCTTTTGACCTCAGTTGTCACATGCTGATAATGTCCATTTGATGCTATGCTTACCCTTACTTCCACATTTGGTATACAGAGCAGGCCAATAAGAGACTGGATTCCAGAGTTGCCTGTCTTGCACAGGTTAATGATGCCTGGGGTGAGATTGAGACAGAAAGAGAGCACAGGGTCAGGTAAGAACACGTTCATACCACATCACTATTAACATATATCAAAGCTATCAGGGTATATAGACACTCAAACTCATAGATTATTGAATATGAAGGATTAATGTTTACCTGACCAGGAGCGAAAGGAAGCAACTATGGACATCTTACTGGCCAGGAATCGAGCTTCCCTGTCTTCCCTGGTGTGGACATCAAAATGCATGATTAACATCCCCAAAACAATTGATACAGTAAAAACACCACCAGTCAAAAGTTTGGACACACAAACTCAGCAAAAAAATAAACGTCCTCTCACTGTCAACTGCGTTTATTTTCAGAAAACTTAACATGTGTAAATATTTGTATGAACATAAGATTCAACAATTGAGACATACTGAACCAGTTTATGTTTTGCATTTCGGTAGACCGTTCTGCATTTTGGTAGGTCGTCATTGTAAATAATAATTTGTTCTTAACTGACTTGTCTAGTTAAATAAAGGTTAAATCAAATAAATAAAAAGAGGATAAGTTCATTAGTTACCAGCCTCAGAAATTGTAGCCCAAACAAATGCTTCACAGAGTTCAAGTAACAGACACATCTCAAAATCAACTGTTCAGAAGAGACTGTGTGAATCAGGCCTACATGGTCAAATTGCTGCAAAGAAACCACTAGTAAAGCACACCAATAATAAGAGACTTGCTTGGACCAAGAAACATCAGCAATGGACATTAGACGTTAGTGGAAATTTGTCCTTTGGTCTGATGAGTCCAAATTTGCCATTTTTGGTTCCAACCGCCGTGTCTTTGTGAGACTCAAAGTAGGTGAACAGATGATCTCCGCATGTGTGGTCCCACCGTGAAGCATGGAGGAAGAGGTGTGATGGTGTCAGGGTGCTTTGCTGGTGACACTGTCTGTGATTTATTTAGAATCCAAGGCACACTTAACCAGCATGGCTACCACAGCATTCTGTAGCGATACGCCATCCCATCTGGTTTGTGCTTAGTGGGCCTATCATTTGTTTTTCAATAGGACAATGACCCAACACACACCTCCAGGCTGTGTGAGGGCTATTTGACCAAGAAGGAGAGTGCTGTATCAGATGACCTGGCCTCCACAATCTCCTGAACTCAACCCAATTGAGATGGTTTGGGATGAGTTGGACTGCAGAGTGAAGGAAAATCAGCCAACATGTGCTCAGCATATGTGGGAACTCCTTCAAGACTGTTGGAAAAGCATTCCTCATGAAGCTGGTTGAGAGAATGCCAAGAGTGTACAAAGCTGTCATCATGGCAAAGGGTGGCTACTTTGAAGAATCTCAAATCTATTTTGATTTGTTAAATACTTTTTTGGTTACTACATTCCATATGTGTTATTTCATATTTTTCATGTCTTCACTACTATTATACAATGTAGAAAATAGTAAAATAAAGAAAAACCCTTGAATGAGTAGGTGTGTCCAAACTTTTGACTGGTACTGTATGTAAAATCCACACTTACTTGAGTTGCCCCTCTGATGTGTCTGCATTGTGTCTGTAGTGAAAGTCTGTGTACGGGGCCAGGATTTGCTGGAAGAAAAACAGAACGAGAAAAACTCAAATCACATTCAATTAGGAAAATAATCAAATGAATCAAATTCCTATTAATGAATGCTGCTCGAGCGTGTATTGTCAGTACCTCGAGCTCCACATCTGAGCGCACATACTGGCGTGTGTGTGGGTGGTTGAGGAGGTGTAGGATGGTAGTGATGAGTGCCTCGTTGATGCGGCTCAGCTGACAGTCGATTACGTTCTTCAGAATGGTGCTAAGACCACTCCTCTGAGCCACCACCACAGGGTTCTTCACAGCTGCAGAACAAAGGAATCACACAGGGTTTAACCAAAAGATCACAAATAGATACGTGTGTGGGCACGTGTGGTGCCTCACTCACCAAGTTCACAGATGATGGCGATACAGACGCGCACCATGCGGTCTCGCTCCTGTAGCCCATCTTTGCCCACGGCAATAAGGGAGTTGGTGACAGACGAGGGGAAGAGCAGTGCATTCACTGTGATCATCTGTAGGGGGCAGCAGAGAGGGGACAGTTCAGAGTCTCACATAGTAGTACTCACGCGATAGAAAGATGTTGACTAAATAAGTAAGGGATCATCAACGAGGGGCTATACGTTCTATGGGAAAAAATGAACGACCTGAATGGTGTGTTTCACAACGTGGTAGGGGAGTGGAATTATTTTTCCAGAGAATGTATAGAGCCCTGAGTTGATTATCCCTTTCATACCATGGCTATAATTTCACACATGCCACTATAAATGTGTTTATTTACCGTTCGAGAAATGTTCTCAACATCCACTGAAGTAGCTAGAAAGTTTACTAGATAGCTACAGTAGTTGCCGTGGTAACCAAACAAACAGACTTGCTTGATTAGCCCGAGCTCGCCATTATGAAAATCGAATTCAACAATATCAATACTGTTTTCAATTCGACTTCTACTTTTAAAAGCAGCTCAAACAAACATGTAAAAATCAATTGTACCGTGCAAATATACTGTGTGTTAAAGGGAAATAATGCATGCTTTGGAATGCCCTTCAAGCCAATCAGAAATGAGTATTCAAGTTCAACAATGCTATGGTATAAAGATTGTGGCTCTAATCCTGGACGCTGATTGGTTAAAACCGCATTCCAGCCGGTGTCTATTCCACAAGTTACCACCGGCTAAAGCTATGACGTTGAAATGCCCATTTACTCTGTTCCATCTGACTGCGCAATCCACTGTCTCATCAGCCCAGCCAGACAATTTATAAACTTGATCTGCACTGTAAAAAGCATCTAGACATTACCTCACATTTCTTTTAGACTAACATTTCGTTTTCAACAGCGGAGATTTGTATAAACCTTGCTCTCTCTGACATTTGCAACATTGTTTCAGTATTGAAATTCGATCTCCAGTTGTCCCATAGTAATGAACGTGTAGGGGTCGGGAGTCAGGATGAGACAGGCAGGCAGCTTTTCTCAGCCAGTCGAAATCATGAATCAGCATCATTTTTATGTATATACAGCCGGTGTTTGGAGGATATATTAGCATGGTTTGCCGATCCTTGATTTCATCTTGAGCCTAACAACACCCGTGCCAATATATCCTCCAAACACCAGCTTCTCTGGCAATATCACTCAAATAACTGGTCGTACTTCGAAATCTTACTGAATGGTACACTATGCATGAAATTAATTTAGTTTGGGAGAGGTTGGGGTGTCTCACCTTTCGCACCAGCCTGAGAGCCTGTGTCCTTTCCACCTCATTGCTTTGCTGGATGTCTATGCACCTGGAGAAGGACATACTCAGTCACTCAGTGGTTGAAAGGTTAAGTGGGCTCAACATTGGGATAAGTCACACACACACTGTTCAGATGTAGCACTCACCTGGCGATCAGGTAGTCCACCTGAAGACGGAGGACCTTCTGGAGAATAGCGCTGTCTCTGATCAGGTAGCGTAGAGCCCTCAGCCCTGCAGCTCGCACCTCCTTAGCCTCATTTAACAGCGCTAACCGGAGACTAGAAAAGGGGCAGGATGGGAAGTGTGAGGGGGAGAGAAGAATAAGAAATAACAAACAAATCAGCACTTGACTTCATTATAATGGAAAATTCATTGTATAGTGGAACTGAAAACAACATAGGCTGTCATTGAAAATAAGAATTTGTCTGAACTGGCTTGCCTAGTTAAATATAGGTCAAAGAAAGAAAGAAAATAAATCAGCTGGTAGGGGGCCTCCTGAGTGGTGCAGTGGTCTAAGGCACTGCATCACAGTGCTAACTGTGCCACTAGAGATCCTGGTTTGAGTCCAGGCTCTGTTGCAGCCGTCCACGACCAGGAGACCCATGGGGCGGTGCACAACTGGCCCAGTGTCGTCCTGGTTAGGGACGGTTGGGCCGGCAGGGATGCTCTTGTCCCATCGCGCACTAGCGACTCCTGCGGCGGGCGGGCGCAATGCACGCTGACACAGTCGCCAGGTGCACAGTGTTTCCTCCGACACATTGGTGCGGCTGGCTTCCGGGGTTAAGTGGGCATTGTGTCAAAAAGCAGTGCGACTTGGTTGGGTTGTGTTTCGGAGGATGCACGGCTCTCGACCTTCGCCGCTCCCGAGTCCGTACGGGAGTTGCAGCGATGAGACAAGACAGTAACTACCAATTGGATACCACGAAATTGGGGAGAAAAAGGGGTAAAAGTAACAACAACAACAACAAAGAAAGAAAAAACAGCTGGTACTGTATACGTAGCACTACTGAAGATTAATTTCTCGAAAGAATCACCAGATGACGATCTCTTCATGTGTAAACCCAAGCTTCTCCTCTGAGTGGCCTGCATTGCAGAGAAGCTGTGACAGACGGAGACAAACATACTCGTAAAGAACACATTCAAACATAACAAATCAAACGTTACATACACTTAATGTCTGCTGAGATGCTGCACCACAAACCTTTATGAAGTTGTTCAGGTGACCGAGTTTGCGCATGTTGGAGACTCCTTGTTGCTTGGCAACATTCTGAAGGATTTCCCGAAGGTTGTCTGAAGGATCTGAAAGGAAACATCAACAGGTACAATGAACTGAAAGGTTCTCTCACTGGTTTACAACTCTGTTCCAATGCGTTAGAGTAACAGAACACACTGTGTTCAGGAGAGACCAGCATGACTAAGCCTCATTAATGAGTGGGACCGGAACACTAAACTGGAAATAGAAACACATTTGGGATCAGGGCATTTGGGATTTCTTCACCCGAGTGAGCAATATAAAATCTTATGCGATAAATCAGTAAAACATTACTATTCGGCAATGGTCCGAATGTGCTATTCTATGCTTCAGTCAAGTGACTTCCTTCGGGTTCAGTGTGTCCATGAGGAAATCTGGGGATATCACTTGGACAGAGTGTTCCTGTAATGAGGACAGTTAAGATGCCAACATGTATATTTAGCTGAATTGTGGTGGAACTGCTCTGCTGTGAAAACCCATTGCACTTCAGTGACCAAAAAAAGCACTCAGTATTACCATATCATCATACTGTTGATCAAAGTTGTGGCATTTTGAAGGTGCAATATGATTCAACTAACTTTTGAAAATGCCTTTAGGGGCTTACTGTTACATCCATCAGTTAAACAGGGGAGCTACTATCCTAAACTAGAGGTAAAGTCTGCCTACGTCACTTTTTATGCAGTAGCTACATCATTTCAAACAATAACTAAATAATTTGTTTACAAACTCTACCCTGATGAAAAACATAAACAATACAATACAGGCCCTTAACATTTGGATTATGATGATAAAGTAGGAGTGTGTTGGAGTTTAGCTTCAATAAGGGCCTATTCTGCAAATAAATCAAGGAAGGGACTTGGACACATTTCTCTAGTAGAAAATCAATGGCATTGAATTAGCATTGAATTGCATATGCAGTGAGCTAGAAACATTGAATGACACTAGCTAATATCCAAACCATAACATGCATCAAAACAACAATGTCGTGATGATCATGTTTTGAATTGCTGCTAGCTATGCTACTTAGCCAGGTTGTCAACACAGTTAGCATTGTAGCTAACTAATTAAATGTAAATAAAGGGAGTTACCATGTTCGGCCATTTAGTAGCAAGCTAGCAGCATCCTACTAATAAATTAGCTAGCTTCGATTCAATGCTGGGATGGTGACTCCAAGCTCCAATCTGATTCACCCACCTCTGGAGAGATCGAGTGGTACATTTTCCTCCCCACTGTCATTCCGACCTGTCAAAGCAAACCATACACACCAAGCATTAACGGTTAGCAAGGAGACAGCAACTAACAGGTACAATGAGAGTTCCGCTTTGTGTTCTGGAGGGTTGCTAATCTCTGGTCCAGACTGAAATATATATTGTCTCACCTCGCATCCGAATGCTTCGACTCGGACGGCCTCGGATGCTGACCGCCATCTTTACAGAATCATTCAACACCGACCGGACCGGAATCAACAAGGATTATCGCGAGAAATTCCACACTCATTGCCTCTTTATCTATCCCAACCACAGTATATGGGGCTGTAGTATTTAATGAATACGGAAATAAAAGGTATTTCTGCACCATCTATTGCAAATCATTGTAAATTCAACATTTTCATGATTCGAGGACAGTGCCATTTATGACAACCGACATTCGGCAATATTTGCTTTAGTTTCTGTCAGGCCCATAATTCGCTCAGATCTCTTGGTAGCTGGAAATGTGTCTCCTACCTAAAACTGAATAACCACGTATACATTTGGAGAATTTTACGAGTACGTCCCTACTTTCACAGTGTGAGGGGTTAACACTAGAAGGGATCCAGCTTAATGTCAGTGATGTCAAGATTCCGCGAGAGTATGAAACTTGTCTGCCAAAGTTGGGACTTGGGAGCAGTATTGCCATGTTCGCGGTTTTCACACAATTTAAGTTGTCATTATGGAGACACACTTTTGCATAAAACATATTAATACGCTAGAACTGATGCACATAAATAAATGATGGAGGCAAAGCACTGGAAAACGACTTTGGGCGTCCTTGGGTCTCGGGGATGCCCGAGTGGAAAATGTGAAATGGAAGTTATGGAACTCCCACACCTAGTCTTTTTATGGGGGAAAGTCCTCAACGAAACTGACAGGCTAAATGTGAAGCATGGTACATTTGCCTCTGTTGGCCATCATGGAGCCTATTAACGTATATGCCATTGTAGGCTACAATATGATACAATAAATATGTTGAAATGACGATATCACTGGAGTCATTACAACTAAATGTGTGCCACTTGTGTAGCCTACCCGGAGCTGGCAAACCAATTTAATAAATAGCTTATTCCTATAATTCCGTGTATTGTAGTTGTAGCATTGTGTTATTATGCATTAATGGACATCATAAGTTAATTAAATTAGAAATTAACAAAGCTCTATCGCAGTTGCCGATCGATCAGTTGTTAGATTGCCGATCGATCACGCGTTAGATCGACGGTAACAGTAAGATTAGGCTACAGGTAAAACAAATTCTAAAAAATAAACACTGGCTGTTGCTGACAAGAATATTCAGGTCATATACATATTATTAATATTTAATTCTAATTCAGTGATTGATATTATGAACCCATCACCAGTAGCCTATTCCAACAGGCTATTGGAAAACACAAGCACATTTGAACTCTTAATCTCTTCACTATTCAGGTTGAATAAATTAGTCTGTTAATTTGAACTAAGCAAGCTGCTAAATCGTTCAGTTTACATCTTGCCTAAATCTTTTCTAGGCTACTGTAGACTATCTGAAATTAGATGTATGTATATCAGGGGCTATAGGCTACCTGCCTTTATCCAAGCAAACCATAGCAAAATTGAATTACAATCATAAACGCAGGACATTAGACTTAACATTTGGCACATAATAACAACACAATTGCCAGATAATAGATTTCGAGTTCCTCTGTCCAACTTTCATCACTCAAACTCTTCTGTCTGATTTTTTTAAGCAATAAGGCCAGAGGGGGTCTGGTACATGGCCAATATACCACGGGTAAGAACTGTTCTTAGCAAGACGCAATGCGGGGTGCCTGGATACAGCCCTAAGCCGTGGTATATTGGCCAAATACCACAAACCCCTGATGTGCCTTATTGCTATTTTAAACTGGTTACCAACGTAATTAGAGCAGTAAAAATACATATTTTGTCATACCCGTGTTATACGTTCTGATGTACCACAGCTGTAAGCCAATCAGCATTCAGGGATCGAACCACCTAGTTTAGGGGATTTATTTACAATTATAAACCTGGTTCTAGCCCTGAATTCAGCCGATCAGACCATATACCGCGGGGATGACAATCATTACTTTTTACTGTTCTAATTATGTTGGTAACCAGTTTATAATAGCAATAATAATAATAATAAGGGCAAATTATATTTCCTCATGCCACATATTCCAATTCCTTTATGTCATGTCATAGCTTGCAATAATTATTATTTTGAGTAAACACTAATTTAGCTTCTAACGTCGTTACTAGTTACTATTTCTTAGTTGGCTCGAAAGCATTATGGAAAAGGGGTTTATTGTATAACTATGGCAACTCCTCTCTTGCTGTGAAACACAAAAGTGGGCTAGTTTTCTAGCCTTTTGGGGGGGGGGTTGAGTAGTCATTGGTCTAGACATTCCAGCTTGACCTGGCAACCCTACTCAGGAGTGTTCAAAACCATTCCGTTTTCTTTTGATCAAGTATTTTTTTTTTTTTTTATCTCACAAAAATGTAGACGTTAATTAAGCTTATTTCAAATTAAACTAACACCCCCACCTCTGTGCCTTGTTTTTTAAAATCCATGTGGCCGCACTTGTCATCCCGGAACAGTCCTGTATCTCAGCGTCTTTTCAGTTGTCCCAACTTTTCTTTCTACAAAAAATGTCATTTTGTCAAGCAAGACGCAATCAATTAATTCAGGCTACAATAGTGTAGACCCAATGACAGTCGCCGAATGTCATTACATATTTTGGTGTTTTGTAACGGATGTCTCTTTCCATTCATCAAATGACTCGAGTCCACAGTGCACTGGATGCTGGAAATATTCTGGAGTGGACGAACATGTGTGGGAAATGGAACGCCGTTTGGGCCAGCTAGCATACAATAACTAGCTAGCTGGCGAGATAACTAGAGCGAGACTGTGACGTCTCTTTGATAGAAACCGTATCCCTTCTAGCCACGCCAGTGTGAGGCGATGGTGCGCTGGTCGTCCCTAGTTACTACAGCCACAAAGTCATAAACTCCGCCTATTTCTACAATTATCTTAATTGAAATGTGATTGTAAACATAACCCTTAAATTAAGACCAAAAAGCATTTTCGTTTAATGATAACGTTGACTTTTATTGCATATATCTGGTGTTTTTGAGCCACGTATTTGCAGATTGACTGAGTAATTTAGCAGTTTATTCCAAGATGGTGTAGCAGTCGGACATATGTTTGTCTTGTCCCGTGTAAATAGTCGTTTTCCTCATTTTTTCGTATATATTTTAATCTCACTTTCCATCTACGAACTGAATATACTTTCCTGCCTCACCCAATGTGGTATGGATCTGCTATTTTTATACTTTAGAATCGGAACCCCCATCAGAAGCTAGCCAGCTAACAGTCAGTCAGTTAGCCACTGCTAGCGGTCTTCACCGTTAACTCGGACACCAGCCAGCTTCAGCTCGGTCAATACCTGCCAGTCTGAAAGCTAAGGCTAACTTTTTCAAACAAAAATGTGCATCCTGTAGCACTAATTGCAAAACGTTTTGGGACACTGTAAAGTCCATGGAGAAAAAGAGCACCTCCTCCCAACTGCACTGAGACTAGGAAACACGGTCACCACCGATAAATCTCCGATAATCAATCATTTCAATAAGTATTTTTCTACGACTGGCCATGCTTTCCACCTGGTCACCCCTACCACGGCCAACAGCTCTGCCAACAGCCCCCACCCCTCCCCTCCTTCAACCAAATCCAGACAGCTGATGTTCTGAAAGAGCTGCAAATTCTGGATCCTTACAAATTAGCTGGGCTAGACAATCTGGACACTCTTTCTAAAATGATCAGCTGAAATTGTTGCAACCCCTATTACTAGCCTGTTCAACCTTTCTTTCGTATCGGGGCGGCAGGGTAGCCTAGTGGTTAGAGCGTTGGACTAGTAACCGGAAGGTTGTGAGTTCAAACCCCCGAGCTGACAAGGTACAAATCTGTCGTTCTGCCCCTGAACAGGCAGTTAACCCACTGTTCCCAGGCCGTCATTGAAAATAAGAATGTGTTCTTAACTGACTTGCCTGGTTAAATAAAGGTAAAATAAAAAATAAAAAAAATCGTCTGAGATCCCCAAAGATTGGAAAGCTGCTGCGGTCATCCCCCTCTTCAAATGGGGAGACACTCTAGACAGTTGAAGTCGGAAGTTTACATACACCTTAGCTAAATACATTTAAACTCAGTTTTTCACAATTCCTGATATTTAAGGTCAGTTAGGATCACCACTTTATTTTAAGAATGTGAAATGTCAGAATAATAGAGAATTATTTATTTCAGCTCTTATTTCTTTCATCACATTCCCAGTGGGTCAGAAGTTTACATACACTCAATTAGTATTTGGTAGCATTGCCTTTAAATTGTTTAACTTGGGTCAAACGTTTTGGCCCATTCCTCCTGACAAAGCTGGTGTGACTGAGTCAGGTTCGTAGGCCTCCTTGCTCGCACACGCTTTTTCAGTTCTGCCCACAAATGTTCTATAGGATTGAGGTCAGGGCTTTGTGATGGCCACTCCAATACCTTGACTTTGTTGTCCTTAAGCCATTTTGCCAGAACTTTGGAAGTATGCTTGGGGTCATTGTCCATTTGGAAGACCAATTTGCAACCAAGCTTTAACTTCCTGACTGATGTCTTGAGATGTTGCTTCAATATATCCACAATATCTTCCTTCCTCATGATGCCACCTATTTTGTGAAGTGCACCAGTCCCTCCTGCAGCAAAGCACCCCCACAACATGATGGTGCTACCCCCGTACTTCACGGTTGAGATGGTGTTATTCGGCCTGCAAGCGTCCCCTTTTTTCCTCCAAACATAATGATGGTCATTATGGCAAAACAGTTCTATTTTTGTTTCATCAGACCAGAGGACATTTCTCCAAAAAGTACGATCTTCATCTCCATGTGCAGTTGCAAATTGTAGTCTGGCTTTTTTTATGGCGGTTTTGGAGCAGTTGCTTATTCCTTGCTGAGCGGCCTTTCACGTAAAGTCAATATAGGACACGTTTTACTGTGGATATAGATACTTTTGTACCTGTTTCCTCCAGCATCTTCACAAGGTCCTTTGCTGTTCTGGGACTGATTTGCACCAAAGTACGTTCATCTCTAGGAGACAGAACGCCTCTCCTTCCTGAGCGGTATGATGGCTGTGTGGTCCCATGGTGTTTATACTTGCGTACTATTGTTTGTACAGATGAACGTGGTACCTTCAGGCGTCCAGACTTGTGGAGGTCTACATTTTTTTCCCGGAGGTAATTGCTGATTTCTTTTGATTTTCCCATGATGTTCAATCAGGCACTGAGTTTGAAGGTAGGCCTTGAAATACATCCACAGGTCCACCTCCAATTGACTCAATTGATGTCAATTAGCCTATCAGAAGCTTCTAAAGCCATGACATCATTTTCTGGAATATTCCAAGCTGTTTAAAGGCACAGTCAATTTAGTGTATGTAAACTTCTGACACACTGGAACTGTGATACAGTGAATAAGTGAAATAATCTGTCTGTAAGCAATTGTTGGAAAAATTACTTGTGTCATGCACACAGTAGATGTCCTAACCGACTTGCCAAAACTATAGTTTGTCAACAAGAAATTTGTGGAGTGGTTGAAAAACTAGTTTTAATGACTCCAACCTAAGTCTATGTAAACTTCCGACTTCAACTGCATATCCATCCTGCCCTGTGTTTCTAAAATCTTCGAAAGCCAAGTTAACAAACAGATCACCGACCATTTCGAATCCCACCGTACCTTCTCCACTATGCAATCTGGTTTCTGAGCTGGTCATGGGTGCACCTCAGCCACGCTCAAAGTCCTAAACGATATCATAACCTCCATCGATAAAAGACAGTACTGTGCAGCCGTCTTCGTCGACCTGGCCAAGGCTTTCAACTCTGTCAATCACCGCATTCTTATCGGCAGACTCAATAGCCTTGGTTTATCTAATGACTACCTCGCCTGGTTCACTAACTACTTCTCAGATAGAGTTCAGTGTGTCAAATCGGAGGGCCTATTGTCCGGACCTCTGGCAGCCTCTATGGGGGAGCCACAGGGTTATATTCTCGGGCCGACTCTTTTCTCTCTATACATCAATGATGTCGCTCTTGCTGCTGGTGAT
The DNA here is from genome assembly GCF_002021735.2 of Oncorhynchus kisutch. Taxonomy (NCBI): domain Eukaryota; kingdom Metazoa; phylum Chordata; class Actinopteri; order Salmoniformes; family Salmonidae; genus Oncorhynchus; species Oncorhynchus kisutch. The sequence goes on from NC_034196.2 coordinate 11,288,757, forward strand.
TCTCTGATCCACCTCTATGCAGACGACACCGTTCTGTATACATCTGACCCTTCTTTGGACACTGTGTTGTTAAACCTTCTTCACTGCCATACAACACTCCTTCCGTGGCCTCCAACTGCTTTTAAATGCTAGTAAAACTAAATGCCTGATCTTCAACCGATTGCTGCCCGCATCTGCCAGCCCGACTAGCATCACTACTCTGGATGGTTCTAACTTAGAATATGTGGACAACTACAAATACCTAGGTGTCTGGTTAGACTGTAAACTCTCCTTCCAGACTTAGATTAAGCATCTCCAATCCAAAAATAAATCTAGAATCGGCTTCCTATTTCGCAACAAAGCCTCCTTCACTCATGCTGCCAAACAAACCCTTGTAAAACTGACTATACTACCGATCCATGACTTTACGATGTCATTTACAAAATAGCCTCCAACACTCTACTCAGCAAACTGGATGCAGTCTATCACAGTGCCATCCGTTTTGTCATCAAAGCCACATATATACTACCCACCACTGCGACCTGTATACTCTCGTTAGCTGGCCCTCGCTACATATTCGTCGCCAAACCCACTGGCTCCAGATCATCTATAAGTTTTTGCTAGGTAAAGCCCTGCCTTATCTCAGCTCACTGGTCACCATAGCAACACCCACCTGTAGCACGTGCTCCAGCAGGTATATTTCACTGGTCACCCCCAAAGCCAACACATACTTTGGCTGCCTTTCCTTCCAATTCTCTCCTGCCAATAACTGGAACGAATTCCAAAAATCACTGAAGCTGGAGACTTATATCTCCCTCTCTAATTTTAAGCATCAGCTGTCAGAGCAGCTTACCCATCACTGTACCTGTACACAGCCAATCTCTAAATAGCACACCGACTATGTCATACCCATATCGTTATTTATCTTTTTGCTCTTTTGCATCCCAGTATCTCTACTTGCACATCATCATCTGCACATCTATCACTCCAGTGTTAATGCTAAATTGTAATTATTTCGCCTCTATGGCCTATTTATTGCCTTACCTCCCTAATCTTCTAAATTTGCACACACTGTACATAAATCTTTATATTGTATTATTGACTACGTTTGTTTAGGTGTAACTGCTTTGCTTTATCTTGGCCAGGTCGCCGTTGTAAATGAGAACCTGTTCTCAACTGGCCTATCTGGTTAAATATAGGTGAAATTAAACATTTTAAAAGATGCTATTTTTAGCTTGGCTAGCTAAGTATACATCCTCTGACCAGTTCTCGATGCTCAAGCCTTCAGTAGTACCTCAGTGGCTTAAGCCATGAACTGACCCTTGCCTCTCCATCTTCAGAGGATGCAGCTTTCAAAGACTTGGCCTCTATTGTTTTACTTGTCATGTTTGTTTTTGCTGTTGAACCGCCTTGAGATTCTATGAAAAGGGGTGAGATTAGCTACTAAAATGGAACGCCCGCAAACATTATAGCGGGCATTCATTGACATTGTAGCGAGATAACGTGAACTATCTAACTAACGTTACACTTTGCTAACTAGCTACATTGTGTCACATCCCGGGTAATACAACATGCTCACAAAGATGGGTACATTGTGTCACATCCCGGGTAATACAACATGATCACAAAGATGGGTGGGTACAATTTGTGGAACGTTCCAACAGGAATCTGTAACAAAAACTTTGTAAATAACACGGTTGCCAACAAACAACGCATACAAAGTTGTGTAGCGGCCAAATAAGATACAAATCAAATCACCTTTGGTTAGCAGATGTTAATGCGTGTGTAGCGAAATGCTTGAGCTTCTAGTTCCGACAGTGCAGTAATATCTAACAATTCCCCAGCAACTACCTAATACACACAAATCTAAAGGGATGGAATATGTACATATAAATATATGGCTGAGCGTCATAGGCAAGGTGCAATAGATGGTATAAGGTACACTATATACATATGAGTTGAGTAATGTAAGATATGTTAACATTGTTAGTGTCATTGTTTAAAGTGACTTGACTAGTGATCCATTTATTAAAGTGGCCAGTGATATGAGTCCTTGATGATCGTTTTGGTCTTCCTGTGACATGCTGTAGGTGTCTTGGAGGGCAGGTAGTTTGCCCGCGGTGATGCGTTGTGCAGACCGCAACACCCTTTGGAGTGCCTTGCTGTTGAGGGCGGTGCAGTTGCCGTACCAGGCGGTGATACAGCTCGACAGGATGCTCTCGATTGTGCATCTCTAAAGGTTTGTCAGGGTTTTAGGTGACAAGCCACTGTTGCACTGCCTTCACCACACCCTCTGTGTGGGTGGACCATTTCAGTTTGTCTGTGGTGTGTACGCAGAGGAACTTACAACTTTCCTCCTTCTCCAGTACTGTCCATTCGATGTGGATAGGTGGGTGCTCTCTCTGCTGTTTCCTGAAGTCCACGATCATCTTCTTTGTTTTGTTGACGTTGAGTGAGAGTTTGTTTTCCTGACACCACACTCCGAGTGCCCTCACCACCTCCCTGTAGGCTTTCTCGTCATTGTTGGTAATCAAGCCCACTACTGTTGTGTCGTCTGCAAACTTGATGATTGAGTTGGAGGCGTGCTTGGCCACGCAGTCATGGGTGAACAAGGAGTACAGGAGAGGGCTGAGCAAGCACCCTTGTGAGGCCCCAGTGTTGAGGATCAGCGAAGTGGAGATGTTGTTTCCTACATTCACCACCTGTGGGCGGCACGTCAGAAAGTCCAGGACCCAATTGCACAGGGCGGCGTTGAGACCCAGGGCCTCCAGCTTAATGATGACCTTGGAGGGTACTATGGTGTTAAATTCTGAGCTGTGGTCAAAAAAAGATACTGGGTAGGGAGTGGGCTATTTCCTAAAGTTTTTCACTCACCACGTTTATTCTGAAAAATGTCTGTCCTCACTCTGTTAGCCTATTGACAAACATTAAGAATAAGCTACGTGGTGAGTTGATGCCTATTTGGCAGCTAGTTAGCTAGGTGAATTGATCATTCTACTTTGTATGCGTTGTTTTTTGGCAACCTTGTACTTTACAAAGTGTTTGGACAGATTCCTGTTGGAACGTTCCACAAATTATACTCACCCCACAAAGATTTCTGTTTTTAATCATTGTCCCATTATTTTTGTATCAGGTCTTTGCAGGAGTTTCCCTGTCTGAATGAGAGTTTGGAGGGATCCATGCTGTCCCTCTCACTGAAGAGCAAATGGAAAAAGAGACAGTACTTTGGTGAATGTCTGGACACGGAGACCACTCCTCATGAGCTCATTCAGCAGTAGTCAACAGTAGTTTTAATGGCAGGCTTGTCCTGGGTCAGTCTCCCAGATGAGTTGCTGTTGGGAATCCTGTCCTGCCTCCCTCTGCAGGACCTCCTCAGGATGTCCTGGGTCTGCAAGCGCTGGCATCGCTTGGCGTGAGTCTTTGACCATTCAACTCTCTTTTTAAACTACTTACATAGTACATTTCGATATTTCTGCTTGAACATCTTAGATATCACACTGTTTTTCTAACACAGGCAAATAGATGAGCAAAATGTATCGGAGTCTGTCATTAAGTCTCTGTATGTTTTTGTGCCTGGCAGGTTTGATGAGTCTCTGTGGCATAGTGTGGATCTGATAGGGAAAGCCCAGCTAGATCAAGCTCTTGGGCAGATGCTTACGGTTTGAGTACTGGGACTGCGCTGCCCCCATACCTGCATTGAAGAACCATGTTTCACCCACACACAGTGAGTCCTCATACATATAATGGGGATACAGAGGTATCTGTTGTAGGTGAACACAGACAATCCTATTTGTCTTTTGAATTTTGTCTGTTATTTCAGACACCTGCATGTCCATCACATGGATCTCTCGCTGCACTGTCACAACCCCTGTTCTAGATGATATCATCTCCCGTTGGAGCTCTCTGACAACATCGTTCAGTGAATAAAGAAGACAAATGCTCTGTTTACAATGATGATCTGTTATAATGATGTATTGTTTAGACAGCATTCAGAATGACTCTAAACAGTCTTCCTCTACCAATCAGGTCCCTATCTCAGAATACTGAGCTGGTACGGCTCAATCTGTGTGGCTGCTCTGAATTCTCCCTCGACTCGCTTATGGTAAACTTAGTCTCTCAATTTCTAATTGTTTTATTTGATTGTTTTGAATGTGTTCAAATGTCTTAAGTATTTCTGAATGATAGTATAATCTATTTAACTCGCTGTTTAAACCATTTATTTATTTTACCTTTATTTTACTAGGCAAGTCAGTTAAGAACAAAATCTTATTTTCAATGACGGCCTAGGAAGAGTGGGTTAACTGCCTGTTCAGGGGCAGAACGACCATTTTTCCTCTGCCCATATTTGTATTGACTGTTTTTGATTATCCCTGATGAGTTTAATTGACCAATGGCCTCTTTTCAGATGTGAAAGACTTGGTGGAGAGATGTCCTAACCTCGTAAATCTGGATTTAAGGTGCGTTCATATTGCATGTCCTGAGCTGGACTGAAATGTGGATCCACATGATTTCTTTGGCCATGACATTATTTGACATGGATACTGTACAACTACTGTTTCTTCATACCATAATCTCATGATGATATCTTGTTTGTGTCAGTGACAGTGTTCTTATGACGAGCTCCAGTTTTCCCATCCTTCAGCAGCTGCAGTCTCTTAGACACTTAGCTTTGAGCCGCTGCTACCAGGTTCACACTGCTGCCTTAGCGTAAGTCACAGACAAGCTCTCAAGTGATAATATGAATGCTTTAGGAGTCTTGTTGCTTTCCTCAGCTGCTAATTTCTCTCTTCTTTTGTTGCACTAACTAAGCCTGTTGTTGTTTATTTCAGTGATTATGAGAAGTTCCCAGAGCTGCAAACGTTGGAGGTATACAGACTGGTCCAGGACACCTACCTCCCAATCCTGAGTAAAAGTTTGCCCCGTCTCCAAATCAACACCCGGCCCTTCTCAGGCGTGGCCCGTCCCACCAAGGCCACCTGGAGGGACCGCACCATGTGGGGCATGACCTGTCGCTTGGTGTTCAGACTAGAGGTCGACCGATTATTATTTTTCAATGCCGATACCAATTATTGGAGGACCAAAAAAGCCGATACATATTAATCGGACAATTTTAATTTGATATATTTATTTGTAATAATGACAATTACAACAATACTGAATGAACACTTATTTTAACTTAATATAATAACTCAATAAAATCTATTTAGCCTCAAGTAAATAATGAAACATGTTCAATTTGGTTTAAATAATGCAAAAACAAAGTGTTGGAGAAAAGGTAAAAGTGCAACATGTGCTATATAAGAAAGCTAACGTTTCAGTTCCTTGCTTAGAACATGAGAACATATGAAAGCTGGTGGTTCCTTTTAACATTAGTCTTCAATATTCCCAGGTAAGAAGTTTTAGGTTGTAGTTATTCTAGGAATTATAGGACTATTTCCCTCTATACCATTTGTATTTCATTAACCTTTGACTATTGGATGTTCTTATAGGCACTTTAGTATTGCCAGTGTAACAGAGTATAGCTTCCGTCCCTCTCCTCGCTCCTCCCTGGGCTCGAACCAGCAACACAACGACAGCAGCCACCATCGAAGCAGCGTTACCCAAGCAGAGCAAGGGGAACAACTACTAGAAGACTTAGGTTTCACTTCGGTTACACCAGCCTCATCTCGGGAGTTGATAGGCTTGAAGTCATAAACAGCGCAATGCTTGACGCACAACGAAGAGCTGCTGGCATAACGCACTAAAGTGCTGTTTGAATGAATGTTTACGCGCCTGCTTCTGCCTACCACCGCTCAGTCAGATACTTGTATGCTCAGTCAGATTATATGCAACGCAGGAGCTGAGCTGACAAGGTGAAAATCTTTCGTTCTGCCCCTGAACAAGGCAGTTAACCCACCGTTCCTAGGTCGTCATTGAAAATAAGAATGTGTTCTTAACTGACTTGCCTAGTTAAATAAAGGTATAAAAAATCAAATCAGCTGCCAAAAAAAACGATTTCCGTTTGTTATGAAAACTTGAAATCGGCCCTAATTAATTGGCCATTCCGATTAATCGGTCGACCTCTAGTTCAGACCCTAGCCATAACGCCTTCCTAACGCTGTCACTAACATGTCATAACTTATTTCTGTCTGATGTGGTCCTGATATAGGAGGAATATTAGCTATTTTTAGTGTGTCCGTGTCAGACATTGTGTCTATGAATATTCTAGTGCCTTTTGAAATTTGTTGTACACTGACACCAATTGTTCTGAAGATGTCGTGTTGTGCTTTTGTCAGCACTTATTTTTGTTTTATAATGGTGGGCATTGGTTCCACCATTGTAGCTGGTGAAATCTCTACCTCATGATGCAATGGTTAGAATTCTCTTTTTAAAGTGTTTATAAAATACAAACCTGCATTTGAAGGCCCCATTTTAAATAATGATGCCTTTTACTTGATCTGTTTATTTTAAAGGGAAAAATCAATGAAGTTACAGTTTACATCAACGTCTACTTCCAAATCAAATGTTATTGGTCACATATTTAGCTGCTGTTACGGTGGGTGTAGTGAAAATGCTTATGTTCCTAGCACCAACAGTGCAGCAGTATCTAACAATACACACAAATCTAAAAGTAAAATAATAAAATTAAGAAATGTATAAATATTAGATTGCTCAATGTCAGAGTGGCATTGACTAAAATACAGTAGAATAGAACACAGTATATACATATGAGATGAGTAAAGCAGTATGTGAACATTTAACCTGTTTGACAGAATAAAAGCTGAGGTGGTTAAAATGTATACAAAAGTCTAAATCTTTTGGCATTTTTGTAGAAACACAAATGTAATCTTCTCTAAATTAGGTACTGAATATGAGTGCACTACATTACAGGCATATAATGTAGAAGAAAATGCTAGTCTCTGCCACAGGGGGGGCACTAGCTATGTATGGATCTGAGCCATGTTTGGTCTGGTTCCTGTTAGTGCTCACATTTGGTTGAGATATTTAAGAAAATGTAGATGTTTCTTTTTAATTCATGCATTGACAAATAAGATGCACTGTCAATGTCTAAATAAATGTTTTATTTAAAGAGTTCTGTGATGATTTGATTTCACACAATTTAATAATCAGACAAATGCCTCCTGTGTTGTATACTGAACAAAAATACAAATGCAACCTTTTCAAAGATTTTACTGAGTTACAGATCATGTAAGGTAATCAGTCAATTGACATAAATTCATTAGGCCCTAATCTATGGATTTTACATGCCTGGGTAGGGGCGCAGCTATGGGTGGGCCTGGGCCCACACACTTGGGAGCCAGGCCCAACCAATCAGAATGAGTGTTTTCCCCACAAACAAGCTATAGAACTGACAGAAATACTCTTCAGCATCCCTGCCCACCCTCGAACGATCCCGCAGGTGAAGAAGCTGCAAGTGGAGGTCCTGGGCTGGTGTGGTTAAACATGGTCTGCGATTGTGAGGCCGGTTAGCTGTACTGCCAAATTGTCTAAAACTACATTGGAGGCAGCTTATGGTAGAGAAATGAACATTCAATTATTTGGTGGACATTCCTGTAGTCAGCATGCCAATTGCACATTCCCTCAACTTGAGACATCTGTGGCATTGTGTTTTGTGACAAAACTGCACATTTTAGAGTGCTCTTATTGTCCCCAGAACAAGGTGCAACTGTGTAATGTTTAATCAGCCTCTTGATATTCCACATCTTTCAACTGCCTGGATTGTCTTGACAAAGGATAAAATGCTCACTAACTGGGATGTAATCAAATGTGCACAACATTTGAGAGAAATAAGCTTTTTGTACATATAGAACATTTCTGGATCTTTTATTTCAGCTCATGAAACATGGGAGCAGCACTTCACTTGTTGCGTAAATGTTTTTGTTTAGTGTAGTTTCATGACCTGGCACCATAAGGTGCATAGACAGTCATTTCAGATGTAGAAGTAGAGCCACAGAAAGTAGCCCACATACAGTTCACATGGCAGAATTCACAACACAATAAGGATTTAGACATCGCTCCCTTCTGCATATTAAGCTTACACAATGTGTGATTCATAACCCTCTTAACTCCTGGGCATTTTCCAAATGACCCCTTGATGAACACTGGAAGCAAATATTTTAGTATTTTGCAGTTTCAGGTCAAGGCACTGTTTTGTCAAAGTTGAGGTGAAGACCCTCGAGGCCCTGACCTGTTGAGCAATACAATGCTTTCGGGTTTTGATCTTAGTGCATTTGATTTTTAATGTTCTACCCCCTCTCCAACACAATCAGTGTTTGAAGCCAAGCAGCTCAAAAGACCTAGAAAAATATATAAAATCAGCCAAATGGAATAGATTTTTAATTATTTTTTTTTATCAGAATTTGTCCAACACAGCAAAAAAAAATTCCAATAGTAATTGGCACGGTCTGAAAAACGGCCAAAATATAAATGTAAATATAAAATAAACTAATGATGGCAGCACATCCAGTTATTATAACAACATTCCGTAAGAAATGGTGTGTCACGTGGGCTCACTCGGTCTCTCAGTTTTGAATGATATAGCAATAGGTGGAGTGGATTGATTTGGGTAGTGTTTGGCAACGATAAATGCCCAAGGCAAAGTCAGAAACTCACAGCTGCCTATATGGTCTCTTATGCAAACTCAAAACTTGTGAAACTAACAATCCATAATGGAGCAAGGCTGCTGCATGTAATTGTATTGTGAAAAAAAGTTGCAAATACTGCATAATTACACTCATTTCCGATGGCCCGATAAGCTTGTAAAGATATTGGATAAATCAAATTGAGACAAAAAAGCTAAATAAACCCCAAATGTAACTAATACAGCCAACACCAATGCAAAAGTAAAGAACACATTTGTGAATATAACCTAAATATCATTCTGCCAAACTCCAAAAAGCTACAAGGGGAGGATGTGATAGTCTCATCAAGTTCACAGGTCCTAATAATGCATGAGACTAGCCTGTCCTCCCTGCTTCCTTCATAGATCACTGCTGTTGAGAGTCCACTGTGAGCTCAGTAAGGATGGTTTGGCCGGTCAGTTTTCAAGGAGAACAGTCCGGAGCTGGTCCTCCTCGTTCATGGTGATTGTTGCTATGGCACCGTCGTTGAACTCAAAAGAAGTTCCGCCGTCCACCACCATGCACGCGTCCCAGCACCGCGAGCGCACACACACCCTGAAGAGCAAAACCCAAAACATTAAAAAAAGATAAGAAAAGGGATCTTGTACCCCACTGCAAGACAAGAAGAATGGGCAATGTGCCGTCAGAAAATATGCATAGTCCTCAACTTATTCTACATTTTCTTGTGTTACAGTATGAATTCAAAATGGATTAAATTATTTCCCCCACCCATTTCACTGTGTGTGAAACATGTTTCTTTTTGCATATTTATTGAAAATGAAATACAGAAATCTCATTTACATACTAGAAGTATTTACATATACTATACATTTAAAATATCGATGTTTTGTTCCCAGAGCCACTTAGTTATCACTTTCGCCTTATGGCAAGGTGCTCCATCATGCTGGAAAAGGCATTGTTTGTCACCAAACTGTTCGTGGATGGATGGGAGAAGTTGCTCTCGAAGGATGTGTTGGTACCATTCTTTATTCATGGCTGTGTTCTTAGGCAAAATTGGGAGTGAGCCCACTCCCTTAGCTGAGAAGCAACCCCTCACATTAATGGTCTCAGGATGCTTTACTGTTGGCATGACACAGGACTGATGGTAGCGCTCACCTCGTCTTCTCCGGACAAGCTTTTTTCCAGATGCCCCAAACAATCGGAAAGGGGATTCATCAGTGAAAATTACTTTATCCCAGTCCTCAGCAGTCCAATCCCTGTACCTTTTGCAGAATATCAGTCTGTCCCTGATGTTTTTCCTGGAGAAAAGTGGCTTCTTTGCTGCCCTTCTTGACACCAGGTCATCCTCCAAAATTCTTCACCTCACTGTGCGTACAGATGCACTCACACCTGCCTGCTGCCATTCCTGAGCAAGCTCTGTACTGGTGGTTCCCCGATCCCGCAGCTGAATCAACTTTAGGAGACGGTCCTGGCGCTTGCTGGATTTTCTTGGGCGCCCTGAAGCCTTCTTCAAAACAATTGAACCGCTCTCCTTGAAGTTCTTGATGATCCGATAAATGGTTGATTTAGGTGCAATCTTACTGGCAGCAATATCCTTGACTGTGAAGACCTTTTTGTGCAAAGCAATGATGACGGCACGTGTTTCCTTGCAGGTAACCATGGTTGACAGAGGAAGAACAATGATTCCAAGCACCACCCTCCTTTTGAAGCTTTCAGTCTGTTATTCAAGCTCAATCAGCATGACAGAGTGATCTCCAGCCTTGACCTCGTCAACACTCACACCCGTGTTAACGAGAGAATCACTGACATGATGTCAGCTGGTCCTTTTGTGGCAGGGATGAAATGCAGTGGAATTTTTTTTGGGGGGGGACTCAGTTCATTTGCATGGCAAAGAGGGACTTTGCAATTCATCTGATCACTCTTCATAACATTCTGGAGTATATGCAAATTGCCATCATACAAACTGAGGCAGCAGACTTTGTGAAAATGTATATTTGTGTTATTCTCAAAACTGTTGGCCACGACTGTATATTTGGCCTTGTGTTTTAGGTTATTGTCCTGCTAAAAAGGCAAATTTGTCTCCCAGTCTGACAAAGTTAATTTCTTTGCCACATTTTTTTGAAGTTTTACTTAAGTGCCTTTTTGCAAACAGGATGCATGTTTTGGAATATTTGTATTCGGTACAGGCTTCCTTCTTTTCACTCTGTCATTTAGGTTAGTATTGTAGAGTAATAACGTTGTTATCCATCCTCAGTTTTGTCCTACCACAGCCATTAAACTCTGTTTTAAAGTCACCATTGGTTGCATGTTGAAATCACAGAGCGGTTTCCTTCCTCTCCGACAACGGAGTTAGGAAAAACGTGTCTTTGTAGTGACTGGGTGTATTGATACTGCATCCAAAGTGTAATTAATAACTTAAAGGGTATGTGTGGGGTACAGAGATGAGGTGGTCATTCTAAACACTATTACTGCACACAGTGTCCATGCAACTTATGTGACTTATTTAGGCTTGCCATAAGAAAAGGTGTTGAATACTTACTGACTCAAAACAGTTAAACTTTTCATTTTTAATTCATTATTTAAAAGTAAAAACAGTGTAGGCCAGTGACACAAAATCTCTATTTTAAATTCAGGCTACAACAACAAAATGTGGAAAAGTCAAGGGGTGTGAATACTAAGGCACTGTAGATAAACTGACCTGTTGGCAAAGCCTCTTTGGCGACTGCTGGAGAATACTCTGTTGACGATTGGCTCTCTGATGCTGAAGATCATTCTGCCTTCCTCCGGACCAAACACCAGAGACTTGTTGTATTCATCAGTCACTGACAAAAGAAAGACATTGTGCAATTCATGTATACACATTTTCCTTGAGCATTCATCCAGCCACACATTCAGCTGTACATCTTTTGGAACTCACCCTTTTCAATCAATTCCTGACTCAGTGGAATATCAAGACCCATTTGTGCATTTCCTGGGAAGACAGAGGACTCAATCACTGTCATGACATGATCAGTGTAGTAAACAGGTTCTCCCCCAAATCATTGATTGTCTCAAATTTCCAGCTGTAATTCCATTTACACACAGATTTACAAAAACACAAATCCACATGATTATTGTTGTTCATAAAAAAAGGTTGGAGTCCACATACCTATTCTTAAGACCTCTCCCACAGCCTGTTCAACCAGTTTGTTAATATTGTAAGACCTGTGAAAACACACCAGAACGAGTCTCATAAAACACACATTCTACTAAAAGCTGTGCTGTCAGTTAAATCATCATTTTTCCTGATTGAGATTTTTTTTTTTTTTTAACTACCATATACAAGAAGTAACATTCAAAGTGGACTTCCAGGACCACTAATTGGCAAACACCAACATAGGTAAAAAAGAAAGAAAAAAAAAAGTGTTGGAGCTTAGTGTACCAGGCTTTAGATCCAGTCCCAGTGCAGATGCTAAGGCCAGAGCTCTTCTGCTTCTCCCACGGTCCATCGTCCACAGAGATCTCATAGTAGGAAGCCCTATGGAGCGAGAGGGTGAGATGAGGTTTGAAGGATTTATACTTCACCCTGTGAGTGACGGATAGAGATCCACCAATGAGTGCATGGAGAAATGGGTGGGGGTGGTAGTATTTTTATTTTATATTTAACTAGGCAAATCAGTTAAGAACAAATTCTTATTTACAATGGCGGCCTACCAAGTAGTGCAGAGGAGGGTTAATGAAGGGAGAAATATGCAGAGATAAGCAGCAAAACATGCATTCATGTTTGGGGGGGGGGTCAAGATGCCATAGTTTGGTTTGATGACATGGGTACCTGGAGGAGAGAGATTCCCCAATGAAGATCTCATTCAGTCCTCTGACAGGGAGTAGGTAGGGCTTGGATAAGCTGCAAGCCTCGCCTGTATCAAATAAACAGCTGAATGAAGAGGAACTGGTAGAAAATAGCTTTTTGACAAATCAGATGAAAATAATTGTGTGAATTAATACCAGAACAAAAATGACAGACCAGAAGACATGTTAATCATTCAAGACAGTGCCCCCTCCATTCAATAAGTCTGATTATTCCCCAAGGGCCCAGACAGACAGACAAAGAGACTGAGCCAGGTACACATAGGAGGCCGAGGGGCCGTACTGCTCTGGGCCTCCATGAGGGTGATGCGGTGGGCCTGGTTGTGTTGCTCCAGACTGAGCTGCTGTTCATGTAGGTCCACTGGGGTGGGGTTGATCCCTGTGCCCTCCAGGTGTAGACGGATCCTCTGCCGCCACTGCCACCTGCAGGACGTATAGGGGGAGGGGTTGAGAGGGAATGGGAAGGAAATTAATAAGTGGAGTTAAGTAGTAGTATGTTGTAGGCAGGGAGAGGAACATATGGAGAAAGAAGGGGGGGGGGGGGGGGGGGGATGCCATGATATTATTAGGCATTACTGTTCCTGGAATCAGAAACTCATGTCTTACAGTTCAGCAACATTAACACCAGAGGGCAGTGTAGTAAGACCAGGAATGCTGAAAAGAACTGGGGAAGTGTGGCAAAAAGATCAGAGTATTCTTCACGAGTAAACATAGCTTTCCTAACAGCAGTATTCTAACCAGGGAGGTGAAAGGGAAACACCCACCTGAACTGACCACGGCGGAGTTTTTGTAGTGCCTCAGGGAAGGCATGTGTGTAACGCACAGGCAGGCACAGGTGTCCCTCTGACCTTCATGTAAAAGCAAAAAAGACCGCTTTAATAGGAGCACTTTTCCCCCTCAGACTAGATAAAGCAATTCCCCCCCGCTCATTCCATTTAACAAAATGTTGAAATTCACCACAGGGAATTCCCCAAACCACCACTTTATTTTCATTAACCCCTTTTGTTGTGAGTTGTTACCTTTCAGGGTCAGTGTTAACCCCAAGAACGGGTTGGTCTTTATTGAAAACCTTACTGGCGACAAGTAGCATAGTTCCATCCCCTAACAAAAGGAACAGGAGGGGGTCAGAGCTAAATGATAGCAAGGTTTCTGGGTGAAATAGGCCTATTCATGGGTTGACCCTTTGTATTCTCTGAGCACGGATTTACAAAACAATCCCAATTCAATTGTACCAGTGGGAACGTGACCATGCGAAATTATCAGCTACTTTTCTCAAACTCTTAAGGGAGAAAACGTACCCCCTGCAGAGATAATAGCATCTGCCCATCGCACTGTTTCTTCATCATATTGCCCTCTCTTCACCACACGCACCTCCATCCCCTCTTTCCTAGAGGGAACAGAAAATACACAAAGGTTATGGTTACATTACAACTTCATGACTGCTTGTATACAGTAAATCACAACAATACCCTTGAATAGAATCTCATCATCTTACTGTAGACTCTCCACAATGTGTTCCACATTGCGGGTATGGATGTTGTGTCTCTCCAGCAGCCCAAGGTAACTGGAGCCCTTCAATGCAAGCTGTAACAAGCACAAAAACTCTGATTATCACCATTTTAAACCACAGCAAAGACATTTCAACCAGGCTCTGGTGAGGATTATTATACAACTCACAACATTGAGAAAGGAATCGGACATCCTGCAATATAAATATCTGTCCATCACCAGCAAAGATCTATGGGATCACTAAGTCTCTGTCTGCACTGAAAGGAAAACTAGCATGTGCCTAGTTGTTCAGGGGGTGTTTTACTGTCAAGGATGAACACATTTTAAAAATGAGTTTGAGAGCAAGTACTAGTGGTGGAAAAAATTACCCAATTGTCAACATTGAGGAAAAGTAAAAATACCTTAACAGAAAATTACTCCAGTAAACATCACCCAGAAAAAGAATACTTGAGTAAGAGTCTAAAAGACATTCGTTTTAAATATACTTAAGTATCAATAGTAAATGTATTGCGAAAATATACTTAAGTGTCAAAAGTATAAATAATACAACATTCCTTATATTAAGTAAACAATGTACGGCTAGCCAGGGGCATGTGTGTTTAGTGAATCCGCCACTGCGCGTGAATCGGACCATTATCCAGTCCTACTAAGCATTCAAAATGTAAACGGTGTCAGGGAAAATGTATGGGGTAAAACGTAGATCATGTCCTTTAGGAATGTAGCTAAGTAAAAGTTGTCAAAAATACAAATAGTAAAGTACAAATACCCACCAAAACAACTCAAGTAGTACTTTCAATCATTTTTACACCACTGGCAAATACCATACTTTTTCCCCATTCCCTTACCAGCTGTTTTAAGTCCTCTTCTGAGAGCTCTGAAAAGCGATATCTTTGCTGCTCGAATTCATATCTTGTCATCTTTGTCACCACAGCAACTTTCGCAGGGTTGAAACCACTTTCAGCCTGTGATGCAATATTTCGTATCCCCATCTGGATGTGGAGGCGACCTGAGCTCCTATTTAAAATAGTGACAGCTCGATTCCCAAGGCACAAAAAGTTTATAAAGCCTCGGTAAGTCATTATTGTAAATGCTATTTAAAAAATATTTTAAAAGACAATCAAAAGTTATTCGTTGTTGGTCCCCTTTAATGTGGTCGTTGGTCAATTCGGTGGGAATCCAATGTCGGTAATGTAAGCTTGAGCTTCCTCCCAGCTGTTTGACTTGGGTCCATTCATTCATACACACTAAACTCGTTGAATCCAGATGCTGCGAGACCACTCACCTCGCGTAGTTCTGAATTGACAAAGCACGCCCTAGCAAGCTTAGCAAGTCAGCTACTGTAGCTTAAAAACAAATCATCTTATCTATAGCCAGCGCTCTGTTTAACTTTCACAAGCAAGGCAGCTAGCGACTTTTGTTTTGGCTAACTCCAGTAACCTTTGCCAGATAACTATGTAATGGGGGGCAAAGAAGGTCACGCGCACTCTGATCCGGCTAGATAGAGCGGTCTAGCTGACGATAGCTAGCCTCCAATCGGTCAAATCTCAAAGTAAACCAGTCCCTAGCAAGCACAACACACCACACAGGTCAGTTCAAAACACAACGTTACACATTGTTAGCTAGCCAACCTGCCTCAAACTAAGTTCCTTGCTAACGACCCTCTCTACATGTACCTTTCACTTTTTTTGTATCCTGCAAACATCAGTTTGATCATACGTATTTACTCTAAGCAGCTCCAAGAAACTAAACACATGCATGTAGCTATTTGAGACTCAGATGACTTGTAGAACAACAGTACCCAGTTCCTACGACACCATCTTTGATGCACGTAACGCACGCACGTTTGCTGAACGCGCTCGCAGGCTTATTTTATTACGTACGTCAACGTGCTTTTCATGGGTGGAGCCAGAGCATTGTTCTCTAAATTGAGTGGTATTTCTTATTATACCTCATTGCCAGTGCTATCTGTCCTATTTTGTTCAACATTATGATTAACGATGTGTTTTCGAATGTAGGTAGGGGTATTGGAGCTTTGCTATATGCTGATGGTGGCGCTATTAAGAGGGTGGAATGAAACTCGTGATCAAATCTATTCAACAAGCTATAGTGGATGTTGAAAGATGGTCGATTGACTAGGGGGGTTAAGTTGTCAGTGGCGAAGTCTTGTATGTTCTTCTCGAAGAACGAAGTCGCCGATAATATACAGTTGTTTCTGTATGGGGAGGGTTTCTAAGCACCAACATTTGGGTCTATGGTTCAATGAGCAATGTACAGTTGCAAGAAAAACTGTCTGAACCCTTTGGAAATACCTGGATTTCTACATAAATTGGTCATCAAATCTGGTCTTCATGTAAATCATAACAATAGACAAACAATGTGCTTAAACTAATAACACACATTTTTGCATTTTTTCTTGTCTATAATGAATGCATCATGTAAACATTCACAGTGTAGGTTGGAAAAAGTATGTGAAATCCTAGGCTAATGACTTCTCCAAAACCTAATTGGAGTCAGGAGTCAACTAACCGGGAGTCCAAACAATGAGATGAGATTGGAGCTGTTGGTTAGAGTTGCTTTGCACTATAAAAACACTCACAAAATTTGAGTTTGCTATTCACAAAACGCATTGCCTGATGTGAACCATGCCTCGAACAAAAGAGTTCTCAGAAGACCTAAGATTAAGAACTGTTGACTTGCAATAAAGCTGGAAAGGGTTACAAAAGTATCTCCAAAAGCCTTGATGTTCATCAGTCCACAGTAAGACAAATTGTCTATAAATGGGGAAATGCTCAATGAGTTTAAGAAGAACCCTGTAGTGTCATCTAAAGGGTTACAGAAATCTCTGGACCATGCTAACATCTGACAAGTCTATGATACCTAAAACACTAAACAAGAAAGGAACACACAACACTATGCATGGAGAAAAAAGTCACAGCACACCAACATCAAAACCTCATCCCAACTGGAAACTATGGTGGAGGGAGCATCATGGTTTGGGGCTGCCTCTGGGCTTGGACAGCTTACTATCATCAATGAAAAAACGAATTCCCAAGTTTAATCAAGACATTTTTCAGGAGAATGTCAGGCTATCTGTCCGCCAATTGAAGCTCAACAGAAGTTGGGTGATGCAACAGGACAATGAACCAAAACACAGACGTAAATCAACAACCGAATGGCTTCAACAGAAGAAAATACACCTTCTGGAGTGGCCCAGTCAGATTCCTGAATTCAACCTGATTGAGACGCTGTGGCATGACCTCGAGAGCAGTTCACACCAGACATCCCAAGAATATTTCTGAACTGAAACAGTTTTGCAAAGAGGAATGGTCCAAAATTACTCCTGCCCGTTGTGCAAGTCAGGTTCGCAACTACAGAAAACATTTGGTTAAGGTTATTTCTGCCAAAGGAGGGGAAACCAGTTATTAAATCCAAGGGTTCACATACTTTTTCCACCCTGCACTGTGAATGTTTACACAGTGTGTTCAATAAAGACATGAAAACATATTGTTTGTGTGTTATTGGTTTACGCAGACTGTCTATCGTTGTGACCTAGATGAAAGTCAGATCAAATTTTATGAACAATTTTATGCAGAAATCCAGGTATTTCCAAAGGGTCCTTCCCCTGCCATTGTACATCGAAAGGTCATATCATAAATGTTGAAAGTGAAAGCGTAAAACAGTGGTGAATCTGTCCCTTGACACAATCCTGTCTTGGCGCTCTACGGACAATTCCTTCAACCTCATGAGCAGTTTTTTTCTCTGACAGGCACTGTCAGCTGTGGGACCTTATATAGACAGGTGTGTGCCTTTCCAAATCATGTCCAATCAATTGAATTTACCACAGGTGGACTCCAATCAAGTTGTAGAAACATCAAGGATGATCAATAGAAACAGGATGCACCAAGGACCCAGATATTGGGTGCACGGGAGCAGGCGTTTACGTTTCTGAATTTGATGTGCAGATATTTCGAAGACTAACAGATGAACTGTCAGTATACTCAGTTGAACTGTTGGTGATAATTCCAGTATTTTACTTGCTATATTGTATTTACTTTGCCATCATGGCCTTTTTTGCCTTTACCTCCCTTCTCACCTCATTTGCTCACATTGTATATAGACTTGTTTATACTGCATTATTGACTGTATGTTTGTTTTTACTCCATGTGTAACTCTGTGTCGTTTTATCTGTCGAACTGCTTTGCTTTATCTTGGCCAGGTCGCAATTGTAAATGAGAACTTGTTCTCAACTTGCCTACCTGGTTAAATAAAGGTAAAATAAAAAATAATAAAAAATAATAATAATAGTTGCCCTCCAGTGGGTGGAGGATGTACAACCTGTTAGAATTATAGTATGCTCAGATTCTCTGTATTGAATAGTTTATCTGGTAAATCTAATAGGAGTGACTTACTATTGAAGGTATTCATGTTATTTTGGATAATTGAGAGACTGGTTGTAGTAGTGAGATTCTGCTGGGTCCCAGCACATTCGGGTGGGGAAGGGAATTCAATTGTAGACCAGTTAGCCAAAAGCGCTTTGAAACGAGATATAATGGATATTAATGTTCCACTGGGTAGAGGTGAGGCCAGATGTAAGATAGATGTGTGGCAGAAGAGATGTAACTCTGAGCCCAAGGGCCAGAATTTATATGCCCTCCAAAGAAAGTAAGGTGGACCAAGATTCAAAGATCAGATTAGGAAGGAAGAGGTGGTGTTTGCTCGATTGCACTTAGGACATTGTAGATTGAACTCGTCATTACATCTGGTTGGTAAGCCATGTGAAAGGTTTGTGTCTGGATTGTATGATCGATGAAACGGTGGAGCATGTGTTCATATAGTGTTGTAGGTATGTTGAAGAGAGGGAAAGACTGAAGTGTAGGGTCATGAAGGTTAGACAGGGTTGGGGGCGTTTGGAAAGGATTTTGGGGATGGAGGAGGGTCTATTAGAAGTTAGTAGGGCTCTTTATTTTCTCAGAGGTTCTGAGGTAGGTAGGAGGATTTGGAAATGTTGTAAACCATGATTGACCACACACTCCAGCATAGTAGGTGGTGGCATGCACCTCTAACGTTTGTTTGCGAGCCACCATTATATCATAGAAGATTTATACCTTGTTTGCCAGGGTCAGAGAAGTGCATGTGTCGTATGCTGAGGCAGTGAAGAAAGTAGAATGGATCAAGGGTGAATTATTCTGAGAGGATCCCAGTGAATAGTAGATCTGTGCCAGAATGGAGGGATAGGCCAATGAGTGATGTTTCAGTAAGGTTAGCTTAGCGTTCATAGCAATGGTCAAAGTGTAATTAATTCACACTCCAGCACAGTAAACAGACACAGCCCACACAGTAGGTGGCGTCATGCACCTCGAACATATGTTTACAGACCGCTATAATACCATAGAATAAGATTATGCCTTAGTTGTTTTGAGGCATCTGTGCCCGAAAGCGACTTCACCATTCATTTTCTGTATTCAGGGTTCAACTCAAACGTCGCTTTCAGCTTTGTTTGACTATTGACAGTTACAGCTGATTTCCGGATTGTATATCGATTCGCTCTCCCTAAATATGTCATCTGATTCATTAGTTTCAGTCTCTGAATTGTTTAATTAAACTTTTTGCTGCCTGCTCCTGATATCAGGGCATAAAATCTCCAATCTGTCTCCTGAATTAGCCGAGTGCGAACTAGGCCCGAGCTCGAGTCCAGAATATAAATATACAGTATATAAACATATGTGTGTATATATATATAATATATAATGGTGTATGGACAGTATATGAATAGAAATAGTTAGTACAGCAGTACTTTTAGGATGAGCCATGACTAGAATACAGTATATACATATAAAATGGGTAAAATTATCTGATCAGTATGTAAACATTATTAAAGTGACCAGTGTTCAATGACTATGTACATAGGGTAGCAAATACAATTTTATTCATCACATGCTTCGTAAACAGCAGGTGTAGACTAACAGTGAAATGTTTACTTATGGGCTATTCCCAACAATGCTGAGAGAAAATAGAGAAATAATTTTAAAAAGTAATAACACGTACACAATGAGTTTTCATTTTATACCTTTATTTAACTAGGCAAGTCAGTTAAGAACAAATTCTTATTTTACAATGACTGCCTAGGAACAGTGGGTTAATTAATTGTTCAGGGGCAGAACAGATTTTTACCTTGTCAGCTCCGGGATTCGATCTTGCAACCTTTCGGTTACTAGTCCAACGCTCTTACCATTAGGTAACACGGGGTACCAGTACAGATTCAAAAACTATGGAATAAAGTGACTAAGCATAATTAACAGTAGCAGCAGCGTATGTAATGAGTCAAAAAAGTTAGTGCAATGAGGGTCAATGCAGATAGTTAATTAGTTAACCAAATAGCTACCCGGACAAACTATTTAGCAGTCTTATGGCTTGGGGTTAGAAGCTGTTCAGGGTCCTGTTAGTTCCAGACTTGGTGCATCGGTATCGCTTGCCATGCGGTAGCAGAGAGAAAAGTCTATGACTTGGGTGGCTAGAGTCTTTGACAATTTTTAGGGCCTTCCTCTGACACGGCCAGCTAGAGGCCAGCTAGTGGTGACTGTTTAACAGGCTGATGGCCTGGAGATAGAAGCTGTTAAATCAGTCACTCGGTCCCAGCTTTGATGCACTTATACTGGCTCTGCCTTTTAGATGGTAGCGGGGATAACAGGGCCTGGCTAGGGTGGCTGAGGGCCTTGATGATCCTCTTGGCCTTTCTGTGACACCGGGTGCTGTAGATGTCCTGGAGGGCAGGCCCCTGGTGATGCGTTGGGAAGACCACATCACCCTCTGGAGAGCCCTGCGGCTGCGGACAGTGCAATTGTCGTTCCAGGAGGTGATACAGCCTGCCAGCATGCTGTCAATGGTGCATCTGTAGAAGTTTGTGAGGGTCCAGAGGTTGAAGAGGTGCTGTTGCGCCTCCTTCACCACACTGTCTGTGTGAAGGGACCATTTTAGGTCGTCAGGGATGTGCAAGCCGAGGAACTTGACGCTTTTGACCCTCTCCTCTGCAACCCCGTCGATTTGGATGGGGCTCTGCTCTCACAGTCTCCTGTAGTCCACGATCAGCTCCTTCGTTTTGTTGACATTGTGGGAGAGGTTATTTTCCTGGCACCACTTCGCGAGGGCCCTCACCTCCTCCCTGTAGGCTTTCTTGTTGTTGTTGGTAACTGTAGTCGCCAAAAAACACTTGATGATCGAGTCAGACGTGCGTGGACATGCAGTCATGGGTGAATAGGGAGTGAAAGTGGGGGCTGAGCACATGTTAGCCTAGGCAGCCGATAGTGGGTTCTGGAGCTGCACTAATGTCTGGGATTTTATGTGCATTCCCGGTAATACACTCGTGTATGTGGACCGGCTCGTACATAAAGCATCCTCCATTCAGGCTGCAAGGGCATCATTTTCCTCCGTAACTAGCTTTAATGGCTAGCCGCTGAAAAAAAGGTGAAAATGTGTACTGTCTTAATAAAACATCCACCATCACCATTTTCGGTAGTGATGGGAAACAGAGACTTTCTAAAGGCTTCAGAGCTTTAACCAAATTGTGCCAAAAAACTGTTCATTACTCAGTTTCATTATCGGTGACATCTGCTGGTCAGCAATAAATAGCAGTATGTGAAATATCAGAATTTTTTTCTCCATTGTTTTCATCAAAACTCTGTGGTTCAGCTTACATTATGCTTCCCTTTTTTTGCCACGTTTAGTATTTTTCCAAAACTGAATCTATGGCATTATTTAGGATGCTTAAGGCAGACGCTTACACTGTACTAAAACAATTATTTGAACAAAAGTGCAGAAAGTGTGGTTTCACATAAAACAATTTTGAAAATAGTGTGCCTTCAACGGGATTCAACCTCATGTCCAATAGTGCACAACTGCAGGCCGCAATTCCTGCATGTGGAATACCTGCATCTGCTGGAATGCCCCCCACCCTGTGCAACCCATTGGTTCCTGCATGAACTGTCCCTCTCAAGCACGACATCTTCATATTTGTGTTACACTTTTGAATGTGGGTCAAAAGGGAAATAAAAGTATTATCTGAGATTGGATAGTGTCCTTCCCTCCCGCCTGCCAAACACCTGCGCTCACCGTTAACAGAACTGCGGGAGAACAGCTACCACTGGGGTTTATCAGTGGTTGGCATCCAACATTATGATAAATTACTGCCACCTACTGTACTGGAGCGTCCCTGCATACTGCCAATGTACTGGCGTCAGCTTAAAGATGGACCAATAGAAGTATAGAGGGGTTCCTGCAGATGCAGGAATTGCTACATGCAGAAACGCCCCGAATTGCAGGCTGCAGTCGCATCCTTCTCCTCATGTCCCTGAATGTTCCCTAATCTACCAGTCAGGTGGAACCACATGTACAAAATATTTACTGGACTTACCGATACAGTTGAGGTTGGTGTTTGAAAGCAGTTTGCAACACGGTTTGAAAAAGCAAATGTAACATCACTCATTTTTAGACACCTTAGGATGGTGCACATGCATTCAGCCAAGGGTGTGCAACATCCTAAATTGTCAGAAAATCCCAAAATGGTGGTAAGCCTATACATTATCACTAAGGATGTAACTTTCCAATGCTTCTATTTTTGCCATGTAATGTTGTTATTAAAACAAAATTAGACTACCTCATAGTTGACCTATTTACCTAGTCGGCTTGTTGTATGCTCTATGCGAGATAAATATTACTCTCGAGGCACATTCATGTTGCGAGAGCCATAGGAGGGGAATTTATTCTGACAAGCAGTCAATGCACAACAATTCTTGATGCAATTGTGGAAAAACACTTTTGAAAGCAGTTTTGGCATATGTACACTGCTCAAAAAAATAAAGGGAACACTAAAATAACACATCCTAGATCTGAATGAATGAATTATTCTCATTAAATACTTTTCTTTACATAGTTGAATGTGCTGACAACAAAATCACAAAAATGATCAATGGAAATCAAATGTATCAACCCATGGAGGTCTGGATTTGGAGTCACACTCAAAATTAAAGTGGAAAACCACACTACAGGCTGATCCAACTTTGATGTAATGTCCTTAAAACATGTCAAAATGAGGCTCAGTAGTGTGTGTGGCATCCACGTGCCTGTATGACCTCCCTACAATGCCTGGGCATGCTCCTGATGAGGTGGCGGATGGTCTCCTGAGGGATCTCCTGCCAGACCTGGACTAAAGCATCCGCCAACTCCTGGACAGTCTGTTGGTGGATGGAGCGAGACATGATGTCCCAGATGTGCTCAGTTGGATTCAGGTCTGGGGAACGGGCGGGCCAGTCCATAACCTCAATGCCTTCCTCTTGCAGGAACTGCTGACACACTCCAGCCACATGAGGTCTAGCATTGTCTTGCATTAAGAGGAACCCAGGGCCAACCGCACCAGCATATGGTCTCACAAGGGGTCTGAGGATCTCATCTTGGTACCTAATGGCAGTCAGGCTACCTCTGGCGAGCACATGGAGGGCTGTGTGGCCCCCCAAAGAAATGCCACCCCACACCATGACTGACCCAAACCGGTCATGCTGGAGGATGTTGCAGGCAGCAGAACGTTCTCCACGGCGTCTCCAGACTGTCACATGTGCTCAGTGTGAACCTGCTTTCATCTGTGAAGAGCACAGGGTGCCAGTGGCGAATTTGCCAATCTTGGTGTTCTCTGGCAAATGCCAAACGTCCTGCATGGTGTTGGGCTGTAAGCACAACCCCCACCTGTGGACGTCGGACCCTCATACCACCCTCATGGAGTCTGTTTCTGACCGTTTGAGCAGACACATGCACATTTGTGGCCTGCTGGAGGTCATTTTGCAGGGCTCTGGCAGTGCTCCTCCTGCTCCTCCTTGCACAAAGGCGGAGGTAGCGGTCCTGCTGCTGGGTTGTTGCCCTCCTACGGCCTCCTCCACGTCTCCTGATGTACTGGCCTATCTCCTGGTAGCGCCTCCATGCTCTGGACACTACGCTGACAGACACAGCAAACCTTCTTGCCACAGCTCGCATTTATGTGTCATCCTGGATGAGCTGCACTACCTGAGCCACTTGTGTGGGTTGTAGACTCCGTCTCATGCTACCACTAGAGTGAAAGCACCGCCAGCATTCAAAAGTGACCAAAACATCAGCCAGGAAGCATAGGAACTGAGAAGTGGTCTGTGGTTGCCACCTGCAGAACCACTTCTTTATTGGGGGTGTCTTGCTAATTGCCTATAATTTCCACCTGTTGTCTATTCCATTTGCACAACAGCATGTGACATTTATTGTCAATCAGTGTTGCTTCCTAAGTGGACAGTTTGATTTCACAGAAGTGTGATTGACTTGGAGTTACATTGTTGTTTAAGTGTTCCCTTTATTTTTTTGAGCATTGTATTTTGAAAGCAAATGTTATTTTTTTACCTGTGCAACAAATGGCTAGATTGGTCCGCTAATACAGGATTAGTAAAGGCCCAGTTCACTTTTGAGAAGATTTCTATTTATTTATTTTATTCAGATTTTTCAGACGGTGCTGCAGCAACCCTACTTCCAGCGACTATGAGCCTCTGTACATTTTATACCCACTATGCTTCATCAGTTGGGCAACAGGTGATCACACTAATAGCACATTTGATAATATAGACATGCATATGCATGGTCCAATATGTTAAAACCATTTTTACATATGTTATTGAGACCATTTCTGAAGGTGGAAATTTGATTTTAGATTGTGTCCAGCATGATTTTATTTTCATAAATGTTGGCGTAGAAAATCCTTTTAAAAGTCACCAGAACTGAGCTTTTCAGTCCTCCATAAAAATTATCCCAGGGACCCCGGATCCCCTAAGCAAGGAGAATGGAATTGGTCAAACTCACAGTTTAATACATGAAGAAAATGATCCTCTTTCCCTAAAAGCATGATGGTCATGATTTTCTTACATAAAAGGGTATATTAACTTCAGTGGCAGTCGGTGCCTTTTAAGATGAGGGAGGACAATTCGTTTTTTTACTACATGATACTCACATTTTCCCTATACCCATCATGAGGTTGCTACAACCTAGCCTATGAATTCAAGTTTACAAATGTAGGTTCACAGGCCAAGAGAAATTTCAGTAATCAAGGTGACAGACATTGACACATTCAATACTGCCATGCACACTCTTGCCTGCGTCTAGCTGATCTAGGGTGTAATCAATAGTCCAGCAGTTGCAAACGAGTTTCTATTGGAGAAATTCTGGTATGTTTTGTTCCATTTGCTTCCATTTAAGAAGCGTTTTTCAACATAATCAGCAGAATGAATACACCCCTGAAAACACAGTTCACTTTCATAGCAGCCACATAAAAAAAAACATGATCCCTTTGATTGTTGTATTCCTTCTCACATTTACGCTCTCTCCTCACATCTTTTCTCTTCGCTTCTGGACATTAGTGCACAACATCTTTTTGTGACCAGGCGAAAAAAAACTTTCCAAGCCAAACCTTCATATCATAACTGCTACACACAGCTTACATCATTGTCACCATATTAACATCATAGCTGCTAGGGGTGTGTTCATAAATTCACTGAGTGTGCTCTGGGCGTTCGTACATTCAGAGCGTTGTCACATTATCTGTTAGTAAATTCAAAGTGTTGTCAGATTGTCTGTTCATAAATCCAGACCGTTCTGACCTCACAACAGCAGACAAACACCCAAGCTAACTGGCTAGCTACTTCCAGATACAAAATGAGAGAACACCTCACTCTGACCATTTTACTTGCTCTAGCAGAGGTGGTTATGCTGTTTTCACAATGTTTAGACTGCAACTGTGCTGCTGGCAACAATTTTGTTAAAAATATTTTTCTTCTAACTCCGGTCACATTCAAGGGGTGTTGCACGTTTGTGAATTCATCAGTTAACCTGCGCTCTGGCACACTCAGGCAAGAGTGCTCTAAAATCAGAGTAGATAGCCATAGTGAATTTTACTACTGTGTTAGTAAACCCATTACATTCATGCAGTGTAGTATACAGTCAGAAGTATACAGTTTAGCAGCTGCTCGGTGGCAATAAATTAATAAAACCAAAAACTTACCTGGACTTGGAAGAGGTCCAGTGTTGGATAGCCATAACCAGCTAGCTAACATAGCAGCCCTCTCTGTGCCAGGTGTTTGAGTAAGCTAAACTAGCTAGCTGCATTAGCTAGTTAAGTAGGCTAAGGTAAAAAAATATATATATACTACAAAAGGTCACGTCATTAAGGGGGAAAATTATACCCTTGCAGTCTGAAAGGAGGAGGCTTTATGTTCGAGCCGGTCCATTGGGGACCTCATTGCCAAACTTCATAAATACTGCACCCTTAACTTCAAAACTCTGTTGTTAGTTATCCATCATGTAACGAAGAAATTAGATGGAAAGAAACTTGAAAATGAAATATTGTTTTGTTGAATAGTCATGACTGGTTCGAGGCATCTCGAACGAAGGATATCATTGCAACTTAACGCAGATCCAAGTTCAGTTTTGAGATCCACCGGCGTCATTGGCGTAGTGTTAAAAGCATTTTAAAGGTACAATATTGTGTACATATATGGCTGTGTTGGGGAAATCAGTAGATATCTCATCGAGCCAAGCGGGGCCAGGATGCCCATTGTCACAGTTCCAAGACCAGTCGGAAATGTTCAGCTAACCTTGACTATCGTATTTGTTGATTAATGCGTAATTTAGGAATGTCACAAGTTAATTGACATGAGAAAATAGCAACTCTAAAGAGTGCAATGACTACAATGAATGGCTAAATTGTTTCCGGACACAAAGGGTCCGCGAAGCTCCTCCTCCTCACCACTCTATAGTTTCTTTTCCTAGACTAATTTCCTTTGTCACCTGAAAAGGACTAGAAATGTGAGAGCAATATGAATGAAACCTCACCATTTTTTTCTAACAATACAATACAAATTAGCACTACCAAAGTGGGTGCTCTGGTCAGAGGGTGCGCTCGCCCGCACCTGTCCTGAGACACCGGCAAGGCCCCAGCCCAAAGGGATTTTCCATGGGCGTGAAGAATCAAGCCTCGCCCATGGAAGCGAGCGCACCCATAACTACCGGGATCAGCCGCTCATAGCATGAAACCAAACTACAAAACATCACCCCTGATTGCAGGACCTCAAACATTTATACTGTACATTTGTGTATATAATTGTTCCAAAAATCATCAATTCCACCCTTCAGACAGCCACATATCAATCCAGCTTTCCCAAGGGGTCTCACTAGGTACTTGAACCTCCCCTTCTGCAACATTTCTGCCGAAATTGCCCCATAAATACACATTTAACCCAAGGGCACGACAATATTACCTATTGACTGACTGTGGTCCTTCAAATCCCCCAGCAATACAGTTTGCAGGTCCATCCCGCACCCTGATATTATGGCATAACAACCATTCCTGGACCTGACTCCAAAAACAAGCCACCGGTGGACAGCACCAAAATAGATGCTCTATTGATTTTGTTGCAGAGTCTGTACCGGGCTGACTGTTGAAAAATACCTCCCATATACTAAGCATTATTTTTGAAGCGACCGTTGTATGTAATAGGATCGGTGGGTCCCCTGCGGGACGGTTGAGCTAACATAGGCTAATGCGATTAGCATGAGGTTGTAAGTAACAAGAACATTTCCCAGGAAATTCTTGTTAATCTAACTGCACTGTCCAATTTACAGTAGCTATTACAGTGAAATAATACCATGCTATTGTTTGAGGAGAGTGCACAGTTTTGAACATGAAAAGTTATTAATAAACAAATTAGGCACATTTGGGCAGTCTTGATACAACATTTTGAACAGAAGTGCAATGGTTCATTGGATCAGTCTAAAACAGTGCACACACCATTCTGCCATCTAGTGGCCAAAATCTAAATTGCACCTGGGCTGGAATAATACATTATGGCCTTTCTCTTGCATTTCAAAAAATGTGCAAAAAACCTCTTGTTTTTGTCCTTTGTATTATCTTTTACCAGATCTAATGTCTTATATTCTCCTTAGGAGGTTTTACATTGAAAATAAAAATAATTGATACATCAATTGTTGTTTTGTATATCAGTTCATAAGCCTAATGCCATGGTATTGGGATACTGAATCTGTTCAATTATCTTTAAATTGTGTGTGGCATAGTGAAACTGATACATTATACAATTTATATTACTCATTTTATGCCATTTGTTTTTGTTGTTAGACACACTAATTCATACCTCACCAGTACTTACATGTATTAGTGTTCGTGAAGGAAAAACAGCAGTAGAGAGGCTATTCATTTGGCACACATTGTACAAAGTGGCCTACCTTTGTCATCTTTCCTTCACTGAAAACACTGCATAGATGAAAGCAGCTCTTCTAGGACTCTTAGTAAAATCAGCTCAGCACCACCCACAACAACCATTAAAAATTATGATTACTGATTTTCTGATACAACTTTTGAGTTTATCATTCACAATCAACTGTTCACATAACATGGTGATATTACCAGAAGCAGATAAATATAACAGTGCATTTGGAAAGTATTCAAACCCCTTCACTCTTTCCAAATTTTGTCAAGTTACAGCCTTGTTCTAAAATTGATTAAATAAAACGTTTTCCTCAAATCTACACACAAAACCCATAATGCCAAAGCGAAAACATTTTTTTAGAAATGTTTGCACTTTTTTTTTTTTTTTTTAAGTATTCAGACCCTTTTCTATGAGACTCAAATTGAGCTCAGGTGCATCCTGTTTCCATTGATCATCCTTGAGATGGACTCTAATCAAGTTGTAGAAACACCTGTGGTAAAATCAATTGATTGGACATGATTTGGAAAGGCACACACCTGTCTGCATAATGTCCCACAGTTTACAGTGCATGTCAGAGAAAAAACCAAGCCATGAGGGCAAAATAACTGTCCGTAGAGGTACGGCAACTGCACCACCCTTAACCGCAAGGCTCTCCAGAGGGTGTCTGCACAACGCATCACCAGGGGCAAACTACCTGCCCTCCAAGATACCTACAGCACCTGATGTCACAGGAAGGCCAAAAAGATCATCAAGGACAAAAACCACCCGAGCCACTGCCTGTTCACCCCGCTACCATCCAGTTGGCGAGGTCAGTACATGGTGCTTCTAAGCTAGGACCGAGAGACTGAAAAACAGCTTCTATCTCAAGGCCTCACTAACTCAGAGAGGCTGCTGCCTACAAAGAGACTCATCACTGGCCACTTTAATAAATGCCAATTCAAACAATGCCACTTTAATAATGTTAACATCTCACATTAATCATCTCATATGTATATACTGTACCTTATCCATCTATTGCACCTTGCCTATGCTGCTCATCCATATATTTACTTATGTACATATTCTTATTCCTCCCTTTAGATGTGTGTATTAGGTAGATGGGGAATTGTTAGATATTACTGCACTGTCGGAACTAGAAGCACAAGCATTTCGCTACACTCGCATTAACATTGGCTAACCATGTGTATGTGACCAATAACATTTGATTTGATTTAGAGCTCTGTCAGGATTGTGTCGAGGCACAGATCTGGGGAAGGGTACCAAAATATTTCTGCAGCATTGAAGGTCCCCAAGAACACAGTGGGGATGTTTTTCAGCGGCACAGACTGGGAGACTAGTCAGGATCGAGGGAAAGATGAACGGAGCAAAGTACAGAGAAATCCTTGATGAAAACCAGCTTCAGAGCGCTCAGGAACTCAGACTGGGGCGAAGGTTCACCTTCCAACTGGACAATGACCTTAACATCCCGACCGAACTGGAGACCTGAAAATAGCTGTGCAGTGACGCTCCCCATCCAACCTGAGAGCTTGAGAGGATCTGCAGAGAATAATGGGAGAAACTCCCCAAATACAGGTGTGCCAAGCTGGTTGCCGCCATACCCAAGAAGACTCGAGGCTGTAATCACTGCCAAAGGTGCTTCAACAAAGTACTGAGTAAAGGGTCTGAATACTTACGTAAATATATTTGTTTTTTATTTTTAATAAATGTGCCAACATTTCTTAAAACCCATATTTGCTTTGTTATTGTGTATAGATTGAGGGGGAAAACTATTTAATCAACTTTAGAATAAGGCTGTAACCTAACTAAATGTGTAAAAAGTCAAGGTGTCTGAATACCTTCTGAAGGCACTAAGTAAAGACATTCTAATATATTTGTAGTGAAAGATCTAAAAATGGTTAAAGTTTTTCCCCCCAAAATATAGAATAACAAAATATTTTGAAAACATTCCAAATAGGTTTCCAGTAAGTAATGTGGGTGCCTCGGCCACAAATAGCACTTATTCATTATAAATGCATAATAGAAATGTGGCAGTATACCCTCTCATTGCACACTGCCACAATTTGGTAAAGTACACAACTAAGTACAGCAATATAGTAATGTCAACACAAAGGTACACTTTATATACAAAAGTATGTGGATACCTCTTCAAATTAGTGTATTCTGCCATTTCAGCCACACCCGTTGCTGACAGGTATATAAAATCAGGCACACCGCCATGCAATCTCCATAGACAAACATTGGCAGTCTTACTGAAGATTTCAGTGACTTACACTGTGGCACTGTCATAGGATGCCACCTTTCCAACAAGTCAGTTCATCAAATTTCTGCCCTGCTAGAGCTGCCCCGTTCAACTGTAAGTGCGGTTATTGTGAAGTGGAAATGTATAGGACAGGGATCATCAACTAGATTCAGCCGCGGGCCAATTTATTTATTTTTCCTCAGCAGATGGTCGGAGGACCAGGTCATGATTAAAGATCAATTGTAGACTGCAAATTGACCGCAAGAATCTCACAGATATAATTTGACTAAAACAATTTCAAACCTTGCTTACCTTGGTATACAATCACATTTCTATATTATGCGTTGGAATACTAGAACAGATTCTCCAAAATTAAGATAAATTATGTCCAACATTGAATTTTAAGTGTATATTTGTTGTTTTTTTTTGCTCAGAAACTCTGAGGGCCATATAAAACCACCATACGTGGGCCGCCAATTGGGGAACCCTGGTCTATGAGCCTCAGCAAAAATTCTGTCCTCGGTTGCAACACTCACTAGTTAGTTCCAAACTGCCTCTGGAAACAATGTCAGCACAATAACTGTTCGTCAGGAGCTTCATCAAATGGGTTTCCATGGCCGAGCAGCCGCACACAAGCCTAAGATCACCCTGCACAATGCCAAGCGTCGGCTGGAGTGGTGTAAAGCTCGCTGCCATTGGCCTCTGCAGTGGAAACGCGTTATCTGGAGTGATGAATCACGCTTCACCATCTGGTGGTCCGACGGACAAATCTAGGTTTGGCGGATGCCAGGAGAACGCTACCTGCACGAATGCATAGTGCCAACTGTAAAGTTTGGCGGAGGAGGAATATTGGTCTGTGGCTGTTTTTCATGGTTCAGGCTAGGACGCTAACGCTACAGCATACAATGACATTCTAGACGATTCTGTGTTTCCAACTTTGTGGCAACAGTTTGGGGAAGGCCCTTCCCTGTTTCAGCATGCCAATGACCCCATGCACAAAGCTATCGGTGTCGAAGAACTTGACTGGCCTGCATAGAACCCTGACCTCAACACCATCTAACACCTTTGGGAAGAAATGACGCACCGACTGCGAGCCAACATCAGTGCCTGACCTCACTAATGCTCTTGTGGCTGAATGGAAGGAAGTCCTTGCAGCAATGTTCCAACATCTAATGGAAAGCCTTCCCAGAAGAGTGGAGGTTGTTACAGCAGCAAAGCGGGGGACCAACTCCATATCAATGCCCATGATTTTGGAATCAGCTGTTTGACAAGCAGGTGTCCACATACTTTTGGTCATGTAATATATCTTCTTTTGGCAAAAGGTAGTCATGGTAGCTCAGTAAATGCTAGTATTTATTTTTGAAAGCTGTCTCTTGATGTTTTGTTCCATGATGGTTAAAAGTTCTGTTCAGATGTGATGACACCACAAACTGTTGCATGGTCCAGGTCAGTATAATGTCATGTCACCAAGATTCCAAACGGGGTTTACTGTGTATCCAATCAGAAACCACTGCAAAAGGAGAGAGACACATTATGAGAGATGTGTAAGTGAAATAAACTCTGATTTTAATACCGTAGCTCTGTTTTCTCAGGTAAATGGTGATGTTAGGGGTTCAAGATGAATTTATGCCTTGCAGGTCTCTGAGTTTTTACATTGACAGCACATATGTTGTGGCTTCAGAGGACATAGGTTGCCCATCACTGGAATGTGATTTATGCAGGGGTAGGTTATATGGGGTTAATCTTAGCTTAATCTTTAGGTGTCTTGTTGACATGCAAGTTTAAAGAGGCTGAAGAAGGAAAAGTTGTTGCGAGGAATAACAAACAGCAAGACTTCGTTCTCTTGTGCTCTCTTTCTCTTTTTCACTAAGGTTAAAACAAACAAAAAAAAGCTAATCTTTTTAGGCCTGGGACTTTTAGGAATGTAATCCACCATGATACTCTGTTTTATGTGGCGTCTGTGAGAGACTAGCACCTGCTAACAGCTCCCTCCCTCTGGAACATGGACTGGGGATTAGTGACATGTGACTACCCACCAGACATGCACTGGAGGACGGGTTTTTCCCTTACTCAAACTATGCAAACAATTTCCAAACCCACGTTTCTTTACACAGGAAAAACAATGAGCTAAACATTGGATTTAGTCATAGCCATATACGCGAGTTGGTGAAAGAGCAACGGATAATCTCATAACTGTATGATAAATCCTTATCCCTGTTGCTATTCACTCTTACCAGGTCGCAATCGTGTCACTAGCAGCCCTTCTCGTTCTTGCCGTTGTCTCTGCTCTTCCTGCTCCTCCTCTTCCTCATTCTCACTGTTGCAGTGTCCCTCCCTGGTCCTGCCCCCTGCAGCCCCTGCCTCCCTCCCAGCAGCACTGGACCGTAGGGCTACCAGCCGATGGTGGATGGCTACGTAGAGGCGAGCCACGTCCCTGGCGCTGGCCTGGATGAGGAACACCCGGATGGCCTGGGTCTCCACGTCGGTGGCCGTCACCTGGAGGTTCCGACGGGCGGGGCGACGCAGGTGTGTGTGGGGCCAGAGCTTAGTGTTGAGGATGACTTTCAGACTGCCCTGGTGCCTCATCACTGTTTTGATCGGAGGGAGGCAGGTGTGAGAGATGTACTGAGGATGAGAGAGAATTACAGAAAGACGTGCAGATTTTGGTCAGAGAGAGTGGAATTAGTAGTCTTCTTCATGGTAAACTCACCTATCCTGGACTGCAGCCCTCCTTTGGTCCCTGCCATTAGATCATTGAGTCGCAGGACTCCTCTCCCTCGCTCATTCCATGCCTGAGTTCCATTTTCCAGAACAAACAGTCTGCAGGTCAGCTAAAAGAAAGGTATTTAAAAAAGGTACATCACTATCACTGCTCTAGCAATAGGCATATTGAACATTTCCTATTTCAACATAACATGGTCCTCACCTGGACCACATTGCTCTCCTTCTCCTCCCCAGTGAACAGCTGAACCCGCCTGAGCACACGCTGCCTCCCACAGGACTCTGTGTAAGCTGCAGCAGACTCCCTCAGGCTGTTCCACACAGCACCTATCAACAACCACAGACAGCACTTCAGCTGCAGTTCTGAAAGGCATACACTAAGAGGCAGTCAATTGCTATTAGAACCGAGGTGCACAACTCTAGTCCTCTAGGGCGTAGTCTGGTGGACCAGGACTGGAGATGTGTACCCATGCAAATCCAATGACGCCCCTAATGATTTACCTTTATGCCTTGTCTCAAAGGTGGAGGACTCAGAATTAGAGGAGCTGCAATCAGAATGTTCACTGCTGGGCAATTTCTGTGGTCTCTATATGAGGGTGAGAAAGTTAGAGTATTTCTGTAAATGCAATGTATTTTGTAACACAGTTATGTTTTATAGTCATATGCAAACTTGATACTTTATAAGTATGTCATTGGTGCTCAAAAGTTTCACCAAAACTCACCAAAACTCTCGCGCCCATGTTTTCCCCAAATACAAACTGGACCCTGTCTGAGGTAATAGTGTCTGCCTTCAATCTGTAGAGGGTGAACCAGAGGTCAGCAGAGAGGTCAGCAGGTTCAGAATCATTGCTGGGAACTAAACGGTGTCTCTGACACCACGTAGCTCTGACAGAGGAAACAAAACCCAACACCATCGTCAGGGTCTCTGGATTAAAGCAAGGCTGTCCAGTCCTGTGTCTGGCCTGGAAGTTAACTCGTAACACTAACTACCCTGATTTAAGTAACTAAACCCTGCCATAAATAGATTTATAAAATCACTTCAGTGAAACATCACTAATATTATATTAAACCAGGTGCCCTGCATACCTGTGAACTTGAGGGAACGTCTTCAGATGTAATACACTCACAGTGGAGGAGTGGTCAGTTGTGACGCTGCAGCAATCGTCTGAAAGGTCATGGCTGACCTGTGGGACAAAATACAACGCAAACCTTTTATTTTACAGTCTTATTGTATTTCTGATAAATTACAGTAATGGCCACTTGAGTCAAAGAACTCAACACAACCTTTACGTAAATATAAAATAAATTGCAGCCAAAACATATTATATAGTTGTGTGTTAATGTGGCAAGTTTGGGAGTAGAAAGGAAGCTATTCAGTCTCAGTGTGGTAAGCATTCTGATGCGGATTCAAACCGGTTTTGGAGTTTGGGTTTATAAACCTGCATCCTCCCACTCTCAGGCAGTGCGTGAATACGTTTCTCTGAGAAAAACATGTTGGTCCCTCAGGCAGTGATGCAACCACAACTGAGGGGAACAAGTGTTTTACTATTTAAATACTTTAAATAGTAATAGCCTCATGTAGGACAACACCTGCTTGTTCACAGGCACAGACATAACACAGTTTCTCAGGACCCACCTGCAAGGTCTGAGTTCGGCCTATTTGGTTGTCATTCTCTCATGTTAAGCTAAACATTTCACGAAGCTATACACGGTGCTGAAATGCTCCCATTTTTAGACTGTTGGCAATACCGTTACTTGTTCAGTAAATCAAGTTGGAAATTCAAACCTTGCAGATTGCAGTGCTGCGGGAGTATCCGGTACGCCAGTGTTCACAGGTGCCAGCTCAGGAGGACAAAGCCATGAGCCTAACACCAGGGTGTGCGACACGTGTCAAGAGAGAGAAGCACGGGGGCGTTACTGACGCATGACGGGGGGAGGTGAAGAGTTGTGGAATACCTCAGATAGGTGTGGCTGTGAGATGTTGTTCCTGGGCTGAGGGGCGAGGAGACGTGCAGGCTGAAGTAATGACCTTCTGACCCTGTTCAGAGGTGACACTATAAAGAAAGAGATGGAGTGTGTGAGAGGGAACGATGTCCTTTAAAGTCAGCCTTACGATCAGATATGGATTAAATACGAGTCGTTCAGGGAATTGGATGTCTTTTTGTTCAGCCCCCTTAAAGATAAACAAAACACCAGACAATACAAACTAACCTTTGTTTTGGGAAATGTTGGTCTGGCTGCAGAGACTTGAGGGCATGAAGACATTTGATCTTGAGACTAGGAGAGAGAATATCCATCAGAAGAGTTCACACACACACACACACACACAGAGTATATCATATGGTTAAAGTTCAAATGTGACCCAGATTTATGTCAAATTGACCGCCAGATTTGGCACATGACAACATACATCGCCAACACTGAGTAGTGAGGTTTCCACATGGGCACTAGTGGGTCATGGTGGTGATTTGTGATGAGCAGGTGAGGGCTGCAGTGACAGAGTGAAACTGAAACGGATTAAGGGAAAGAGATACCAGGGGCTGCTGTGAAGTGGCTGCTGGGAATATGAGGCCCTGACAAGGATGGTGTGACTGGAATGTATGGACCTACAGGGAATACTGGCACTGAACATAAACAGAAAATATTTAAGAGAGTTTGACCATGATGCACTGCTTCGGTTCGTTTAATAGATGGGGAGATATTTTATCCCATTAAGATCCCAGTTTTATTAAGGCTACAATCATCTCCAGGTGAGTCAAGGAATTAAGCAGCCTGACTCAGTTGCCACTTATTTGCGTGGGCAATGTATGCCCTAGGGCAGTGGTTTCCCAACTGAAATTGGGTAGTGCATCATCAATTCCTCCTCATGTTAGTCATTGCATAATTTAAAGAGCTATTTATAACTTGTCAGAAATGGTCAGATCAACTAGGTGTCAGCTAACATTTATTTTTTTGCCCATAGATATTGATGTAATTTGTCACTCATATCACATGAATACACATTAGACATGGCAAAATGTTTAGAATTGAAAGAAAATTTGCTTTAAAATGGCTAAATGTTCTTTGCACCCCATGACAGAATGTGTAGAATTTCATCAAATAAGCTTTAAACCTGCATAATTCTCCCCTCCAACAAGAGGGGTGAGAACAGTTTGTGTCATGAACCGTGCTTGTGCCCATATTCCCCAATGCTAGAAGGGGAATCCCTGCCCTAGGGGACACAAATCTCGCAAACAGAGCGACATAGCGTCGTACACGGTCCGTTCCAAAAATGTAAGCCACACAAAAGTACGTAGAACTATGTGTGAAAACACAATGCTCCGTCGCAGCGCTTTCGTAGTTTGCGTTAAGTGTGTAGGGCCCTTTAGAGAGATGATAGAGAAGAGAGATCGCAAATGTGCAGGAGGGGAGTTTTGTTTACCTGGAGGACGCGGGGGAAAAGAGAGAGCGCTTGATCGCACTCGTCTACTGCTGTCACAGGAGCCTGTCCGAGATACAGAGTGAAAATGCATATAAGACCTTGATTGGTTGGATTACCACACTGCCAATCACAGGCCAATCATTAGAGTCAATGATTGACAACGCCACCTACCAATCCCACCACAATACAGGGTCCTTCATCATTAGAAAAAGTTAATTATGTAAACCATACATGTTTCATAATACCTTGTACACAGTATAAAGGTGCAATTTTAATAGAGATCTTACAGATACATCTCCTTTACCAAAGGAACAAGAGAAACATGGAGGAAAAGGCATGATGTATGGTGTTATGCACCAGTACTTATGTGTGTGTGTGTGTGTGTACTGGACAGTGGAAACTCACCTTTCCTGATTCTGTTGTTAGGGTTAGGGTAGGTGAGCGATCTGACTCGTTTGTTTGGACTGATTCCCATAACTATTTGGAGAACAAGAAAAAGATGCAGAAGCACGACTGTCCATGCAATAGAAAGTAACAAAGAAATCATCTATCAAAATGGTTAATTGTTATGACACGCAGCAGCGGCAAGTTATGATGCTTACCTGAGCCCTCCTCCAATCGCTCTGCGCTTCTCTGTAAAACAAAATGATTACTCTTTCATTACGTGATTTGTTCCACACCATGCATTTGCATCCTGTCAACATTGTAGGCCTACCCATTATTAGGATATAACGTTTACCTTCATGGATGGGGTTTTCTTTTGAAAGATGAACATTGGTGGGGCAAGCACAGTTTTTTCTGTAAAAAGACGAATAATAGCACAGTTAGAGGGAATTCTCCTTGTTGCAGTTTGATATGACTGAATCAGTACTTAAAGGGACTTTTAAAAATGTTTTTTAGTCAAAAAGATAACGGAATATTTGTTTTTCCTGTATGTTTTTCCAATGGCATCATCTGGTGTGCATCATGTGATTTCAACCAAATATGAGTAGGCATTGCCTACTAATTAGTTAAAATCACACAGATGATGCCATTGGAAAAACGTATTGTTGTCTTATCTTTTTTGACTAGGAAACATTGAAACGTGCCATTTTCACATACATTTGATGTTGTTGGGGTAGTGCTGGAGAAAAATAATAATATTTCTATTACATTATTCATGCATGAATTTTAGCTAATCCCTACCTGAGCTTAAAGCATTAACTTAAATTCAAATAGGAAAACACTTTTCTTAATTTTGCCACTGAAACCACAAAGACATAACTAGGGAAAGGGGTCTGAATCTGTGAGCTGTCAGTACACACTGTTCTGCCAAGAACCTAAAATGTGATGCTAGGAAAATCAACAGTAAAGCTGTTCTGAATATGAATAATTTACACACAAACTATTATTCCTAAATAAACTCTCAAAATACACAGCCAGCTAAACAACTATTACCAAAGATCCAAGAGCCAAGAAGAAGTTGAAATGTCACAATCGCAGGAAAAATCTGCACAACGGCCCAAAGAGCAGCGAGATCGCTAGGCTCGCCCACAGTTCTGGAGATGTCAATTGTCATCCCACCTCAATGTATTATCCTAATGAATGGAGGCTTTGACATCCAAGGCCTCTTATGCAACCACACAGCCTGACAAGGGGCTCTGGGAGCTGGGGACAGGCCCACCGTGGAAGGGGTGAGTGATGGGATAGCAGTGGAGGTGTGAGCCAGCTAGGCAGCAGACGCCAAGGCTTGGCCATGGGTAAAACTGACCTGTCTGGAGGCTATAAATACACAGGGACTCACTCTGTCACTGATCTGACCTTGTACTATGAACTCTACATGGAGTCAGTGAGTAATGTCTTTTGGTGTGTTAATTCCAGAGGAGAACGACAGCCCCCTCTGATTGAAGCCACGGAAGTTCAAGGAACACCGCGGTACAGCAGGCATTGTTTACAGAAAATATGCTCCCCATAATAATGAATCGAAAAATGGAAACCTTTGTGTAATTTTTTTATATTTTTACCAAAGACAATCATGGTCCCAATAATTGATTCTAAGATGTATGTCCTTGAACAAATTATTTTAAAATCTCACCCAGAAGAAGGATCATTTAGTTGCTGATGGCAGCCTGCAGTATCCAGGCTGGCCTTCAACTTGAGTTACTCAATTAGAGGGGGCAGCACTGAGCTAGCCTGCAATGTCACTTCCTGGAGTAGTTCAAACTGCGCCACAGATTATGCATTATATTGACAAGAATGTGTCCGCTCTTACAATTAAAAAATGTAATCTTCAAAAATGGAAGGCAGTCCGGAGGAGGCAAGATCAGGTAGGACCATTCTAGCCAATGAGAGGGCAGATACGTGTGTAAACAACAGGCACGTGGAATTCTTTAAAGATGGTCATACCAAGGATCATTTAGCTATTTGATTTGGAATTTTAAGACCCCTTAATAAAAGGTATCCAAACTTGTATTTATTTATTATTGGATGAAACATTGAATTTGGCACTACTGCTATAAGCCAATAGAACGAAGGTGTATATGTGTATATATGTATGTATATGTACATATGTATGTATATGTATACACACACACACACACACACACACACACACACACACACACACACATATATATATATATATACACCTGGGGTGGCAGGGTAGCCTAGTGGTTAGAGTGTTGGACTAGTAACCGAAAGGTTGCAAGTTTAAATCCCCGAGCTGACAATGTACAAACCTGTCGTTCTGCCCACTGTTCCTAGGCCGTCATTGAAAATAAGAATTAGTTCTTAACTGACTTGCATAGTTAAATAAAGGTAAAATAAAAAAACACCTATATATATATATATACACACACACACACACACACATACATACATACATACATATATATATATATATATATATATATATATATATATATAGGTGTTTTTTTATTTTACCTTTATTTAACTAGGCAAGTCAGTTAAGAACAAATTCTTATTATATATATATATATATATACATATATACACATACATACATACGTCTTCATAGGAATGAATGTTGTCATGTGGTCCATTCACATATACCTTGAGATTTGCCAGTGCTGTGTCAGTGAATGTGCTCACTCTGGGCATGGAGAGAGATGGTGTTCACACTTCAGTCAGTGACAGATGATCACTTGGAGTTCACCCAGGTCTACTGTGTAAGCACCCTATTCTAATGACTATTGACTGTTCAGATGCAACAGATTGTGGCATGCACTGATTAACATTGAAATGTGTGTTGCTTCTTGCATTTATGTGGTTGTTCAGCTTCCCTTGAAAGCTAAAAAGTACAGTAATGCTTCATCTGAGGCTATTTCTGCCACATCCGCAATCCTCTGAGACCTGGGGAAATCAGACACCACTTATTAACCCTAGAATCCAACTCTGAGGACTTCCAATCACATGACCTACATTAGACAAACAGCAGGGCACGACAAATGGAATGACACTTTACACACCACTCCAACACGCCAGAGACAAGTGCCTATTACTCAGAATATGTACTGGAAGCAACAGCGTAGAGAGGTGATCATCCGTGTATACAGTAGTGTGTTTTTTGCTGTGTCAACTGTCTACTTAACATAATAGCAGCACTGTGTATCCTACCTGACATATAGGTGATGTTGTACGTGCACGTCATCGCTCCTGTGTGAAAATACTTATTCACAGGTCAGGTACCATACTACTCACAGTTGAGTTTGGTCACCCCAGACAACCCAGACATACTGACGTTTTTTTTTTTACACATTGCATCTCCACCCATCTCAACTCTTCTTCCCCAAACTTTCCTCCTCTTCCTTCCTTCTCTCTCCTCTTCCTCCCCTACACCCCTCCTCCTCTCCTATCCTCTGTATGGGCAGACACTCTCTCAGTGTTATATTAACTATGTAATGTTGCTGTTACCTTAGGTCTGAGGGTCCACAGGTCAGCCAGCTCATCCAGAGGTTAGGCAGCACCTGACCTCGGCCGAGGGCCCTACGTATCACACGTCATGAGCAATTCCAATAAACACTGTCAGGCTAACGCCAGAGAGCAGCAGGCAGGCCAACTCTTTATGAAAGACGATTATTTTCCACATCACGGATTACATGGGTCATTACATAAGTTAGAGAGGAGTGTATTAAATAAACACTATTAAAACTGTTGCCAAATAGGAAATTAAAAAGAAAAGAAGCTAGCTTCCTTTGAGCTTAAAAGAGCACGCACTCTGACAATTCCCTGGAATATTGCAGACAAGGTCTGTCTAAATTAATGACATAACTTAATACGTTTTCAAGTTCAAGTTTTTATTTAAAATTTATCCTCAGAAAAACCCCTTACATGCCTGTCTCTGGTAGAAAAAGCTGAGGAGCACTGCAATCTGGCAGTGGCAAGCTCCAGTCACTCAGAGAAGAGGACCACACAATGGTGATCTATGAAGAGTGACGTCAATAGAGATGCACATGCCCTGTCCATGCTCAGCGCAGAAGTGAATCATTCCTGAGACCTCTCATAGTGAATGAACGCATCTATCATGATGAGATCCAACCAAGACAAAGCTGCCCTTTGATAAAGCAGTTCAGCTTCACAACAGAGATAGCTGCTACTGTAGATGTGTTCAGCCCTGCTACAGGACAAGCTGTATGTGTGTGTCGTTGTGTTTTGATCTCCTTCAGTTATGTCTGCCTCGTGTGTGTGTGCGTGCGTGCGTGCGTGTACTAGCTGAACGACACCAAGGTCAGGAGAACCCAGCAGAGAGAATGATGGATGGCTGAATCATCATGGGATCTGTGTGCTGTGCTCTCCCTCAGTCACGTTGGTCTTCCATCCAACCCTGTGATGATCAGGCATCCGGGCTCGGAGATTAGCACAGGCAGAAACACACACAGCACGCGCACATATTAATGCCCGCACAGCTAATCCACCCTGCAGAAACAATAAACACACGGTACACTTGTATTGACTCACAGCTAAACCATTCTATTGCAGACTGTGTAAGGAAGAAACACTAACTTGTATTTACTGTAGATACCTCACACTGCTTTAGCAGAGCCTTTCAGCAGCAGAGGCAAAAACAACAGTAAGCCTACTCAAAACGATCCATGTAGCTTTTCCATGGGTAATACTTTAATTTGGTTAAAATCAAATTTTCATCAAGATTTTGTATAAAATATTATTGTTTGATGTTCCCTAGTTCCTGGTTTTGAAATACACAGGTAAAAGATTGAAACTGTTTGTTAAAGTATGGTCTCTCTGTCCTCTGCTAGGGTGAATGTAATGGAACTGTAGAGAGGCAGTGTGCTTCTCTTCGAGCTGTAGCTGGGCTCCACAAACCTCTGCCCTGACAAAGATACCCAGAGGAGAGCCCATTGAACACACACAAACACATGCACAGTTTCAGAAATGTCCTTGTCTCTGTTAGGAGCATGAATGGGGGAGAGGAGTGGGCACTCACCCTAAACTGCCTCAGACCGGGTCACTCTGGACTCCAGAATGCCACTCAGGGGCTAGTCTGGGTTAAATGAACTGTCCAGTGATAATCTAATGTTTAAAAGTTCATATTATGTTATCTCATACCTAATAATGTTGTTGATTCTTCCTATACTCATATTTGTGGCCAAAGCATACTGTAAATTGGAGAAAACCCCCACCTCAAACTGTCATACTCCTGAGGTTTTCTCCAATTTACAGTATGCTTTGGTCACAAATATGAGCTGGCCAATCAGGGGTCTACTCGCATAAATATTTTTTTATCAAAGGTATACGCCCACACCGTTCTTTCCTTGGGGTACGCCCACACCATTCCAACACAGAAAAGCTGTTTTTTAACATACTTAATTACACTTTTTGTAATAAAAAAAAAAAGCAATTTTAGGTCATATTTCAAAGAAATCTGGAAACATTTCATTTAAAGGGGCAGAGGGCCCACCCCCACCAAGCCACCATCCCCCTCATAACTCTGCCTTGCCTCCCCCTGTCTTCCCCCTGATAGAGCGTACCCACTGTCACATGTTCCATGCGAAGAGAGCCTCTATTCACACACTTGCTGGCTGCGGGCCCAATTGGGGTTGCAGTGGTTAGTGGTTACAATAACCGTTCTCAGATCGCCCAAACAAGAACACACCAATAGCTCAGTCTAGCAGTACATCTGGGCTTCATTTAGGGAGCTGGGATTACATTAGAAAAACCAACATGAAAGACCACAAACAGAAAACATGGCCAGCATACAGCTGCATCACAGCATAATGGGCAGGCAGATGGTTACAGACATGGATATAAACTAGTCAGACAAAAACAGCATTCATCTTCTAATACAAGAATGTGAGTTCTGGATTCGTGAACATAACAAAATCATATTTACAGTGTGCATTTCAGCAGTCACTGGCCACAACTAATAAGTGTCACTCACCAATATACGTTAATTGCTTTGCACACAAACACTCCACGCATGTCAGTTAAATTTAGCTCTGTTGTACAGAACGAC
The DNA here is from genome assembly GCF_002021735.2 of Oncorhynchus kisutch. NCBI lineage: Eukaryota > Metazoa > Chordata > Actinopteri > Salmoniformes > Salmonidae > Oncorhynchus > Oncorhynchus kisutch. Next base: position 11,331,802 of record NC_034196.2, read on the forward strand.
CATGAACTCATAATGAACTATGGGCAATTCCACGGTAACCGTATGTCAAACAAAACCCAATGATTGCAAAGTTAAACAAACCAACTCTATGCAAAAGGACTATTTTTAACAATTTCCACAGAAATGTTTACAAAAACACATTTACTTGGAGAACAGTGTCGATGCAGTGTTCGGTAACAGAATGACGTCACACGAAACAGCACAAACCGTCAGTCTGTTACCAAACTTTGCATCTGTGCTGTTCTTCAAGTAAATGTGTTTTTGTCAAATGTTCTCTGTCACCGTGGAATTGCCTCTATCTTACTCTTCCTGATTAAAGACAGACGGCTTTCCTAATTGTGCATAGGGACTAGATACCGTTTAAGGAAAAGGTTTGAGGTATCATTCTAATGTAGAACAGGAAATACTGTAAGAAAACCGTGACTCTGCTGATTCCCCAGATTCCAGCCAAGGACCCCCTCCAAAGGGTCTACAAATCTAAACACACAGACAGTCCTGGAGACCCCCCTGGATGCTCTCTGACTGCTGGGGGATAAGCCAGACTGGGCCTCTAACAGGCTATTAAACAGAGCGCTTCGCCCCATAAGAATGCGAGGCTACTTACAACCTCCAACTATGGGCACGGGCATATCTAACTCACTGAGATCTCAGTTACAGGCTCATTAATCACTTGTCATAACTTTGTTAGGTCTCCAGCTCTAGATGAAAACAGACTTTTACTGGGAACGTAGGGGAAAACAAGGTCTGAGCATGTGATTTTCCTGGGAAAATCAGGAATCATAATTTAATGATGGTTTATTGAACAAATCTTTAATAATTTGGTTACCTTGATGGCCTCGTCCTCAACACTTATCTCACCCTGCTTATTGTCTCCCCTACAGCAAACAGCTGGGAATTGGTTATCATTGAAAGTACCGTAAATGACCCAGCATTTCTGACCATATTGAGAGCTATACAGCTAAATATCTCTCGTTAAGAACCCTGTGAAACCTTGAAAACACTCTGCTTCTCTTGCAGATGTTTTTTTGACCTGACAAAACACTTCCTTGTTGCAATAGAATGATCTAGTATGGGTTTTCATATCTTCAGTCTGAAACATGACACTATAGGGGAGAGAGGGGCTGGAGTTTGGTTATGGAGGACGGTGGGGGGGGGGGGGGGGGTACCCACCCGTACCCACCCTATGTCAGGGTTCACGCTCGAATTTGAGAAAGTGGCTAGCTATTGGGCATGACTGGTAGCTTGGTGAGGAATTAGCTAGCCTGATCTGGTTCTCGTTTAAATAAGTGGACTCTGTAACCTTAAGTGGGGGGGTAAGTGAAACCCCTCCTCCTGAGATGAGATCTGATCATGTCTTGCACATACAGTACTTCTCTCCAATGAACTCACTTCATTCCTGAATGACACTGAGCTGAAGATGAATATCCTGCCGCCATAGAATGTCAACTCATCCCTATAAGTTAGACAACGTTTACAGGCTTAGTTCAAGAGCATCAACAAGACAAGATTTATTAAGATTCAAGCAGTATTATAAATCAGTTAATTTACTGAACCATACATTCATCCTGCTGTATCATTTCCCATAAAATCAGCATGCCAATTGTTTCTCTTTACAGTCAGAGGGATGCTCTAAAAAAGCTTCCATACTTCATAGTTGTGTGGAAGCTCTCATCAGCGATATCATCAGTGCTGATTGATCAGCTACACTACATCACCAAATGTATGTGGACACCTGCTTGTCAAACATCTCATTCCAAAATCACAAATATTAACATGGAGTTGATACATGTTCATCCTGTTATAGTATTACTTGCCACGTGCTCTTTTGCTGCTATAACAGCCTCTACTCTTCTGGGAAGGCTTTCCACTAGATGTTGAAACATTGCTATGGGGACTTTCTTCCATTCAGCCACAAGAGCATTAGTGAGGACGGGTACTGATGTTGGGCGATACCGCCTGGCTCGCACTCTGCGTTCCAATTCATCCCAAAGGTGGTAGATGGGGTTGAGGTCAGGGCTCTGTGCAGACCAGTCAAGTTCTTCGACACATCTCAACAAAACCTTTCTGTATGGACCTCGCTTCGTGTCATGCTGAAACAGGAATGGGCCTTCCCCAAACTGTTGCCACAATGTTGGAAGAACAGAACCGTCTAGAATGTCATTGTATGCTGTAGCGTTAAAATTTCCCTTCACTGGAATTAAGGGTCCTACCACCAAACTTTAATGTTAGCACTATGCATTTTGGGCAGGTAGTGTTCTCCTGGCATCCACCAAACCCATATTCGTCCAACGAAGTGCCAGACGCCAGATGTATTTTTTGGGCACAAGTGTATCAGTTCCATTTTTGCAGCAGGGCCTATTAAAAGGCTTGTCACATTGAGAATATAGGGGATAACAGCACTGTGTAGCGTTATGGCAATACATTTATTTTTGTCTTAAGTATACAATTACATTTAGATTATTATATAACAGTCAAGACCTGTTAAAGTGACTATTGAAAAAGTGAGATGAAATGACAACTTTACCCTTTAACTCTTCAGCTACGTCCTGCGCGCATCCTCGATCCTGCGCCAGAAAGGTATCCCCCATCCGCGGTCTGGAGGTGACAGGTTCTGCCGCTCCACAGACACTCTCCGCGGGCTCCACCGTACAGGGAACATTTTCATGGAAGTCCGAGACTGGCATCATTGAATAATACGCTGAAATATCTTCGTTCGGGGAAAGATTCCCTCTCATTCTTCGGATCTGAAGCTGTGACAAACTAGTGAAATAAACACAACCTCAAGAAAAGGGAGAAACGCCAAGATAAAAGTGGTGATTTGCTCTCTTGGTGTCAAAAGCTTAATTGTCCGGAAGTGTTGATTTTCTTACTCTCGATTCAACTGTCAGTCAGTTTGCCTTCGCTCTGTTTATGAATGAAGAGTCATATACCGTGTTCACTACCGAGCGTGCGCCACATTGTGGCTCCTGTCTGCTTGGAAAATGTGGGCGTGGTGAGCGACATAAACCAGGTTAACCCCCTCAACCAGTTTATAGTGCTGTGGTAACTGTACTTAAATGAATGCACTCTAAATGGCATTAAAAAACAGATAAGCTTAACGGAAAGCATCTAGAGATTGGAATCCATATCTATACCAACATAGGTAGTTAATCCAAAAGAGCACGTGGCAAGTAATACTATAACAGGATAACTGGAGCAGATATGCAATGGACCTACTTCAGTCAAAACGAATGGTAAAGTAATTTTCTTATATATTTAACCAGGCAAGTCAGTTAAGAAAAAATGAATATATTTAATGACAGCCTACACCGGCCAAACCCAGACAACACTGTGCCACCCAATCACAGCCGGTTGTGATACAGCCTGGATATGAACCAAGGTGTCTATAGTGACACCTCTAGCACTGAGACACAGCACCTTAGACCTCTTCCCCACTCAGGAGCCCAATTAAATAAAGCAAAGAAGATTATCTTTGCTAATATATCACTATTGATATTGCAGTGGTTTAATTATTTAAAGATAAGATGACATTTTATGAGTATATTTTCCTTACGTTGTATTATACCTCCTTCATTATGTGACTCATAATTGAGGAGGTATAATACCACATCAAGAAAATAGCATGTATCTACCATTGCCCCAGAAGTGCCTAAACTCTCTTTTGACAAAAAAAAAAAAAAGGTACATTTGTCAGTGTGAAAATTCCAAAGGTTTTGTTCCATAAAAAAACATGAATGAACATGGGCATGATGCTCTATGTCAGGGTTCCCCAACTGGTGACCACGGTTGGTTTTATTTGGCCCCCCAAGTAATGAGCAAAACAACTTTTTTCATTGTTGGACATAAAGACTGTAAAAAAAAAAACACCAGGAAATCAGCTCCATGTGTTTTAATTTCAGGAATCTGTTCCCAACTATTCCCACACATAATAGAGAGAAAGACAGGTGATCTTATACAAACGTAAGCAAGGTGTGAAATGATTATGTTTTAGTCAAATATGATATCTGTTTCGGATTCTTGCGATCAATTTGCAGTCTACAAATGATATGTAATTATGTTCCCGGGCCCCCGACCTTCCGCACAAGAAAAAAATGGCTGAATCTAGTTGATGATCCCTGCTCAATGTGTTATTGCCTTATCACCCCACTCTTATGGAACTTTGCCCAAGATCACCCGAATCCAAGTAGGTCACACAGAATAGTCTTTTTCAGTAACCAAATAGGTAAAAAAATATAAAAATAACAAAGACTGTAGGGAATGAGTAGCCATGCCTACTGTAATTGAGTTATATGCATCTCTCTAACCTTTTGAATGGCAGTTGAGCAACCTCTTAAGTATTTTCGCATAATGCCTTATTTTGGCATGGACTTTTGCAATATGCTTAGCTTGAACTTTGGGAAATGTCCAGAGAGAGCTTGCTTTCAATTGTTGTTGGATTCTTTCCCCAAATCATGAGGGAAAAACAGGATAAGGATAAGTGCTCTGTGAAGCCTTTGCTTTATGAGAGCAAAGAGTGCTGCTGGCAACTTCACCTTGTGCTGCAACTTTATTCCCACTCTTCCCAAGTTCCCATAGTAGCTGTCCTACTTATTTATTATTGACACTACAGCATATATGGTGACACAGAGCGTTGATTCATATTAGTAGATGCATAACACTATTTAGCACACTTGTCCACATTGTTTAATAAAGCATTCTGTCTTCCCCTTGATCCTAACTTGGTCTTGTCTGTTCAGTGTGTAGTTTACCCTGGGATAGGAATCGTAAATGTGGCCCAGTGCCAGTGCTTGACTTGGATTGAAATAGGTGCCGGTACTAATTTTGGGTGCTGGTACTGTTTAAATTTAGGTGCAGGAGCTCCACAATACTTTGAGCTGCAGGAGCTCAAGCAGTAGAACATTTTAGGTGCTGGTACTCAGCTCCAGTGAGATCCTGCCCAAGTCAAGCACTGCCCAGTGCCTATAGCTATTAATAACCTGGAGTGGATGCCTGCTGGCTATAGGCTGCTACTCTATTTCATTAAACAATATGAATTATGCATCAGCATGGGCATCTGTCCAACACGGGACAACATACATGTGTGTACTTTGTTTTTGAAAATATGGCCTCTATTCAGAGTAGTTTTATGAATTGCTAAACACATCAACAAAGATTGTTTATTAGGCTTCTGTAACAAGGTGCTAGAGGCCAGGCATGGACTACTTTGATATCATGAGATGTTTCCAAATGCCAAGCAGCATTACAACACACAGTCCCATGCTGGTGCCTGCCTGGTTGTCACGTGAGATCCCCCAGCTGGTGATTGTGATGCATGATGATACACTCTAAGAGAAAAAGGTGCTATCTAGAACCTAAAACGGTTCAGGAACGCTTTTGCGTTCCATGTAAAACCCATTCCACAGATCGTTCTACACGGAACCCAAAGAGTTCTTCTACCTGGAACCAAAAATAGTTACTCTATGGGGACAGCCGAAGAACCCTTTTGGAACCCTTTTTTCTAAGCGCGTACAGGAGGAATAGGACAGACTCTGAGTGAAGGGTGCAGGACTGGAACAGGCTGGTTTTTTGAGCATGCTCAGTTGGAGCGGGAGGAATTTTCCACTGTGTGTAACCAGGCAGCAGCCTTGGAGGGGGCAAAGGCTCTCTGCTCAGAGGGGCTGTCTGTGTGCATGAGTTATGCTGTGGTGTGCTATTGTGTGTGACTGCATTAATGTTTACTTCATGTGTGTAGTGGTAAAGCTACTGTGGCTGATTGTATGTGTTTATGTGTGTATGTATGCCCTCTTCTGTTCTTTCATGTGTTTTTTTTCACATGCTGTTTTTGATATAATTGGGGCTTGTGTCTGTGTGCTTGTCTATGTGTTGTCTAAATGTGTTTGCTCGGACTGTGAGCATTTAACGATCAATTTTTAACTCTCAGTGCCAGGCTCCCCCTCTACTCTCCTCTTTAGGTCCATTACACATTACACAACCCTCTCTGCCCTTCCTCAATCTCACCTGATAACAACCAGCTGGTCTCTTTCTATATACAATACATTCGGAAAGTATTCAGAACCCTTGACTTTTTCCAAATGTTGTTACCTTATAGCCTTATTCTAAAATGCATAAAAAAAATGTTTTTCATCAATCTACACACAATACTCCATAATGACAAAGCGAAAAAAGCTTTTTAGAAATGTTTGCACATTTATTAACAAGAAAAAAACAGAAATACCTTGCATCCTGTTTCCATTGATCATCCTTGAGATGTTTCTACAACTTGATTGGAGTCCATCTGTGGTAAATTCAATTGATTGGACATGATTTGGAAAGGCACACACCTGTCTATATAAGGTCCCACAGTTGACAGTGCATGTCAGAGCAAAAACCAATCCATGAGGTTGAAGGAATTGTCCGTAGGTTGTGTTGAGGCACAGATCTGGGGAAGGGTACCTAAACATTTCTGCAGCATTGAAGGTCCCCAAGAACACAGTGGCCTCCGTCATTCTTAAACAGAAGCAGTTTGGAACCACCAAGACTCTTCCTAGAGCAGAGTACAGAGAGACCCTTGATGAAAACCTGCTCTAGAGTGCTGACTGGGGTGAAGGTTCACCTTCAAACAGGACAACGAACCTAAGCACACAACGCAGGAGTGGCTTTGGGAAAGTCTCTGAATGTCCTTGAGTGGCCCAGCCAGAGCCCGGACTTGAACAAACATCTCTGGAGAGACCTGAAAATAGCTGTGCAGCGACACTCCCCATCCAACCTGACAGAGCTTGAGAGGATCTGCAGAGAAGAATGGGAGAAATTCCCCAAATACATGTGTGCCACGTTTGTAGCATCCTACCCAAGAAGACGCGATACTGTAATCATTGCCAAAGGTGCTTCAACAAAGTACTGAGTAAATGGTCTGAATACTTATGTAAATGTGATATTTCAGTTTTTGGTTTTTGTTATACCCAAAAAAAAATTATCAACCTGTTTTTGCCTTGTCATTATGAGCTATTGTGTGTAGATTGATGAGGGGAAAAAACAACTTTATCAATTTTAGAATAAGTATGTAAAGCAGCAACATTTGGAAAAAGTCAAGGGGTTTGAATACTTTCCGAATGCACTGTGTCTCTCTCTGACCGTGGCACAGAGCTCTTTATCTTTCCAGGACTACCGCTGTGTGTGTGAGGTCTACAACATGCCCTTCTAATGCTCAGGTGTGACCAGGGTCATTATAACCCATGAAACAGAGTTCACTGAACCATCATATTACAGTATTGAAAGGGAATTCAGTCATGTTCATGTTTTAAATGTGAACATTGTATGAATTATGGTCATTTACCTGTATGCAATGAGGGAGAAATAAGTGAAACACTACATTTGCAGAAAAGATGAGTTCCTCATAAGTCATGACACCTGGGATTTGATGGGAGTGCTTATGACAATTTTGCCCATGGGATATTTTAAGACCACACTGATAGGCTGCTGGGAAAACATCTGGTTTACTACACTGCCATCTACTGGTGAAAGGTTCTCATTAATTCTTTTTCCTATGTTGTGTTCATTCTTGTGCCACTTTGATATTGCTTAATATATATGTGGTTCATTTACACAGTTATCCATTCCTTAGTGAGTATTATATTATTATTATTATTATATTTCAATGCTCTAACAATCACAGATTCATTGAATCCCTTTATGTACCATTTGGAAAGAAAACTGGAACACTTTGTCAAGGAACACAGAGGTTCCTTGACAACCCAGAGAGGCATTTAAAGCTCATAGCCAACCTATCCATCGCCAAAACTGAAGAGAAAGACTAAAAAGAAGCCTGGCATAAGGAGCAGAGAAACTAAAGAGAGAGAGAGTTGTTTTGGCCAGACAGAAGTAGGGCGCTTAAAGTAGTCTACAATTAATTGGGATGCTAAAGACTAACTTGACTTGCTTCACACAGTTTCTCTAGCAGGACAATGAACTGAAATAAACTCAAATATCACTATCCTATGGGATGACTCAAACTTCTAACTTTACCCAGTTGTGCACAGGATCTTATACCTTTTATGTAGTTGTGTAAGTTCCCCTTCTCACCACATGGTGACACCGTTGTCTTGCTGCATAATCATGGCCTCCATGCAAAAAATCACCTATCTTTTTTAGGCCATACACTAGTGTATCAATAACAAGTTCATACTTGCTCACTATTCCTTTAGCAGGCTCTCCTAATAACAGAAGACAGTTAGTCTTGGTACATTGAAAGACAATTGCTATTACACAGTCATAATCATATCATTAAATCAAGACAAAGGAGATGATTGTGGACTACAGGAAAAAGAGGACAGAGCCAAGTCTAGATCCAAGAGGCTTCTAAATAGCTCCTACCCCCAAGCCATAAGACTCCTGAACACCTAATCAAATGCCTACCCAGACTATTTTCATTGCCAACCCCCCCCCCCCCCCCCCCCCCCTCTCCCCCTCTTTTACACCGCTGCTACTCTCTGTTGTTATCATCTATGCATAGTCACTTTAATAACTCTACCTGCATGTACATATTACCTCAACTAACCGGTGCCCCCGCACATTGACCCTATACCGGTACACCCCTGTATATAGTCTCCACATTGACCCTATACCGGTACACCCCTGTATATAATCTCGCTATTGTTATTTTACTGCTGCTCTTTAATTACTTGTTACTTGTATTTCTTATTCTTGTCTGTATTTTTAAAAACTGCATTGTTGGTTAGGGGCTCGTAAGTAAGCATTTCACTGTAAGGACTACACCAGTTGTATTCGGCGCATGTAACTAATACAATTTGAATTGATTTGAACATTTATTTTATTTGATCATTAACAGATATGTTATCTGTGCATTCCAAATCGCTCACACCCAAGAGAGTGCCAGAAGTCCTTAGAGTTATAATAGTAATTATATTGTTGTTGGTATTAAGGCACATAGATCTACACAATGTCCTCTTAATCTGACTGCATGAGACCTCAGAGGCCAGGCCCCTGGACCACAGGTGGGGCCAACAGAGGACTTGTTACGTGCTGAGAATAAGGCCAGACTCATTCACATCACTGAAAGTAAACCAGGTCATAGACAACTATCAGTCTATGGGATTCTGCTTGTATCTTTTAATGGACTTTGTGTTCAAGTTGGAGGGTGTTAAGACAGCAGACCTTGGTTCAAATACTATTTCAAGTATCTAAATTACTTTCATGCACATTTCAAAGTAACCTTTATTTAAAAATGTTAAGACAAGTAGTTGAATATTGGAATTGATTTGGAAATACATTTGGAACGTATTGGCATGTATTTGAAAATACTGAAATACACTGACTGAAATACACTGACTGAAATACACTGACTGAAATACACTGACTGAAATACACTCCCACTCATTTTTATTTTATTTTTGTTTTCACCTTTATTTAACCAGGTAGGCTAGTTGAGAACAAGTTCTCATTTACAACTGCGACCTGGCCAAGATAAAGCATAGCAGTGTGAACAAACAACAACACAGAGTTACACATGGAGTAAGAAATAAAAAAGTCAATAACACAGTAGAAAAAAAGGGGAAAAGAGTCTATATACATTGTGTGCAAAAGGCATGAGGAGGTAGGCGAATAATTACATTTTAGCAGATTAACACGGGAGTGATAAATGATCAGATGGTCATGTGCAGGTAGAGATACTTTAACCCAGGTATTTCAAAATAGTATTTAATAAAAGTATTTGAAAATAATTTAAAATAGCAGGTTATTTCTAGAAATTATTTGAAAATACTTTCAAATACTTCCAATAGAAGTAGTTCATTCTGGCCACAAGAAGGACCTGAACTTGCACAGGCGGTGGCAAAACTCCCTGCTTGACTGTCTGGGCTTTTGACAGGTCAACAACAGGATATGTTAGTGATGTGTTCGCTGCTCCGGAAGGGCTTGTACAGGCGAGAGCTCCTTGCATGTGAGAGTGAATGACAGCACAGCACCGTCCCAGCTCTGGGTCGTTGGCCATTCATTCTGGGGTTTGTGGGGTGATGGTATTGAAACCTTTCTTCACGCCTCCTGCGTATTAGCTCTGTGTGAGTCATTTCGGATTTCATTAGCCGGTGCCATGATGTAAATCCGTCCGCAGTGGGATGGGGAGATGTATGGAGTATGGTGGAAAAATCCACGCAGAGGACCCGATTTTAAGACATGACAAATGGCTACTATGGATTTTTAGATAACAACCTATTACTACAAAGAAAATTGGTCAGCTGTGTGGTGTGCATGGCCTTGCAGTCACATATTGGGCCCAGCAGGAGTTGGCTGTTTGCTTTGGAGAGGTATAGCTTTTAAGGCTGTTAGATCTTCTAACATGGACATTGAGCGTCACAAAGACGATAAGCTGTAGCGACTGTCTTGCTCTCCTGGACAGTGCTGGTCTGCCCAGTCTGGATTCTTCTGCCAAGGCATCGTGTGTGACTGGCAAACTAATGGAGCCATTGCCACTCTTCCGCTATTGGCAGCCCCACTTTGAATTTTAACAACGCAAAGACATTTAGACCGGGACTTGAGTTTGTCTGGACTGGAACTATGAAGAATAAACGATGAGAACAAGGTTCCCTTGCAAATTCACTAGTAATTGGTGGTGGTGATGTGGGGCTGGGCTATTAATATGCACAGAATGGGGTTGGCCCCCCTTAAATTTGCCCCTCAAAAACTTTGCTAGTTCGGCCAAGTTTACAGGATTGGCTACAGGCATTGAATCTCATACTTTCACTGTGCAGGGCTCAAAGTCATGAAACGTCAATTATAATTTCATACATTTTCAAGAAAGTTCCGTGTCAGTATAATTTTTGGATCCCTTAAAACATAAATCCCCATTGGAGTATATTCCTATTCATTCATTAATCTGACAGTTTTATTTGTGTGTAGATATGTGGCCTGATTTCAGGGGTATTCTTCACTAATTATACTCCATGTCACTGGGGAATACATTTTCCATACAGTGAGGTCACCCACTACTGCACAAGTTACACTTTTTCCAACTAACTATAATTGACTTTGTCTGTCAGTTACACTGTGGATTGACTTTGAACTATAATAATAACGGGTGTAGACTAACAGTGAAATGCTTACTCCGGGTCCTTTTCCAACAATGCAGAGTAAAATACAATATTTTTTTTTTAAATAGTGACACAAGGAATAAATACAGTGAATAATTAATAGAAATAACAAGTAAAAAATAATGGCTATGTATAGGGATTCGGAAACAACATGGCTATATACAGTGAGTATCAGTACCGAGTCGATGTGCAGGGGTACAAGGTAATTGAGGTAGCTATGTACATAAAGCATAGATAGGGATAAAGTGACTGGGCAACAGGATATATCATTTTAAAAAGTAGCAGCAGCGTATGTGTAAAGAAGTTAGTGAGTTAATGCAAAAAAGGGTCAATGCAGGAAGTCCGGGTCGCCATTTGATTGGCTTTTTAGCATTTTGTTTAGAAGTCATATGCCTTGGGGTTAGAAGCTGTTCAGGGTCCTGTTGGTTCCAGACTCAGTGAATTGGTACCGCTTGCCATGCAGTAGCAGAACGAACAGTCTGTGGCTTGGGTGGCAGAAGTCTTTGACCATTTTTTGGGCCTTCCTCTGACACCGCCTGGTATAGAGGTCCTGGATGGCTGGGAGCTTGGCTACAGTGATGTACTGGGTGGCATTTACTATCCTCTGTAGCGCCTTGTGGTCGGATGCCAAGCAGTTAACATACCAAGCATTGATGCAGCCAGTCAAGATGCTCTTGGTGGTGTAGCTGTAGAACTTTGAGGATTTGAGGGCCCATGCCAAATATTTTCATTGTTGTGTCCTCTTCACGACTGTGTTGGTGTGTTTGGACCAAGATAGATCCTTAGTGATGTGTACACCGAGGAACTTAAAGCTCTCTACCCGCTCCACTACAGCCCCGTCGATGTGAATGGGGGCGTGTTCTGCCCTCCGTTTTCTGAGCTGCACGATTAGCTTCTTGGTCTTACTGATGTTAAGGAAGAGGTTGTTGTCCTGGCAGTCACTGTCCTCCTCCCAATAGGCTGTCTCATCGTCGTCAGTGATCACTGTTGTGTTGTCGGCAAACTTAATGATGGTGTTGGAGTCGTGCACGGCCACCAGAATATGTGAGCGGAGTTAAGCGGTCGGATCACGGAGCAGTGCTTGCACACCGCTCCTGCGCTCCAAGTGCCACGTTCGTTAGAATAAATGTCGGACCAAGGCGCAGCGGCTGTTGAGTTCCACATTATTTAATGAAGAAAGTGAAACTAAGCAAAGACAAAAACAAATAAACAATAAACTAACAACGAACCGTGACTACAGCGATTTCCACGTGCAATAACTCAAAACACATACATTCAAACAATACCCCATAACCCACAGGTGGAAAAATGCTACTTAAGTATGATCCCCAATTAGAGACAACGATTACCAGCTGCCTCTAATTGGGAATCATACAAATCACCAACACAGAAAATAAACCTAGAACCCCACATAGAAAATATAAACTAGAACAACCCCCCAATTACGCCCTGACCTACTCTACCATAGAAAATAAAAGCTTTCTATGGTCAGGAGGTGACACAAAGTTCTTTCCAACCTCTCCGCTAAAAAAACGCTCCTCGCTCACATGGAAAAAACTCAAAATTCGCTCCATTCATTAAAATGACCATTTAACCAACAACCATCCATGTGGTTTTGAAGTATTGAAACCAAACCATATGATTTGAAAGAAAAACATTTGAATAAACATGAAAAGGAGAATGTAAGAAGCGCTCATCATGTTACATGTCGCATTAAGCAGCATTTAAACACTCAAAATAGGTCAGGAGCCAGACTGGTAGCCTAAGAAGGAAAGAAAATGAATTATTTAGGCTACATTATTAGCCTATTATTTCAATTATTTTAAGGCTATAGCCTACAAAGATATAAATTGTGAAGCATTTGCTAGTGCGACACACTAGGCTGAAAGGAACATTATAGTGCTAAGCATTTCAACATTTAATTGTATTAAATCATTATAATCTATAAATTGCGCACATAGCCTGTGTCTTACCTGTGCCTTACGAAAAATGTCTTATTAGGCTCAGTGCCTTTGAATTCATTTTTAGAAACAGCCGTTTGGTCAGAGTCTGGGTCATGCATGGTGCCTGGAGAGCAGGCCAGCAGCGGAGAGAATATCCTCTCTGCACTTGCAGAGCCACTGGGGATGCTTAACACCCTACGGGCCACTCTTGCCATGCTGGCAGGAATACAGAGTTGTATTTTTATTTTTATATAGGTAGGCCTAAAGTTTTTAGGCAAAATAACCCTATCAAAATGGAAAATCTCCTTGAAAGTGGTAAGGTGTCAGACCTAATGAGCCAAAATCTATGATAGCCTATTATATAGATAATAGAACGAAAATCAAATAAACTTTTAAGATCAGATTTTTTGTTTAGAAATACTTTGCTACTATGACACACTTCACTAGCTACCCATCTCCTTCCTTTCTATTAGCACGTAATAAGTACAATATCATGATTTCGCGATATGTGTAATTTCAGATTCCACAATGATTCTTTAATTCTGGACCCTACATCACCGCACTCCCTCTCTTGATCTGGGTCCTTATCTTTGTAAGTCACCTTGATTTTGCACCTGTATGTTTTATCAGTTTCTTTATGCATGCTCGGCCCAGCATGCATTTGTAGTCTACTTGTGTACTGCTTGAGCTACTGTAATGGAGTTCGTAAAATATTTTCATAAAGAAACTGATAAAACAGGGAGTACAGGAAGGTTGAACAGGGAGTACAGAAAGGGGCTAAACACTCACCCCTGAGGGGCCCCCGTTTTGAGAATCAGCGGCTGTGTTGTTGCCTATCCTTCCTCACCACCTGGGTTGGTCGTAAGGAAGTCCAGGATCCAGTTGCAGAGGGAGGTATTCAGTCCCAGGGACCTTAACTTAGTGATGAGCTTTGACTGCACTATGGTGTTGAACGCTGAGCTGTAGTCAATTAACAGCATTCTCATGTAGGTGTTCCTTTTGTCCAAGTGGGAAAGGGCAGTGTGGAGTACAATAGAGATTGCGTCATCTGTGGATCTTTTGGGGTGGTATGTGAATTGGAGCTGGTCCAGGGTGTCTGGGATGATGGTGTTGATGTGAGCCTGACCAGCCTTTCAAAGCATTTCATGGCTACAGATGTGAGTGCTACAGGGCAATAGTCATTTAGAGTGGTTACCTTGGCGTTTTTGGGACTATGGTGGTCTGCTTAAAACATGTAGGTATTACAGACTGGGTCAGGGAGAGGTTGAAAATATCAGTGAAGACACTTACCACCTCGTCAACACATGCTCTGTGTACATGTCCTGGTAATCCGTCTGTCCCTGCGGCCTTGTGAATGTTAACCAGTTTAAAGGTCTTACTCACATCGTCTACGGAGAGTGTGATCACACAGTCATCAGGAACAACTGGTGCTCTCACGCTCCTTGCCAGTGTTCCTTGCCTCAAACTGAGCATAGAAGGTATTTAGCTCGTCTGGTAGGTTCATGTCACTGTGGAGGTTGTGGCTGGGTTTCCCTTTGTAATCTGTGATATTTTACAAGCCCTGTCATATCTGACGAGTGTCAGTGCTGGTGTAGTAGGATTCGATCTTAGTCCTGTATTGACACTTTGCCTATCTGATGGTTCTTTGGAGGGCATAGGTGGATTTCTTATAAGCGTCCAGGTTAGTGATCTGCTCCTTGAAATCGTCAGCTCTAGCCTTTAGCTCAGTGTGGCTGTTGCCGGTAATTCATGGCTTCTGGTTGTGATATGTACGTATGGTCACGTAGATGCACTTAGTAGCCCTTTCTTGCAGTCTAATGATCAAAGCGTCTTCTAGTGGCCTCATGGGTGGATTGTTATTCATATTTTTCATAATTTCTTCATTAATAAACATGAAAAGTCTATTTATGTCAAACGGTTTTGTTATATTTCAGTCTTCTGGGATGTATATAAAGTCTTATATTGGAATGCAAACTCAAATGTTCATACAGTTCAACTCTATGTGTGACATGGTACAGGTGTCTTATTTTTAAAAAAATGTTTAAGGCCATTACCATGTGTGTGAGGTGTATACTTTTGTTTCGAGGTATATTTGTTTAAAGCTACCAAGAAACACTCTGTGACCTGATTTGATCCCCTGCAGTAAATTAGTGAAGCCAGTGACTGATGTGGTAAATACTGCAATGCCATCCATGATATGCTAGCAAAACAGTCCTGTAGCTTTGGGTCCACTTCATCGGACTGAGTGCGTCACTGGTACTTCCTGTTTAGAGTTTTTGCTTGTAAGCTTGTAATTCAGGAGGATAGAGTTATGGTCCAAATAGAGGGCGAGGGAGAGCTTTGTTTGCATCTCTGTGTATGGAGTAACGCGATCTTTAGTTTTTTCGCCTCTAGTTGCGCTGATCCTATGGCCCTAGGCACTGACTGTCCAGTCCTGGCCAGCAACCACTGCTGCTGGTGATGAAAGCTCCTATTTGTCAGGACTGTGGGAGAGGTTACACTGAAGCAGAGGGAGAGAGCCCTAAACACCTCGAGCAGATCTTGCTTACGGGTCCACAGGCTTTATCTGTTTCTGAAGCACTCCAGTAAGGGTTGAATAGGCCGACAAAGAGGGGAAGAGGATAGACGAGAGGATGGGGAGGAGGGAAGATGGGAAAGGAAAAGAGAGCTTGGAGGAGAAGGGGAGCGGGAGGAGAGGAGAAAAAAAGGATTCCGAAAGGGTCATTTGGCTGTCCTCATAGGATAACTTTTTTTGGTTCCAGAAATCTTTTTGGTTCCAGGTAGAACCCTATTGGGTTCCATGTTGCATACAGCATATCCTACTGTATATTCTTACTAATTTATGCTTTCTCAGGGCACTCTTTTATTGGAATGAATGAGGGACATAACATCCCCCAAATTGTAAAGAGATAGGAAGGGCTACCATCTCCTCCCGCTGCCTTTACCTCTCTCTATCTTTCCCTCTCTCTTTCTGAGCTTGAAAGTCTCCTCCCTCTTCAGAGAATGGGAGCATGAGGGATTGCCTCAGTTGTCTTCAGAGAACATATGTACACCTCCCATTATCTATGTGCCTGTCTATCTCACTCCATCTCCCAGTCTCTATCTCTCCACCCTTCTCTGCTTCTGGACCCACTGCCTGCCTCTACCACTGTTGCTCTCTGCCTGCCTGACCTGTCCTCAGGCTGAGGATAACTCATCAGGAAGAGGAGTTTGTCTAATAAAGGAACATCTACACGGGTGAAAGGTCAGTGTTTTGTTTTGCCACTTTTGATGAGGAGATAGTTGTTGGTGTTGTTGTCCAATGGAATGACCAGGTCTGTGTGGCCCTTGTGATGTTTTAGCTGTATGCCAAGGGTCCATACTGTTGATGTGGCCATGCATGAAAAGTATCATCCTTTTGTTTAGATTTTCATGTCCACGTCTTCTAAATTCATTAAAGTGCAAACAAAATCTTTGTAGCAAAATTTGTGCAAAAAAGTGTTACCAACTGGCATTTTCAATCAAACAATTGATTGAAAAAAGTATGCCTTTCCAATGAAAGGATACATAGTTGTGTTGTGTAGGGTGTTTTTAGTTGAGTATGCAGTGCATCTCTTTAAAGAAAGCACAGTTGATTGTTTTTGTTATTCCATTATTCAGGTGCGCATACGTTTTTCCTAATCAGGTGTTTTTATGAATAAATATTCTCCAGGATAGACTGATGAGTTGCCAGGGTGTATTAGTGATGCAGATCTGCACCTGCAGCGTTCCATGCTTCCTGTGTTCAGGGGCTTTGATGCTTGTCATGGAGGGATTCATCATGGGGAAGAAATGCTAGCTTTTGTCTAAGAATAAAATACTTGCTTTCTTCTCAAGATTGTGTGACTATTTTATCATGAAAACATTTGTTATTTTGACGACACACCACATGGTCCAGATTTGCTAAATTTGATTTGCTAGAATAAGCTATTCTTCTTTCTCTAATCTTGTCAACCGCATTGCAATGTCAATGTGTCACTTCAACTGCATGTGTCTTGTTCTGTGTCATTTCATCTCTTCTACAGTAGCTATCACCAGAGTAAGGGCTGGTCAGACCCATTGGTTCAGGTTGTCTGGCTGTCTAAAAGGTGTTTGAGACACTCCTAGTCCTGTCTGCAGTCATGACCAAAAGTAATTAAGCCCCCCCCCCCCCCCCCCCCCCCCCCCCCCCCCGGCTTCAGATTCCCACACTAGGATGCAGCGGATCCGGGAGGGCATCCACATAAGGACCATGAAGGCCAAGAGGAAAGTGGAGGACATCTCTAAGGAAGACGTCCAGGCCTTCTTCAAGAAGAACGCCTTTGTGCTCTTTACTGTAGCGGCCGTCGTTGTAGGTGAGTGAACACACACACCTCCAATACCACACCCCAGTCCACTCACACACACTCCCCTCCGTATTTATTTAGAGAGTGAAGCTAAAATGTGTAAATTTGGCTCTATACACCACCATTTTGGATTTGAGATCAAATGTTTCCTATGAGGCGACCGCACTGAATGTCACCTTTTGTTTGTTTTATTTAAGTATTTGGAAAAATGCACTTCCAGTGTATTAAAGTAGTCAAAGGTTTATTATTTTGTCACATACTCCTAGCACGTAATGACTACATCAAGATTGCAGCTCTACACACTTGTTAGATGCATTTGCAGTTTGTTTTGTTTGTGTTTCGGATTATATTTTTTTGCCCGATAGGAACTGAACGATGAATAATGTATTGTGTCACTCTGGAGTCATTTTTATTTTAAATATGAATATAAGATGTTTCTGAACACTTCTACATCAATGTGAATACTACCACGATTATGGATAATCATTAATGAATAGTGAATTATGATGAGTGAGAAAGTTAAAGGAACAAAGCTCAAACCCCCTCAAAAAACATTCCCTGTTTTGGACACATGATCTTTGTGCATCTATAACTTTCTCACTCATCATTATTCACGGTTCATTCATGATTATCCGTAATCATGGTAGCATCAAGATGAATGTACAAATGCTGGAGTATCGTGCCAAATGAAAAGTTTTAGCTTCACTGTCCAAATAAATACGTAGGGGCGTATGGGCCAACATACTCACGCAAACACACCCACACACTTTGAAACACACTCTCTTATTGTAATCCCAATCCCATAGGGAGGACTCACCTACAAACCTCATTCTAGATGTGACTGAGAGACAGATCTTCTCATTATCATTTGCTTTATATGCAGTTGCATGTTCATGTATCCAGCACACTGATCAGCCCTTCTGATTCTCCAGGTATAATCCTTGGCTTTGCACTGCGTCCCTATAAAATGACCTACCGAGAGGTGAAGTACTTCTCTTTCCCTGGAGAGCTGCTGATGAGGATGCTGCAGATGCTGGTGCTTCCCCTGCTGGTATCCAGTCTCATCACAGGTACACCAAGTCACTATACTGATGCCCTCCGCCAGAAGCAAATTTAGATATAATAAAGACATATGATAAAGAGGAGGGGTAGACTTAGTAGTGTTTGAAAGACAGGTGTGGATGCCCAAAGGGGGAATGCCAATGGAGCTCGAGGCACAACTTTTCAGGTACTGTAACTTATGCTTGATCCATGTGAAATTTCTTGCCACCATTTTTCTCCAGATTCCCTTTGGTCCTCTAGTTTTCTGGCACGGAGACAGTCACTTCATTGTGATTCTTTGCTATTAAAATGAGGGAGGAGAGACGGAAGGATGAGGTAGCTTTCAGTCGGAAGCCCACTGCCTGTGGGTCTGAGAGGCTGGCTTTGGGATGGGTACCCCCCCTGCACTTCTACCTCCTGCTTCGCTTCACACGGATAAAAGCACGCAAAGTGCCCCTCCGCCTCTTCCTTCGTAGCTGTATTGTTTAGTGGAATTCCATGCCCACCCAGCACCACAATACCGTAAGTGGTTTGGAGGGTGGTGGGGTAAGAGGTCACGGCTCAGAAAAGAGGCACATTGCCCAGGTACACAAGTGGACATGTAACTATGCCATCTATTATCTGGAGTCCTCCACAAGGTTGGGATCCACATGATGCACCCAGCTTGGTATGATGTGCAGCATGATCTTGAAACTAGACCTGGAGCAGCAAGCTCTAGTCCTTTCTCAAAGACTGAGCTTATCTGTACTGTACTTCATTTTCTTTTTCAACCAACCTCTTTTTAAATTAACCTAATTTGTGTTAACACTCACTTGAAAGAAGTTGTGAATGTTTATTAAGTATATTTAGATTTGATCTCACTTGAAACACCCTAAAAACATTATATATTTTTTGCCTTGGAAAAGTAGAACTCTGGAGAGAAAGGCAGAAAAGGAGAAGTATGTGTGGGGTACAGTTTTGTTTCATCCTCCCTCTTTGTAGTAACCCTTGAAAATAAGCCACGTGAGTCATTCCTTTAGTCCTGTGAAAGTGGTCACACAGGCTTGTTTGCAGTTTCCATGGCAAGGTTGTTATGGGCGCATGGCAAGTGGACAAGTTTCCCGGAACTGAGAGACAGGATGGAGAGAGAGAGAGACAGACAGAGAGAGCAGCATAGTGGAACAGGTGATTGTGGGAGAGCGAGGCGTGAAGAAGGAGAGTGGAAGCTGAAAGAGTGTGAAAGAGTGCAGTGCCCCCAACAGGATTAAAAGAGCACATACATCTCGCTTACACAAACAAAATACTTACTCCATCCCACTGAATGGGGAAAACACACCACAACGGCCCCTGACACCTTGGAAAATCCAAAGCTAACTTTATTGCAACACTTTGTGAGGTTGAGGTCTCTATAATGGCTCGTTGTCTGTCTCTCTCCCCCTTGACCTTTTTGTAAGATTGTGAGAGAGAGATGTCAGTAGGCAGAAGCTAACCATAACCATGATCTATTTTCAGATGCAGAACATCATTATTTCACCTGCCTGTATGTTTTGCTACTAGCCTGGTTTGCAATCGCACTAGGACTTCTGTCAGATGACTGTCAGGCAGCCCGTTAATTTGCACACCCATTTACTCTTTCTATTAGGCTACATCCTCCAGCAGGTCAGCTTATATATTTATCATGAGATGATAAATATCAAATCACATTTAATTGTCACATGCGCCGTATACAACAGGTGTAGGCCTTATGCTTACAAGCCCTTAACCAACTATGCAGTTTTAAGAAAATAGAGTTAAGAAAAGATTGACTAAATAAACTAAAGTGAAAAAATGAAAAAAAGAAGACAATAAAATAACAATAATGAGGCTATAAATAGGGGGTACCGGTACAGAGTCAATGTGTGGGGGTACAGGTTAGTCGAGGTCATTTGTACATGTATGTAGGGGTAAAGTGACTATGCATATATAATAAACAGTGAGTAGCAGCTCGGGGGGGGTTAATGCAAATAGTCCGGGTGGCCATTTGATGAATTGTTCTTATGGCTGAATTTTTTTGTGGCCTTCCTCTGACACCGCCTAGTATATAGGTCTTGGTTGGCAGTTAGCTTGGCCCCAGTGATGTACTGGGCTGTACGCACTACCCTCTGTAGCGCATTACGGTCGGATGCCGAGCAGTTGCCATACCAGGCAGTGATCCAACCGGTCAGGATGCTCTCGAAGGTGCAGCTGTAGACCTTTTTGATCTGGGGACCCATGCCAAATCTTTTCAGTCTCCTGAGGGGGAAAAGGCGTTGTCATGCCTTCTTCACGACTTTCTTGGTGTGTTTGGACCATGATAATTTGTTGGTGATGTGGAGTCCAAGGAATTTGAAACTCTCGAACGGCTCCACTTCAGCCCCGTCGATTTGAATGGGTGCGTGTTCGGCCCACCTTTTCCTGTAGTCCACAACCATCTCCTTTGTCTTACTCACATTGAGGAGGAGGTTTTTGTCCTAGCACCACACTGCCAGGTCTCTGACCTCCCTATAGCCTGTCTCATTATTGTTGGTGATCAGGCCAAGCACCGTTGTGTCATCAGCTAATTTCACGATGTTGTTGGAGTCGTGCTTGGTCACGCAGTCGTGGGTGAACAGGGAGTACAGGAGGGGACTAAGCACGCACCCCTAAGCGGCCCCCATGTTGAGCATCAGCATGTCTGATGTGTTGTTGCCTACCCTTACCACCTGGGGGAGGCCCGTCAGGAAGTCCAGGATCCAGCTGCAGAGGGAGGTGTTTAGTCCCAGGGTCCTTAGCTTAGTGATGAGCTTTGTGGGCACTATGGTGTTGAACGCTGAGTTGTAGTCAATGAACAGCATTCTCACATAGGTGTTCCTTTTGTCCAGGTGGGAAAGGGCAGTGTGGAGTGCGATCGAGATTGCGTCATCTGTGGATCTGTTGGGGCGGTATGCGAATTGGAGTGGGTCTAGTGTTCCCAGGATGATGGTGTTGATGTGAGCCACGACCAGCCATTCAAAGCACTTCATGGCTACCGACGTGAGGGCTGCGGGACGGTAGTTATTTAGGCAGGTTACCTTCGCTTTCTTGGGCACAGGGACTATCGTGGTCTGCTTGAAACATGTAGGTAATACAGACTCAGTCAGGGAGAGGTTGAAATTGTTAGTGAAGACAACATCCAACACATCAGCATAGCTTCAGGAGCTAGCCAGAACGCATGGCTAACATGGCTACAAGCAATTGCTATTTCAAGTGTTGTCATGCCACTGCTATGAAGAAATGTTTGAACTATTGCACCAAGGGATAATGCTGTTCTTCTAAACAACATCTCCGCTGTCTCTCCCATCTAGGCATGGCAGCGCTGGACAGTAAGGCTTCAGGAAAGATGGGCATGCGAGCTGTGGTGTATTACATGACCACCACCATTATCGCTGTCATCATAGGCATCATCGTGGTGCTCATCATCCACCCTGGGAAAGGATCTAAGGATGAGTTCATGAAGCAGTCGAAGATAGAGGACATCAGCCCTGCCGACGCCTTCCTGGATCTCATCAGGTAGCTGCCTGCTACTGTAGGAAGAGGGTCAGGGGTTTAGTGGAGGAAAGATGCACTGTATTTTGCCATTGTACTCCTGCCTTAATATTGGAGTGTTCATTGGTTGTGATGATCGTGCTCTTTAATTTCAGGAACATGTTTCCACCAAACATGATCCAGGCCTGCACACAGCAGGTAAAGCATCTAATGACTTTGTTACTAAATGAAACAGATTTTCACATTCAATAAGCAGATAGGGAAAATGGTCTGACAAATTCTGCCAAAGGAAATGCTTGTATTGACAGGAAACTTGCTGGTTTGGGCATTTCTGAGCAGCGATAAATCACCACCCTAAGAGGCATAGAAACCCAGGACTGGGGGAGGGGACTTTTGACTTACACTGGAAGGAAAATTCTGACGACTCGGAACAAATGACAAAATCTGACTTCTGCTGCCATGTGTAAATAAAAACAATTCACCAGCGGAAGAGAAGAAAGGACCAACTTCCAATAGTAGCATGGTGGGGGCAGGATGGTCTGGAAACTGAGATATAGAGGCTGCTGGGGCAGGACCATATAAGTAATGGAAGACAATGTCTACGGGGGGCTAAACGCTTTGTGGTCCAGACAGGGCCGTTAGTGAGCCAGCTGGACCTTACAGAATACTACTCCAGCCATACAGAGGCCTATTGTTTAATTCATGAGGTTGAGATGAGCGGAGCATGCGCCTTTAGACTTTTGCTCTCTAGTCTTTCGAAATGGCACACGTCTGACTACAATCCCTCGATACCTTATCTATCAGCTTGGCTTTTTATGAGCTCTACTGAATAGATGGCTGAACTATTATAAAGTAAACATTACAAAAGACAATATTTCAGTATAATTTTCACCAAAGGAGATGACATGCTATCATCACTTTAACAAGACAATGTTAACCCATCACTTACGACAACTGGCTCTTTCCCTCCAGTTCAAAACCAAATACGGGAAGCGAATCGTCCATGTGACGATGACAGTGAACGACTCTGTCTTCAACCTGACCAACCTGACCGAGCAGATCACCAGGGAGGAGGTGATCCCCATCCCGGGCACGGTGAACGGGGTCAACGCCCTGGGGCTGGTGGTCTTCTCCATGTGCTTCGGCCTCATCATCGGCAACATGAAGGAGCAGGGCCAGCCCCTCAGGGAGTTCTTCGACAGCCTCAATGAGGCCATCATGAGGCTGGTCGCCATTATCATGTGGTGAGTATTTGGTGTGTGTTTGTGTGTGGGTGTTTATAAAGATGATGTGTGTGTGTGTGTTATGATGATGGTCCAATAATCCCCATCTTCATTAGGTGAGTGTGTATGTGAACCCCATGCATCTGTTACAGAGAAATCTTAGCTTTGGAAAGCTAAGTCTATGGAGTCCCTGCAGAGTTGGGGCGGTACTATGTTTATCTCTCCCTCTCAATTCAATCAAATGGCTTCATTTAGCCTCTTGCTTGAGGCATTGCTGTGAATTCTCTGGTAACTCTATACAGGTGAGATCTGATATAGGTATTTAGGTCTACTGAGATAATTGCATGAGAACCACGTAATAATTGGCCAACACAGAACCACCTCAGGACATAACTTCCTGATGCTAAGTGGTTGCACAGCTGAATAACAAGGCTTTGCAATCAAAACCAGTGACATGTTCGCTGTGCCAATTAAATCAAAAATATTCCCAGTCAGATATCTGACAGATATAAATCAAGTTGTTTATGAATAAAGGCAATTTCATAGCCTGTGCTTGCAGTCTCAGAAGGCACTGATGGTTTCACTAATTGTTTTCCTATTCAGGCCTATTACACAGAACAATAAGTAAGATTCTGAGAATGTAGGGCCATTTGAACTGTGACCTTATCCTTCCCTGGCATAACCCCTTCTCCTCCCTCTGCTCTACAGGTATGCCCCAATCGGTATCCTGTTCCTCATATCAGGGAAAATCGTGGAGATGGATGACATCACTGAGATGGGTGGTCAGCTGGCCATGTACACCATCACGGTGATCATAGGCCTTTCCATCCACGCTTTCATCATTCTCCCAGGCCTGTACTTCGCCATCACACGGCTGAACCCCTTCATCTTTATCATGGGGCTGGTGGAGGCCCTCATCACAGCCCTGGGAACCTCCTCCAGGTAGGTTCCCCCGAACACTGCTGCTATTCTCCCTGGTTTACTCTGACTACCGACACTGTAGCCATGCCTCGCTTGGCCGACTCATATCAAAGTAGTAGGGCCAGGTAGAGGTTCCTGCTCAGATTGTGTGGTTCATAAAAACCTATGAGGCATCATCATCATCCCCATTGGTGGGATTACTTACGTTTGTTTATATGGCAAATACGGATAATAGATTTAATAGAAACAACAACAAACTCTTCAAACTCAAACACTACCTGTTTCTCTCCATCTTTATCTCAGCTCAGCAACTCTGCCCATCACCTTCAAGTGTCTGGAGGAGAACAACAAGGTGGATAAGCGCATCACACGGTTTGTGTTACCGGTGGGCGCCACCATCAACATGGATGGAACAGCACTATACGAGGCTCTGGCAGCCATCTTCATAGCCCAGGTTAACAACATGGAGATGAACATAGGTCAGATCATCACAATCAGGTGCGAATGAGTATCCAAGGTTTATAAGCTAAGGTTTATGTTTACAGAATCAAAGGGTGTTGATATGTTTACAACTAAATTACATGATTTATCAAGATTTATCAACGTGTCATTTTCTGTTATCAAACAGCATCACAGCCACTGCAGCAAGTATTGGAGCTGCTGGGATCCCACAGGCTGGACTGGTCACCATGGTGATTGTGCTGACCTCTGTTGGACTTCCCACTGATGACATCACCCTCATCATTGCGGTTGATTGGTTCCTGTGAGTAATTTTTCCCATTTTCTGATTGAGAAATCAGAATAAATTAACTATATTTTCTTACTGATTAGGCTACTATGGTGCAAATCCAAGTTTTTGTGAAATACAATTTGTCTAATGACCTGAACTGAAACGAAAATCATTTATCTTTCATTTTAAAGGACAAACTTTTTTATCAACTACAACCCTTTGACACTAGTTCACCAAAATTACTAAATTACATATTGATTTCCTTACCCTGTAAGCAGTTTATGGACAAGGTATGACAGCAATCAATGTTTTGATTTAGCTTCCCAGTCAATGTTTACAAATACTAATATTTTAGCATTTGTGGCACAAATCCTATTCAAGTCGGGATCGATATTAGCATTTAAAAATTCCAAAAATATCTAAAATTGATTGTGACGCTCAACAAAGTCACTTATAGATTATTTGAACATGCTGTGTGAAAAATGCTAATATCGGTCCAATGACTTGAATGGGATTTGTGCCACAAATGCTAAAACGTTAGCATTTGGAAACAGTGCCAGAGAAACTAAACCAAAGCATGGAATCCTGTCATACCTTGTCCATATACTGCTTACAGGGTAAGGAAACCAATATGTAATATTGTAATTTGGGTGAACTATCCCTTTAACTACTATCCCTAGGGTCTTGGTCCACTTTTTTTTTTGAATTACATATTTTTTTGCAATGAGTTTTAACATAGAAACATAATTAGGTTGCCCAAATTAATAATTTCAATTAGAATCCCCTTCACAGAAATTACACAGCTAATTGGGTAGTGAGAAAAAACCCCACTCTCCTTAAACTAGGATGGACGGAACGTGCAGACAGAGTCAAAGCTTCATTTACTGAAAACATGGATGTTTCTCACAGTGATTAGAATATAAGATAGCCTATAGAGAGTGCTCTGATTACTCTTTCACAGTAGATGGTAAATATCCCTGTTGATAGCGCTGTGGCCTATTTCCCATCTACATTATTTTGCTGAGAATTCTAAAGAGTTTAGTTTATCTTACAACAAAAGCAGAAAATAGGTGAATGTTTTGAGTTGTTGACTGTTCCATTTAACATGACCAAACGTCCCAGTGGACATAGTGTTTTATTTTCTAAATGAATGAATGTCCCGGAACCCTCTCTACCTCTCCTCCCACTGTATATGACTCCCTCCCCCTGGTTAACCTTTTTCTTCTTCTCTTATTTCTGGGTTGCAGTGATCGGCTGCGTACCACGACAAACGTCTTGGGCGATTCCATTGGGGCAGGCATTGTGGAGTTCCTATCTCGACACGAGCTGCAGGCCAAGGATGTGGAGATGGGGAACGCTGTACTGGAGGAGAGGAAGAAACCATACCAGCTCATCTCTCAGGAAAACGACTACGAGAACGCCAAACGTCCGGGCACTGAAACCAAGATGTAGCTCAATGCTCACACACACATATACACGTTTTGGTTTAGTTTTTATTCTTTGTCATATTGTTCCAGTTATTGCCACTGTGCCATATTTCCTTTCCTTTGTTGTTTTGTCATTCATAAAGTTCCTTTTACAAAACAAACAAATAATTATCTCCCTGAAGTGGCCCAATCAAATTGCTTACATCTGCTGCCGCTCTACAAGATAGATAGGCTTCCTGTTTTTGTGGTTTTTCTGGCTATTTTTGTGTTGAGTTAAGTCATCTTGGCCTAGAATAAGTACGTGGTATAATGGTATAAGTAAGGAGGAAGTTGATGAGGGCGTTGGTGTCAGAAAGGTATTTTGTAAAAAGATCGAAAGACAACATATGTTTGAATGACTGGACAAGCGATATCCTTCACAAAATGCAACAGAGAACACATTTCATTTGATACTAATGACATTAGGCCCTAATATACACTACATGGCCAAAAGTATGTGGTCGCCCCTTCAAATTTGGATATTTTAGCCACACCCGTTGCTGACAGGTGTATAAAATCGAGCACACACCCTTGCAATTTCCATAGACAAAAATTGGCAGTAGAATGGCCTTACTGAAGAGCTTCGTGACTTTCAATGACTTTCAGTGTGTCACCATCATAGGATGCCACTTTTCCAGCAAGTCAGTTTTTTTTCAAATTTCTGTCCTGCTAGAGCTGCCCCAGTCAACTGTAAATGCTGTTATTGTGAAGTGCTAGGCCACACAAGCTCACAGAATGGGACCGGCAAGTGCTGAAGCGCGTAGCACGTAAAAATCGTCTGTCCTCGGTTGCAACACTCACTACCAAGTTCCAAATGGCCTCTGGAAGTAACGTCATCACGTGAATTGTTCGTCAGCACAACAACTGTTCGTCAGGAGCTTCATGAAATGAGTTTCCATGGCCGAGCAGCCGCACACAAGCCTCAGCTCACCATGCGCAATGCCAAGCATTGGCTGGAGTGGTGTAAAGCTCGCTGCCATTGGCCTCTGGAGCAGTGGAAACCGCGTTCTCTGGAGTGATGAATCACGCTTCACCATCTGGCAGTCCGACAGATGAATCTGGGTTTGGAGAATGCTACCTGCCTGGAGAACGCTACCTGCATGAATGCATAGTGCCAACTATTAAGTTTGATGGTGGAGGAATAATGGTCTGGGGCTGTTTTTCATGGTTCGGGCTAGGCCCCCTAGTTCCAGTGAAGGTAAATCTTAACGCTACAGCATACAATGACATTCTTGACGATTCTGTGCTTCCAACTTTGTGGCAACAGTTTAGGGAAGGCCCTTTCCTGTTTCAGCATGAAAATGCTCCCCGTGCACTAAGCGAAGTCCAAACAGAAATGGTTTGTCGAGATCAGTGTGGAGGAACTTGACTGGCTTGCACAGAGCCCTGACCTCCCTGACCTATGGGATGAATTGGAACGCTGACTGCGAGCCAGGCCGAATCGCCCAACATCAGTGCCCGACCTCGTGGCTGAATGGAAGCAAGTCCCCGTATCAATATTCCAACATCTAGTGGAAAGCCTCCCCGTAGCAGCAAAGGGGGCACCAACACTATATTAATGCCCATGATTTTGGACTGAGATGTTCGACGAGCACATGTCCGCATACTTTTGGCCATGTAGTGTAAATGGCTTCTGTGGAAATATAAACAACTTCTTATCGTGGGTTCAATAAAGAGTAATTTAAATTTTAAAAATGCACAGCACTTGAGGATTGTTATTTATTCTTTTCCCTTTCTTCATGCTGTCAATATGACAACTCCAATTTTCTTTTTACTTGATTAGGATTGAAACAATTTGGGAAGTTGGTGCTGTGATGCTGACAATATTGTTAAAATGTATATGAGATGTATCCAACAATCCCATTGTTATCACTATACAGTATATTCACTATTTTGTTGCCGGCCCTAAGACAAATTAGTATTTGAAATATCCTTCACTATTTAGTATATAATTCTGTTAAAATAGCAGGTGTATAAGATTTTTTTGCCTGTAGAGAGATTGTATGACACTATTGTGTAAATGAACTATAGAATACAGTTAACTTGATACTTGTTTACTTGAATGTGTTTTCTTTCATCTAAATGTTGAAAGACATTCATTTTTTCAGGGCTGAAATGCCACTCCAAAGCCTTGGAAAGTTAAATCAAGGAACACAGTGTGTGATAAATAACAGCATGTGTGAACTAACTCAAATAGAAACTGTGATTTTCTTTTTTTCCCTTTGTGGTTTCTGATATTGTTGTTCACTTTCTGTAAATGCATCATTTGTGGTGAAAAGGGAAATAGACTGTCAGATCTGTCTTTGGTGAATACAATTTTGAATAAATGTTTGAAAGGAATCAGGGTTTGATTTGGGTGATTGTCTATTCAATGACACACATACAGTAATAAACAGTTACATAACATTTGTTATATAAATGATAACTGTGGATATCATCTTACACGGCACACAATATGACAATACAACCATACTAATGGAGTAATAGGCCTAGGTCTTGATTTGAATGGGTTATGATGAGGTCATAAAGACAGTTGTACTATGGTACGAACTACATGTCGTGGTCTTTTCAATCAAGGGGTATATTTCATTAGTTGAAATGACCGGACACGTACAGACTGTGGCTTTAATAGGCTAAAGTAATATACTGTTATGTAATAGTAATGTACTAGTAATGTAATGATGATCATACACTGAATAATCTAGTGGCGTAGATAGGTATGTAAAAAGATCAAATCATATTTTTGATGGAAGTAAGAAAAAAAAGTAGATTATTTATATCAATGTGACTTTTCTGGCTAAATAAAATGGAGTTTGAAAGAGAAAGGAGATAGCCCCCTCTTTATTCTCCCGAGTGGCGCAGGGGTCTAAGGCACTGCATCTCAGTGCTAGAGGTGTCACTACAGACCCTGGTTTGATTCCAAGCTGTATCACAACTGGTGGTGATTGGGAGTTCCATAGGGCGGCACACAATAGGCCTACCCCATAGGCCTATGAGGTAGGCCATCATTGTAAATAAGAATTTGTTCTGAACTAACTTGCCTAGTTAATTAAAGGTTAAATAAAACAATTTAATGAAACTGTTCTTGGGAAAGCCGGCTGAATCGTTTGTGGACGTTTGCTGCCATCTTGTGGTGAGATTTGAGCAGCACTTAATGCAAACTTCTCCCTTTCATCTGTGGCGATAACTTTGGGGGACACCACAAGCACCCCTGGGTTTTTCATTCCTATTATGAACCTTTACGGAAACAACATAATGGTACTACTGTAGGCTATTTCAAGTCAATAATGGGTATGGATCGGTGATAGTAATGTCAAGAAATATGAGATCAAATTCAACATGGGTGTTTTCTTGTCAAAGGTGTAGATACACATAAATAAAGGAGCAGGGCAGGCCATCTACATACTATAGTTAAATATCTACCGGTATGTAGACTGCATCATAGCTAGCATTTCATTCAAATGTTGACCCAACTCTGGCCGATGCTCTGGCTGACAAAGCACCTGCAGAAGGTAAAACCAGATAAAACCATTCGTACTTACATGAAATATCCATATTTACCACATTTCAACTTGTGTTTGTATATGGTAGCCTTATATAGTTGAAACCAGAGAGGAAAAGCCTCAGAGATGCTGTTGCTGAAACGTTGGTTGGCAACGAGAATTATGTCAGACGAGCGCGACTTTTTCAACAACATCCTTTCCTAAATAGAATTATATCCCGAGGACAACAGCTACTGGCCAGGCTAGCTAGCGCCGAAACCGTTTTAAACTAGTTAGCTATTTGTATCTGGTCGCAAAATAGTTTTGCCGGTAAATTATGAATGAACTTTGTTACTTGCTCTCAGTGTCCATTTGTTAAACGTTAAATAAATCAAATCCGTTCTCTGCTTGCTTGCTAGCTAAAGCGTTAGCTGAAGTTAGCTAACAACGATCTTAACTGGGAGACATTTTTGCCAGGTCTCTAGCTAACTGAATACACAGCTGGCCCATCCATGTTAATGGGATGCCAAGCGTGAGGAAGAAATCAAATAAAGGTAAGACAGAAAGTACAAGTATTTATTTGTTTATTGATTTTCTGAAATCAGACCTGTTCAATCAATTACGTCAGTTCGCACACTTTCGCTTTCTTCCACAAGAGATCAACTGCTCTTGTTGTTTGGGCATGTTAATACCTTGATAGATTCATGTCTGTTGACTCCTTTGCCATTTTCCCTATTTCCATCAATGTTATGCTTATTAAATTAACTTTCTTATTGTTCATTATTTGTCATAGGTAGAATCTTACTTGAACTACCTACCTGTCAATCAAAAGTAAGTGTGAAAGTGGGTGCTTGTGGGTGCATGCAGCAGGACACAACACCAACATATCTGGAATTCTCTGCTACCATGGTGGTCATAATGCTTCTATTTTTTAGAGAACCAACTTAAAGTAACTGTTCTGTGTGTGTGCGCTCGTGTGTGTGTGTGTGTGTGTGTGTGTGTTGATGGTTGTTGAGCCAAGCACTGATAGGTTTTCATGTCAGCCCAAATTCCAAATATCTTAAAAAAAAGTTTTACATCAAATAATGCAATTCATACACAACTACTATGTATGTATTTGAATTATCATTATGCTAGTTATCTTATTTTATTAACTGCTTACATTGGTTTAGCTGGTGACATACTCAAGGATGACCTCGTCCTCCAAAATATTTACAGCAGCTGTGTGGAATGGATGGTATCGGTGTATAGTAGTAATGCAGAAAGCGGCGGAAGTAACTGGGTTGCTGGCTATGGTTGCTCCTGCTAGTTGGTTTGGCGCCGGTGGAGGGAGTTATTCCTGCAGCAGTTCTTCCGGTCGGCATTTTGTTCTGCAAGAGAAGGAGGAGAGTCTGAGTGGATCCCTTTTATCACCGCGTCAATAGTATTTCTGTTTTTCACATTTGATTGTTTTCCGAAACCCTTTGGAATTTAAACTCATCTTCTGCCGGTGTTGGGGATAAACCGGTGCAAGGACTGGTTATGGGAATGTTTGCCCCTCTCCAAGCATAGATGTTTGCAGTGAGAAGGAAGAACGAACCCTCCCGAACCGGATTATTGTTGTTATATTATTACTCGGAGGAGCTGTTCGAGCGATAGAACGGAGAGGGAGCTAGAGACACGGATCCAACCCCCTTGCAACCATTTCTTTTTATCAACACATCCAGAGGTAAATATGATTGTACAATATAGATTTAGGAGTACCATAACAAAACAATTCCGATCGGCTACACGGGTGTTGTTTATATTCAGTGAAACTGGATAGACGTTGTGGAATGCACCGATATGTGTTTTTAACATTTATGTTGCCTTGTATCCGCTCATATAGGCGTCGGGTCGGGGTTACGCTTCCTCAGGCGAGTCCGAGGTCCAGTTAGCAAGCTAATAGGCCGATGTAGGCCATTGAAACTGAAAATAAAATCCTAATCCGCACGCGCAATCATGATAACAAACCAAAAGGGATGGTCATACGGTTGCAAAGGAATGATTATGTGTGGGCGAGTCAAGGCAAACATGGATTCGGTTGCAGTCTCGGTAGCTAACGTTGACTAGCTAGCCATAGCTAACTTTTGTTAGCTATCAAAGGTTAGAATAATATAGCTAACTAGCTGCTACAGTATGTGCGTAGTGTTACCTAGCTAGTTAACGTTACTTGTTAGCTATTTAGACAAAACTAACAAGTGCAACTTCAGTGTTTTCTCAGCAGGGTAATGTTTTCTGACGTTTTATGCTGGAGTCAGATGTTCTGAGAAATAGGCTCTTGCTATCCAATGCTACACACTAGCTAGTGGCTAGTATATTTTTTTGCAATGTCAACTAAACTGGTTTAAACGTTTGCCTAATAACTGTGCAAGCTTGCTATTCACCGTTTTGAGGCTACCAAATTGTACACATTAAGCATAATTGACCTAGTCGCTTATAAAGTAATAGCTGCATATGTATTATCCACCAAGTTTTCTAGCTAGCTACAATCTATCAAATGGAATCATCAGATACACCACAGAGATTTAACATAACAATTTGTGATGAGACCACCCCTTGTCTAGTTGATAACATGTTAAACATACCTATAGCTATTCCCTTTGCATAGGATTGGCAACTTCAACCAACTTAGATTCATTTGTTTACAGGGAAATTAGCAATCTATCCAATGTTGTAGATATTAATGTAACTTGATAAAGCAAATGAATATAGCTACCTTGCTTGGAAAGCTTGCTAGATCATCAGGAAAAGGGATGTGAAAAACTGGGTTATTGTAAAACACAAACATGAGTAAATCAGGGCTATGTTAGACTATTGCGTAGCTGATGAAAAGAAAGTTGATTAAATACATTGGACCCTAATTGGTGTTGGGTGAGCAATTAGCAGCCTACTGTATCTGACCGATTACTGTGTTGCCAGAGAGAGAGACAGATGTGCGGCTATGTTGTCAGCCAGAGCTGCAGAGAGAATAATCATGTCTGTAATCATGCATCCAGCTTGTCACACGGTTATCCTTCAATCTAGGTGATCATAGTTCAACTATAGGTGAGCTAACTAACTATGTACACATCCAGCTAACATTACTCAAGGAGCAAGTCTCTGTTGCTGACTATGTTTAGCCTCCTGACTAGAAAATTATGCTTAGAAGGCCCTCTCAACTGACTAAGCCAGCAACATTAGCAAGTCAGCTCTCATTAACTAGTTTTAACTTTTTTGCACTGCTCTGTAAATTGGTGCTGGTGAATGAGGTAACTGACTAGGTTAGGTTGTAACTAGTCTAAAGATTCAGACCGTACGGTCACTGTAATTAGATCTTCCCTGTAAGGTCTGAATTAGAGGTCGGCCTATTATGATTTGTCAATGCCGATACCGATTATTGGAGGACCTAAAAAAGCCGATATCGATTAATCGGACGAATAAATATATATATTTTTTTAATTAAAAAAATGTAATTTTATTTGTAATAATGACAATTACAACAATACTGAATAAACACTTCTTTTAACTTAATATAATACATCGGTAAAAATAAATTTAGCCTCATAAATAATGAAACATGTTCAATTTGGTTGAAATAATAAATAATGCAAAAACAAAGTGTTGGAGAAGTAAAAGTGCAATATGTGCCATGTAAAAAAGCTAACGTTTGAGTTCCTTGCTCAGAACATGAGAACATATGAAAGTTGGTGGTTCCTTTTAACATGAGACTTCAATATTCCAAGGTAAGAGGTTTTAGGTTGTAGTTAATATAGTATTTATAGGACTATTTCTCTCTATACCATTTGTATTTCATTAACCTTTGACTATTAGATGTTCTTATAGGCACTATAGTATTGCCAGTGCAACAGTATAGCTTCCATCCCTCTCCTCGCCCCTACCTGGGCTCGAACCAGGAACACATCGACAACAGCCACACTCAAAGCAGCGTTACCCATCGCTCCACAAAAGCGGTGGCCCTTGCGGAGCAAGGGGAATAACTACTCCAAGTCTCAGAGCGAGTGACGTTTGAAACACTATTAGCAGACACCCAGCTAACTAGCTAGCCATTTCACATCGGTTACACCAGCCATTAGGCTGATAGGCTTGAAGTCATAAACAGCGCTGTGCTTACGAAGCTTACGAGCCTGCTGCTACCTACCATCGCTCAGTCAGACTGCTCTATCAAATCATAGACTTAATTATAACATAATAACACACAGAAATATGAGCCCTTGGTCATTAATATGGTCGAATTCGGAAACTATAATATAACTAAAACGTTTATTTCAGTGAAATACGGAACCGTTCGGTATTTTATCTAACGGGTGGCATCCCTAAGTCTAAATATTCTTGCTACATTGCACAACCTTCAATGTTATGTCATAAT
Organism: Oncorhynchus kisutch; assembly: GCF_002021735.2. NCBI lineage: Eukaryota > Metazoa > Chordata > Actinopteri > Salmoniformes > Salmonidae > Oncorhynchus > Oncorhynchus kisutch. The sequence continues at coordinate 11,365,920 of NC_034196.2, forward strand.
TATGTAAAATTCTGGCAAATTAGTTCGCAAAGAGCCAGGCTGCCCAAACTGTGGCATATACCCTTGACTCTGCGTGCAATGAACGCAAGAGAAATGACACAATTTCACCTGGTTAATATTGCCTGATAAACTGGATTTCTTTTAGCTAAATATGCAGGTTTAAAAATATATACTTCTGTGTATTGATTTTAAGATTGGCATTGGTGTTTATGGTTAGGTACAGTCGTCCAACGATTGTGCTTTTTTCGCAAATGTGCTTCTGTTAAATCATCCCCCAGCGTTGCATCGATTATATGCAACGCAGGACACGCTAGATAAACTAGTAATATCATCAACCATGTGTAGTTATAACCAGTGATTATGATTGATAGTTTTTTATAAGATAAGTTCAATGCTAGCTAGCAACTTACCTTGGCTTCTACTGCATTCGTGTAACAGGCAGGCTCCTCGTGGAGTGCAATGAGAGGCAGGTGGTTAGAGCGTTGGTCTAGTTAACTGTACGGTTGCAAGATTGGATCCCCCGAGATGACAATGTGAAAATATTTAGTTCTGCCCCTGAACAAGGCAGTTAACCCACTGTTCCTAGGCCGTCATTGAAAATAAGAATATGTTCTTAACTGACTTGGCTAGTTAAATAAAGGTATACAAAAAAATCGGCAAAATCGGCGCCCAAAAATACCTATTTCCGATTGTTACGAAAACTTGAAATCGGCCCTAATTAATCGGCCATTCAGATTAATCGGTAGACCTCTAGTCTGAATGGTAGGCAGCTGTGATCAGAACACCGTGGAGACGGTGCGAAATATGGCTCGGACAATGTACCTAAAATCCAGGGATGTGAGAGGGCGCTGTACTCCTAATTATACCATTATTCAAAACGATACACTGAGAAGACTGAAATTCTGCTTGTTTTTAATTAAACTGCCATTTTTGTCAGCATGCTAGCTAATGCTAAAGCAGCCCATTGGATTTGACAACACTTCCAGTAGCTACTCATACCAATGCTAGACGTTTCATTTTCACGGAATCGAATGGGCTACTATAGCGTTAGCTAGCCTAGCATGCTGCCAAAAACAGCAGTTTAATTAAAAAACTAGCATTATTCCAATCTTCTCGATTCATCATTTTAGCATAATTAGGAGTACAGTGACATTTTCCTTCCTTGGATTGAGGTTGGTTTTCCAAGCCATATACCGCTCTGGCTGTCCACATTTCGGCATAGCACCATTCCGACTAGAGAGAAGAAATTAACAGAAGTCGGATTCTGTCAAGGTGGTAACTAGCTAGCTAACTGGCTAGATGGTTAAGCATCACTGGGATAAAGCAGAAATACAATTCGGCACCATTCAACTTTGCTAGCTAGATGGCTAATTTGGCCAATGCTAGGCATGTAGCTCAGTAGGTAGAGCATAGCGCTTGTAAGGCCTGGGTAGTGGGTTTGATTCCCGGGACCACCATACATAACATGTATGCACGCGTAATAGTAAGTCGCTTTGGGTAGAAATGTCTGCTAAATGGAATGTATTATATATGTTATTATAATATATTAAATAGTTAGTTCTGCAGCTAATGCTAGGTAGTTACCTAAAAAAGCTTGTGTGCACACCATAGCTAAATTAGCAACCTCATTATTTATGCACCATGTTTACTTAGTAGTGCATGCAAAGATCACCCGTCTAAAATGCTGCCGGGAAGAGGACTTTCTTGCTAATGGAAACGTAGTATGTTGCTTGCTACTAGCTAGCACTTAATGCACGGACACAGTGTCTATCTTAACTTGAGTGTAGCTACTTTTTCAATGTTATCGAATTCATCTACCAAGTACACGAGCAAGCTAAATGACCCATTATCTGTGGAAAATGTTGTGACTATCCCATAAGACTGAAATTTGTTTACAGCGTTGGCTTTTCATTTACCAACATATTTTAGTCTACACATACAGGCTACAGGTCTGCTGTATTCACAGCAAATGTAGTTGTATTAAAGTAGGTGTAAAAGTTTTGTATAGACTAGTTGAAGAAATACACATTAAAATAATAGTAACAACTATAGTAGTAGGAAATTCCCCATGAGCACCAACATGTGAAGTTCATAGGAGCACATCAAATTGGGTGTCAAATGACCAGAGTCTATAATTTTTTGGGGTGGAAAAGGGTTTTTAGAAAACATCTATCAGAAAGTCTTAAACGGTATTAGAAATGCATCAAAACATACATGTTGAAGTAAAGATCTCTGCCAACTAATATCAGCACTTATATTTGGATACATTTAGATACATTTTTCTGCCTTCTGTAAGTTTAAGGAACATTGCCATGTGCCTTGAAATCCCGTTACCAAAAACCCACATATCTTAAAGATATTTAAAAAATGTCTCTCCCTTATGAGGAGGGAGGATAATAAAAGTTCACAGAAGTAACAAGTAAAGGTAGACCTATCAATTAGTTAGTGTTTTTACTAGAGGTCGACAGATTTATGATTTTTCAATGTCGATACCGATTATTGGAGGACCAAAAAAAGCCAATGCCGATTAATCGGCAGTTCGTTTGTGTGTGTGTGTAATAATGACAATTACAACAATACTGAATTAACACTTTTATTTTAACTTAATATACTACATAAAATAAATCAATTTAGTCTCAAATAAATAATGAAACATGTTGCAATAATGCAAAAACACAGTGTTGGAGAAAAAAGTAAAAGTGCAAGATGTGCCATGTAAAAAAATAAAAAAAAAAGTTCCTTGCTCAGAACATGAGAACATATGAAAGCTGGTGGTTCTTTTTAACATGAGTCTTCAATATTCCCAGTTAAGAAATGTTAGGTTATAGTTATTATAGGAATTATAGACTATTTCTCTCTTTGTTAAATCATTGCCCATTTGGCGAAATAGGCTGTAATTCGATGATAAATTAACAGGCACCGCATTGATTATATGCAACACAGGTTAAACTAGTAATATCATAAAACATGTGTAGGTAACTAGTGATTATGTTAAGATTGATTGTTGTTTTATAAAATAAGTTTAATTCTAGCTAGCAACTTAGCTTGGCTCCTTGCTGCACTCGCGTAACACGTGGATTGCAATGTAATCGGCCATAATCGGCATTCAAAAATGCAGATTACCGATTGTTATGAAAGCTTGAAATAGGCCCTAAATAATCGTCCATGCAGATTTAATCGGTCGATCCTCTAGTTTTTATTGATATCAATTTTGTTTGAATTATTTAGTGATTAAAGCAAAAAAAATCTGTTACCAAATCAGTAACGGAATTTCAGAAAATGTGGTAATGGAATTTTTGCAATTGAGTTGGCTACAATAGAAAATAATAGTAGTCACAAACCACAGTTGGGTTCACAAGTTTGGACAGTATAGTACAGTAAAGAAAAGTAGAGTATAGTTCAGTACAACACAGGAGTTCAGTATGGTACACAGTAGAGCACACTAGAGTTGAGTATGCTATAATCTACTGAATTGTACTCTACAGTACTGAACTATACTTTACTGTATTGTACTGAACTCTACTGTTCTGTGCTGTACTCTACTGAGCTCTACTGTTCTGTGCTGTACTCTACTGAGCTCTACTGTTCTGTGCTGTACTGTACTCTACTGAGCTCTACTGTGCTGAACATGGATGTCCAAACTTGTGAAACATAGAGCTCTATGATTGGTTCAGATTTGGTACGGTCAGGACCAACCAAATTTGGTCTTGTTTGGGTGCAGAGCTCATTAGAATAATAGCATAATTATTAGAATAATTATTCTTGTGTAGAATAATACCCAAATATGCAAAGGAGGATATTGCATATTTATACCTTTTTGTGTACCTATTTAGGATACATCACCATGAAGAGAATGACATTCATATTTATGCGTTTGTTAGGGCTGACCCCATTTAGTTGACTGGTTGATTGTTTGGTCGATAGGCTGTTGGTCGACTGAGATTTCTTTAGTCGAGCAATCATAAATATATATATATATTTCACGGCGCACTAGACAGCCGTCTGATTCATGCCTGTCTCAGTGGACTAATCCATTGCTGAGGCCACGGTGATGGAACAGTCCATCGCTCTGACATATGCTACTGAAAATGTATATGGTTGTATTATTTAAGAACAATGGTGCAACACTAATAAAGAATATATATTTTATAACAAATGCGGTTTTCCCCGCATTGGATAGCGGTTGCTGTCTGCGGTTCTGAAACAATCTTTGGTGCGCTGTTGAATGGCCGCCTTTTCCAAGACCATGTTGCTATGTGCATAATAGCAAAGTTAACCAGCATAATGGTGTTGAGAACAATGTGGCGGAGGCAGCAGTGGAGTAAGGCGTTTTAAATGCCTATGAAAATTGAGGAGAGAGGAAACCCCAACTTAATTAGGTCTATAATCAATAGCTTATCTGTTAAATGTGCCTGGCTTTATAAATCATATATATATATATATATATCTACAGAAATAAGACACATCCTGCTTCTGTTGCGTGTTTGAGTTTGTTTAATAGCCTACTGATTCCGTGAGCTCCAAGCCTCACGCCACTGCAACACGCAAAAGCTATTTCACAAGTTAAAAAAATCAACTCTTTGCTAGGATTTATATCTCTGGTATAGGCTGCTTTTAATTTATTTAGTGCTGTTTACACTGTTCCAAACAGTCAGAAAGATTATCATATTGTAATCAGGGCCTAATAATTAACACCTGCCAAATGCAGGTAGATTTTGGCATTGTTGAGTAAGATGTCTATTTCACCAGCCACGTTGGCCGGTGGTCAGGGCTCCACAGTGGGAGCATTTCACTCACATTTGTGGATAGAAATAGTCAAGTGTGATCACATTTATAGTAAAATAAATGCTGCTGTAGCTGTTTTCAAAATATTTCCGTTGCTTAGTTTCATAGCTGGTAAATGAATTGCACAAAATCAAAGAACTACAAATCCTATATAGCCTATTCCACCTCGCTCTGCAATGCTGGGGGCTGGGATAAAAAATAAAATAAAAATATAGGACAAAACACGCATCACGACAAGAGAGACACCACAACAATACATAAAGAGAGACCTAAAGACAACAACATAGCATGGCAGCAACACATGACAACACAGCATGGTAGCAACACAACATGACAACAACATGGTAGCAGCACAACACAATGTTCAAACATTATTGGGCACAGACAACAGCACAAAGAGCACAAAGGGCAAAAAGGCAGAGGCAACAATATATCACGCGAAGCAGCCATAACTGTCACGAAGAGTGTCCATGATTGAGTCTTTGAATGAAGAGATTGCGATAAAACTGTCCGGTTTGAGTGTTTTTTGCAGCTCATTTCAGTCGCGGGTGTGTGGAGGATGAGGGCTGCAGTAGATATTTCAGATAGGGAGGAGTGAGGCCTAAGAGGGTTTTATAAATGAGCATCAACCAGTGGGTTTTGTGCCTGGTATACAGAGATGACCAGTTTACGGAGGAGTATAGAGTGCAGTGTTGTGTCCTATAAGGAGCATTTGTGGCAAATCTGATGGCTGAATGGTAAAGAACATCTAGCCGCTCGAGAGCACCCTTACCTGCCGATCTATAAAGCACGTGAAGAACTAAGTGAAATATTCATTTTCGGAAGCGCTGCGCACAGGCATAAAAGTTGGTCTAATTTACTTGAAAGGAAAGTCTACTGAAGTGAGACTTTGTCCTTGTATTTCTTGGCTATTTCCATTGTTCACAATCTAGGTTGTTTCTCTCAGTTTGAGATCAACTGCTAGGGAAGAGAAGACAAAGCTTGTAATAGTCAGACTCAAATCTCACAGGCACAAACATGACTTGTGCTACCACGATAACCTCCCTGAACATTTCTCTGTGATATTTTAGTTAAAAGTCTAGGGTCAAAAAAAAAAATAGTATCAATATACACACGTTACTTCTTACTAGTAATACATTTATTGTTTTATAAACATTACAAAGCATGCTCATCAATTTTCTTTGTTTGCGTTTTCTTGGTGTAATTTTAGCGGGCTGGTGGACCAAAACATTTATTTTATGCCCCGATTGTAACCTAATAGCACCTGTTTGTTACACACAATACGCACGCAGCTCTCGCTCCTACACCCTCCTTTTCTTGACCTCCTTCTTATTGTTATTATTACAATTGTAATTACGATCATTGTTATTATAATAATAAGTAATGTCATTATCATTAGTAGTCTTAGTATAGTAGCCTTGTATAACCACCATCGAGCTGTATCGCCTAAGAGGGCGTCGTACAATCATTCATTCGTTCATGTCATCACACAGCATTACAAGTCATTCATGTTTTGAAATGCAATCTAATATTTTAGTTTACTAATGGATTCTCGAATAATTAGCCAAAACAACAAATGAACTGCAACATGTCAGCAATTGCATTCACGGATGCATATGCAACTGTTTTTAGTCTTTGCAGTAATAATTGCATTAAAAAAAATCCCCGTTAGAACAGACTCTCTGGTACACGTCATTTATTTAGCATTATTTACACTGTTCCAATTAGAGGTCGACTGATTATGATTTTTCAACGCCAATACCGATTATTGGAGGACCAAAAAAGCGATTAATTGGCCGATTTTTATTTTTATTTTTAAATGTATTTGTAATAATGACAATTACAACAATACTGAATTAACAGTTATTTTAACTTAATATAATACATCAATAAAATCAATTTAGCCTCAAGTAGATAATGAAACATGTTCAATTTGGTTTAAATAATGCAAAAACAAAGTGTTGGAGAAGAACGTAAAAGTGCAATATGTGCTACGTAAGAAAGCTAACGTTTCAGTTCCTTGCTCAGAACATGAGAACATATGAAAGCTGGTGGTTCCTTTTAACATGAGTCTTTAATATTCCCAGGTAAGAAGTTTTAGGTTGTAGTTATTATAGGAATATTTCCCTCTATGCCATTTGTATTTCATTAACCTTTGACTATTGGATGTTCTTGTAGGCACTTTAGTATTGCCAGTGTAACAGTATAGCTTCCGTCCCTCTCCTCGCTCCTCCCTTGGCTCGAACCAGCAACACAACGACAACAGCCACCACATCGAAGCAGCGTTAACCATGCAGAGCAAGGGAAACAACCACCCCAAGGCCCAGTCTAAGGCACTCGCTGGCTCAAGTCATTTGTGTGTCTTAATTATTTAATCAAACGGTGTGTTTAAAGTATCAAACAAGCTCAGTGCATATAGTTGATTTTATATGGAAAAATGCACTAACAATTGGTCGAAAGAACAGACTACTTTCGGGTGACCAAGATTTCTTTGTAGTGCAGATCAGGGACACATGACATTCTGTTACCGCAATTCCGTTACCATGTGTAAATCCAGTTCACTTACTCTCGTTCAATAACCAACGGAGATTTTTTGAAAGCCATTGTGTCATGTTATTACACCCCATTCTTTATGCAGACATCGTTGAATCTTACTTCAGAGTTTAATTCAGAGCAGATATTTTACACATTTTTGGAAAACATGGGCACATAATCTGAGGGAGATTTTAAGGAATTCTGTTACCAAACTTTTCATCTGCTAAGTTCTTCCAGTAAATGTGTTTTTGTCAAATGTTCAGTGTAATTTGTTAAAAGTAGTCCTTGTGCAGAGAGTTGTATGATTTTGTTAAACTTTGAAATCAATGGTTTTTGTTTGGCATACAATTTAAATGGAATTCAATTACCATGGAATTGCCCAGTAGCTAGCTGCAAATTCACAGTTAGGGAGCATATCTGTTTTTTTTTTTGCCTGATTCTGTTTTATTTTTCCAGGTTTCAGTTTCCGCTCTCAAAATCACACTTAAAAAATAAAAGGATGTTCTTAGTGCACAATAATGCTTAAATCACATCAGAAGACCACAACAATTGAAGAAATTTTGTTTTTGGGTGGAGTTGCCCTTTAATTCAACTGCACACCAACCTGAGACGGTTGTTTAGTAAGCGATGTTTCTGTAGCACTCGTGATTGAGAAGGTTTTTTGGAAAGCCTTTCCATCTACCAGAAGACTTGTCAATACATTAAAGTCATTGCTAACGGCTATAGAAAGTCGTAGACAAACGTGCACTCACAGACAGGGGCCTTTCCTCAATTGGATTTGCTCATCTCCTGTGTCCTCTCTCGGACCTCTCTCACCTCATTTTGAAAAAGGTCAAAGGTAATCGAAGAGAGCCGGTGAACGAGGACGGAAGTGCGCTTGTTTGAAATGAAACGGTCCTTACATGGTTTGATCGTAAAGTAATAAAAACGAATGTTTTTTCTAGTTGTGCAAGACATTTTTATAGATAAAACAATAAGTAGAATAGGTTTTTTGAAGCGTGTGCATGGTTTTCTCCTCTGTGGCAGATATCATAACTTCTCCGCGGTAGGACACATTTTATAGGGCGCTACATATGAAGTCAAGTGTTTTCAAGAAGATCCTGCAGCGCCAGAGAAATTGCCTTCCTTCCCTAAACCAGATAATCCTATATGCCGCTTGCTCGTCTACCTTCCTACCCAACCAGCACAGCTTCAGAGTGATCATGAGCATTTGGGTCCGGAAAGGGGTAGCTGTTTTCATTTACGCATGCATGAGTTCACACCTCTTCCTAGGATTATCAAGGTACTACCCCAGTAACCACTGATAATAGACCTGTGCCATGTCAAGTCATCTAGGCCTATTGCTATGTGTTGCCGTTCCTGGTCTCTACTGTCAGTCTGGTGTTGATCATGCTATAGGGATATAATTACTCCTCTTGTTGCCTTCTCTGACAGTGGCTGTCTTGTCGGTGGCCAAGGATAATAGTAGTGAATGATAATGAGGTGTTCCGTCCAAATGCAAGAAGTGCACACACTTTTTAAATGCACTGGGGTTCACTCAGCCCTACTCAAAAACACTCTCTGCGTGCTTCAAAGCCACTGCATTATCAGTAGGAAAGGATCTGACTATTTTGTATGGGCTGTTTTTGATGACACCCCTGGAACTTGTCAGAGTAAGGGCACCACCAGTACTGTACTCGGTTTTCTTCAATTCCTTCTCCCCACTGATGCATGTCTGCTAAATGTGTTCTACTAGTGTGTTTGCTCTAGCAGCCATTGACCAATTTCCCCATGTAGCCTATTTCACCATGCGCACAACAAGCAGCCTATTTCTCCATCTGCACAACAAGTAGCCTATTTTACTTCACATGCAATTTCATTAATTGATGTTTCTATTGCTCCTGTTTCGTTAATGGAAAATGTCTAGGTCATATTTCTAATGCAAGTAAAACCTTGAGCTGCTGCCTGAGTGAAAGTTGTCAGTGAGTGTTGTGTGAGTTTTATATCCTTGTACTAACCAGTGTAACCCTCCGTATCCTGTTGCACTACTTTCACATCTGTGTCATTCCCCTCAGCCTTAGCTTAACAATGGTGCCTAATTAATATAGCCCCGTTAGTTCATCCCTGAGAATTCTTCCTCCATCACTTTGACTTTTGATATGAAAGCCCCTGATTCTATGTTCACCAAGGCTTTGGTTTAATATGCGCCGGCTCTTCTGAGCAGTGTTGCACATTGAGGAGTGTTGTGTGATATTGTGAATTGTCCATCTCTCGTTGCCGCTGGCTGTTCTAATGAAGCCCTCTGTGTTCTGCAGCGGTCGGGAGATGTGAGGAACAGTCGGAGAGCGACGACATTGAGCAAACCTGTGCATCGACACGACTCCCCCACCCCCATCTTCAGCATGAATGGGGATATGCCTCATGTTCCCATTACTACTCTTGCTGGGATCGCTAGCCTTACAGACTGTAAGTATTACACTGCCACTCACATATTTACTGCTATGGTGGATTCCTGGAAAGCAAGTGAAACGATGCTGGTGGGGCCAAGCTATTTTTGATGTACCGAGTCTACTGACATTTATTCCCGCTGCCAGCTTTTTTTATACTAATACATCTTTAGTATACAACGCTGTTTTCAAAATGTATACAATCCTTTAAACAATAGTACATCACAACCATTTTGCTTGCTTTATGGTCAGTGCTGCCTTGCCGCAAAGCTCATTGATTGGTATTTAGATGATTCATTTACCAAGTTAGCCTGATTTTTTGAATTGAGCTTTGTTTGATTACTCCTTTTTTTCCCCCTTGTTGTAATAAAGCATTAATGTTCACTACATGAATATTGCAGTCTTGGTATTTAGGACACTCCTACAACTGAGTATGATTGATGGCACTTTTCCATAGCCCTTGCTTTAGAATTGCATTGGTAGTGGAATATGATGTATAGTGCCCATATCAAGAAAGTATCCACCTTTGCACATTTTGTTGCCTTAGTGCCTCAACTTTCAATGCAATTCATTACACAGTGGTTAAGTGTCCAAGCCTGGACGTAAATGTCTCTGGGTTACAAATCTAGGCAAACATTCTGTGCATGCGTGGCACGTGTTTACATTGTTCGTGGCCATTTGCCTGAGTTTGACAGTTCATAAGGTTGTAGCTAGTAGTCCAGTAGCTAGGTAGCTTGAATACAGATATGACCTCTGACGACGAGCCACGAGGCTGAAACGTTGGCACAAAATAAACAAGTGTCTTTGCAAGTACAGTGTGGCAGGGCATCGTTTCTTTGAATTATTACTCAGGATTTCCTATCCACCTGCCAAACAGTCCCTAGATTTGAATTTCGCTTTTAGGTTTTTGTCCTGCCAATAAGTGGATTTCTGTCAACGTAATGTCTTTATCAGACTGCAGAAGGATTTGCTCTATTATTTAGCCTCTGCTGTTCTCTCTTCATTTTCTTTTGATCCCTGTTATATGATGCCGCCACCACAACAGGTGTGGACTAGAGTCACATGACTTGGACTCGAGTCTGATTGGAGTCACGTTTGAGCCTCAAGACTTGGGATTAGACTTTGACTTGAGACTGATGACTTGAAATGATTTGGCCAGGTTTTGTATAACGTTTTGCCACTCATTTTGAGGAAGAGTCTCGGTGGATTACTCGCCACTCAGCCAGAGACAGTAGTAACAGCAATTTGCAACAGATTGGCTAGTGGAATGCCCTCTGATTGGACCAGCAAACTGTCAATCCACACAGGTCTGGTGAGCTAGCCAACAGATTGCTGATTTGCTGTACAGCCCAAATGTCAAATTGTAGGGAGGGAGGATTGCCATAAATGGCTAACACTTTATTTGGATACTCCATCTGTAGATGCTCTACAGACAATCACTTCAACTAACTAACTAACTATCTACTAGCCCTAGCCCTAACCTTAACTTTTACCCTTACCCTAAGTGTTACCCTAACAAGCAGTTGCTTATCAACAAGTAGTTTGTTGATAGTATCCTTCTGTCTTTCATATTATTGGTGATCAAGAATATTAAAGACATGCTCTGCAATTTTGGTGACTAGTAAGTACTTTTTAAATCTCCTGCTTTGGGCTGGATGTGCCAATGTCTCGTTCATACATGTGCATAATCTATGAGCAGAATTACTGTCTTACCTCAATTAGCCACAAGGACACGTACATAGAGCCAGCCAGATAAAAAAAGTAGTTTGCCAGGTGCCCCCTGGCCCGGAGGGCGGCGGGGGTCTTGCCCCCCCCAGGGGTCAAAATGTTTTGCCAAAGTAGCTCTATTTTGGTGGCCTCTGGTACATTCTAATGGCTTGATTCCATCCAAAATAGGATACATAGCGAAATGATTTACTTCCCAGATTGGAACAATTTGTTGGGTTATTGTGTAGAAAGACATGACTTTACAATTTAAATGACAAAAAACTTTCAGTGTATTATTGTTAGTTGTTTTGGATATCATCTAGGTCTATTTGATCAGGACTACTAAGCCTTTTTAAAAACATTTAATCTGTCTTTTCTTGATTAGTCTTATTTACAGTTTTACTGCAAGATATGAATTGCCACAATAATATTTGCTCTTGAAATTGTCATTTATTACAACTGAAAAAGGAGCTATATAGACCACATTATCTTGAAAAATCTATTAAAGGTCAAATATATACAAAATAAAAGTTATATCAGTCTTAAGTATTATATCTTTCTGATTTGCATAACCTAAATGATTGAAACATTGTACATTTAGGTATGGTTAGTTTTTGCCTGGTTCCATTTTGTTCTTTCCGAAATTCTGTTTTCTCCATTGAGTTTTTCCAGGTTTATGGTTTTCGCTCTAAATATCACACTTTTTTTATAGAACATCCACTGTTGTTGTTTTTCTAAGTCCACAACAATGCTTACACCACGTCAGGAGCTAACGTTTGAGGCCTGGAAAAAATTTAAGTATTTTTGATTTTTGGGTGTAGTTGCCCTTTAATTCAAGTGTGCACCTAGCACAAGAGGCTGTTGTTTAGAAGTGTTTTTGTAGTGCACGTGGTGGCCGAGTTTGCAAAGGAAATACCCACTGGATTGATTAAAATAACAAATATATCCTTCTGCCAGGTAAGCAAAGGCTACTTTGTAGTTCATATTTAAATGAGAAGGTTTTGGGAAAGCCTTTCCATTTACCAGAAGACTGTTTTCATTCGCATCATCGCTAACGGCTACAAAAAGTGGTAGACGTACACACCAGACACAGACAGGGGCATGCTTGTTGCCTCTTTAGAAAGTTGCAGGAAATACGAATCACTGATGCGTTCTGTTCATGTCTTATGACAAACTTGGGCAAATTAATACATTTTCAATACATTTACATTGCCTTAAGGAAGTGTTCACACTCCTTTACTTTTTCCACATTTTGTTGTTTTACAGCCTGAATTTTGACAATACCCCATAATGTCAAAGTGGTATTTAGATGAATAAAAAATGAAAAGCTGAAATGTATTGAGTGAACAAGTATTCAACCTGTTATGTTATGGCAAGCAGAAATACTTTCAGGAGTAAAAATGTGCTTCACAAATGACATAAGTTGCATGGACTCATTTTGTGTTCAGTAATAGTGGTTAACATGATTTTTGAATGACTACCCCATCTCTGTACCCCACACATACAATTATCTGTAAGGTACCTCAATCTAGTAATGAATTTCAAGCACAACGACCAAGGAGGTTTTTCAGTTCCTTGCAAAGAAGGGCACCGATTGGTACATGTGTAGAAAATAATCGTTGCTAGTAGCGCAATGACTGGGAGTATATGGGTAACGCTTGTAAGCAAATCTAACTCTAACTTCCTTCATACTTGACACAGAGACATAATCTGACACATCTGACTTTGGGGAAGTAGACAAAGGGCCTCGTTGCCAAAGTATCCCTTTTAAGTAATACAGCAAAAAAATTGGCAAAGAAATGTACTTTTTGTTCTGAATACAAGTGCCATGTTTGGGGCAAATCCAACCCAGCACATCGAGTACCACTCTTCATTTTTTCAAGTATGGTGGTGGCTGCATCATATTATAGGTATGCTTGTAGTTTTTTTAGGATTAAAAGAAACTGAATAAGGGCCTCCCAAGTGGCACAGCAGTCTAAGGCACTGCAGTGTTGCTGCGTCACTACGTGATCTAGCGACTCCTTGTGGCGGCCCGGGCGCCTGCAGGCTGACTTCAGTCCTCAGTTGAACAGTGTTTCCTCCGACACATTGGTGCAGTTGGATTCTGGGTTAAGTGAACAGGTGTTAAGAAGCGCGGTTTGGCGGGTCTCGTTTCGGAGCATGACGCGACCGTCGCCTCTCCCAAGCCCGTTGGAGAATTGCAACGATGAGACCAGATCGTAATCACGAATTTGGGCTAGAAAAGTGGGGTAAAAATGACAATAAAAAATAAGAAATGGAATACTGCTAAGCACGGGCAAAATCATTTTAGTCTTCTTTCCAACAGACACTGGGAGAAAAATGTACCTTTCAGCAGAACAAGATCCTAAAACACAAGGCCAAATATACACTGCAGTTGCTTTCCAAGATAACATGAAATGTTCCTGAATGGCCTAGTTAAAGTTTTGACTTAAATCAGCTCGAAAATCTATTGCAAGACTTGAAAATAGCTACGATCAGCAACCAACTTCACAGAGCCTGAAGAATTAGTAAAATAATAACGGGCAAATATTGTACAATCCAGGTGTGCAAAGCTCTTAGACTTACCCCCAAAAAACATACAGCTATAATTGCTGCCAAAGGTGTTTTTAACATGTATTGTCTCCAAGAGGTTGAATACTTATTTAATCAAGATATTTTTCATATTAAAAATAAATAATAATAAAATGTTCGTATTTTGTGTAGATCGTCGACCAAAAATTACAATTCAATCCATTTTAATCCTATTTTGTAACACAACAAAATGTGGGGAAAAAGTAAAGGACTGTGAATACTTTCTGAAGGCACTGTAGTTAATTCCCTACTAAGGTCAATACATTTAAAAAATATTGTTGAATTCCGTTTTAATGCCTGGATTCCGCGAGGGCCCTAATTATCATATTTGGACCAAAATGAGGCTCTCCTCAACTTATAGTTTCTGTAGTATTGATTCTTCATCGAATGCTTTCATAAGTTATCTGCAGATACTCGCCAAAAAGCCTAGGCCTTCCAATAGCCTATGAACGGCTCTCTCACCGATTCAATTCGGTAGGCTATACTGACTGACGAGACCAGAGTCACTCACTTTAGCGTCACTGTATGGCAAGCCCTGACATCCTAGGAAAGTTTCACTTTCTCCCTGTCCTCACTCACTTTGTGACTGACAGTCGCCTATCCTATCAATAGATTGCTAGAAGATGCATATCGTTCATTCTGGAGGGAGAGGGTTTGACGGACTAGCGAAATATACTTTTCTAAGTTAAAAGTAGCCTAGTTGATATGAAGTGGAAAAGTAGCTGGCTGAAAATGAGTCTTATCGGCTGATTAGCCTATGAGCGGTGTATATGGAAAACACTTGAGTTTGAAACCAACTGTTTACTGAAAGCTGTGCTGCGCCATTTTCCCCCACGTGGGCCAGCCCCCTAGCAATTATAGTTCCAGCCAATGAGCATCATCCCCTCAGTATTTGAGTGACAGCAAGCAAGATGCCCACACAGCAGAGTGCGAGAGGGAGAGAGCAATGACGCAGATATAGTTGAAGTCGGAAGTTTACATATACCTTAGCCAACTACTTTTAAACTGTTTTTCACAATTCCTGACATTTAATCCTAGTAAGAATTCCCTGTTTTAGGTCAGTTAGGATCATCACTTTATTTTAAGAATGTGAAATGTCAGGATAATAGTAGAGAGAATTATTTATTTCATCACATTCCAAGTTTACATACAGGAAATTAGTATTTGGTAGCATTGCCTTTAAATTGTTCAACTTGGGTCAAACGTTTCGGGTGGCCTTCCACAAGTTTCCCACAATAAGTTGGGTGAATTTTGGCCCATTCCTCCTGACAGAGCTGGTGCAACTGAGTCAGGTTTGTAGGCCTCCTTGCTCGCATACGCTTTTTCAGTTCTGCCCACAAATATTCTATAGGATTGAGGTCAGGTCTTTGTGATGGCCACTCCAATACCTTAACTTTGTTGTCCTTAAGCCATTTTGCCACAACTTTGGAAGTATGCTTTGGGCCATTGTCCATTTGGAAGACCCATTTGCGACCAAGCTTTAACTTCCTGACTGATATCTTGAGATGTTGTTTCAATATATCCACATAATTTTCTCTCGTGAAGCCATCTATTTTGTGAAGTGCACCAGTCCCCCCTGAAGCAAAGCACCCCCACAACATGATGCTCCCACCCCCGTGCTTCACGGTTGGGATGGTGTTCTTCGGCTTGCAATCCTCCCCCTTTTTTCACCTAACATAACGATGGTCATTATGGCCAAGCAGTTGTATTTTTGCTTCATCAGACCAGAGGACATTTCTCCAAAAAGTACGATCTTCGTCTTCATGTGCAGTTGCAAATTGTAGTCTGGCTTTTTTATGGCGGTTTTGGAGCAGTGGCTTCTTCCTTGCTGAGCGGCCTTTCAGGTTATGTCGATATAGGACTCGTTTTACTGTGGATCTAGATATTTTGTACCTGTTTCCTCAAGCATCTTCACAATGTCCTTTCCTGCTGTTGTGGGATTGATTTGCACTTTTCGCACCAAAGTATGTTCATCTCTAGGAGACAGAATGCTCTCCTTCCTGAGCGGTATGATGGCTGCGTGGTCCCATGGTGTTTATACTTGCGTACTATTGTTTGTACAGATGAACTGGGTACCTTCAGGCGTTTGGAAATTGCCCCCAAGGATGAATCAGAGGTCTACAAAAACATTTATTTTGAGGTCTTGGCTGATTTCTTTTGATTTTGCCATGATGTCAAGCAGAGAGGCACTGAGGTTGAAAGTAGGCCCTGAAATACATCCACAGGTACACCTCCAATTGAATCAAATTATGTCAATTAGCCCATCAAAAGCTTCTAACGCCATGCCATTCTTTTCTGGAATTTTCCAAGCTGTTTAAAGGCACATTCAACTTAGTGTATGTACTTCTGACCCACTGGAGTTATGACACAGTGAATTATATGTGAAAAAATCTGTCTGTAAACAATTGTTGGAAAAATTACTTGTCATGCACAAAGTAGATGTCCTAAACGACTTGCCAAAACTATAGTTTGTTATCAAGACATTTGTGGAGTGGTTGAAAAATGAGTTTTAATGACTTCAACCTAAGTGTATGTAAACTTCTGACTTCAACTGTATCTGTACATACTGTATGTAATGTAGTAAGCCATTTCCTGGGACCCCTTTTGGCTCGTGAGCGCTACTTTCAGAACTATTGGCTAAAAAGTATACAAACGTGCCGGAGAAAGTGTTTACTTTCCAAGCTCACCAGCAATGTGGCATCAATCAAACATTACTAGCATAGGCCTACTGCTCTTTTGTTATGTCAAAATTGCTTAACATTTTTTATTTGCTCATGAATATTACATTTGTAATTTGTTAAAAGTAATTATTAAATAACCAAAATATGTTGTAGACCAACTTATGAAAATGGATGTTTGGTAGCCTCAATAAATAGAAAAAGAATTAGTTGAACAAGTCGTTGCATATATAGATTTTTATTTTATTTTACTTGATTTGAAAAAACGTGTGACTTGACTTGACTCGCTCTTAGAATGCACGACTTGGACTTGACTCGAGATTCGACCTGTTCTACCTGGGACACGACTTGGACTTGACTCGAGATTCGACCTGTTCTACCTGGGACACGACTTGGACATGACTCGAGATTGGACCTGTTCTACCTGGGACACGACTTGAGACTTTGGACCCTTTTACAGCTATAATACATTTTGTATGATATTTTTTGATAATTACCAAATATGTTGTCTTCTCACACTATTCGAACCCCACAATGAATAAACAGCTTATGAAGCTCTCTTAGCCTATAGATCACATATTGCAAACAAATAATCTTGACCTAAAAACTTCTGTGCTTCCTTGACAATCACGAATCACTCTCCGAACCTGCTTATCTTCTCTCTATTGTGGCACCAATGTGAGGGGTAATGGCAGGGGAAACAGTGTTTCAGTAGTCTAGTGTGTGGTGCGGAAATAATGACAAGCAAACCTGGGTAGCTTTGTGTTCACATTGCCTTGAAATGGAACCGGACTGTGGATTTCAAGCGAACCGAACTCAGACCACCTCTCCTGATGGTCTCAGTTCGCTCCGGGGTCTCTTTTGAGGGTTCGGAGTTCCTTTGGAGTGTTCACACTGCACAACAAATTAAGTGAACTGCACTGAGCACAAACATTTTAAGGAACCAAGTGTGAAAACACCCTAAAACTGTGGATGGTTTTATGCAGTAATGTGAAGTATTGATTTTATCCTTAACTTTGCATTTAGGTTGTACAATGTATTTTTTCTTTTCAAATGTAATTTGGAAGGAAGCTTTTCCATATAGGCTTCCTTATTCAGTGAAACCAATATTGTTGAGTAGCTGGGATGTTGTTGAACCATGCCAGGGTCCAATCTTAACTTATTTTCTTTCTAGTCAGGCCAGTTGGCCAAAAATGTACTGTCCCAAACAGGATTTCTACTGGCCCGGACATGGTGTAGTTTTTTAATGCATTGGGGTCATGCAGGGCCTTTAGCAGCGTTTCCCAAACTCGGTCCTCTGGGGGTGGACATTTAGTTTTTTGCCCTAGCAATACAAGGCTGATTCAAAAAATCAACAAATTATCAAAATTTCGATAATTTGAGTCAGCTGTGAGGGGCTTGGGCAAAAACCAAAACGTGCACCCCTTGGGGTCCCCAGGAACAACTTTGGGAAACACTGGTCTATAGGTTGGTATGCTTCTCTCTATATTCAACTATTAAAGATATTCTCCAGTACTTTGGCGACTAAGACATTATTGAACATCCGCTTTGAGCTGGATGTTTCAATATGTAGTTCATACATACATAATCTTTGAGCAGAATTACTGTTTTACCTCAATTAGCCACGAAATCCCTCATTTGAAATCAACAATTTCCCTACATTTCCTCCCATGGGGCAACAGGTAGCCTAGTGGTTAGAGCGTTGGGCCAGTAACCGAAAGGTTGCTAGATCAAATCCCCAAGCTGACGAGGTAAAATCTGGCATTCTCCCCTTGAACAAGGCAGTTAACCCACTGTTCCCTGGTAGGCCGTCATTGTAAATAATAATTTGTTCTTGCCTAGTGAAATAAAGGTATAAAAAAAAAAAAAATGTGGGCCAGCCCCCTAACAATTCGAGTTCCAGCCAAAGCAGAGAGTGTTTAATTTTGTAAATCCCTTTCCGTAAAATAAATATGCTCAGCGAATGTATTATTGTGGGTTTCTTTTTGCTCTGGACAGTTTGCGTGTGCTGTGTGAAGGCATCAGTAGCATGGTGGTGCTTGAATGAATGGCCAATCATATTGCTCAAATATAAATAGCTTGAGTATTCTGCCTGTGGTCTTCATTGGGTTTCAATGGTAGACTGTGACAGAGAAGGTAAATGTTGAAATTGAACTAAAAAATGAGCAGAAAAGTTCATGGCCAGGTCGATCCAGTGACTGATGAGATCCACTGGCCATCGTTAATGTTGAACCCTGCATGCACATTTTTCCCATCTCAGCCTTTGTTGGTTACAGCGAGCATAGACGACCATGATCACAAATCAAAGTTAACTAGTTTTAGTGCACATACACCGCATGTGTTGTTAAAGGGTGTCGTAAAACCACATCAACAGAGAACTATAGGTGTTTTATCACCATTGGCCTCATCCCGTAGCACGCGGTCCAGCAGGTATATTTCACTGGTCACCCCAAAGCCAATTCCTCTTTGGCCGCCTTTCCTTCCAGTTCTCTGCTGCCAATGACTGGAACGAACTGCAAAAATCACTGGAGTTGGAGACTCATATCTCCCTCACTAACTTTAAGCACCTGCTGTCAGAGCAGCTCACAGATCACTGCACCTGTACATGGCCCATCTGTAAATAGCCCATCCAACTACCTCATCCCCATACTGTTATTTATTTTGCCCCTTTGCACCCCAGTATCTCTACTTGCACACTCATCTTCAGGACATCTATCACTACAGTGTTAATTGCTTTATTGTAATTATTTTGCCACTATGGCTTATTTCTTGCCTTATCTTACCTCATTTGCACTCACTGTATATAGACTTTTTCTATTGTATTATTGACTGTATGTTTTGTTTATTCCATGTGTAACTATGTGTTGTTGTTTGTGTTGGAATGCTTTGCTTTATCTTGGCCAGGTCGCAGTTGTAAATGAGGACTTGTTCTCAACTAGCCTACCTGGTTAAATAAAGGTGAAATAAAAAAATCTTGACATCCCTTGGCAGTTTCCTTCCTACCCGGCAGCTCAGTTAGGAAGGAAGATGGGATATTTATTTATTTTCTGGGTAGTATAATATACTATCCACAGCTTGATTATTCACTTGGCCGTGCTCAAAGGGATATTCAGTGTCTCTTCATTATGGCGGATGTCTTCTCGCTCACCCAACCTCCCACTCACTCAGGCTAACCAGTCTCCTCTTCGTCTTTGCAGTGTTAAACCAGCTGCCCCTGCCATCCCCTCTCCCTGCCACCACCACTAAGAGTCTGCTGTACAATGGGAGGATCGCGGAGGAGGTCAACTGTCTGCTGGCCTGCCGGGATGAGAACCTGGTGTCCCAGCTGGCTCACAGCCTCAACCAGGTTTCCACCGAGCACATGTGAGTACCTCCCCACCCCTGCACATTTCTACGCTAGTTTTCAAAACAGCTGAGCAGAGAAAGTTATGAGCCACAGTTGCCATAGTTGATTCATGTATAAAGTGTGTGATTTATTCTGATGTGCTGACTGTAACCTTTCTGCCCCGCCCCCTTCCCCTCCCATTGCAGAGAGCTGAAGGACAACTTGGGCAGTGATGACCCGGAGGGTGATGTGCCTGTGCTGCTGCAGACAGTGCTCTCTAGGAACCCCAACATCTTCAGGGAGAAAAGTAAGTCAGCCTGGCATGGGGTTCAGGGTGGTACGGAGAAGAGTGTCTTGGACGCTGCTCTGGAGCACATTGTATGGCCTAATACAGCACTGACTGTGTCCCTTCTTCTTATGGCCTTGATTTGTTGACCTGAGTAACACTTCCTGGGTCAATTGTGTTTTCTGGGTCAAAACAGCGTTTTGAGGCATTGCAAGGCAAGTTTTGTTGTCTTGGGTGATTTTTAGAGTTAGCGCTGTACTTGTAGCTTGGAAAGAGCTTGTGGTATGTGTTGGCCACCCCTCATAACCTGATTCCTCTCCAGGTTTCTTCCTAGGTTTTGGCCTTTCTAGGGAGTTTTTCCTAGCCACCGTGCTTCTACACCTGCATTGCTTGCTGTTTGGGGTTTAAGGCTGGGTTTCTGTACAGCACTTTGAGATATCAGCTGGTGTAAGAAGGGCTATATAAATAGATTTGATTTGGTACTTATGGCCTTGAGTATAGTTGATAAAACATTTAATTGCTCTGTGATCTATGGGCAGATCAAGAAGCCATTTCAGTCAGTGACAAACTGGTGACAAACTGGTGTCTAGTTGCTGGTGCTATAGGGGGAAAGTGGTGTCTGACGGTTGAGGCTGGTGCCAGTAGGGATCCCCGGTACTGTGTAGTGCTGTGCTGAGATTGGGATACAGCGCAAGACTTGGAACCTCGTCATGTCTGAGACAGTTTGTTATCCATAGTACACATGCAAATGAGTTTGCTAACCTCTTCCCTAGCTGCTGTTGCATTCATTATCCAGATAATTGAAATAGCTTATCACTGTCCCTGTCATGCTCTGTTTTCCCAAGCAGTTTTTTGTGTGTTAATGTTTGGTTAAGGACCTTGATTAGGCAAGCTAAGTGTGTTATGATGATGACACAGACTTGTATCCTGTGTCATCTCTGCTGGCTAAGTGACCCCGACCATTTGCATGTCCTCCAGTGAAATGTCTCCCAAACCTCTGGCCTGAAGCTGTGCTGTTGTATTCAACAGTGAATCGTGCAATGTGTTTATTGGACTTTGTCGTACACTCTGTGAAAACTGTTCTGTTACTGTAATCTCCTGCACTCCCCAGAACTCTTAAATACTAGTGTTTTGTAAAGAAATGCATTTTGTCAAACCACCAGATAACTGAGTGAGGATCAGAAAGTGATCTCATGCAGTCTCGCTCCCGAAGTAGCCTAATAGTTCTTTGAGTGAGGTCTTCTATCTCCCACTGACATAAACAGGACCCCTCTGCTTTGGCCTGGAGGTTGCCTCCGTACTGGTGCTGTGCACTGGCCTTCTCTACTCCTCTTTAATCACTTCTTCTTTTCATCTTAAAGATATAATGCAGCAGCCAATAATGCCGCAGTACAAGATGTCCCAGAATTCCATGCATGGGAGTCCGGCGTCGACAAACTACCAGCAATCCACTATCTCACACAGCCCTTCTAGGTACAACGATACATTTCTCATTCAATTTGGTGTAATGGTACAGTGGGTGCTCTGATGGTTCATTCAAGACTCCTGTCAGCTTTTGAGAGTTACAAGTTCCCTTGGAATTGACATGTTCTTCTCATCCTCTGCCTCTACAGTCGCTTTGCATCTCCACAGATGGGGTCTGGCGCTAGGTTCACGCCCCAGCAGAACAGCCCTGTGTCTAGCCCTTACGCCCCCCAAAGCCCTGCAAGTTACATGCAGCAGTACCCTCACCCCCCCAGCTATTCTCAGCACCAACAGATCCAGCAAGGTGAGACTGCACCTCTGCGTTTGTATAGGGAAATGATGCATGAAACCTACAAAATTGTTTTTCAGGTAACCGTACTGTACCTAACTTTTATGTTACAGTACCAGTCAAATGTTTGGAGACAATTACACATTCAAGGGTTTTTCTTTATTGTTGCTATTTTCTACGTTGTAGAATAATAGTGAAGACATCAAAACTATGAAATGACACATATGGGATCGTGTAGTGAACAAAAAAGTGGGAAACAAATCTAAATATATTTTATATTTGAGATTCTTCAAAGTAGCCATCCTTTGCCTTGATGACAGCTTTGCACACTCTTGGCATTCTCTCAACCAGCTTTTTTAAATTTTAAATTTAACTAGGCAAGGCAGTCATTGTTATTTACAATGACACCCTACACTGGCCAAACCCTAACCCGGACGACGCTGGGACAATTGTGCGCCGCCCTATGGGACTTGTTTTACACTTTTTTGCTCACTACATGATTCCATATGTGTTATTTCCTAGTTTTGATGTCTTCACTATTATTCTACAATGTAGGAAATAGTCCAAATAAAGATAAACCCTTGAATGTGTAGATGTGTCCAAACTGTTGACTGGAGCTGTATGTCAGGATGTTGATTCTGTGTCGAACCAACACCCTTAAACCAACAGACCAAATTGTATTTGTCACATGCTTCATAAACAACAATGAAATGTTTACTTACAGGCTCTTTTCCAACAATGCAGAGTTGAAGATTAAAGTAGAAATAGTGAAACAGGGAGTAGATACACAGTGCATAATGAATAACAATAACGAGTCAAACTAACATGGATATATACCCATGGTTTACCCTGGTGTGTTGTGTTGATGTTCTGTGGTCGTAGAGCTGCATGGTTCCCCTGTCGTTCCGGCTGCACCCTCTTATTCAGGAAGCCCCAAGAGGCCTGTGCAGCCCTGCCTAGAGGTGCAGACCCAGCCCCAGGCCTCCCCCCACCAGAACCCCTCCACCCCAACCTTAGGTACGGGAGTCACCTGGGGACATCATGTCAAACATCCGCTATCCTGCCCCATCACCTCCAAGCTGTGACCCATCGGCTCATGTGTCTGTGCCTTATTATTTGCAGCACCGAATATCCATGCTCTGTCGACGCAAACTCTGTGTGTAACAATACAGGATGCAGTGTTGGTTTGCGATGCACACTTGCTGCAAGATTCCTGTACATTGGCATAATATTTCACCTTTTCTTTCTTTTGTTTTGTTGTTTTATGTCTTGTTTTATTTGCATTCATTCCAGCTTTTAAACAAGATTTACAGGTGAACCAGTGGTTGAATATGGGTTTTGGCTTAGCTGGAAGGCAGTTAAACTATTGATTGATTGTATCTGAGATTTATTTGGGTGTCTGTCTGTGTCTGTTCAGTTGCCAGTCCCGTGGTTCCTGCTAGCATGCGGAACATCCACGACAACACGGTCTCCGGGCAAATTTCAAGCAACTCAGCCAATCACAATGCCAGACATGGCTCGAACGAAGACTACATGAACATAGTCCACAGACTAGGGAATGAGGTAAACAAAAGAAACGATTCATACCAAAATGAAACTCTACCTAGCAAAGAGACTATTTTGACATGAAATTCAGTTTCCTCGCGTGGATCCTCATTGCTTGTACACTGCCTGAATGTATTTGTTTTATCCACCATTGCTGCTTTAATGATCTGTAATATAGATACTTATGTGACATGTGTTTTCCCTAGAAGAGTGATCCTTCCATGCGAAATGCCTCCTTCCCGCTCCGATCGCCCCAGTCTGTTTCTTCCCCTGTGGGCAGCGAAGGGACCCCAAAAGGTATTATGCATGATCATGCTGTGGGCTGGAAATCACGAGTCAACCTACTTATTCTATGCCAAGCAGTGTTTCCCCTATATTCATTTAGGAGCCGCTGCCCACCACTTCAAATAATGATTACAAAAAAGTTGGTAAAACATTTTCAGTGTAAACTTAAACCAGATATCTAAATATGTAGAATAGATAAGGGAGCTATATATATTTAAATTTATGGGGCCCCCATAGATTTTTTTAAATAACGTTTGAGCTCCCCCACCAAGCTGACTTTGCCACCACTGCTGAAAAAAGTCCTTGTTAAAAAATAAACTCACCTTTTTGGTTTTGGCAGGGTCACGACCTGGCCTCATTCTGCAATCCCCTCCACCTTATGCTCCCCCCCGTGACGCCGCTCCCGACCTCCTCCTGGACTCTCCTGACCACAAGAAGAAGCAGAAGAAGCTAACTAAAGAGGAGAAAGAGCAGTTGGAAAAAGCTGCCATGTACGACATTGTTAGCTCTCCCTCTAAAGACTCCACCAAGCTAACCCTCAAACTGTCCCGGGTGAAGTCCTCTGAGTTGGACCAGTCCGGAGAGCTCCTATCCGGGGTAGAGGACCAGGACACTGACCTGGCCTACAACAGCCTGCAGTTCTCCCGGACGCAGCAGGACCCTGCCCACAGGTTAGCCCCGGGCCAGGGGGAGCAGTCAGGCTACCAGCAGGTCCCTGTGCTCCAGAACACCAAACAGGCAATAGGGGTGATCAGCGGAGCTGTGTACGACGATGCTGAGATGGACGCGCTCGCTGAGATCGAGAGGATAGAACGAGAGACGCTCATAGAAAGGGAGCGCTGCTCCAAAGAGGTTCAGGATAAAGGTGAGTGTGCACATCTTGCTTCATCTAGTTTTACACTTACTGATTTATCACATACTGGCAATATTTTTTTCAAGAACTTGATAGTTGTGGGTGTCTGTCAATTTCCTTACCCATGGTGTCCTCATTGTAGACAAGCCACTGAAGAAGCGGAAGCAGGACTCGTATCCCCAAGAGCCTGGCGCTGGTGGGACAGCGGGGGCAACTCAGCCTGGTGTGGGAGGGGGCAATGTTGGCAGCAAGTTGGCACCCCAGGAGGCTAGTGCAGCCAGTAATGGTGCCAGCCGGCCAGCCCTAATGGTCAGCATCGACCTGCAGCAAGCAGGCAGAGCTGACGGGCAGCCAGAGGTGAACATGGGCACCCCCACCCCAGCCGTGGAGGCCCGGCGCTGGCCCGAGGAACGCCTGGGTCCAGAGGAAGGCTCCGACTCTACCGGAGTCCTGCGGCTAAAGTCCAAGACGGATGGAGAGCGACTACAGACTGCAGACGGCCGGCCAGAGGTCATCAAGCAGCGCGCCGACACCCCCAAGAAGCTGGGCCCCGACGGCCGACCGGAGACCCCTAAACACAAGCACGAAAACAGAAGAGACTCGTCCAAACACAGACACGATGGAAAACCTGACAATGGCAAGGCCCGACCTGACAGCAGGACGCCTGACACGCCACGACAACGGCACGAGGGCCGCTCAGACTCTGGTCACAGGGAAGAGAGGTCTCGGGACAGCGACCCATCCCGTATCCGCAGACCAGAGACCCCCAGCAAGTCCAGCAGGGGGGAACACGACTCCAAACATGGACGGGACAGAGACAGGGAGCGGGCGGATAAAGACAGGGAGAGGAAACACAGGACAGAGGCAGGGGAACCACGGGACCGCCGGTCTCCAGAGCAGCGCTCCAGGCCAGAGAGCCCGCGGGTTAAGCAGGAGGGCCGAGGGGGGGTGGACCCCAGTGGGCGCCAGAGGACTGACCGGCCATGCCCCAACCTCAAACCCCCTAATAAAGAGGAGAGGAGGAGTGGGGAGGAGAAGAGGAGTGGGGACAGCAGCAGGAACCGACAGGACTCCAAGCAGCAACAGCAGCCTGCTGAAAGCAAACAGGAGTTCCCTGCCTACCTGCTAGGGGGGGTAAAGTCTGGAGGCTTTAAGAACTTTGTGATTCCCAAGATGAAGCGGGATAAGGATGGGCATGTGTTGTCAGCTGAGATGAGGAAGCCTGGGTCTGGTCTGGGGCCTGTAATGGAGGGCTGGAGCGAGCCCCGGGTCAAGCTGGAGCGACTGGGACTGGTAGAGGAGATGAAGACAGGAGCCAAACCTGTTGTGGTGCTGCAGAAACTCAGCATCGACGAGGTGCAGAAAATCATCAGGGAAAGGGAGGACAGGAACGCACGCAGCTCCAAGTCCTCCAAGAGCAGACACTCACATGAGAAGTCTGGGAAAGGTAAGAGACATCCTGCTGTCTGCATGACTGACTGGGTCAGCTTATTGTGTGGGTGAATTTAAGGTTTAACTATGGTTTTGACATCATGCGTTTTTTACTTAATTTGAGAACTTTGAGTTTTAATTACTTTGCACATTGATCCACTAGCAGCACAGAATCACGTACTGTATTTCACTCCCCTTGAAGGGATTCTGATTTATTTTGGGGTTGATTTGATTTGGTCATGAGGCCTTGGTAATGATCCTTGTATACAAGACACTACTGGTTTTAATTGTGGCGCGTAATGTGTCGTTGTTAGTGTATTTAGCCCTTTCATACAAGGGCTAATAGATGACTGGGTGACCTCTCCTTAGGAGGTCTTGATGAATCAGTGTTGAAAGAACTGCCTCCTCATCTCATTGCTGAGATAGAGTCTACCATGCCACTGTGTGAGAGAGTGAAGATGAACAAACGCAAGCGCAGCACCGTCAACGAGAAGCCCAAGTACGCCGAAGTCGACTCCGACGACTCAGACGACGACTCTGTGACGGAGTGTGAGTGTCACACAACATTGCTGTCTCCCCCCCCACAGCCATATCCAAAACTGTGTTCATTCCAATCCCAGTAGTGCGGGCTAATGGTTGATAACAAACCCCTGATGATTAAAGCAACATCCTGCGACATGTTGCTCCTTCTTTGTCTCCCTGCAGCTGCACGGAAGCGTCACAAGAAGGAGCGAGAAAAGACGTGGGCGCCTGATGAGCGGGAGAGGAGAGGCTCAGGAGAGCACCGGAGGAGTAGTGGGGGCTCCCAGGAGCGGCGCAAGGGATCTGGCAGGCGCTACCGAGAACGCAGCCCAGAGGAATCGGATGAGGAATCCCCACCACCCAGCATGAGTGACCGTAAGTCTGGCACTGTCTTCGACTGACCATCCAGCATGTGCGTCAGTGGTTATCTTTTCCACTGTCTGAAGAGTTTAAACCAGCAGGCTATACCTGGGCATTAGATGCAGGGTAAAAAAATGCAGACGATGAGATCATCATTTGATCACTCTTTTGTTGCTGAGCTTTGTAGTTTACGCGAATTCACTGAAAACCACCACGAACACACTGTTATATTAACAGTATTGCACTTTTCACACAGCTTACTTTTGGCCAGCCAATAGCCTAACCGCCGATCAAGCAACATTACGGACTAAACATTCAAATCCTGTTGCAGCATGATTATTTTGCTTAGACTATATCGTTCAAATTAAGATCTTAGATCTGTAGTAATATTTCACTAGGTAAGTGTTGCTGTCCAATGTATTTTTCGAACATGCATCTATCCTGTCCAGTTGCCAGAAAGATGAAGAAGGAGAAACAGAAGAAGAGGAAGTCATACGAGCCCAAGCTGACACCAGAAGGTAATTTCGTCCTAACTTCAGCCGTGTCTTTGTTTGACTTTTGTCCCATTAACGCAGGTTACTCACTTTCTCTGTGTTTACTCAACAGAACTGATGGACTCCTCCACGTTCAAGAGGTTCTCAGCCAGTGTGGACAACATTCTGGAGAGCTTGGAGGACATTGACTTCAACGCCATGGGTATGCATTATTCATGATCTACTTTTACAGGTGTTTTTTTATTAATTTTTTATCCTCAGCGGTTTGAGTCAGTGTTTTTAATACCTTCTACCAAGGATGGGACAGATAACCTTGTGATTGTTGGAATTATTTTCCAAATGTAATTAGATTTCGGCCGTAGTAATGTTCAATGACAAATGACGGTGACAGAACTGCTTCCTCTAACTCCAGAACTCTTGTCAACAGATGATGATGAGATCCCACAGGAGCTTCTGCTGGGGAAACACCAGCTGAGCGAGCTGGGCAGCGAATCTGCTAAGATCAAGGCCATGGGCATCACCTTCAGGGTAAGAAAGGGGAACACTGGATGCAGGGAGATGTCAGTATTTTTGTCAATCCTAAATTGGATACTGTATTCTGTTATGTATTTTCTCATCTGTCTCATCCATAGCTTCCATCTGATAAGTTGGTGAAGGTCCTGAACATCCTGGAGAAGAACATTCAGGACGGTTCCAAGCTCTCCACACTGATGAACCATGTAAGTTGTCCTCTCATATGGTTTCCCGGACACAGATTGTCTCCTCCTGACTTAAAAAGCAAGTTCCACTTGTCTGAACGTCTTCCCTCTCTGTCCCAACAGGACGCAGATGCAGAAGACGAGGAGCGGCTGTGGCGTGACCTCATCATGGAGCGCGTGACCAAGTCTGCAGACGCCTGTCTGACGGCCCTCAACATAATGACGTCGTCCCGCATGCCTAAGGCGGTGTACATCGAGGACGTGATTGAGAGGGTGCTGCAGTACACCAAGTTTCACCTGCAGAACACCCTCTACCCTCAGTATGACCCTGTCTACAGAGTGAACCCTCATGGAGGTCAGCACCCTAAACCCACCTTACTATCAAAAGCAATTGGAGCAAAGCCATAGCATAATGTGGCGAGAACAGGCCATATAAATGTCCAGTCACAGTCTTGATACACTCTGTTCAAGACCAGAGCACCCAGAACGTTTGAAAGACGGTTCATGTAAAGAATAAGCATAGTGTGTATATTCAAGGCAGTGTGGTCCGTCTCTGAACTACTGGGGCCACTGTTATGCATATTCCTGCTGACTGTGGAAAGGGTTTTTGCTCTACATTCCCTGTTAAGTGATTTTCTCATGGTCTCTCCTCCCGTCTCCCACCCAGGTGGCTATCTGAGCTCCAGGGCTAAGAGAGCTAAAAGCTCCACACACAAGCAGAGGGTGATCATCATGCTCTACAACAAGGTGTGTGACATCGTCAGCAACATCTCTGAGCTCCTGGAGATCCAGCTGTTGACGGACACCACCATCCTACAGGTGAGACTCGGCTCCTAGTGCTATCCCTGGGGGTCATGCCCTCTGACCCCTGCTCACCTTGTGACCCATCTCTCCCTCTCTCCTTACCTCAGGTCTCCTCCATGGGCATCACTCCATTCTTTGTGGAGAGTGTCAGTGAGCTACAGCTGTGTGCCATCAAACTAGTAACCGCGGTAAGAATCCAAAACAGGGTTCCCATTGAGTTGTCACATGCGCCGAATACAGCAGGTGTAGGTAGACAGTACAGTGAAATGCTTACTTACAAGCCCTTAGCCAACAATGTAGTTTTACGAAAATCCCCCAAAAAGTAAGAGATAAGAATAACAAATAATTTAGGAGCAGCAGTAAATAATAGCGGGGCTATATACAGGGGGGTACCGGTACAGAGTCAATATAAATACACTTCCCTTTATTGTGCATCCATACAGCCCTTGTATAGCAGTGCCAGGGTTGCTCTTGATGTGGTGCTTCAAACCAGGGTTCCCATGGAGTCTGGATTTGTTCTAGAATATATTTCCTTTCATTGTGTATGTATTATGTATAGCAATGTCAGGGTAACTCTTTCATTTATTTGTATTTATTAGGATCCCCATTAGCGGCTGCCAAGGCAGCAGCTACACTTCCTGGGGTCCAAACAGGATTAGAACAATTACATCAAATAAAACAATTCCTCATACAATACATGATTACGCTATTATTACAAATGTACAATATAATCTTTACAATATTACAATGTGTGTGTGTATAGAGTGTGTGTGTGTGACTCTGATGTTGAGCCTTTTCTCCTGATCTCCCTTAGGTGTTCTCTCGCTATGAGAAGCACAGGCAGCTCATCTTGGAAGAGATCTTCACCTCTCTGGCCAGATTACCCACCAGCAAACGCAGCCTCAGGAACTTCAGGTAACTGTACCTGTAGAGAACATGCGCCACGAGAGACCATGTCGTAGTTCTCAAGAAACAGTCCTTATTTTTCAAATGCTTTTCTGGTTCTTTTCAGCGTGTTTATCTGCTGAAATGAATTGTCCGTGTTTCTTTGTCTATGTGTGCGTCCCTAGGCTGAACAGCAGTGATAAGGATGGGGAGCCCATGTACATCCAGATGGTCACAGCTCTGGTGCTTCAGCTCATCCAGTGTGTGGTGCACCTCCCCAGCAACAGGGACAGTCACGACGATGAGTACAACAAGAAGGTACGTTAGAGATGCCATGTACTACCTGGGCTAGTGATGATTTGACAGAATTCTCAGCCAAAGACTTCCGTATTTAGTTTGTTTTATTTTCCCAGGTGGATCAAGATGTCCTGATCACTAACTCTTATGAGACGGCCATGAGAGCAGCTCAGAACTTCCTGTCTGTCTTCCTAAAGAAGTAAGTTGATCTCTCATTCTCAAAATCAAAATACATCCTAACTGTTATGAGAAGATGGTGTGGCCTCCCGAGTGGCGCAGCGGTCTAAGGCACTGCATCGCAGTGCTAGTGGCTGTACAGTGTACAGCCACCAGCTGTACCACCAGCTGTACAGTGTTTCCTCCGACACATTGGTGAGATTGGCTTCCGGGTGAAGCGAGTAGTGTGTCAAGAAGCAGTGCGGCTTGGCGGGGTCATGTTTCGGGGGACGCGTGGCTCTCGACCTTTGCCGAGTCTGTACGGGAGTTGCAGCGATGGGACAAGTCTGTAACTACCAATTGGATATCATGAAATTGGGGAGAAAAAGGGGGGAAAAAAGATGGCGTAAGATATCTGTTATGATTCTGTAAGCTCTTCGATCAAACTTCCCTCTGTCTGTGTTTCAGGTGTGGCAGTAAGCAGGGAGAGGAGGACTACCGGCCGCTGTTTGAGAACTTTGTCCAGGACCTGCTGTCTACGGTGAACAAACCAGAGTGGCCAGCTTCAGAGCTTCTCCTCAGTCTGCTGGGACGTCTACTGGTGAGTCCATCCGTCATAGAAACAAAGATTTGGCTAAATCATTCAGTTATTGACAAGCAGTAGAGATAAAAAGCACATAGGACTCTTCTGGTGTAGGGATGGGCACGTTTATCCAGATATCCGAACATACATTAGTATTGGATTACTTGTGAGTAATCCTAAAAATAAGAAAATAATATAGGACTATTTTAACAATGAAAAGGCTTTGTCAAAATGTTAAATTGTCTATGTGACATTGTTCCATACAAGGATATATAGTACCATGATATTTGAAATTTAAAAAACACGCGTTTCACACGTGTAGCTGCTTGTTTTTTGTCGGCCATTCAGAGCAGCAGAGGTTCCATGTGTAGCAAGTGAAGTGAGAGATCTCTAAGCATTCCAACATTTTATAAACAATGACGGAATAAAAAGTTTGCTAAATGAGAAGGCGTGGGCTACAACCGACAGGTAGGCTGTTGTTTCATCTGAATGGAGTTGTTCTTATTTGTTGACTAGGATGGGGAGCGCGGCATATTATAGCCTCAAGTAGCTAGCTATCTACATCTCTACATTGATTTGATGCAGTCTAGACATACACTGTCAGATAGATAAGCTATGACAACCGTTACAGGTTTGTCTAGCGTGAGATGGCGTTGCTACTTTACTGGTCTCTCTCTCCGTCTCACACACCAGTCACTCCCCAGCCCGCTGCTGTAGCAGAAGCTACATAACACATTTAAAAACTCATGTAGTTCGACTATCCGGATATCCTCCAAAATAGTTACGTTATTTAAAATGCCCGTCCTTACTCTGGTGAGTTCTTTGCTGTTGTGGGGAAAAAAGAACAGCCTGAATCACACTCTTCTCCGTATCCACTGTTCCAGGTGCACCAGTTCAGTAATAAGCAGACGGAGATGGCTCTGAGGGTGGCATCGCTTGACTACCTGGGCACGGTCGCTGCCCGCCTGCGCAAAGACGCAGTCACCAGCCAGATGGACCAGCGCTCCATTGACCGCATCCTCAAAGAGGTAAACGTTCAGTCAAACACAGAACAATCTGAACACGCACACATTTTTAGGTTGACCATGACAATGCTCAACCTCATCCTCAATGTTCTTGCTGTATTTCCAACCCAGACCCAAGGCAATGATGAGACTCAGCAGCTACAGAAAGCCCTGCTGGCCTACATGGATGAGAACGCAGAGACGGATCCATCTCTAGTTGTGAGTGTGTTTAATGCACATACCGTAGTAATAACTGCCCGTTACTTACATATATGATGGGAGGTGTAACTCTTAATTTCCGCTGCTGCTCCTCAGTTTGCCAGGAAGTTCTACATAGCTCAGTGGTTCAGGGACACTTTGACAGAGACAGAAAAGGCCATGAAGTCTCAGAACCAGCGAGGGGACGAGGACTCTTCTGAAGGCCAGCACCACGCCAAGGACATCGAGAGCACTGGCGAGATCATGCAGAGAGCTGAGGCTCGCAAGAAGTACCTTCGCAACATCATCAAGACCGCGCCCTCGCAGTTCAGCACACTGAGGTAGGACTCAACCCTCGCTGTCCCACACAGTAACCGAAAGATTGCTGGGTCGCGTCCCTTTGCCGACTAGGTGAAAAACCTGTCGATGAGCACTTGATGAGCACTTGAGGCACTTAATCCTAATTTGTCCTGTAAATCACTCTGGGTAAGAGTGTCTGCTAAATGACTCAAGTGTAAATGTGGCTCATCCTCAATGTTGGCCTGTGTCTCTTTTCCCCCACAGGATGAACTCTGACACTGTGGACTATGACGACTCCTGCCTGATTGTCAGATATTTGGCCTCTATGAGGCCGTTCGCGCAGAGCTTCGATATTTATTTAACACAGGTAAGAGGGTGGATTTTGTTTAATTCCTGCGTGTTGTGAACCAGCATATGGTAAACTTGGTACTTTGTGTATGGTTGGTAAAGAATGGATCTCTGTTCTCCTCTCAAACAGATCCTGAGAGTGCTGGGGGAGAGTGCCATAGCTGTCAGAACTAAAGCCATGAAGTGTTTGTCTGAGGTGGTGGCTGTAGACCCCAGTATTCTAGCCAGGGTGAGTCTGCTCTACCCAACACGAAAATTGATCTACCTGCAGTGCCTTGCAAAAGTATTCATCCCCCTTGGCGTTTTCCCTATTTTGTTGCATTGCAACCTGTAATCCAAATAGATTTTTATTTGGATTTCATGTAATGGACATACACAAAATAGTCCAAATTGGTGAAGTGAAATGAAAAAAACTTGTTTCAAATAATTCTGAAAAAAATTAAAAAACGAAAAGTGGGGCGTGCATATGTATTCATACCCCTTTGCTATGAAGCTCCTAAATAAGGTCTGGTGCAACCAATTACCTTCAGAAGTCACATAATTAATT
This sequence comes from Oncorhynchus kisutch, assembly GCF_002021735.2. Classification (NCBI taxonomy): domain Eukaryota; kingdom Metazoa; phylum Chordata; class Actinopteri; order Salmoniformes; family Salmonidae; genus Oncorhynchus; species Oncorhynchus kisutch. Next base: position 11,399,317 of record NC_034196.2, read on the forward strand.
TAATAAAGTCCACCTGTGTGCAATCTAAGTTTCACATGACCTGTCACATGATCTCAGTATATACCTGTTCTGAAAGGCCCCAGAGTCTGCAACACCACTAAGCAAGGGGCACCACGAAAACCAAGAAGCTCTCCAAACAGGTCAGGGACAAAGTTGTGGAGAGGTAAAGATCAGGGTTAGGTTAGAAAAAATTAGCAAACATGTTTGGTGTTTGCCAAAAGGCACGCGGGAGACTCCCCAAACATATGGAAGAAGGGGTACTCTGGTCAGATGAGACTAAAATTGAGTTTTTTGGCCATCAAGGAAAACGCTATGTCACAGTGAAGCATGGTGGTGGCAGCATCATGCTGAGGGGATGTTTTTCATTGGCAGGGACTGGGAAACTGGTCAGAATTTAAGGAATGATGGATGGCGCTAAATACAGGGAAATTCTTAAGGGAAATGTGTTCCAGTCTTAAGAGATTTGAGACTGGAATGGAGGTTCACCTTCCAGCAGGACAATGACCCTAAGCATTCTGTTAAAGCAACACTCAAATGGTTTACACTTCTTAGAGCTGCAATCTGCAATTTTGCACGCCCAATTTTTCAGTTTTTGTTTTGTTAAAAAAGTTTGAAATATCCAATAAATGTCCTTCCACTTCATGATTGTGTCCCACTTGTTGTTGATTCTTCACAAAAAAATACAGGTTTATATCTTTATGTTTGAAGCCTGAAATGTGGCAAAAGGTCGCAAAGTTCTAGGGGGCCGAATACTTTCGCAAGGCACTGTATATACCTCTCCTTAATGCAATCGCTGTGTCAGATTTCCAAAAAACTTTACGGAAAAAGCAAACCATGCAATAATCTGAGAAGTCGCTCAGAATTTTTTTAAATTATCCGCCATATTGGAGTCAACAGAAATCAGAAATAACATTATAAATAATCCCTTACCTTTGACGATCTTCATCAGAATGCACTCGCAGGAATCCTAGTTCCACAATAAATGCTTGATTTGTTCGATAATGTCCATTATTTATGTCCAAGTAGCTACTTTTGTTAGCGCGTATAGTACACAAATCCAAACACTCGTGCAGTTACAGCCAAACGTCGGACGACAACTTCAAAAGGTTATATTACAGGTCGAAGAAACTTGTCAATCTTTAGGATGTTGTTATCATAAATCTTCAATAACGTTCCAACCGGAGAATTCCTATGTCTGTAGAGAAGCAATGGCAGGTCGCTATCATGTGAAATGTGCACGACCAGGACCTGGCTCTCTGCCACACCACTGACTCAAACAGCTCCCATCCGGCTCCACAACACAGTAGAAGCCTCTTTCAAGTTTCTAAAGACGGTTGACATCTAGGGGAAGCCTTAGGAAGTGCAACATAGCCAATATCCCACTGTGTATTCAATAGGGTCTGGGTTTGAAAATCGACCAACCTCAGATTTCCCACTTCATGTCTGGATTTCTTCTCAGGTTTTGCCTGCCATGTGAGTTCTGTTATACACACAGACATCATTCAAACAGTTTTAGAAACGTCAGAGTGTTTTCTATCCAATACTAATAATAAGATGCATATATTAGCAACTGGGACTGAGGAGCAGGCCGTTTACTCTGGGCACCTTTCATCCAGGCTACTCAATACCGCCCCTGCAGCCATAAGAAGTTAAGGGGAAACATTTAGGTGCCACAGGGTTAAATTCTCGGGCCGACTCTTTTCTCTGTATATATCAATGATGTTGCTCTTGCTGCGGGCGATTCCCTGATCCACCTCTACGCAGACGACACCATTCTGTATACTTCCGGCCCTTCCTTGGACACTGTGCTATCTAACCTCCAAACGAGCTTCATGCCATACAACACTCCTTCCGTGGCCTCCAACTGCTCTTAAACGCTAGTAAAAACAAATGCATGCTTTTCAACCGTTCGCTGCCTGCACCCGCACGCCTGACCAGCATCACCACCCTGGATGGTTCCGACCTAGAATATGTGGACATCTATAAGTACCTAGGTGTCTGGCTAGACTGTAAACTCTCCTTCCAGACTCATATCAAACATCTCCAATCGAAAATCAAATCTAGAGTCCGCTTTCTATTCCGCAACAAAGCCTCCTTCACTCACGCCGCCAAACTTACCCTAGTAAAACTGACTATCCTACCGATCCTCGACTTCGGCGACGTCATCTACAAAATAGCTTCCAATACTCTCCTCAGCAAACTGGATGCAGTTTATCACAGTGCCATCCGTTTTGTTACTAAAGCACCTTATACCACCCACCACTGCGACCTGTATGCTCTAGTCGGCTGGCCCTCGCTACATATTCGTCGCCAGACCCACTGGCTCCAGGTCATCTACAAGTCCATGCTAGGTAAAGCTTATCTCAGTTCACTGGTCACGATGGCAACACCCACCCGTAGCACGCGCTCCAGCAGGTGTATCTCACTGATCATCCCTAAAGCCAACACCTCATTTGACCGCCTTTCGTTCCAGTTCTCTGTCGCCTGTGACTGGAAAGAATTGCAAAAATCGCTGAAGTTGGAGACTTTTATTTCCCTCACCAACTTCAAACATCTGCTATCTGAGCAGCTAACCGATCGCTGCAGCTGTACATAGTCTATCGGTAAATAGCCCACCCAATTTACCTACCTCATCCCCATACTGTTTATATTTATTTACTTTTCTGCTCTTTTGCACACCAATATCTCTACCTGTACATGACCATCTGATCATTTATCACTCCAGTGTTAATCTGCTAAATTGTAATTATTCACCTACCTCCTCATGCCTTTTGCACACAATGTATATAGACTCTCTTTTTTTTCTTTTTTTCTACTATGTTATTGACTTGTTAATTGTTTACTCCATGTGTAACTCTGTGTTGTCTGTTCACACTGCTATGCTTTATCTTGGCCAGGTCGCAGTTGTAAATGAGAACTTGTTCTCAACTAGCCTACCTGGTTAAGTAAAGGTGAAATATATATATTTTTTTATAAAATGTCTTGGAATGGCCTAGTCAAAGCCCAGACCTCAAATCCAATTGAGAATCTGTGGTTTAACTTAAAGATTGCTGTACACCAGCAGAACCCATCCAACTTGAAGGAGCTGGAGCAGTTTTGCCTTGAAGAATGGGCAAGATGTGCCAAGCTTATAGAGTCATACCCCAAGAGACTTGCAGCTGTAATTGCTGCAAAAGGTGGCTGTACAAAGTATTGACTTTGGGAGGGTGAATAGTTATGTATGTTTTTTTTTTGTGTGTGTCATATTTCTTGTTTGTTTCACAATAAAACATATTTTGCATCAAAGTCGTAGGCATGTTGTGTAAATCAAATGATACAAACTCTCCCAAAAAACACTTTTAATTCCAGGTATAAGGCAACAAAATAGGAAAAATGTCAAGGGGGGTGAATTATATACCTATATATATATATATATATATATATATATATATATATATATATATATATATATATATATATATATATATATATATATATATATATATATATATATATATACCTGTTTGTCTGTGCATAAGTGTCTCCTCAGTCCTCATCCTCTCCTCTCATCAGTTGGACATGCAGCGTGGGGTCCATGGTCGTCTGATGGACAACTCTACCAGTGTTCGCGAGGCTGCAGTGGAGCTGCTGGGACGCTTTGTGCTGAGCAGACCCCAACTCACAGAGCAGTACTACGACATGCTGATCGAGAGAATACTGGTAATGAACACACACGCGCCTTAATACACACCTGAGCAAGCAGACTATCACACATCTTTATGCACAGATACAGAGTCACAGCGTGACACCCTAAACACAGCTGTGAAGTGCAACTCTTTGAGCAATGCGCAAACAAGCTGTTAAAGAGGATAACACGGCTCAGAGCCTTTTCTAGGAGAATGAGAAGGCATCAGCTGAGACAGAGTAGTGAGCAATGGAACTGGGCTGATGACACTTCCCACCTCTAGCTGAGAGTTCATTCCAAGTGTAAAAGTTCACCTAAGGTAATATTATTTTCTCCACACTGCCACCCAGGGCTTTGCTGGAGAACTGCAGGCTTCTCAAACGTAAACACAATGCATTTGACAGCTATCATTTCTCCTCTACTCAATGAAAGTAACTCAGATTGTCGTTTTGTTGATATGACATTATTTATTTAATGTTTCATTTATTTTCGATAATATATATCATGATCGCTTGTAAGGCAGAGATAGCCCTGGAGTGAAAGTGTGTAAATATATGGTGGATGTTGCATTCCCATCGGACCTCATTGCACCCCTCTTGTTTCTAGGACACGGGTATCAGTGTGAGGAAGAGGGTGATCAAGATCTTGAGAGACATCTGTCTGGAGCAACCCACCTTCAACAAGATCACTGAGATGTGTGTCAAGATGATCCGCAGGGTCAACGACGAGGAGGGCATCAAGGTGTGTATCCGTCTGCGTCTGTAATAAATGTCTGTGTTTCATTTGCAGATGGATACTTCACAGGGCTGCAGAACGTTACCTGTCGTCGTGTGCGCATTTGTGTGCAAATTTCAAAGTTTGCTCCACTTTCTTCTTCAGAAACTTGTGAATGAGACCTTCCAGAAACTCTGGTTCACCCCTACACCCAATCACGATAAAGACGCCATGACCCGTAAGATCCTCAACATCACAGACGTGGTGAGTTCCAGGGCTCAAACTATCAAACTGTCAAATAACTTTCCAATGTACATCTCAGTCTGTATTTGAGGGTTGCCTGTTCGACATGTCTTGACCTGATGACATCATCTTTCCTAGGTGTCTGCATGCAAAGATACAGGCTATGACTGGTTTGAGCAGCTACTTCAAAACGTGAGTATTTCCAGTTGTCGTCGTGTGTTACGTGGTGGTAGTTGGCCTCGAGTCACATTCAGAACTTTTTTCGCATTGGCTCAGATTCATTGTTGTCCCATTTATTTGTGGTCGTGGAAAGTTTTAAGCACAGGGGGAAGTTATGCTGTTTACTCCAGGTCTACTGTGACTTGTTCATATATATCACTTTTCTCTTGTGAGAGCTGTTACAAACAGGTTCCCGAAAGATTTACATTGTGTGCCTCACTTCAAAACCTCCCCCTTACTTAGCTGCTGAAGACGGAGGAAGATGCTTCCTATAAACCAGCCAGAAAGGCCTGCGTTCAGCTGGTGGACAATCTAGTGGAACACATCCTCAAATACGAAGAGTCTCTCGCTGGTATGGAGGTCACTCACAGTTTAGATTGCGAATCGCCATTTATCTTGACACATCAATGTACTGTTGATTTATGTTATGATAGAAAGTCCAGTTGAGACTGAAGGAAGGATCTGTGTTTCTGTTTCAGATATCGAGAACAAGGGGGTGAACTCTAATCGTCTGGTGTCTTGCATCACCACCCTCTTCCTGTTCAGTAAGAATCGAGCCCAGCTGATGGTCAAACATGCCATGACCATGCAGCCTTACCTCACCACCAAGTGCAACGTAAGGACCCACGCAAACCTTCTCTCCTCAATTTGTTGAAACACTGAGACCGGTGTAAGAAAGTTCAAGCTAAAATTAGCCACCTGATTTTACATAGCGCTCTAGGGCCATCTAGTGGTTTATTATTGTCGGTACATGTTTTATACAACAACATGTCCAACAGGTCAAGCTTTCTCTCACATTAGAAATCTCTGTGACTGTATCAATATGAATTTGATCTTGTTTTCAGACCCAGAGTGACTTCATGGTGATCTGTAACGTGGCCAAGATCCTGGAGCTGGTTATCCCTCTGATGGAGCACCCCTCTGAGACCTTCCTCACCACCATAGAGGAAGACCTGATGAAGCTCACCATCAAATACGGCATGACGGTACATCTCTAGTAAAGGCTGCAGCTTGTAGCCAGGTTCAATGCTAAAATAACCGTGAAGAAACCAAATCAAATGTGAAGGACCGGTTTTTAGTTGTTCTTTTTTTTCCCCCGCAGGTTGTGCAACACTGTGTGAGCTGTCTTGGCGCTGTCGTGAACCGGGTCACTCACAACTACAAGTTTGTTTGGGCTTGTTTCAACCGTTACTATGGTGCCCTGACCAAGCTGAAGACCCAGCACTCAGAGGATTGCAACAACCCTGTTCTGGCTGCTAACAAACCGGCCTTGCTGCGCTCGCTGTTCACTGTGGGGGCGCTATGTCGCCACTTTGACTTTGACCAGGAGGAGTTCAAGGGGCCCAGCAAGGTAGAGCCAGGAAATAAAAGGGAGATATATTTTTGTATTGTTGGGGATTTTTAAAGACCTGAATACTTGATGCATTGTCGGTCACTGTTGCTTTTTCCCTTCAGGTTGTGATAAAGGACAAAGTGATGGAACTTCTGCTGTACTTCACCAAACATGAAGATGAGGAAGTTCAGACCAAGGCCATCATTGGTCTAGGTAAAGCTAACCTTACTTCACCCTAGCACAGACCACAAGTTGTTCTAACAAACTTCTGTCATCCACCACCAATGGCTTTTGTTCCCCTGGTTCCTCGGTGCTTGGGCTGATATCTTTTTCCATCTCTCTTACACCCCATCCCCCTCTCTCCGTTCTCCAGGCTTCCAGTTCATCCAGTACCCAGGGCTGATGTTCATGCAGGATGTGAAGACTCTGTACAACGGCATCCTGTCGGACAGGAAGAGCTCCGTCAACCTGAAGATCCAGGTGCTGAAGAACCTGCAGACATACCTGCAGGAGGAGGATTCTCGCATGCAGGAGGCCGACCAACAGTGTGAGTCTCACCTTTGCGTCTATTCAATCTAATATATTCCATTTCCTTATCCAAAGTGACTTACAAAATAGAGTGTATACATGTTCATATTGGTGTTCCAAGCAAAAGTTCATTTATTCACATCAATACAGGTCAAATAAAACACACAAGCACAGCAATATAATAAAGTGTTAGAATGGGGCACAGGATATTGGGTGTGTTAGTTAGGTGCATGCCACCATGATGTCTAGTGGCTAGTTTCCATGCGACTGAACCAGGCTCAGGGTTCCTAATGGTTCTCGCCTTTGTGCGTCTGCAGGGAAGAAGCTGTCGAAGCAGGAGGACCTGAAGGAGATGGGGGACATCTCGTCAGGCATGAGCAGCTCCATCATGCAGCTGTACCTGAAGCAGGTGCTGGAGGCCTTCTTCCACACACAGTCCAACGTACGACACTTTGCCCTCAACGTCATCGCCCTGACGCTCAACCAGGGCCTCATCCATCCTGTGCAGGTACATAACACTTCAGAAACCCATACAGCATACCATTGGGCTACTCTTCTCAGACAAGTCATTCCTAAACTCTGGCCATGTAAAAAATACATGTGTGATTATAATGGAGAAAAGCATCACTGTTGTCAACAGTTTTGTAACTGCTGTTGATCCATCTTCTTTTTCAGTGTGTGCCCTACCTGATTGCCATGGGAACGGACCCAGAGCCCACCATGAGGAACAAGGCTGACCAGCAGCTGGTGGAGATTGATAAGAAGTACACCGGCTTCATCCATGTGAGTGTCTGTGGGCCGGTCTCAGGGTAGAAAGAGTGGCCTGGCCTCTCAACAGGCTGGTAGTGTGTTGATCTACTGTATGTTATCAATGTATATAACGCATTGTGTTTGTTTGTGTATCCAGATGAAGGCCGTGGCGGGGATGAAGATGTCCTACCAGGTACAGCAAGCTATCTGGTCAGCTAAGGGTACGGTGATCCGTGGCTACCGGCAGGACGAGACCACCTCGGCCCTCTGCGCCCACCTCTTCTCTATGGTCCGAACCAACCGGCAGCACCGACGAGCCTTCCTCATCTCACTGCTCAACCTGTTTGATGACAGCTCGGTGAGTCCCTCCTTCCCCTAGATACACATTGTGAAGAATCAGTATTATAGCAGTATACATAGACAGAATGAACAGATAGACAAATGTAAGAGTTTGGTGAAGGTAATCGTTGTTATTGTGACTTTTCCCCCCCTGCAGAAGATGGAGGTAAACATGCTCCTGTACATAGCAGACAACCTGGCCTGTTTCCCCTACCAGAGCCAGGAGGAGCCCCTGTTCATCATGCACCACATAGACATCACCCTGTCTGTGTCCGGCAGCAACCTGCTGCAGTCCTTCAAGGAGGTAGGTCATACACACAAGATCACACGTAGCCACACGTGGTTTGTAAAAACACGACCTATAATGTGACTTTTAAAGACATACAAGCTATAGTGGGTTTTATACCCTATAATAATCCCCAACAATAGCTTTTGTTTGGTTGTGAATGACTGACTCACTCCTCTGTCCTCTCTGCAGTCCCTTCTCAAAGAGCCGAGGCGGCGGGAGAAGAAGCAGAAAGAGAGGAAGTACCACTCGGAGGAGGATAACTCTGAGGAAGAGGGGCGTCACAGCAGCCGCTCCAACAGCAGTGACGATGAGGTGGTCCACAGGCCCAAGAAGCCCAAACACCGGGCCCAGGCCCACGTGGAGTCTGACTCTGACTCTGACCTGGAGATGGAGGACTTGGACAAGGTGATGCAGCGTCTGCCTGACAACCCCATCCCCCTGTTGGACTTTGCCAACGCTTCGCAGGGTATCCTTCTGCTGCTGGTTCTCAAGCAGCACCTAAAGAACCTCTATGGCTTCTCAGACAGGTACGTCACTACATAACATCTCACCTTACCGTCTCACTGGACAAGACCGAGCTAGGAAGATCACAGTATGATACTGATAATAATTCTGTCTTTTTATGTTGCCATGCCAATTTCTCAGTTAATGAAGAAATAACCTAAACTTAACCTCTTCATCCGCTCATGTAGTAAAATCCAGAAGTACTCTCCGACGGAATCGGCTAAGGTGTACGAGAAGGCTGTGAACAGGAAGAGTCACGTGCACTTCAGCCCACGTCAGACATTGGACTTTTTAACCTCTGACCTGGCCAACGTTGAACTGACCTACGACATCAAGAGGAGGATCGTCAAACAGTACCTAGATGTAAGAGATCACTCTCTCTTCCTTTTTTCTGAAAGTTTCTTTAGTTGTTTTGTGTCGTATAAAGGAAATAATGGAATTTTGGAAAATTGGGTTTGGAATTGGTTTACTTCCTGAATTTCCTCAATTGAAACGGAATTGAGCAAGATGGAGTTTATTTTTGTCGTTTGTAAAAGGATTAGGCAGTAAGGCAGGGTTTGCCAACTGGCAACTTTGGCCCCCAAAGTTTTCTAAACCCTCCCAATTTTTTTCATGTTTATTGTTGGACATAAGACTGTAAAAACACCAGGAAATCAGCTCCAAGTTATTTTAATTTATGAAATCTGTTCCCAAGTATTCCCACGCATAATAGACATGTGATCATATAAAATGTAAGCAAGGTTTGAAATGATTGTTTTAGTCAAATGTGATATCTGTTTGGGCTTCTTGCAGTCAATTTGCAGTCTCCAAATTATATGGAATTATGTTCCGACCATCCGCTCAAGAAAATATTGGCCCACGGCTGAATCTAGTTGATGATCCCTGCAGTAAGGTGACCTAGTGTTGTCTCTGAGCGCAGCAGACTGGTTAATATTCTTGTCTCTCTCAGTTCAAGTTACTGATGGAGCACTTGGACCCTGATGAAGAGGATGAGGAAGGTGAGGCGTCGGCCAGCGCTAACGCCAGAAACAAAGCCATCACTTCACTGCTGGGAGGGTCCAGCCACCAGGACCACAAGAACCACCATCAGGCACCTATAGAGACGGACGACGACGAGAGCGACGGAGACGAGAAAACCCCAGGGGTGAGCCCCAGGCAGCCTATTGCATCTTACAGCTGTTATTGTCCCTGTTAATAACTTTTTAGAAGACTGTTGACTGCCATGTTGGCTACTGAAACCTACAGTGCCTTCAGAAAGTATTCATACTCCTTGACTTATTCCACGTTTTGTTTTTTTTCTCACCCAGATAGTGGAAACATGTTTGTTGAAAATGAAATACAGAAATATCTAATTTACATAAGAGTCAATACTTTGTAGAAGCACCTTTTGGAAGCGATTACAGCTATGAGTCTTTCTGGGTAAGTCTCTAAGAGCTTTCCACACCTGGATTGTGTAACATTTTCCCATTAATATTTATTTAAAAAATTCAAGCTCTGTCAAATTGGTTGTTGATCATTGCTTGACAACCATTTTCAGGTCTTGCCATAGATTTTCAAGTAGATGTAACTGTAACTCAGCCACTCAGGAATATAGACTATCTTCTTGGTAAGCAATTCCAGTGTAGATTTGGCCTTGTATTTTTTGTTATTGACAGTGTCTGGTGTAAAGCAGACTGAACCAGGTTTTCCTCTATGATTTTGCCTGTGCTTAGACCCATTCCGTTTCTTTAGTATCCTGAAAGTCTCCCCAGTCCTTAACGATTACAAGCATACCCATAACATGATGCAGCCACCACCGTGCTTGAAAATATGGAGCGTGGTACACACTCAGTAATGTGTTGTATTGGATTTGTCCCAAACATAACACTTTGTATTCAGGACAAAAAGTGAATTGCTTGGCCAAAAGTTTTGCAGTATTACTTTAGTGCCTTGTTGCGAAAAGGATTAATCTTTTGGAATATTTTTATTCTGTACAGGCTTCCTTCTTTTCACTCTGTCAATTAGGTTAGTATTGTGGAGTAACTACAATGTTGTTGATCCATCCTCAGTTTTTTCCTATCACAGCCATTGAACTCTGTAACTGTTTTAATGTCACCATTGGCCTCATGGGGAAATCCTTGAACGATTTCCTTCCTGACTGGGTGTATTGATACACCATCCAAAGCTTGATTCACCATGGTCAAAGGGATATTCAATGTTTTTATTTTATTTACATTTTTACCCATCTACCAATAGGTACCCTTCTTTGCGAGGCATTGGAAAACATCCCTGGTTGAATCTGTGTTTGAATTTCACTGCTCAACTGAGGGACCTTACAGATAATTGTATGTGTGGGGTACAGAGATGAGAGTCATTCAATATGTGATTTGGTAGGAAAATGTTTACTCCTGACTTTATTTAGGCTATACATAACAAAGGGGTTGAATGCTTACTGACTGAAGACATTTCAGCTTTTCATTTTTAATTCATTTGTAAAAAAAAGAATAAAAAAAATTCTAATTACACAATTTCACTTTGACACTATGCGGTATTGTGTGTAGGCCAGTGACAACAACTTTTAATACATTTTAAATTCAGACTGTAACACAACAACTTGTCAAGGAGTGTGAATAATTTGTGAAGGCACTGTATCTGCTCTCACTGCCCTCGGTGCAGTAGTTAGCTGGGTGTTGTAGTAACACTGCTGTTTCTTTCCCCAGTCATCACGAAGATCCAGGAAGCACGGCGACTCTGCGGAGGCATCAGGTCACATGAACGAGACGGTAGGTTCCATGGACGTCATCGCCCTCTGCTGCCCCAAGTACAAGGACCGGCCACAGATCGCCCGCGTCATCCAGAAGACCAACACGGGCTACAGGGTGCACTGGATGGCTGGGTCCTACTCTGGAGTCTGGGCTGAGGCTAAGAAACGGGACGGACGCAAAACTGTGCCTTGGGTGGACACTATCAAGGAGTCGGACATTATTTACAAGAAAATACCCTTGACGAGTGCACACAAGCTGACGAACAGAGTGGTGCAGACTTTACGTTCACTGTACTCAGCCAAGGACGGAACTTCCTAATCGACTCTACGGTTACTCTCAGACAGATAAACTCTTTGCAGCCAAACTCTATTATGAGGAACCAACGTTTTTCTAATACAGAAAATACAAAAAATACTACAGACACGCAAAACATGAAATGTAAGCACGAGATAGAGAGCAAGTATTGTGAACTTTTGGTCTGTGATGAACATTTAATCTGGATCCAGGATATGTTTAAGTTAAACAGAAAAAACACAAGAAGGAAATGTTTGGAAAACATTGTGTGGGAGCTCCTTCGCTGTTGTGCAGCAAACTCGGTTGTTTGATTTTCCCACTGTATCATAGTTTAACAAAAAAAAATGACAAAAATGTTTATATCGCTGACAAAAATTCTGTTTAAAAAAATAAACAAAGTGAATGTTGAAAATTAGTCTGTTAATGTTCTTAATAAAGTGTTCTTGGAGTTTAACCTAGCACCGGATGGATTTATTTAGCTTAGTTTCCAGGGAAGCTACTTTTAAAACTTTTACCTTTTTATTTTGTTTTATTCCCTTTTGTTTACCCATGCTGTACAATGGAGTCTCTTGGATATAATTTATTCGGTTGAAAGCGAAGCATGCAGTATATGTGGCCTACATGCAGGGGAGTTTTTTGTAAATTTAGATTTTGATGTATTAGGTCACCCAAGAGAACTAAAAGGCATCCCCAGCACTTCTGGAGGAGCAAATACTGCAATAAATTTTTTTACTTCTCTTTGTTACTTGTCTCGTTTGCATTTGACTTTATTTTATTCTTTTCATGGTGATGGTGCGCCACCATGTAGTATCTGTTGTCAACTTGTCATTTGTTGTTTGTCATTTTTGTTGGTTCTTTTCTGTTTTAGTTTTTGATATTATACGTGGAAGGTCCAGGATGATTGAAAGGGCTACAGTATTTTGATTCCCTAGTAGTAGAATTGTAATATAGTCAATTTTGTCTTGGGTTTATTGTGGTAATTTAGTAGTCCACGGTGTTTGATTACCTAGGTGTTTGCAACTCCCGAGAACTCAAATCCATCGCTCATCAACTCCGTTTCAGATAGGGCCTTGCAAGAAGCAGTGGTGAAACCATCTGTTATCTTGTTTCTGTATGCCACTGACAGTTTTTGTAATGAACTGGATTTAGTATAACCATGTACTCTATGAAAGTGATGGACGATCCGCATAAGAAAATTAATATTCAGAAAAATATGGGTTTGTGCCGTAAAGAAACAGTTTGTTGCCTGTCCCAACAAATCTGTCAAGTGCTGAATGCCAGGTTGTTTTTTTGTTGTTTCAGGCTAAAAAAGTAATGGGAGTAGCTCATTAGAGAAAGGGGGATACCTAGTTTAGTTGTACAACTGAATGCTTTGAAATGTATCTTCCACATTTAACCTAACCCCTCAATCAGAGAGGTGCTGCAGTAATCGACATCCACGTCCGTCGAACAGTGGGTTAACGGCCTTGTTCAGGGGTAGAAGTACAGCTTTTAACATTGTCAGCTTGGGGATTCGATCTGGCAACCTTTAGGTTACTGGCCCAACGCTCCTCTTACCCGCCATGCTATCTGCCGCCAAAAAAACAGAGCGCTCTGTTTCTGCCCGAAAGGAGAGGCGTTTGGATATTTCGCACATGCGTTCAGCACTTCAACTGGTATGTGTGTACCATGTCCAAACCTATAGTTTATACGCTGGCGCTTCTTAGTGGACAGAAATTGTAATTACAGTGTCCGTTGTGCTGCAAGAACAGATTCTATCGGCTGAAAAAAAAGTGAAAAGGCCAGTCGTTTTAGTCTGGGCAACGAAATATTATGAAAAGTTCAACACCTTTGCAAATGCCATTAGTGTAGAGAGCATGTAGAAATTCACTTCTAAACCGTATTTGAAATTACACAGGAAGTACATCCTATAACCTTTCACCCTGTTCAAAAGTGTCATGAGGCTGGCGGGTTAGCTGCTACACTTGTTTACACCGAAGACTAGAATATTTTGCTTATCACAACTTGTGTTAACAATTAATTACGTCCGGACTGCTTTCTGTACGGTAAGCTGTAAGAAAAGTAGCGAACGTTATTCAACAAATCTAACTTAACGTTACCTAGCGAACGTTAGCTAGCAGTTTAGAATAAACAGGGTTTAGCCCGCGTTTTTAGCTATTTTAGTGTTAGCAAGATGTGCTATTATGTGCTATTAACCTACTATATAACTAGTTTAGATAGCTAACTCATCCAGTTTCACACGTACTTTTATAACTTCCACCAGCCTTATTTTGATAAACAAAAGTGTTGTGTGTAACTTAATTGGCTAGCTAACGTTAGCTCGCCAACGTTAACTACCTACAGAGTCATTGCAGAACGTGGTGACGGGGTTGGACAGGCTAAATAGAGCTTGCTAGTTGGCTACTCTCTGTGTTTGCCATATAATCAACCGTCTATGTCCGTACTGCCTTTCATCTGTCGTATAGTTTGCAAGTTAGGGGACATGTCTGTCCGTAAAGTTGCACCTGCGGTGACAGTCTGGTTTGTTTGTGGTTGGATTTTGACCACGACTGACGTCACAGTGGTGCTGAAATATGTTCATCTTCTCATGCGAATCTCATCAGTCCCACAGTGTCAAACATGCCGTCCACCTTGGGACCCAGCAGTCCTGCTGCTGCCCTTGCGGAAGCGCTGGAGAGCTCTGGCCGGCTCATAGACAGACACCTCCAGGATGACCGCTGCTTCCCTGACCTCTCAGAGCTTCTTAATGTCCCCTCACACAGTAAGTCAAGTAATTGGCCGTGCAAGGTTATATGTTGTTCAAGTTTGTCTTATCAATTCATCTCACAAGACACTTTAGCCCTGATATTTTGGCTGTAGCCAGCTTACTGTGTGTAGGGAGGCTACAGCCACATCTCAGGGCTTAGTTCACTCCCCACTCGGTGTTGCAGACATGCCATCTTTGTCTGGGGGGTCAGACATGGACTACCCTCTTCAGGGACCTGGGCTGATCAGCGTGCCAAACCTTCCTGAGCTCAGTGCAGTCCGAAGGGTTCCCCTACCCCCTGAGCTGGTGGAGCAATTCAGCCGTATCCTTTTCAGAGACTAGGGGAAGGAAAGGGGGATACCTAGTCAGTTGTACAACTGAATGCCTTCAACTGAATTGTCTTCCGCATTGAACCCAACCCCTCTGAATCAGAATACACAGAGGGAGCTGTGTCCAACTGTCCAGGTCTCACCCATATAACTCAGAAATGTCTGTGCAGGATTATGTGAATTGTGTAAAACTAACCACCATTTCAGAAAAGCTGCCTAGTCCTTAACCTTCCCCTAACAGATATGCAGTGCAATTGTATGATGGGAGTTTTTCCTGAAATCTGTCGAGCATGGCTCACCATTGACAACGATATCTTCATGTGGAATTATGAGGATGGGTGAGTACCAAGCACTCATAAATTAAGTTATTTTGTTAAAAAAAAACATTGCAGGAGCAGTAAACATGGACCCATTTTCATTGGACACTGTCATCACTTTGTTCCACAGGGGGGACGTTGCATATTTTGACGGACTCAGTGAAACCATCCTGTCCGTGGGGCTGGTCAAACCTAAAGCAGGTAAAATGGCAACACACTTTCACCTGAGCTGTGTTTCCTATATTTAAAATTACAACAGCTCTGTAGGTGTTTAGATTCAAGGCCCAGTGCAGTCAAAAATGTGATTTTTGTATGTGTATACAGTAGAGGTCGACCGATTTATGATTTTTCAACGCTGATACCGATTATTGGAGGACCATAAAAGCCGATACCGATTAATCGGCCATTTTTTAAAATGTATTTATTTGTAATAATGACAATTACAACAACTGAATGAACACTTATTTTAACTTAATATAATACATCAATAAAATAAATTTAGCCTCAAGTAAATAATGAAACATGTTCAATTTGGTTTAAATAATGCAAAAACAAAGTGTTGGACAAGAAAGTAAAAGTGCATTATGTTCCATGTAAAATATGTGCCATGTAAGAAAGCTAACGTTTCAGTTCCTTGCTCAGAACATAAGAACATATGAAAGCTGGTGGTTCCTTTTAACATGAGTCTTCAATATTCCCAGGTAAGAAGTTTTAGGTTGTAGTTATTATAGGACTATTTCACTCTATACCATTTGTATTTCTGACTATTGGATGTTCTTATAGGCACTTTAGTATTGCGAGTGTAACAGTATAGCTTCCGTCCCTCTCCTCACTCCTCCCTGGACTCGAACCAGCAACACAACGACAATTAGCGCGTGCTAACTAGCTAGCCATTTCACTTCGGTTACACGAACCTCATCTCGGGAGTTGATAGGCTTGAAGTCATAAACAGCGCAATGCTTTGACGCACAACGAAGAGCTGCCTTCAAAACGCACGAAAGTGCTGTTTGAATAAATGTTTACACGCCTGCTTCTGCCTACCACCGCTCAGTCAGATACTTGTATGCTCAGTCAGATTATATGCAACGCAGGGCACGCTAGATCATATCTAGTAATATCATCAACCATGTGTAGTTAACTAGTGATTATGATTGTTTTTTATAAGATAAGTTTAATGCTAGCTAGCAACTTACCTTGGCTTACTGCATTCGCGTAACAGGCAGTCTCCTTGTGGAGTGCAACGAGAGAGAGGCAGGTCGTTATTGCGTTAGACTAGTTAACTGTAAGGTTGCAAGATTGGATCACCCGAGCAGACGAGGTGAAAATCTGTCAATCTGCCCCTGAACAGGCAGTTAACCCACTGTTCCTAGGCCGTCATTGAAAATAAGAATGTGTTCTTAACTGACTTGCCTAGTTAAATAAAGATTAAATAAAGGTGTAAAAATAAAATCGGCGGCCAAAAATACCGATTTCTGATTATGAAAACTTGAAATCAGCCATTCCGATTAATCGGTCGACCTCTAGTATACAGTGCCTTCGGAAAGTATTCAGACCACATTACTTTTTTCATATTTTGTTACGTTACAGCCGTATTCTAAAATGGATTAAATAACAAAACATCCTCTGCAATCTACACATAATACCGCATAATGACAAAGCAAAAACTGTTTTTTTATTTTTTTAATTTAGCAAATGTATTAAAAATAATAAACAGAACTACCTTAAGCATTCAGACCTTTCGCAATGAGACTCGAAATTGAGCTCAGGTGCATTCTGTTTCCATTGATCATCTTTGAGATGTTTCTATAACTTGATTGGAGTCCACCTGTGGTAAATTCTTTTGATTGGACATGATTTGGAAAAGCACACCTGTCTATATAAGGTCCCACAGTTGACAGTGCATGTCAGAGCAAAAACCAAGCCATGAGTTCGATGGAATTGTCTGGAAGATCCAAGACAGGACTGTGTCGAGGTACAGATCTGGGGAAGGGTACCAAGACATTTCTGCAGCATTGAAGGGTCCCCAAGAACACAGTGGCCTCCATCATTCTTAAATGGAAGAAGTTTGGAACTACAAGACTCTTCCTAGAGCTGGCCGCCCGGCCGAACCGAGCAATCGGGGGAGAAGGGCCTTGGTCAAGTAGGTGACCAAGAACCCGATGTCACTCGGACAGAGGTCTAAAGTTCCTCTGTGGAGATAGAGAAACTTCCAGAAAGACAACCATCTCTGCAGCACCCCACCAATCAGGCCTTTATGGTAGAGTGGCCAGACGGAAGCCACTCCTCAGTAAAAGGCACATGAAAACCTGTTTTGAGTTTGCCAAAAGACAACTAAAGACTCTCAGACCATGAGAAACAAGATTCTCTGGTCTGATGAAACCAAGATTAAACTCTTTGGCCTGAATGCCAAGTGTCATGTTTGGAGGTAATCTGGCACCACCCCTACAGTGAAACATGGTGGTGGCAGCATCATGCTGTGGGGATGTTTTTCAGTGGCAGAGACTTTGAGACTAGTCAGGATCAAGGCAAAGATGAACGGAGCAAAGTAAAAAGAGATCCTTGATGAAAACCCACTCCAGAGCGCTCAGGACCTCAGACTGTGACAAAGGACAAGGACCCTCAGCACACAGACAAGACAACGCAGGAGTGGCTTCGGGACAAGTCTCTGCATGTCCTTGAGTGGCCCAGCCAGAGCCCGGACTTGAACCAGATCGAACATCTCTGGAGAGACCTGAAAATAGCTGTGCAGCAGCACTCCCCATCCAACCAGACAGAGCTTGAGAGGATCTGCAGAGAAGAATGGGAGAAACTCCCCAAATAAATGCAGGTTTGCCAAGCTTGTAGCATCATACCCAAGAAGCCTCGATGCTGTAATCACTGCCAAAGGTTCTTCAACAAAGTACTGAGTAAAGGGTCTGAATACGTATGTAAATTTGATATTGACGTTTTTTTTATTTGTAATAAATGTGCAACGTTTTCTAAACCTAATTTTGCTTTGTCATTATGGGGGGTAAAACAATTTATTCAATTTTAGAATGAGGCTGTAACCAGAGAGCTGGTTGAGAGAATGCTAAGAGTGTGCAAAGCTGTCATCAAGATAAAGGGACTTTCTTTGAAGAATCTCATTTTTTTATTTAACACTTTTTTTTGGTTACTACATGATTCCATATGTGTTATTTAATCATTTTGATGTATTCACTACTATTCTACTACTGTAGAAAATAGTGAAAAATACAGGAAAACCCTGAAATGAGTAGGTGTCCAAACCTACAAACCTGATTTGTATTGTGCATAGATATTAGGTACACCTATCTAGTACAGGGTCAGACCCCCCCCCCCCCCCCCCCCCCTTTGCCTCCAGAATAGTCTGAATTCTCTGGGGCATGGATTCTACAATGTGTTTGTTGCCCAATTTGGTATCAAGAAACCGAACCTGTGCCAGGAAAACATTCCTTACACCACCACCACCAGCATGTACCAATGACAGCAGGCAAGATGGGTTCATGGACCCTGTAGGAGCGAGCCTTTTTTGTGAACAGGGTGGGGTACCTAATAAACTTATTCCCACACTGAGGCTGGAATAATATTGTGAGAAGGATAATGCCCATTTAGTGTAAGACCTGTTTGGGGGGGTGGGGAAGCCTGATATTTCAGCCTGTTTTGAAGGAATAGAGTTTTTGCCTGCCTGGTGACATCACCAGGCTGTACATTTCGATAATAGACCAATAAGAAAGTGTTCCAAACCTCTCTGCCAATAACAGCTATGTTTCCCCTCCCCACTCAGACCACTCCCAGACAGTCCTAGAAAAATTCTTGCTTGATAAATTCCTCTTTGCTAAGAAGCTATTTTTGTGTCTTGTTTTCAATTTAAAATGGTCAAAAATCTAAGAGTAAGGTACTTAATTGTTACCCAAATATCATTTGATATTGAAATAAAAAATGGCTGCATTGGGAGAGAAAAAATTACTTAATTCTTTCCACAGGGATTTTCCAGCCACACATCCATTTCCTGTTGGTCCTAGCCACTCCTGTGGATGTAGTGATCCTGGGGCTCAGCTTCCCTAAAGCTCAGGCAGGTGAGTAATGATGATCCTCCTAGACCTGAAGCACACAACCCGGTGTCATCAATTCGACATACAGTTTTGAAATTGGTTGATTTGGTTTAGATTTATCTTTGTGTTGTTGGTATTAGTATTAAAGTCCTACTTCAGTCTCCATTTCACCTCATTTAACACCTGATTTACTTAACAGGATACTTCAGGATTTTGCCAATGAGGCCTTTATCTACTTCCCCCAAAGTCAGATTAACCCCTGGACACCATCGTTGTCTCTGTGTGCAGTTTTAGTGTCGTTGCTAACTAGCACTTGTGGAATTGCTAACTAATCATGCTAGCGGATACCCATATACTTCCAATCATTGTGCTAATGCTAGTTAGCATTGGCTCCCAAAACTACCTCTAACTTCATTCATACTTGACAGAGACAAAAATGGTATCCAGGTGTTCATCTGACTGGGGAAGTAGATAAAGGGGCCTCATTGCCAAAATCCCAAAGTATCCCTTTAACAAATGGCACATCTCAATAGGTCTTCCGTGTATCCTCATGACATGGCACAAGTGGAGGGTGCTCCTTTCCTTTTTTGTTCTCTATTGTTCCTCAAGCAAGAGGGGAGGCTGATGACATCACAAAGTCACCATCAGTCCAAATGCTTGAATGCCCTACTCCTTGAATTTTGCAGTTGCCTGAACACTATTAAAACATATTTTTACCCTTTAGCAGTGGTGTAAAGTACTTAAGCAGTCATTTAAAGTATGTTTTACTATTGTAGTTATCTTTACTTTACCATTTATATTTTTGACAACTTTTACTACATTCTGAAAGAAAATAAGGTACTTTTTACCCAATACATTTTCTCTGACACCTAAAAGCACTCAATACACTTTGAATGCTTAGCAGGACAGGAAAATGATCCAATTCACACACTTAACAAGAGAACATCCTGGTCATCCCTGCTGTAGGGCTGGGCGGTACACTGTATTTTACTATATACGGGTATTTATGCACGGACCAGTTTGGGTTTTTACTTTACTTTCTATAACGGTATTTTAATGTTTGATTTGTTAAATGTGTTTGTGTTTCTTACATCTGCAAACAGCTAGTATTTCCTTACCAAGTTAAGCTAAATCGGGTTAGCTGGCTAGCTAACTAGCTGACAAAAGTACTGAGTCAGAGCAAACGTAGCTAGCTAATACAGCCTGATACCAGTACTGGTGGAGGCTTAAATCAGCATGTTTGTCCATCAGTATCTTCTAAATCAAAAAGGAATAGGTGAAGCATGAATATGTTGGCTATATGAATAAAGATTTAATGTAGCCAAAGATTATAGGGTCCCCTAGGAAACACTGAACACCACTTTGGTTCCTACCTATGTCACAGTAACTCGTCCATTGCATTTTCATTCGTTGTCATGTCAAACAACACTTCAAAGTGCCCACCATTATTTATATTCTAACTATAGAATTATAATAAAAATTATATTTTCATGATTCCAAAAGTTCACCCAAGGGGTTTGATCTAAATCACAATTGCGACATTTGGTTAAATAAAGCCTAGTATTTTTGCCCATATAGTGGCAGTGTGGAAATGATCTCAAATGAGTGCAGGAAATGCAGGAAATAATTTTAGGTTTAAGTTGAATTGAACAGAATAAAACCATCTGAATGGAGAAAGGCCCATTGAAATCATTTAGAATATATGTGTTGTCACGCTCTACTCATAAAGCCAACTTAGAGCTTTTATTAATCAAAAAACATAAAATACCATCAAAAATGTGAAAAATACCATGATATATTTTGGCCATATCGTCCAGCCCTACCCTACTGCCTCTGATCTGGCGGACTCACTAAACACATATGCTTCGTGTGTAAATTGTGTTGGAGTGTGCCACTGGCTATTGGTTAAATAAAAAAGAGAATGGTGCCGTCTGGTTTTCTTAATATAAGGAATTAGAAATTATTTGTACTTTAAAACCAAATACTTTTACTCAAGTAGTATTTTTACTGGATGACTTTTACTTGAGTAATTTTCTATTTCTAAGTTATCTTTTACTTGTACTCAAGTATGACAATTGAGTACTTTTTCCACCACTGCCCTTTAGTGTCTGTGTGTTTACTGTATTTATACCTGGGATATCGCTTTTCAACAGGAAAAGTATAATAATCACTGGAACGTCTTTAACCCACAATGGACTACTTCAGAAATTGATTTACTCTCTCAACTTCTCTTTCCCTCTCTTTATCAGGGTTGAATGACAGCATGTCTGGAGGGATGCAGTTACTACCAGACCCGCTGTACTCCATCCCCACAGACAACACCTACCTCCTGGCCATCACCTCCACCGACCTGGGCCGCATCTTCCTGGCAGGGAAAGATGGCTGCCTGTATGAGGTAGCCTACCAGGCCGAGGCAGGCTGGTTCAGCCAACGCTGTAAGAAGATTAACCACTCCAAAAGCAGCCTGTCCTTCCTAGTCCCCTCTCTGCTCCAGTTCTCCTTCTCTGAGGACGGTAAGGATAGTTCAGAGGCTCCTTGTGGAATTGGAACTTTCTTGTGCTCTAGTTCTTGAATTGA
This sequence comes from Oncorhynchus kisutch, assembly GCF_002021735.2. Taxonomy (NCBI): domain Eukaryota; kingdom Metazoa; phylum Chordata; class Actinopteri; order Salmoniformes; family Salmonidae; genus Oncorhynchus; species Oncorhynchus kisutch. The sequence continues at coordinate 11,420,959 of NC_034196.2, forward strand.
ATTTGACTATTTTTCTATCTTGGTGCCCCACAGACCCGGTAGTGCAGATTGCCATTGACAACTCCCGTAACACACTCTTCACCCGCTCAGAGAAGGGGGTTCTACAGGTACACAACCCAACTATTTGAATGGTAGCACTGTAGTAAATATCAATATGTGTATTTGTTGAATAGGATGATGTTTTGGGTAAGAACTTTGTCAGACATTTCAAAAGGTTGTACTATTTAGAACAGGGGTTCCCAAATGTATTTAATCTACGACCCCATTTTGATATCTGAAAATTCTCAAAATGATGTGATTAACAGCCAGTGTTGACTCTTTTATCTGGGACTATTGCAGTCAATTGCAAAACATTGTAACAGTATTTTTAATTGTCTTGTCAACTCACGAACACATACTTTTAATTTGGTCCTATAACAGCCAATTGCTAATTGAACTGACATGTATCCTATCATCACCACTGATGAGATCGGTGTGCTTGATTTCATGTCGCATTGGAGCTGCTGAAAGTCAGGGGGCGTGGTCAACAGTGCGCACCTCATCTCTGCTGTCACATCCAACCTGGATCGATATTTGATTTTAATGCAGACGAGAGCAATTAATCCAGCTTCACACAGATATGAGCTGGCAAAGGGTACCATGAGTTTTAACGCTCTGAGAGAGACTGCAGGGTATTCCCTTCTGAGTCAGGAACCAAAACTCCTCCGTGATGGACCTGTCAATGCTTTGTCTGCAACATATGTCCACATGACCGCTCGAAATGCCGCACTTGACTGTGTGCATTTCCCCACGATCTAAGGGTACTCTGGTTGAGTTTAAGATTTTAATAGTTTTCATTTAGATTTTTAAGTTTAACCACGTTACAGTGATTTTGAGATCCAATGACGATAGGTCATTTGAATGCGCAAAAAAAAATCTGGATTTTGGACATTCTCCCACGACCCCATTTTCATATCAGACGACTCCACGTGGGGTTGCGGCCCCTAGTTTGGGAAACGCTGAATTAGGACCTTGAGTTAAAAGCTGATGATGTCTGTTTCAGGTGTATGATCTGGGTGTAGATGGGCAGGGTATGAGCCGTGTGGCGGCCATGTCACAGAGTTCCATCGTGGCTGCAGCAGGAAACGTTGCCAGGTTTGTCAGCTACTTCTCACCTCTGGTTAAATCCAGAGTGCTAGTGAATGGTTCAGATGGTCAACGCTCATCACTGCTTAAGAACAAATCAAAATTAATCTCTTTGTTCTTTTAAATCGCTCCCTATAGGACCATAGATCGCTCTGTGTTTAAACCCATCATTCAGATCTCTGTGATAGACAGATCGGAGTCGTCCGACTGCCACCTGCTGGCTGTCACTCATGCAGGTAAGGAGACTGACTGACATGGGAGAGGAAATAGAGGCCGTACTGACATTATTTTCATTGCGGAATAAGTATCTACAAAGACCTTATGTAGGTCTCTATCTCTGCTTGTAGGAGTGCGTCTCTACTTCAGCACCGCTCCCTTTGCCCCACCACATGCCAAGCAGCCAGGGGTACGCCCTTGCCTGCTTGCTCTGGTCCATGTCCGCCTGCCTCCAGGCTTCTCTGCGTCCTCCACCCTGCAGAAGCCTGCCAAGGTCCACAAGGCTCTGCACAGCAAAGGTAAAAGCCACTCTGCAGTCTATACGCTATCCTGTAATAAACCTAAAGGTTTACTCAAATCAAATCAAATCAAATTTATTTATATAGCCCTTCGTACATCAGCTGATATCTCAAAGTGCTGTACAGAAACCCAGCCTAAAACCCCAAACAGCAAGCAATGCAGGTGTAGAAGCACGTTTACTCATGTGTCTCTGGTGTTAATCCCTACAGGAGTTCTCCTGATGGCAGCGTCTGAGACTGAGGACAGTGACATCCTGTGGTGCATCAACCACGACTCCTTCCCCTTTAAGAAACCCCTGATGGAGGCTCAGGTGGGAGCTGAGGGAGTGAGGGTCATAGTTAATTAGAGATGTAAAAACCCATCTGCTTTGGAGTTGAAATTAGACACACTACTATGTGTAGTCAACCCCGGCTTACTTTGCAATGCATATGCTATGATTTAGTTTCCTTTTTAAATGTAGTATTTGTTTCGCTTCAGAGCATTATAGTTCTATTGTCTGTGTATATCATTGCAGATGATGTCCAATGTAGATGGCCACTCCTGGGCGCTTTGTGCCATCAAGGAGGAGAAGGCACCTAAAATCTCTACCCCCCTGAATAAGGATCAGGTTCCCCTCACTGACTCTCCTGTCGTGGTGCAGCAACACAATGTCCCTCCACAGAAATTTGTCCTTCTCTCTGCCAAGGTACGGTCAAGATTTTATGGCTTAGTATGGCACTGTAAATTCACACGGTCAATGAAACCTGTGCAGTCCTGTCTGTCATTTTGTGAACAAACGTCTATACACGGGTTGTTATTCATGGTTTTCCAGGGAAGTCATATCTTCCACAAGTTGCGGCCGGTGGACCAGCTGCGCCACCTACTGGTGAGCGGTACTGGTGGAGAGAGTGAAGAAGTCGAACGCTTCTTCAAACTGCACAGGGTATGAATCTCATTACTCATTGTCTTGTTACTGCAAGCACTGCTACACACACTCTTTATTTCTGTGTTGATCTAACCCTCTTCACCTCAGGAGGAGCAGGCGTGTGCCACTGCTCTGATAGTAGCCTGTTCCAGTGCTGCCTGCGACAGAGAGGTGTCTCAGTGGGCCACCAGAGCCTTCTTTAGGTATGGAGGAGAGGCTCAGATGAGGTTCCCCTCGGCTCATTCTGCTCCTAGCAACGTCGGCGCTCTGTTCGGCTCTCCTGTACCAGGTGAGGCACATCTGAGGCAGGATTTCTGCTTTAGGCCAAATTCCCATTCGTTGGAGCATGGTAATAATGCCCTAGTCAAAATCCCCTGTATAGGTTTTACACAGTGCATTGCAATTAGACTGCTCATCACTTGTCTTACTCCCTGCCTGCCTGTTGTTTTAGGGTCCCCTATGCCGGTTGGTAGCAGTCCAATGCCTAACCCTAGTTTCTTAGCAACGCCTGTTCCAGGTACACGGCCCTTTTTCTTTTTTTTGCAGAGTGCCTTGCCCATCGACAGTACTCAACACATTCACCCACTGAATATTAACAACATTCAAGTGTTTAATGTTTGTGTGTGTGTGTGTGTGCCCTGACAACAATCTCTCAGGTATGATGCCCCAGAGTGTGTCTACGCCCTATATACCAGCCACGCCCATGCCCTCCGCCCCCATCACTGGCATGTCTTCTGGGCCAGAGGTGGTCTTCTCAGGGAAACACAATGGCATCAGTGTCTACTTCGCACGCATAATGGGGTCAGTCCCTTCACCTGGATAGCGTACTGTACTCAGGCCTCACTTCCATACTCTGAGAAATGCATTTTAAAAAAATATATATTTTACTTTGTACTGGACTGAGAGACATTACTCATGTTTCACTTATAGCATGACTTGAGTGGCTTCACTAACTTGTGAATGTTATTGATTCACAGTAATATCTGGGACGGGAGTCTTGCTGTTGAGAAGACCATCAGTAAAGGAAATCAGGCTGTCAGTATTGTGAGTATTGCATTAACAGCATATTATAGTCCTCCTTTGCAAGTTAATTTGAGGATGATCAATCTCTCTCTCTCTGCCCCAGTTGGAGAGCACAGCCAGCTCATCTGATCTGGAGTCAGTTCTTCTGGAGCTCCGTGGTCTGAAGGACTTCCTGGATAAGAACTCCCAGTTCAGCCCCTCGTCTCTGGGGGCAGCCAGGTAAGACAGAGCCTTGGACCCTGCCTCTCCCCATGGCCAAAGACCTGGGCTGGCTGCTTTATGGGAGGTACTATATATCCACACTTCTATGGTCATCTTGTGAAATAAATAGTATTTGATTTGCATGTTGAACTCCACGCATCTGCAGTTTCAGCTCTCCAGCTAATCTGCAGCAGCGTCTGCTGGGCTTCATGCGGCCTGATGGAGGAGCCAGTTCTCAGCAGGTCCAGCAGGAACTCCAGAGGAAGTACCACAGTAAGTAATGTGTGGATGTTAAACTGCCATTCCAAATCCAGGAGCAACTAGAATGACCGCATTGTTGGAGTAGAATCCTAACACCAATGAAAAAACACTATACTTATATTTTGTGGTCTCTGTATTTTGTGACTACGGTTTCTCTCTCTTCCCCGTCCACAGCCGAGGCTCAGGCCTATGAGAAGATGTCCCTGCAGGGTATCCAGCAGCTGGTGCATCGCTCCTGTCAGACCCTGGCACTGTGGAAGCTGCTGTGTGACCACCAGTTTAGCCTCATCATCTCTGAACTACCCATGGTAAGCTTCCAGCACCAATGACCTCACTGGGGACTGGTTTCCCGGACACAGATTAAGCCTAGTCCATTCTCCGTTGGGATAGATTTTTAATCCAGGACTAGGCTTAATCTGTCCGGGAAACCAGCGCTGGATATTCAGAATGTGCAGGATTACATTGTGCTGTCAGTCAGACTAATTCATCTAATTGGTTAATCATCAACACACACTCCCCTCCGTATTTATTTGAACAGTGAAGCTAAAATGTGTAAATTTGTGTCTATACTCCAGCATTTTTTGATTTGAGATCAAATGTTTCAAATGAGGTGACAGTACATGTCACCACCGTTCATTAGAGGGTATTTTAATAGATATCTGTTTAACCGTTTACAAATGTAAGCACTTTATGTATCCAGTCTCCCCCCAAAATTGGTATCCTCCCCTATTATTGGTAATGGCGAGAGGTTAGCGTTTTGGTGGGGTATGGTCTTTGTTCCTCTAACTTTATCACGTATCATTAGTCATGATTACCCTTAACCATGGCAGCATCCACATTTAATGTAGACGTGTTCAGAAACATCTATTATTATTTACGGAAGAAGTGACTCCAAAATGACAATACATTATTTACCGTTAATTTGTATTGGGCACAACATAATCCGAAATGCAACCAAAACGAACTGCAAACGCATCCAAGACGTTTGTGGAGTCACAAGGTTGATGCAATTAAGGAATGATAGGAATATGGGACAAAATACTACACTTTTAACTATACTGAACAAAAATATAAATGCAACATGCAAAGTGTTGGTCCCATGTTTCATGAGCTGAAATAAAAGTTCCCAGAAATGTTCCATATGAACAAAAAGCTTATTTCTCTCAAATGTTGTGTACAAATTTCTTTACATCCCTGTTAATGTGAGCATTTCTCCTTTGCCAAGATAATCCATCCACCTGACAGGTGTGGCATATCAAGAAGCTGATTAAACAGCATGATCATTACACGGGTGCACCTTGTGCTGGGGACAATAAAAGGCCACTAAAATGTGCAGTTTTGTCACACAACACAATGCCACAGATGTTTTGAGGGAGCGGGCAATTTGCATGCTGACTGCTGGAATGTTCACCAGAGCTGTTGCTATGTATGAACATTCCCTCAAATAAAAGGTGACTTTTTGTATTGTCACAGCATATGAAACATTTGATCTCAAATCCAAAATGTTGGAGTATAGAGACAAATTTCTACATTTTAGCTTCACTGTCCAAATAAATATGGAGGAAGGTGTATTTCTGAAGTCTTTTGTAAAGATGTCTCCCTTGTCTCCTGTTTGTAACCCGTGTGTGACTTGAAATAGGAGTTCCAGGACCAGATGAAGGGGGCGAGTTTTAAGGACGTGGTGATCCGGGGTCGAGAGCTGACCGGAGCTCTGATCACAGCCCTCATCAACGTCTACATCAAAGACTCCGCCTCTGTCGATGCCATCAGCAACCACCTTAGAGACATCTGTCCTTTGCTGTACAGCAGCGACGACAGCGTCTGCTCAAAGGTAGTCTACAAACACACGTGCTGTGTTTTTATTTGTCTATATGACAGGGAAGATGTCCATCTGATTTTGACTACAAGGTTAATTCCCATCTGCAGTCCCTGGGAAAAGTTTGATAGCATCCACTGTTGCCTCCTCAGTCCTCTTTTTCCCTTTACAAATGTATCTCAGAACTACATCTCCCCCTCCCTCTGTCCCTCCCAGGCTAATGAGTTGCTGCAGGGCTCCAGACAGATCCAGACTAAGATCGATAAGGAGAGAACACTTAGAGAGTCACTACAACTCTACCAGCTGATCAGCCAACACACAGACCTGCCACTGGTCTGCTCCCAGTACAGACAGGGTAAGGCTCCACACACACCTTGGCCATCACACTAATACTATTTGAAATGTCCTTGACTCTTCATGCTTAGTGTGGATGGGACGCTAAGTGTGTTTCTCTCTCTCTCAGTGCGTTTTTATGAGGGGGTGCTTGAGCTGTGCCTGACTGCAGCGGATAAGAAGGATCCTCAGAGGCTGGGACCTCACTTCTATAAGAACGGAGAACCAGAGGAGGACCAGGCTGGAGCACTGGCCTTCCAGGAGAGGTAACTTAACCACCTGTACACGTTGATCATGAGACTGTGGTAATAGATATCTGCTAAGGGATGTCCTGGCCCTTTTATTTTCTCCCTTGTGCTGACAGACTGACCACCCCCTTGTCTCCTTCTGTAGGTTGTCATGTTATAAGTGCATCACAGACACCATGCAGGAGCTGGTGAACCAGAGTAAAGCGGCTCCTCAGTCTCCCAGTGTCCCTAAGCAGCCAGGACCGCCTGTTATGACCTCTGACCCCAACATGCTGAGTAATGAGGATGCCACCGCCCACGTAAGTGCTGCGTGGAGGAGACTGTTACCCCCAATAACAATAATAGGAATTTGTTTACGAAAATAATAATTTCATTATTGTTTAGTATAAGGCTGGAAATGTTTAGGTCCAAAGATTTGGCCCTCAATTCATTCATGCTATGGATGAACTGTCTCGTGATCTTCTCGTTCTCCCCGGCAGTTTGAGCAGGTCATTGGTCTGGCCCAGAGGTCACAGGATGAACTCTTCCACATAGCCCTCTACAACTGGCTGATACAGGCTGACCTCACCGACAAGCTTCTGGAGGTAAGAACCTTCTGGCATTGTCCCACAGTCACGGCCTGAGATGCCTGGTTCTGTTCTTTATAGTGGATGAGAATATTGCATTAAACTGATCTTTCATTGTGGTTTATTATTGTCTCTGTCTCTCTCTGTCCTCTATCCAGGTGAACTCTCCATACCTGGAGGAACACCTGATGCACATGATCAAGCAGGACCAGAGTAAGGTGCGGAACATGGACCTGCTGTGGCGGTACTATGAGAAGAGCCGTAGCTTTGGCAAGGCAGCTCACGTCCTGGCCAGGCTCGCTGACATGCACAGGTACGATCTTACAGGCGCCCCGCCACCCCCGAGTCTTGATGGGCCATTTCCACACACTGTGTGGCTCAGTGATAGAGCCCGGCGCTACCACTGACATGTGAAAATGGCCTCATTCATGTAGATTCTGAGCAACGTTAAAAAGGAGTGCGAACATATTATACGTGTGTCTCTCTGTGTGCAGTACTGAGATCTCCCTGAAGCAGAGGCTGGAATACATCTCCAGGGCCATCCTGTCAGCCAAGAGCTCCTCCTGCATCTCTGCTCAAGGAGCTGAAGGGGAGTTCCTGCATGAGCTGGAGGAGAAGATGGAGGTACGGGGGAGGGGAAATAACTCCTTGCTGAATTTTTTGGTTTTGGCCCCTTTTTGATAAGGTTTAGATTTGGGCTCTGTCAACTCAAGCTGATATTGTTGGTCCTGCCTCCCAGGTGGTGCGTATTCAGGTCCAGATCCAGGAGACTCTGAGCAGACGTTACTCCCAGCATCCCTCTGTACAGGGAGCCATGTCACAACTGGATTCCGAGCTTATGGACATCACCAAGGTAACGGTGCATGGATATCTAACATTGCCCCTCACTCCAATAGTTCTGTTTGGTAATACATTTTCCTCCCATACAGTAAATGTTTTAATACCCCTGTCCTTTGTCCTCCTATCTAGTTGTATGGGGAGTTTGCAGATCACTTCCGGTTGTCTGAATGCAAACTGGCCATCATCCACTGTGCTGGTCACTCTGACCCCATCCTGGTGCACTCTCTGTGGCAGGAGATCATGGAGAAAGGTGTGTACAGACAAGTGCTCCTGACGCTATCCAACGTGTTTGTCTCTTGAGTAGTTAAGGAATAGACCTAACTACTCTGAAACTGGGTGGTTGGTTACGGGTAGTTTTACAAAGCTATACATAGGTAAAATATTAAGAACTATGTTAATTTCTCTGATGATCATAAAAACTAGATTCTATCCACTTCCTTATTATTTCCCTTTTGTCGCATAGAGATGTATGGAGATTGCAAATAATCTCTCAATTGTGCTGCCCGTGTGCTCAAGAGGCCATAATGGGACAGATCTCCATACATCTCTATGTGACAAAAGGAAGTGGATAGAATCTAGTTTTTATGATTATCAGAGAAATTAACATATTGGTAAAATATTGATAACGATGTATAGCTTTGTAAGACTATAAATGGCCTACCACGCATTTTTGGAGTAGTTAGGTCTATTCCCCTGCTTTTGAGAGGAGCTGGATACTGTATCGGGAGACTTCACGGAATTGCGCCACGCTAACATTATGCTAGCTTCAATCATCTCCAAACTGCACTCGGACATACAAATGGTATCCATGAGTTCATCTGGCTCTGGGTAAGTAGATAAACAACCTAAATCTTGAATTCTGTTATTTGTCCTTTATTCCAGAGCTGGGTGACAGTGTGGCCATGAGTCCAGCTGACAGGATGAGAGCTCTGAGTCTCAAACTGGTGTCTCTGGGGAAAATCTACGCAGGAACACCCAGATACTTTCCACTAGGTAAAACCACATGCCTACTTTAATTTATTCAGCCAATTCTCTGATTGTCCTCTATGTAAGACATCCATACTGAGTGTAATTACATAAGCAGTTCATTATGTCAACATGTATGTCTCTAAGGTGTTATGTCTATAGGGTCTGGACGTTTCATCTGTAATCGCTTCATTATCCACCAACACCTGTCCTAGGTTGTCTCCTACCATTGAACTACAGAGATGCGCAAATTGTTTAATGTACAGTCCTTTTCCACTGTCTTGTCTCCAGAATTCCTGGTGAAGTTTTTGGAGCAGGAGGTGTGTCATCTGAATTGGGACGTGGGCTTTGTCACCTTCACCATGCAGGAGATAGGAGTACAGCTCCCCCGTCTGCTGGAGGTCTACGACCAACTCTTCAAGACACGGGTATGTCTCTCAATTAAATGCAATGACCATTATTCATCCCGGAGGGGCAATTATTGCTGACAGTTTTGGGATACAAATAGATAAAGATACTCTACATAATAAAGGGTTATTATAAAATGGTATTTTACACCTGTTCAACTTGAGCATTATTTGATAAGGTTCTGTCGACCTTAATTAAAAGACTGAATGTCTCGAACTGTGGCTGTGTCACCCAGGATCCGTGTTGGCAGCGTCTGAAGAAACCTCTCCACCTGGTAGAGTGTATACATGTGCTGCTGTCAGGATACGTAGAGGACCCCAGCAGAGTACCAACATATGACCGGTAACTAACCAATCACCACGTGTGCTAACCGTCGCTGCTCTCTTCATTAGGCCGTGCTTCTCATTTGAAAACATATCAACCCGTATGTATATGTACGTAGTCATGACAATTATTGTTTGTAAACATGTTTAAAATGTATCTCTAATACACTCCGTCTAACTCCTATTCCTCCTTCCCCATCTTGTCAGACGGCGGTTCACTAATGTGTGTCTGGATAACATCTGTGGTTACCTGGTGGAGCTGCAGTCCCTGAGTCCTAACTCTACCCTGCGGCTCACCATCGGCAACTTCAAGGCCCTGCAGGCCAAGCTGGAGAAAGTTCACTGAGGAGGTTCCCAGGGGTCACAGGAAGATCAGCAAGTAAAGAGACAGAATGAAACCGGTTTACAGTTCTGAATAACAACTCTTCTGTATACCTCTTGTTCTGGCTGGTTTTTGATAGTGGAGTGATATTGAGAATACAGTTTGGTCTCTCAGACTGCAGTTGCGTCGCAAAGGACTACACCCCCACATTTCTCATGAAGGGGTTATTGACCAGCTCACTACACCCCTGTCTTCAGACTTTTTACATCCTATTTTTAACTTATTTTATAAGTACAGTATGCATTTGTTTTGTGACATAAGCCTAGAAGTGAACTTATTGGTGTCTGTCTGAGGGAATTGCATTAGCTTCACAAATGAATGTTAGGCAAACATGAACTGTTGTCACACACAGAATTAGGGGACAATACTTTACAGGGATGGGATTGTCATTTACATATGGAGTTACTGTACTTATGTGGGTAAAATATATAGAATGTATGTATGTAGAGGAGAAATGCACTTACATGATTGCTGGATATCGTGCTGATATCATTCATGAGTGTCTTTCCTTCTACATGCCTGCCATGATTCAGGCCTAAGTATTTGTTCCATGGACATTAGCCTCTGATGCGAGCTGAGGACGCTGTCTTAATCACTCCACTCATTTAAACCCAGATTAATCTCCCCCCCCACTGTTTAGATGTCAAGAAGACTGTTAAGCTGACAGTATTTGGCTTTGTCTGTACCACTCAACCTCTCCGTAATACAGAGTAAAATATTGGTACTCCTTACATTATGCTAAGAATGCCTTCTCTGCCAAAGGTTTGTAATAACTTAACCTTACTTTTACATGTTTTGTTAGTATTTCTTATTTTTCTGAATGACTTAACACCTTAATCAGTGTGTCTGCTTTTGGCTGACTAGTTAAATGGCATTTATTTGACTGTATGAGTGTTGTACTCAACTGAGATTTCAGGGATGAGACTGAAATCCTCGATCCATGCCTTGTATAAGGGCGCTGTTCAAACAGTTTTACTCTGAGAACTCAGGCCTGCAGTGAACAATTTTATCAAATAAGCCAATTTTACATGCATAGAATAATTTCAATTTGTCATTGTTTCTTTGTTTAAGATTGTTTTGGAAAAAAATGTATGATACAATTTTCAACCTGTTCAGTATAAAAAATAAACACTTTGATTTGAACTCTTTGCACAAGTGAATGTTCACAGATATCCATGTATGGGTCCTGTTGTGATATAAACTGTCCACAGTGTATCTAGTTCATCCATCTAGTACTGGGTGAGACGCCTCCACAACAGCCTGAATTATTCAGGGCATGGACATGTCGCTCAATTGGTATCAAGGGACCTAATGTCTGCCAGAAACATTACAATACCGGCCCCAGCCTGTAGTGTTGATACCAGGCCGGATGGGGCCTTGGAATGGTGCTGCTTACGCCAAATCCTGACTGCCATCAGCATGATGCAACAGGAACCGGGAATTGTCAAACCAGGTCATGTTTTGTCCAGTGTTAGTGATCGTGTGCCCAATGGAACCGCTTGTTGTTCTTAGTTGATAGGAGTGGAACCCGGTGTGGTCGTCTGCTGCAATAGCCCATTCTTGACAAGGACCGACGAGTTGTCCGTTCTGCGCACCACTTGTACTGTTATTTGCCTGTTAGCTTGCACGATTCTTGCCATTCTCGTTCGACCTCTCTCATCAACGAGCTGTTTTCGCCCACAGGACTGCCGCTGACTGGATGTTTTTTGTTTGTGGCACCATTCTCAGGACACACTAGACATTGTCATGCGTTAAAAGCCCAGGAGGACAGCCGTTCCTGAAATACTGGACCAGTGCGCCTGGCACCAATCATACCATTCTAAAAGTTGATTGGGTCACTCGTTTTGCCCTTTCTAATGTTAAATCGAACAGTAACTGGATGCCTGTCTGCCTGCTTTGACTCACTGTCGGTAGGAGTGAACCGTTTTGGTTAAGGGAGTGGTGTACTTAATTGACCACTGAGTGTATACAGTGCCTTCGGAAAGTATTCAAACCCCTTGACCTTCGACATTTTGTTACAGCCTTATTCTAAAATGGATTAAATAAATAAGAATCCTCAAATCTACACACAATACCCTATAATGACAAAGCGAGAACAGGTTAAGACTTTTGCTAAGTTATAATTTTTTTTTTTTAAACATACCTTATTTACTTAAGCATTCAGACCCTTTGCTATGAGACCCGAAATTAAGCATCCTGTTTCCATTGATCATCATTGAGCTGTTTCTACAACTTTATTGGAGTCCCCCTGTGGTAAACGCAATTGATTGGACATAATATGTAAAGGCACACACCTGTCTATATAAGGTCCCATGTCAGAGCAAAAACCAATTTGAAGGAATTGTCCGTAGAGCTCCGAGACAGGATTGGGTCGAGGCACAGATCTGGGGAAGGGTACCAAAAAATGTCTGCAGCATTGAAGGTCCCCAAAAACACAGTGGCCTCCATCATTCTTAAATGGAAGAAGTTTGTAACTACCAAGACTCTTCCTAGAGCTGGATGCCCGGCCAAACTGAGCAATCGGGGGAGAAGGGCCTTGGTCAGGGAGGTGACCAAGATCCCGATGGTTACTCTGAAAGAGTGCCAGAGTACCTCTGTGGAGATGGGAGAACCTTCCAGAAGGACAACCATCCCTGCAGCACTCCACCAATCAGGCCTTAATGGTAGAGTGGCTAGACGGAAGCCACTCCTCAGTAAAAGGCACATAACAGCCTGCTTAGAGTTTTCCAAAAGGCACATAAAGACTCTCAGACCATGAAAAACAAGATTCTCTGGTCTGCTGAAACCAAGATTGAGCTCTTTGGCCTGAATACCAAGCATAACGTCTGTGGGAAACTTAGCACCATCCCTACGGAGACGCATGCTGGTGGCAGCATCATGCTGTGGGGATCGAGGCAAAGATGAGCGGAGCAAAGTACAGAGATCCTTAATGAAAACCTGCTCCAGAGTGCTCAGGACCTCAGATGGTTTACCTTCCAACAGGACAACGAGCCTAAGCACACAACCAAGACAACACAGGAGAGGCTTCAAGACAAGTCTCTGAATGTCCTTGAGTGGCCCAGCCAGAGCCCGGACTTGAACCAGATCGAACATCTCTGGAGAGAACTGAAAATAGCTGTGCAGCAACACTCCCCATCCAACCTGACAGAGCTTGAGAGGAATTGCAGAGAAGAATGGGAGAAACTCCCCAAATACAGGTGTACCAAGCTTGTACCGTCATACCCAAGAAGACTCGAGGCTGTAATCGCTGCCAAATGTTCTTCAACAAAGCACTGAGTAAATGGTCTGAATACCTATGTAAATGTGATATTTACGTAAGTATTCTGCTCTGTCATAATGGGGTATTGTGTGTAGATAGGGTATTGTGTGTAGATGGGGGGGGGGGGGGGTTGATCAATTTGGAAAAAGTCAAAGGGGTATGAATAATTTCAGAAGGCCCCACAGCACACAGCCTCATAGTACTGTTGACAATTAACAGACACCCCATTGTAGAGGGTTGTTCATACTTTGTTGTGTGCCTGTTGTTTTTGTTGGCATAATTACCCCTAATAGAGGATAATTGTGCCCCAGGGCTGGTTGTTGTCTCTGCAACTTAGCAATAATTGCTGAGATGCTTTTATCCAATTACTCAGGCATGGGCCTTTGATTTTAATGTGCTGGAAACAAAACAATTAAAGTAGACTTGAATCCAGAGATGCAGCATTGATTTCCCAAGTTCATGAAGCACTTAAATCAAACTCTTAAGTTGAAATGCTTGTTAACACAAACTTTATGTAAGATATTATAGCAAATCATTAACATCAAAGTAATGTGTGAGTATATATCTATAGTGTATTTTATGTAACTTAACATTCTACAGGGTTGACAGCATTTCCATCATAAACACACTTCTAATTGTCAGTCACCATCACTAGCTCGATCTGTCAGAGAGTCGTTGGAGTTCACTGATATTCACCCAGACGTGATGGTGTATATACTGAATTTGTGTCTACACTAGTATAACTACACTAATGAAATCATGATGATATGCCAATCTAATTTCATTTATTTTCAGGCAACACAGATGTCCTAAAGACATCTGGGGCGGCAGGTATCCTAGTGGTTAGAGTGTTGGACTAGTAACCGAAAGGTTGCAAGATCAACTCCCTGAGCTGACAAGGTTAAAAATATGTCATTCTGCCCCTGAACAAGGCAGTTAACCCACTGTTCCTAGGCTGTCATTGAAAATAAGAATTTGTTCTTAACTAACTTGCCTAGTTAAATACAATTTTAAAAAGAGCAACAATTATACAAAGCACTTGATACCACTAAATAGAAAATGAGTGTATGACTATATCTAGCTACCCTCTGCAGGAGAAAGACAGTTTTTTTACTCCATAGAGGAAGATGTAGGGGATGATGCAGGTGTAAGAGGATCCGATGTAGCTGGCCAGCTCCAACACCAAGGAGGACGTGTGGATGTTGCTGGCCATCATCAGCAGCAGGTGGGTCACCCAGCACACCACAAACACAGTGGCCACAGCCACCACGCTCTTGGCTGCCCTCACCTGAGTACCTGAGCCTGGGCTGGGCTTAGCTGGAGGCTGAGAGGACCTCTTCAGATCGGGTGGAGCTCTGACTATGCTGTCCCCGATCTCGACCTGGTAGAGGGGGGAACTGATCGAGCTGTGTACAACTGAAGGTCCATTGTTAGGTAAAGAATTAGCTGTCCCCTTGTGAGGGTCCGAAGTCAGGCCCTGGATACGTGCCTGGTGCCTTAGCAGAGTGATCACAATCTGGATGCTAGCAAACGCTATACCAGTGATGGGGAGGGCGTTAGCGAAGGTCAGATACAACGGCTCATAGGTCTGCCTTGCAGTTTGGGAGGGAAAGAGTTCTATACAGTCATCGTGGCTCTCATTACCACTCTCCAACCGGACAAAGAATAATTGTGGAACACTGAATACCACAGCCACTGTCCAGCTGCCAGCCAGGAGACAGGCTACGAGACGGAGGCTATCCAGCTGGATCGGAGCTCCTCCGCGTTTCAGAGAGCCCACCAGCTTCTGGTGCCAGAACACACTAATAAACAAGGTGGAGAAGACACTGCTGGTCTCTGACAGGTCAGAGCAGAACTGGACCACACAGCAGTAGGCTTCCCCCAGGAACCAGTAGCCAACAAAGTCAGCCATGGTATCGGGCAGGTCCACCAGGTAGTTGGTGATGAGGTTGGAGACGGCCAGGTTGATGAAGAGGACCTCATTGGTGCGGAGACTGGACTTGGGTCCGGGGAGAGAACGGAGACAAAGCCAGTTGTTCCCCAGGATCCCGAGAAGACACATCAGCCCTCGGATGAAGGCTTCGATCCACTCCGTTGCATCCATCACGCCTGGGGCATCTATCTATGTCTGAGCCTTATCTGGCTCAACATTTATAAGGGATGTTAATATCATGCTACAGCCAGGCCCAACCCCTCAACAAATCCTTAGAGACTTAACCTCACATTTGCCATACATATCTAGTCTTCAGTTCTTGGTCAGCACCAGAGACTGGGACCAGAAACCGGCCCTGGCATTTCAAACACACCGGACCATTTTTAATTGTTGAGGCCCCCATCAACAGCCAGATAATTAAAAATAAACAAGTTAGACAGGCCCACTGGGCTAAAAATGGACCAGACCCTCTGGCATTTGCCCAAAATGACAGATGGCCAGTTCGCCCCTGCCAGAGACTTGTAGTATCCCAATACAGAAGCGAAAAACCAAACTGAACTTGGATCACTGTAAAGGAGCAGAGTTTGAATAGCCTATGTTTATGTCGTTAGAATATTCAACATTTATACATTATATACTTTTATCTGTCACTATAGAGCAACATTATTGTCCATTTCTAATGACAGATCCATTTCCATGTTGAAGCAAATAACATTTGTAATCAAGAGTATGACTATGACATGAAATACGTTTTTTTTTTATTGTAAAAATAATATTTAGCACTGAAAACATACACCACATTTGAGTCTATTCTGCTATAGTGTAGTTCACGTAAGTCCTCCTTTAAACGGAGTCCAACCAATAGACAGACTCCCGATGTTGTGTCCCAAAGCTACCTTTCCCCGGCGATAGCCCCACCTATCAAATCAAGAGCCGCTTCGCTGAGTTGGTGGTTGGTCGGGCCCAGTCTGTACGGTGGGATTTCCAAGACGGGCACAGCTCGTTGGACTTTTTGACCATGGATTTGTTGCATTTGATCCATGGAGACCCAGGACAGAACATAGTGGGAATACGTCGTATCATGGATCATGTATTGTATCTCGGTGTAATCGTTTCGCTGGAATAAACTGCTGATGTTTGTGGAAAGTACAGAATGCCCACCAGCGGCAGTGAAAGAATTAAAGCCAGCGCGTTTATTCCAGTGTCCACCGCTGCAGTCCTCCTCGTCGGGTCCACCACTTTATTCTTTGTCTTTACGTAAGTTGACGATATGCCTCCTTTTGAAAATGTAGTTTGACACCAGACACGAAAGTAGCCTACCTTTTCGAAACTATTATATTCCATATCTAAAGTAGGCCTAGGCCAAGTCCACATATTTGAATTGCATATACTGTATATAGGCCTATGAAGTATCAGATCCAATGGGCATGCACAATTGCTCCAAACGGTAAAGTTGTCTCTAGGGAAAGGTTACGATAAAATAGGTCCTGTCGCTCACACACTGTGTAGAATAAGGGTCGTTTTTTAATTGATTTGGCATTTGAGTCCCTTGTCTTTGCAACCATGAAACACACTTGAAAAGGACAAATAAACACAAATAATACACGTTTTGGTTTATATTGAAC
Organism: Oncorhynchus kisutch; assembly: GCF_002021735.2. NCBI lineage: Eukaryota > Metazoa > Chordata > Actinopteri > Salmoniformes > Salmonidae > Oncorhynchus > Oncorhynchus kisutch. The sequence continues at coordinate 11,437,688 of NC_034196.2, forward strand.
TGTTTATAAATGATAAAACATAATTAAAATCCTTCATACTGCAACCCTCTATGTTGATGCATTGTTTAAAGTACTTAGGAGCAGGCTTGTCACAGTAGTGGAGTTCTAGTGACATGTTTTTTTGGAATTTGAATGCTAGAAAGTGAACAAAAGTATGTCATATATTGTATAGATGAATCAAAACAAAGAAGGCTATTAAAATACCTATTCTTTTACCGGTATAATGTGTGAGCCTCTGTTTTATGTCACTGGGGTTACCACCTTGAAAATAACTCATTACAAAGATCTACAAGAGCCTTGAGCATTCTCTCCAGTGGCAAACTCTTTTTCATGGAGTGGTCTATATTAAAGTAAATTATTAGCTAATCACACCCTTTAAATATGTCATACATTTGAGGATTCCGTTAATTCATTCGGTGTCAAAAATCCAAAGTGTCACTTTTTAATTTAACTAGGCAGTTAAGAACAAACGACGGGCCTAGGAACAGTGGGTTAACTGCCTTGTTCAGGGGCAGAACGACAGATTTTTTACCTCGTCAGCTCGGGATTCAATCTAGCAACCTTTCGGTTATTTGGCCTAACGTTCTTACTACTAGGCTACCTGCCCGCCCCAACTTGGGGTTAGTCCATTTAAATGAAGGGAAATATCATTGTGAGAAAAATGATTAATCATATCACTTTAGTACAGGATTGATGAACATAGATTTGAGCATTGTGGCCTCCATTTCAGAAAATCTTAATTTACCTCAAATGTCTCATTGGTGTTACCATCATTGGTGTTACTACTCCTACAGATGTCACAACATTGTCATAAAGGTACAAACTTTTTAAGATCATTAAGCTTCCATATTAGTTGAATTAGAATGGGAAGATGTACCCAAATCAAATAAAGAAAAATTAAGTATATTTTGTCCAAAATGCCATGTCCAAGTTCCACTGTAATTAAAGAACGACCCATAAACATTTTAAGGCAAACTTCACATTCGGAATTTAGAACAGTGTTTTTTTGCCGTTCAATCTGACAGAAGTGAAATATGACACATATTTTTTGTTGAAAAAAGTCCCTTTTGTGAAATTCTGGTGTAGTTTTAATTACATATCAATATGCTATACTATTCATTAAACAGTTCAACAATACTGTACCCAAAGCTCTCTATTAGTATTTACATGTCATTGCCTAATATCATGTTGATCCTCTTAATATAAGCTACTGTAGGCTATATGAATTTGGTATGGGGACTATGTGAGTTAAGAGGCTATTTAACTATTAGGCCTATGTCTAAGGCTGATTTTCTTGTTAGGCTAAACTCAAATGTTCGGATGATTAATGTGGTTCAGTGGTTGATATAACTGTGTCCTAATCCGGAAACGTCATTATATTATATTTGATTGTGACTCAAAATATAATGAACACAACCACACCTCTTGAGTGTATGTGAACATGTGTTCCTAAATCCCTTTATCTTCTTCCAGAGGGCAATGATGCTTAGAGCTTAGAGTCAGGAGTCAGTTAGAAATCAGACTGAGTCGGCTAAAGCAACACAGGTTCCCGAATCGTACTTGTGTTCTCAAAACGACATTTTAGTCATGTGAGAATCACTACCGTATTGTTGGGATACCAACAACAACATTTTCAACATTATCCCCTAGATTGCTAATAGCGCCTGGGTGAATAGTCCCACTGTACTACCATACCACTACAAAGGGAAGCACAGCCGTGAGCTGCCCAGTGACACGAGCCTACCAGACGAGCTAAGTAACTTCTATGCTCGCTTCGAGGCAAGTAACAATGAAACATGCATGAGAGCATCAGCTGTTCCGGACGACTGTGTGACCAGGATGTGTACTCCGAGCATGCGCTGAAGTGTCTTCACTTGCCAGTCCCTGTCTGAGTCTGTAAAACCAACATATTTCAAGCAGACCACCATAGTCCCTGTGCCCAAGAACACTAAGGTAACCTGCCTAAATGACTACTGACCTGTAGCACTCACGTCTGTAGCCATGAAATGCTTTGAAAGGCTGGTCATGGCTCACATCAACACAATTATCCCAGAAACCTTAGACCCACTCCAATTTGCATCCCGCCCCAATAGATCCACAGATGAGGCAATCTCTATTGCACTCCACACTGCCCTTTCACACCTGGACAAAAGGAACACCTATGTGAAAATGCTATTCATTGACTACAGCTCAACGTTGAACACCATAGTGCCCTCAAAACTCATCACTAAGCTTTGAGGGCACTATGGTGTGCAACTGGATCCTGGACTTCCTGACAGGCCGCTCCCAGGTGGTAAGGGTAGGTAACAACACATGCGCCATGCTGATCCTCAACACGGGGGCCCCTCAGGGGCGCATGCTCAGTCCCCTCCTGTACTCCCTGTTCACTCGTGCAAGGACAACAACCTCTCCCCCAACGTGATCAAGACAAAGGAGATGATTGTGTACCACAGGAAAAGGAGGATTGAGCACGCCCCCATTGTCATCGACTGAGCTGTAGTGGAATAGGTTGAGAGCGTCAAGTTCCTTGGCGTCCACATCACCAACAAACTAACATTGTCCAAGCACACCAAGACAGTCGTGAAAAGGGCACGACAAAACCTATTCCCCCTCAGGAGACTGAAAAGATTTGGCATGGGTCCTCAGATCCTCAAAAGGTTCTACAGCTGCACCATCGAGAGCATCCTGACAGGTTGCATCACTGCCTGGTATGGCAACTGCTCAGCCTCTGACAGCAAGGCACTACAGAGGGTAGTGCGTATGGCCCAGTACATCACTGGGGACAAGCTTCCTTCCGTCCAGGACCTCTATACCAGGCGGTGTCAGAGGAAGGCCTTAAAAATTGTCAGTGACTCCAGCCACCCTAGTCATAGACTATTCTCTCTGCTACCACATGGAAAGTGGTACCGGAGCGCTAAGTTTAGGTCCAAGAGGCTTCTAAACAGCTTTTACCCCCAAGCCATAAGACTCCTGAACATCTAATCAAATGGCTTCCCAGAGTATTTGCATCCCCCCCTTTTTACGCTGCTGCTACTCTGTTATTATCACTTTAATAACTCTACCTCAGTTACCTCGACTAACCGGTGCCCCCGCACATTGACTCTGTACCGGTACCCTCCTGTATATAGCCTCGCTATTGTTATTTTACTGCTCTTTAATTATTTGTTACATTTATATCTTATTTTTTGTAGGTATTTTTCTTAACTGCATTATTGGTTAAGGGCTCCTAAGTAAGCATTTCACTGTAAGGTCTACACGTGTTGTGTTCGGCGCATGTGACTAATAAAGTTTGATTTGATTTGAACAGTACTTCTATACTGACACCTGTAGACAAATATGTCCCAGTTTCCACATCTGTTGGTTTACCAGCAATTTTTCAAGTGGATCCTCTAGCAGATGAGAAGTTTCCGATTAGTATCCCGATCTTCTGATCGATGCCTCTTGATTCACACGTCTGTGGAACAAGGGCTGACTGGAGACTCGGGGCGAGCAGAGTAAACTATCGATGACTTGTTAAGGGCAGAATCAACAACCTCTGCATCATCAAGACAGTCCCTTGATGAGGAGGTGTTATCTATAGAAAGATGTTAACTTATGCTCACACTTACTGTTATGTAAATGGCAGCTGAAAAGTGCCTGGCCTTGGCCCTAAAATCAAAGCATGTTCCCTGAGGCCATGGTCCAGTGTGATACCGGTGCCGGTCTGTGGAGATGGAAACAGAAAAGTCTGAGCCTTCTGAGTAAAACACTGGGGTAATTCTCAGGTGGGAACTTGGCATAAGTGTACTAGAGTTCATGCACTTCTGATTAACTGAAATATTTTAGAACGATATATCCTCAAGTGACGTGATTATGCATTGATGTGAGGAAAGAGAAAGTGGGCCACAGTGGATTGAGTTGTAAATGTACTATACTGTACTGACTGGGTTGATTTGGACTAAAGCCACTGACTTGGCTGGGGGTTATCCAATGATTTGTGAGAGAGTCTGGAAAGAGTGATTTCATACTGACATCCTCCCTATTCTTTTACTCCCTGCTGTTCAAAGACAAGGAGCTTATGGACACTGGGCTTAAGAGAGATGTGTAATCCTCTATGGCTCTGTAGGATAGGATCTGAATCTTTAGCATGGAAGAGTCACAGTTTTCAGTCATTTTCATGTCATTGAACTGTTGTATGTATATTGTATCTGAAAGTGTCAACAGTGAATATAACAACTGAATATAAGAACTGACATGGCCATGCCTACTGCATACCCCCAATTCACATGCTGTTTGGAATGAGGAATTCTAGAATTCTTTATGGGAAATACAATACAATGAATCATCTGATAAGTGAATGCGTAAAAAAAAAAGTGAACTCATTCCATTTTACTGCAACTCTTGGCTGCTGATGTAGCTGCTACTGTTGAAGTTTAATTGCATCTCTTCACGTACGCTTGTTTATTGCGTTATTATCTTGGCGGCCCCGCTGTTGTTGACTGATTCTGGGGATGTTTTTTAATTGGGATTGTAAATCAGGAATTCTTAAAAGATGAGACAATAAACATTTGTCACAAATATATTTTTCTTCATAATAACAACATTTGAAATACGTATATTTTAAACCAAAGTATCAGCTATCATACCATGTAAAGGAACAACCTCCTAATGAAAACATGTTTTCATAAAGTGCACCTAACTAGATTTATGTCAATTCATTCAGACACCATAAAAGGCATTTCATTTTTATATGTATTGTACCTCAAGTGTTTAAAGGCCTTGATTGTTTCATTCTAACATTAACTTATTCAAATATTTTATTTTGTTTTAGAACACTGTATAATGCTACAGGGCTAATTTCGTTAGCATTTTGGCATGTTTTTGTAGATTAAGAACTTTACAAACAATGTTTATAAAGCAAACATTATGCTTTTTTTTTCTAGCACAGCAAAATGTTCAATAGTTTCAGCATATATTTCAGGACAATGATTAGCAATCAGTGAGGAGTTGACAAGCAACTGCCCAAGGTGACAACAGATACTCAAAACAGAGTATGTAAATACAAACATTACTTAAAATATGGATGATACATTTGACAATCCCCAACAAAAACACAAAGGCTTGATTGCAACCAACAGGCAGAATGTATATATAAACGCAACATGTAAAGTGTTAGCCCCATGTTTCATGAGCTGAAATAAAAGATCCCAGAAATTATTCATAGGCACAAAAACTTGATTTCTCTCAAATGTTGTGCACAAATTTGTTTACATCCCTGTTAGTGAGCATTTCTCCTTTTCCAAGATAATCCATCCACTTGACAGGTGTGGCATATCTAGAAGCTGATTAAAAAGCATGATCATGACAAAGGTGCACCTTGTGCTGGGGAGAATAAAAGGTCACTCTAAAATGTGCAAAAATGTCACACAACACAATGCCAGACATGTCTCAAGACTTGAGGCAGCATAAAGTTGGCATGCTGACTGCAGGAATGTCCACCAGAGCTGTTGCCAGAGATTGTAATCTTCATTGATCTGTCATATACCACCTCCAACATCGTTTTAGAGAATTTGGCAGGACATCCAACCGGCCTCACAACCGTATGGCATTCTGTGAGCTAGCGGTTTGCTGATGTCAACGTTGTGAACAGAGTGTCCCATGGTGGCGGTGGGGTTATGGTATGGGCAGGCATAAGCTATGGACAACAAACACAATTGCATTTTATCGATGGCAATTTGAATGCACAGAGGTACCGTGACGAGATCCTGAGGCCAATGTTCGTGCCATTCATCCACCGGCATCACCTCATGTTTCAGCATGATAATGCACGGTCCCATGTCGCAAGGATCTGTACACAATTCCTGGAATCTGTAAATGTCCTAGTTCTTCCACGGCCCCATGTCGCAAGGATCTGTACACAATTCCTGGAAGCTGAAAATGCCCCAGTTCTTCCATGGCCTGCATACTCACCAGACATGTCACCCATTGAGCATGTTTGGATCGACTTGTACGACAGCGTGTTCCAGTTCCCGCCAATATCTAGCAAATTTGCACAGCCATTGAAGAGAAGTGGGACAATTTTCCACAGGCCACAATCAGCAGTCTGATCAACTCTATGAGAAGGAGATGTGTCGCGCTGCATGAGGAAAATGGTGGTCACACCAGATACTGACTGGTTTTCTGACCCACGTCCCTACTTTAAAAAAAAGGTATCTGTGATGAACAGATGCATATCTGTATTCCCAGTCATGTGAAGTCCATAGATTAAGCCCCATTTATTTATTTGAATTGACTGATTTCCTTATATGAACTGTAACTCTGTAAAATCTTTGAAATTGTTATATGCTGCGTTTACATGTTTGTTCAGTATAGAAGTAGTAGTATTAGAAGGCCTATATTTCATCACAGTCAATTTGCCGTGCTAAACAAGGACATACTTTATTTCAGTCGTACTGAATGATTGTCAAATAGATAAATCGCCCTTACTTTGCTCAAATAGCTAGATTAAAATGTTCTGATGATAAGAGGCTGAAATCATCTTGAAAAGTGTTGGTTGCGATCAGAACTAAAAGAACCCCCCCGACATCCGTGTTATGGAGCGGTAAATCGATGCGTCAATTGGTGATAATCCATCAGTTTGCAATTGGCCCAACCCTTCTATCAGACGTTAGACCAAAATCTGACTGAGTTGATGTTTTACGGAGTTGCTTCTTTTTCTTCTTTATTCAAGTGCTATACTACATAGCAATGTTGTTTTTCTTCAGTTGCTATAACCTAATTAAAATGAACATATTTGAACCAAAAGTCATATTCTATGTTCATTTTTTATTTATTTGATTTTATTTCACCTTTATTTAATGAGGTAAGCTAGTTGAGAACACCTTTATTTAATGAGGTAAGCTAGTTGAGAACAAATTTTCATTTGCAACTGCGACCTGGCCAAGATAAAGCATAGCAATTCGGCACATACAACAACACAGAGTTACACATGGAATAAACAAAACATAGTCAATAATACAGTAGAACAAAAGAAAACAAAAAGTCTATATACAGTGAGTGTAAATGAGAGGTAAGATAAGGGAGTTAAGGCAATAAATAGGTCATAGTGGCGAAGTGATAGTAGTTAGTAGTTAATCTATAAAGTAGATGAAGTTGACAGGTTATGGTTGTGAGCATTTGATATCTACAATGTATTTTTAAAAGATGAGGAAGGGCTTCCTATAGCTGACCCAACACATTTTTTTAACATTTATTTACGATTTTGAACAAATCTGACAGAGTTGACCAATGCTCTGGACAATTTTTTTTAGGAATCACAGTTTTGAGAAACATATATTCCTTAAAGTCAGAGAGGGCTATTGCAAGAAACTACATGAGATCCTTTTCCAGTGAATATTCATTTTAGCCCATTTTAAAAGTTGTAAACACTTTTGGGGGGAGTTTGAAATTGAGATCCTTTGTTCTGGACAAGGGCATTTCCTGGCACAGAGCTGACATGCAAATGAATAATATTATAAATATTTAGAAAATTCCAAAAACAAACAGTATTTTGTTTTGCTTAAATAATGTAACAAAATAATTTTTCCCCAAATATATATATATATTTTTCACAACTTCCGATAATCCCTGAGATTCTGTGTTGGTTTTTGCCATCAGATGATGGATGCTGCTGTATGTGGGTAGCATGATGTTGGCGGCCAGGCAGAGCCAGCAGTCTATCCCTGGTATTATATAATGAGAGTGAGTGGTCCGTTTCCATCAATGATCAATAGACTCGTATCTGCATTTGTAAAGAGAACTTCCACACTTCAGTAGAACAAACCCCTAGAGCTCTACTGCTCCAGGACAAGTGGCTGTTATTGCAGGTTTGTCTGAAGATCGCCAACAAGAGACATAAAGAACATTCCCGAAAACGTTCCCACTGAGAGATGTTTCACGATGATAAAATAGACTATGTCGGAAGTTTCTATTCCATGGACAGCCATTCTTCAAAGATAAGGTCATGTTGAAACAGAGCGTTCCAGCCCAATCACACATGCTCATTTGTTTGCCCTTTCACGTTGGCAGTAGCAGAAGAAATGGAATCTGTAGGGACAATATTTTGCTGTTACATCATATGTAGGCCTACATCACTGTTAGACAGCCTTTTACTCAGAGAAGGACTGTCTGTCTGTGTCTGTCTGCCTGTCTGCTCTGTCAGCAGGGACGATGTCTGTGTTTCTTTAAAAGCAGTGATGGACAGATGCCAGATTCTGTCGTTATCTCGACCAAATGCAACCCCACCTGGGTCCTTCTGAGGGAAAGGGACCTTGATTCGTCCTTGGTGCTATATGCTGCTGCAGGGAGTCCAAAGTGAATGTCAGTCAGACCTCGTGGTCTCTCAGGTTGTTACTTAGAGTATGTGCTTGTCAAAATAAAGTGCCCAAATGCAGCCCCAGTCTGTTAGTATGGAGAGTAAAGCTCCAGCAGTTATGTATCAAAGTCCACGACTCACAGACAAAATGACAAACTGGTCTCTGCAAGATTTAGGACACATTTCAATACCAAGACAAAAACCCCTCCTGTGAAGTTGGCAAGGGGGGGGGGGACCACTGAAAGTAGGAACCTTTGGTCATCCTTCGCCTGATAAACAGCCGCGTTGCTGAGCTAAAACGGAAACGGTCATCTCAGCCTTCAGATTGTGTTTGTGTTACGTTGTTCTCTCTAAGTACTGTTACTGTGGACAATTCACAAAAGACATGCAAACACCAGCACTGGAAACACTACGAAATTGAACCATTACAAGCAAAGATTCTTTCAAGGGTGTTTCCTCGTAACTATTTCCTCCCGCTAATGTCAAGATTTGATGTAGCTGAGATGCTACACAATTCTGTAAAGGAGAAGCCTTCTTGACCTTTTGCTTCCTTCCTGAGTTAATTTTGCAACCATGTGCAGAGGGGAGGATGTCAGATGTAATACACACCCATAGTTGGTCAGATATTTATAGAATAACACTCCTCCTCAAACAAACGGTTAATTTTATGCCCGCATACGCATCGATCCCTGGATACAATGATGTAATATGTACACATATGTCTCCTTTAAGTAGACATACATAGCTGATATTCAAGCCCGTAGTTTTAATAGTTCAAGGAAGCACTCTCTCCGAACCCTGTTATAACAGTGTTATGTGTTTGCTGAAGCTGAAGACAAGTCATACATTCCCTAAGGGCTTATGATCGCATTTCATTCAGCATTTCTAACACTCATATTTTCTATCCATGAGATGTTTCTAGGAGCCATACACTGGAACCTAAGATGGCCCTTCGGCTGTCCCCCATAGGAGAACCCTTTGACGAACCCTTTTTCGGGTTCCAGGTAGAACCCTTTAGGGTTCCATGAAGAAGCCTTCCCACAGAAGGTTCTTCAAAGGGTTCTCCTATGGGGACTGCCGAATAACCCTTTTGGAACCCTTTTTTTTGTCCTGCGAGTGTAGTTGTGAGCCTCTCTAATGCTCTTCTGTGCTTGTTGCTTGCTGCCGATGCGATAGACACTGGTAGTGATGACTAGCCTGCCCCACTACTGTGCTTTACTCAGGCAGGGCAGTGTGCAGATTGGACAGCCTCAACAGCAGCTTACCCTTCTGGATGATTTAATACGGCTCTGCTGTCTGTTTCATTAGGCGCAAGGCAGGGGCTTGTCTGCCTGCACCGCCACACTGCAGCATAATGAACTCTCCCTGTGCTGTGCTCCAGATGGTCACAAACCAATGATGGGCCGGACGGCAAGGCCGCTCATGCAATGGCATCCACAGAAATAATCCCGTTGATAAGAAATCAGGCAGTCGCGGATCGACCCTCTTCTAGAGCGCTCCACCTTATCTGGTGTGTCCTCTACGCTCCACACTCAGCCCAAATGAGACTGATTTCTGCTTATTTTGAACACAATATCATTATCTTCTATATTGTGCTCATTTTAACACATTTTTTTCTTGTGATAGATCCATTATTTGACAGATGGGTGAGGGGGAAGAGGATTTGACCATCTAAATAATGAGTTTTGAAAAGATAATCAGTGACAGTATACCTATTCCTAATTGCCTTTTTGTCTCCTTGTTTTCCCCACCACCCATTGGCCTTGCTGGTAGAGGAGGATGGTGAAAGTGTTGTGCATATACATGAATACTACTCCAGACCATGCAGACTGACTGGGCTTGGTCCCTCATATTTAGTGCTGCCCCGCTGGCAGTTACCCCTGAATCAACCAACTTCATCCACATCCCCTATTTATACTGTAGAGTGGCTAGACGTGCAGGTACAGTATTCAGTGTACTGGGACAAGTACAGTATTCAGTGTACCGGGACTAGTACCGTATTCAGTGTACCGGGACAAGTACAGTATTCAGTGTACCGGGACTAGTACAGTATTCAGTGTACTGGGACAAGTACAGTATTCAGTGTACTGGGACAAGTACAGTATACTGGGACGAGTACAGTATTCAGTATACTGGGACGAGTACAGTATTCAGTATACTGGGACGAGTACAGTATTCAGTATACTGGGACGAGTACAGTATTCAGTATACTGGGACGAGTACAGTATTCAGTATACTGGGACGAGTACAGTATTCAGTATACTGGGACGAGTACAGTATTCAGTATACTGGGTCGAGTACAGTATTCAGTATACTGGGACGAGTACAGTATTCAGTATACTGGGACGAGTACAGTGTGAACTCTGGGTAGTGCAGGGGTGCAGTATAATGCACTTATCCATGTAATCTAGCTCTCTTATGACAATTTAAGTACATCTCAAACATGAACACATTTAGTGAAACTTTGCTTCAGAGAGGACTTAAGATATAAATCCCCTCCTCCAGCTGTGGGGGAACCACTGTTCTGTTCCCCTCATTAATCTGATTTACTCAGTAGTACAATTTAGTGTTAATGTTTCAATTAAGTAAATCCTTCAAGAGGAGCATTATTCTGACAGATCAGAACTGTACAGAACTGTATTGTATTTGCCTAGGAAGGCTGTTTGTCTGTAAAGGCAGGCGTGTCTGTTGTAGCTGTATAGGTAATGGAATATGTATGGTTTCCTTTATCCTAAAGGTATGGAATAGGTTCTGTTGTGCTGTGTGCTGTAGGCTGTAGGGTCTGTGTGCTTGTCGTCTGATGGGAGGATTCCACCATCGCGGGCTGGCAGAGTGGGCTGTAATCCAGAGTCCCTAATCCTGGGATTATTGAGATTGCAGCTGGCATGGCATTACCAGGCATTCCTTTGGGGGTAACCACCCTTCCCCCACTCTATCCCACTCTCCCCCATGTGCTCATCCTTACTGGGGCTGTTCTGTGGGGGTTGGGGGGCTTGCGCCAGGTTGGGCTGGAGTTGGGGAAAGGAGACTCTTGACTCAAAATGTTGTCAATTTCACGGTGTTCACAGTCACGGTCAGTCTATTGGGGTTCACACATATATGTTCTGCCTTCGTCACCTCCTGACCCTTCACCTTTGCAACTGTGGGGGGGGGGGGGGGTGGGATCCACACAGTATCTGTTTCACACTGACCACGGTCTTGTTACAGTCACTGTTACGGCCATGGTCACTAATACACAGTCTGCACTTCAATGGTAAACCACACTTCTGCTGTTGTTGCCCCTAAACATCAAATACCGACAGGAAGTAGGAGCATTATGCCATTATGACATTGATGCCAGTTGTGATAATATAAGAGGTCCAATGCTGAAACCCGTTCTGCTGTAAAACTTTTCAAGTGAAGATAAAATCGCCACAGCAGCATGGCTTTGGACTCAATTCTATACAGAGAAAAAACAATGATTGGATATTGTATAGGCTCCTCATGCCAACCTTTAATCATTATAATCCACCGTGCCTTCCCCTGTGTCCCCGTCAGTAAACCTGATTACAGAGCCTTTATTTCATCTCACACTGTGGAGATATAATCATAGCATCCTCTCACCAAATCAATTTCTCCAGTTTTAACCACATTTGCATAATGACAGTGATGGTTGTGATGGTTTCTATAAGCCCTGTGGACATATCCAGAAAAAGCCATGAAGTTGGGCATCAATCTGAATTTAGCGTCGCCGAGTGTAGTTACATTTCCCTGCCGATTTACCAAATCATTTTGACGATTCCTTTTGATTGATTCCTACACTTGAGCCTGAGGGAGATTTATACCCCTTTCAACCAATTCAACCTAGACATATTACGGTGCATGTTCTACGTCTATACTATGAGTGTAATGTGTGTGTATTGCAAAACTACTGTGTGTGTGTGTGTATTGTGAGTCCACTGTGCTTCAGGTCTCTTGTCTCTGTCCCAGGTGCCCGTGGCTGGCAGTGACTGTGTCAATCTACGTGCCACCATGCAGTGGCATCCTCTTCTTCTTTGTCTTGGCCAACTTCACCATGGCAACCTTTATGGATGCGGGTGTTCTCCCCATGGGTTAGTTACACTATAACTACTATATTATACACTATTTCCATCAAAGTCAACTCTGCACCTCAAAGCCAGTTCCACTGCATTTGTTAATTGTTCCCTTCTAACCAGGGACTGATTTAGACCTTGGACACCAGGTGGGTGCAGTTAATTATCAGGTAGAACAGAAAACCTGCACTGGTCTATTCACTACTGTACACTATAGTATAACTAAACAGGACAAACATTACAGGAGGTTGGCAGGCAGTTGTTCAATTCTATTGAATTATTATCTACTAGTTATAACATACTAGTCCATTTCATTACCATGACAATATATTGATAAACTAGGTCAGGTTTATGTTAGTAATGTTAACTTTCTGCCTGAGAAGGAATTTGAAGAGGAAACATGGACATAAAAACAACAATATCCTGTGTTACCCAATGCCCAGTGTTGTGCCGGTGACCTATAGTTCATGTCGAGCTGTGCGTTTGGGTTTCAGCTAATGAGGACGAGGACAAGGACGATGACTTCCGCGCCCCGCTCTACAAGAACGTGGACGTGAAGGGTGTCCAGGTCCGGATGAAGTGGTGTGCCTCCTGCCACTTCTACAGACCTCCAAGATGCTCCCACTGCAGTGTCTGTGACCACTGTGTAGAGGTGGGAGGGATGGAGGGAGAGAGAGGGAGTGAGGGAGATAGAGGGAAAGGGAGAACAAGCCAGGGCTGGCGGAGAGCGGGAGGGAGGGGTGGATAGGGGGAAGTTGTGGATGTGAGACAGGCTTTGGGGGGGGGGGGGGGGAGTGGTTGATGGTGGAGGGAGGAGGAAGGGCCTGAGGAGGGATCAATAGTGTGTGTGGCTGTAGGGTAATGGTGGGTGGGAGAAGATGATGGAGGGATAGAGGGGGAGGAAGGGAGAGATCACATTAATCAGGTTAATCCCTTTCCCCCGATCCTTAATGTCCCCGCAGTGGGGAGAGAGATGAGATTTGAAAATGGTTGGGACAATCTCTGTGTGTAAACTGAGGTATATATAGACAGCTCAGTGCCTATCAACACTTGGATGATATTTGACTTCTTTTGATAATGTCTCTCCACTGTCCAAGATTGATCAATCCCATGTGGATGGGGCTAGCTAGACCACTCCAGAATACTGTTTGTAGCATGGGATGCACAATGTTGGGACAGAGTCATGTAAAGTAGGCTACTACAGTGTGTTGTCATAATTCTCAGAGGGATTGAATGTTGTATCTAATGCTGTGTCTCATCGTGTCATAACCGCATGCAGGACTTTGACCACCACTGTCCCTGGGTGAACAACTGTATCGGGAGGCGGAACTACCGCTACTTCTTCCTGTTTCTCCTGTCACTCACGCTGCACATGGTGGGCGTGCTCTCCGGTGGCCTGCTCTACATCCTACACCATCTGGAAGACCTATGGAAGCTGCACTGTACTGTCACGTATCCTTCCTTGCACAAACTCTGTGTACTGTGTGCGTGTGCGTGTGTGTTCATACAGTATGTGCAGTGTGGTCATGGTCATTCATTTCTAAAGGTCCCTACAGAGAGTCCGTGAGTCTCCTTGACTGCTGTGTCTAGCCTGGTGGTGATGAGTGTATCAGGTCTGTTCTTCATTCCTGTCCTGGGCCTCACAGGGTTCCACCTCTACCTGGTGTCTAGGGGCCGAACCACCAATGAACAGGTCAGACGCCTCTGTGTAGCTCATGTTTTTAAACGACTAGATAAAAGGATTCTGGAATACATGAGGCCGCCCTAGGTCGAGTCCTCACTTTAATGAGGAAATTGTTGCCCTCTTTTCCACAGGTCACTGGGAAGTTTCAAGGAGGGGTCAACCCTTTTACACAAGGTTGCTGTGGCAACTTGGAGTATCTCATATGCAGTCCCATTTCTCCAAAGTAAGAAGCATTTGACGTTTTTTTGTAAACATCATGTTTAATATAACGTATTGGAGATCATTAGCTTATCTATTTGCTTGGACCATACCAGGTATACAGCGAGGCCCATTAAGAAATCAACAGTTCGCATCATTCCTCCATTCCTGAGACCAGAGACTGACAGACAGATACCAATTATCAAGGTTGAGGATAACGGCATCCAGTGTCATGATAACCAAAATAAAGTAAGTCTGTCCACCCCAAAATACCCTCAGAAGGGAACATCCCAGATTCACATAAAGCCTCCGTATTTAACTAACTTCATCAGCAGATCAGATATGTTTAACAGTAGTGCCTTCTCTTCCACTCTCAGCGCCCGTCCACTGACGGTATGGAAGAGCCAGACATCCGACGTCTGGACACCCCACCACCTCTGCCCCCCAAACCAGACCCCAACGTGCTGAGGAGACACCTAGCAACACTTGAAGGTAGGGTCACATTAGTAATCTGACAACCAGGGAGACAGTGCCTGTATTTATGCACCTCATATTATAGAGAACATGAGCAAATGATCATGAAGAAACTCGAAACGGTCCAGAAACCCCACAAGCTGTCACTCACTGCTCTCCTACTGCACCCTGGTGGCCACATTATACAACAGAGAGGCAGCCATGGTTTTTGTTGCTGCTTGTGTCTTTCGTTGGTTTTTTCTTTGTTTGTTTACTTGTGGATTTCCAACCAAGTTTCACTCGTGATGAGCTACTGAATATTCGAGCCAGCCTGATTTAGAATGTAGTTTAGTGTTTGTAGTGAAGTTCGCAGTTCTTAGTTTACAGTGTACGTAGAATACTTACCGCGTATGGATTTGTGTAAACTATGCTTCTACGTCTGTTGTCTGTATATCCTGTTTATCGTCTGTCTGTATATCCTGTTTATCGTCTGTCTGTATATCCTGTTTATCGTCTGTCTGTATATCCTGTTTATCGTCTGTCTGTATATCCTGTTTATCGTCTGTCTGTATATTCTGTTAATTGTGGCAGCACCATTTAACCAAGTCAAATTCCTGTTTATGCAAATGTTTCGGCTAATTAAGGTGATTCTGAGGACAGACTTGCACACGTCACTGCCTCTCTCTGGATTAGTTCAGTCACAAATCCCAATAGACATTATGGTAATATATTTCACATTTAGTTAAATATTGATTTCCTTCTCCATCTGTGCTTGGATTCCAGAGAGGGGTTTGCATCCCAAACCAGTGACCCCTTCCCCTGGACAGACCCTGCAGCAGCTCAGGCAATTACCGCAGTCCACATCTAAGGCACCACCCCCCTCACCTGTCCATCAGGTCAGTCATATCATTCACAGCATTGACACCATTCAGATACACTGTGGATTTATCGTGCTGTGTTTTGAGCCGTTTCCACAGATCATGGTTGTGTGCTGTGTTTTGAGCCGTTTCCACAGATCATGGTTGTGTACTGTGTTTTGAGCCGTTTTCACAGATCATGGTTGTGTACTGTGTTTTGAGCCGTTTTCACAGATCATGGTTGTGTGCTGTGTTTTGAGCCGTTTCCACAGATCATGGTTGTGTGCTGTGTTTTGAGCCGTTTCCACAGATCATGGTTGTGTGCTGTGTTTTGAGAGCTTTCTAACAGACTGGCTATGTGATTCTGTGTTCTGTCGACCCTCTAACAGACTGTTGTGTCTGTGTTGTGTTCTGAGAGCTCTCTGACAGTCGGTTATGTGTTGTGGTTGTGTCTAGGTGGCTGTGGCACCAGAGCAGCAAGGGGGCAGCAGTAGACGTCATGACCTGTCATCAGAACTCATCCTGGGCACATTGGACCAGCAGCTAGCCGTCCCATCCGGTCCCATGTCCGCTCCACTCCAGCTCAACTCTCTCACCCTCAACTCCCGCTCCCTCACCCTCAAACACGCCTATCGCCACCACAACAAGCTGCCGGTCTTGTACCCAGAGGGTTTGATCTCCCATCAGGTATCTCCGGGCTTGTTCCCCCCTCACAACCCCCTGTCCAACCGCAACAGCCTCTCCTATGACAGCCTGGTGAACTCAAGTGACGCCCACTACCTGGCCCAGCGAGGGGGACCCCCACTTCATTACCACCCGCACTTCATGACCCTGGGACATGAAGGCAGTGTGCTGCAGCGGCCCCCTCCACACACCTACAGCCCTGTGTTCATGGGGGTCACCAGGCAATCTCCCCAGCCCAGGGACACCTCACCCAGGGATCCCTCTCTACGGGACCTCACCCCTCAGGCCCTAACCTCCCGGGACCTCTCCCCTCAGGCCCTGATGCACAGGGACCTCTCCCAGCAAGCCTTGATCCACCGGGAGGCCTCTCCAGTCCGCTATGACAACCTCTCCAAGACCATCATGGTTTCCATTCAGGAGCGGCGGGAGATGGAGGAGAGGGACAGGATGCTGCGGATGCAGGCCAGGTCCCAGGCCCTGTACGGCTGCCCAGACATGGGGTTGTACGACATCCCCAGCAGATGCAGCCTCCCTGCAGACAGCATGCGCCTCCCAGGGTCACGCGGCCCCACCCCGCCCGCATACGGCTCCAGGGAGTTCCTGATGAGCACTGGCATTTTGGGGTACGGGAGTACGAGGTCGCCCCTCTCCAGCGCCTCGTCGTCCTCTCTGACCCGAGCACCCAGGACTTCCAGCTCCCCCCTGCAGAGCAGCAGCAGCCTGCAGAGTAAGGGTCGTTCCCCCTCCCCAGCCTACTTCCCCCCAAACAGGCAGGCCCAGCCCTCATCCTCCTCCTCCTCCACACTGCCCAGCACCCTTTCCTCTGCCTCTCCCCCAGATGCCCCCCCATAACGCCCCTTACTCACCAATGCAATGGAGGGAAAGCACTCAGCACCCTTGGGTGCCCCTAAATAGGAACTATTGAGTCTTCCTGGAGGGTGTGTGCAGCCAACCACACTACTCTGCAGTGTTAGCCTGTATATCTACAACTTCCCAGCACTGTGTAAGTGTGTCTGTGTGGGTTGTCAGTGTGTGGGAGGGCGTGGGAGTTGAGAGGACATCAACATGCAGTCATGGGAATCGTTTTGTACAGATATTTGCACTTGGACCTCTCGGTAGACAAGGGTGTGTGTTGAATATAAAGTGAGTGATAACCAACAGCATATGCAGAGATCTCAGGACAGTGGCCAATTAGCAGACAGTTGTGCCTCTTTATGCAGTCGGAGGAATCAATGAACTCAACTAGAACAGCAGACTAGTGTACAGAGGACAGATCTTTTATTGTTGGTTTGTGTTTTGATAATGCTTTTGAGAAAGAATGTTATGTGATGATGAGTCTGTAGAAATCATGCTTTAGTCATATTTTGTGGTTGTTTTGACAAATAAAAAAAGTCACTGTTTTGTTCCTTTTTCTGTTATAAGCTGTTGTCATGTCCACATCCCGTTTCAAATCTAACCCTTGGCTCATCCACAACCATAAAGCCTGTCGCATTCTTCCCAAGCGAAGCAGTTTGCGCATTTATGATGATTACATTTGGTAACGTTTTAGTTCGTTTGGGTGTTCAGCTGTTTTTTTCCCCCGGCTGTTCGCGCACAAATGTTTTTCTTAAGGCAAGTCGAAGTCCGGCAGCCGAAGTCTTACGCCCCTTCATCGGTGATTGGTCAACAGTACTACTCCTAGTAAGAGTGGGAACTATGGGCGGGATTGTTTGTTGTCATTCAATTTTGAGACGACTTGAGAAATACCAAAATATCTTAGTTAGATGGTAAACTGTGCGACTAAGACATCCTCGTCGAAAACATCCAAATGAATTACATATTTCTTGATTTATCTTAGATTCATTCTTAATATTTTAAGGATAAGAGGACAAACAGTAATGTTGCTACTTTTATCGTTTTTCAATCGAAAAAGTATGTGAGGCAAAGAGGTTCCCTTCGCATAGCCGGGTTCTGCTAGGAGCAAGCCGAGCCTAGTATGGGGCGCCTTATCCTAATAACACTAGCTTCCAGTCCACATCCTAGTTCAACTCTAACTCTAGCCTTAAACACAACCCTAACCCATAACCTTGGTTTAGCTTACTTTTATCCAAGATTTCTCTTCTGACCTACAAGGTACTGAAGCTTGGCTCCACCTGGGTCCCGCTTTGACACAAGGTGCAGGAACTGAGCTCAGGTCAGCTTTCGTTCAGAATAGTATGAGGAAATGGTACCCCCTAGTGGACTTGTGTGAGGTGCTGTGAGTAGAATAAAGAAAATTCCATTCAAGAAGTATATTTAATAAGACCTTTGTTTAACTAGGCAAGTCAGTTAAGAACAAATTCTTGTTTTCAATGACGGCCTGAGAACAGTGGGTTAACTGCCTTGTTCAGGGGCAGAACGACAGACTTTGTTACCTTGTCAGCTCGGGGATTCAACCTACCCAAATGAGTGGGTAGGTAATCCTCTAGGCCTACTTTTTGATGGGAGGCTCGCTGCGCTCAGCTATGGGTTTCAGAGAAGTATGTGATGGATATCTTACATAAATGAAGCCTTCGCTATTGAGGTAATTCCACTGAGATTGTGTGCTGCACCAGCATTCTGATGCGGTGATATTTCTCAGACTGCCAGTGATCGTTGCCATAGACACAGAGAGATTGAGACATCATTCCAGAACTGCAGGGCTGTAGTGAGAAGTACAGAGAACATCAACAACCGTTTACACAGAGGTTAGGTACTCAGAAAACACGAAAAGAAGGAACAGCCGTGGTTAACAGCAGCCCCTCCCTGCTGTCACGTTCCAGTTTCTATGGTTCTGCAGTTGGCACCGGCCTTTTCTCTCATTCCATTTATGACATCACAGAACATGTATTGAGTCCCAAACAATGCACTATTCATGACCATTCATCTCTTCAGGTTAGATCACATAACAAATAGCTTATTGTCTCACTAATGACTGAAGTCTTTCCACCCTTCATTTGACGTATCCATTTTTGAAATGTAAAATTCTACCGTTCTTCAGACTCTGTGCATCCTTTCATCTTCCTTTTCTTCTCTCTCTCCTCCTGGATTGACCCCCCCCCCCCCCCCCCCCAATTCTTTATGAAACGGTGCCCTCTACAACCGTGACCCCACTGTGTCTATTCAGTCTGAACGAGCTCTTTTGATCTTCACCCAGCTTGTAGGAATCATGACACTTCCAACCGTCTGAAGTCTAGTGATGGGACCGCTTTAAAGGCCATTGATCAAATATTCATCTTGGTGTTCTGTTCATGTGTGTTTTTAACTTTGGCCCAGTTGCAGACCTCTGAGATGCTGGTTTTGATGTAGTTTTAATACTCCGTTTCCCTCTCTCCCACTCTCTCCCTCTCTTTCTCCGTCTCTCACCCACTCCCTCTACCCCCCCCCCCCTCGCTCTCTCTCACGCGCTCTCTCTCTCTCTTACCCCCCATCTCTCCCTCCCTCTCTCTCCTCACTGTTTCTGTAGCCTGGGGTAAAATGTTAATGAGGAGGGCCGCTGTGAAGAGGAGGGTTTGTGGTTCGTTGAATATGTGAAGTGCAGCAGATTCTGGTGTCAGAATAGTGCTATCTTACACCATGTTGTGGTTATGTTTGGCTCACCAATGGTGATAAAGTTATATCAGATGCACGCATGCATGCACACTCACATCAGACGCACGCACGCACACACACACACACACACTCTCCTCCTAATTGATATGCCCCATCCATCAGGGTCATCAGTGCCTTGTTGATTGCCAGGTTCAGATTTCCCGTGCCATTGAAGCGTTTCATTTCCTCCCTGGGCTGTTTATGATTAAGCGTTTCCTGTGGTGACACTTGACAGGAAGGCCCAGTATAAATCATAACACCTTGTGTAGTTCAGCTCTCTGGGGCGCCCTGGTTTACATTAATTATTTATCACAATTCAAAGAGACTTGTATCTCATATATTATCTATAGAACTTCAACATTCACTCTGCCCTTTGTTGGACTGTCTGCGTCGGGGGAATTTCCTTTCCTGAAGTTCCTTTTCCTGTTTTTCTGTGGATTATTCTGATTTGCAGGTACTGCTAACTGGAAGACAGCACGTCGGGCACAGTATTATTAGTAGTCGGAGCGGAGAGGCTCTCAAGCTTACTGGCTCCACTCTTGGAAAACCTCCTTCCCACTGGGCACACACTGATTGAATCGACATTGTATCCACGTCGTTTTAAATGAAATTGCATTGAACCAACGCTGAATAGACATTGAATTGACGTCTGTGCCCAATGGGTTCTCTCAAGTCCCAGATATATGACCCTTTCTTATTTTAGTTGCCTGGTCCTGCCATAGCCTACATCAATGTTTCCCAACCTAGGGTACTATGGGGTACATGAGTAGACTCATGAGACCATAGGTTTACTGGTAAAATACACATGAGGGGATACTTCAGAGGTACTCCGGGCAGAGCAATCTTCAGTTGGTGGTACAATAACCAAAAAAGATTGGTAACCAACACCAGTGACTGAGTATAGATCACTGTCCCATGTTACGGCTCACTGTTGACCTTTTATTGGTATTTCCAACTCAATTTAGTTGGACTACGCTGCTGCTGTGTCAACAGCAATATACCACTTCACTTGGATCTCATTGGTTACAAGCACATCTTATAATAGTGTATTTTAGCTGTCCTTAGATGTTAACTGCTCTGCTCATTAAACTAGCTGGGTTGTGAAGCCCGCGGGTCCTCCGTGTTAATTCTGCTAATGAATTAGCCTCGGTCACATCAGACTTTCATAGAGGTGGCTGGGGGGCAGTGTGTGTGTGTGTGTGGGGGGGGGGGGGGGGTAGAACGGATGAAAGGGAATGTGTCTGTGTGATAGAGAGAAAGTGGGAATGAATGGATGTGGAGGAATGTAACGCTGAGCATGACAGAATGCGTGTCCATTTGAGCGGAGCGCGTGATCCCCCTACTGTACTGTACAATGTACTGTACGTACCATACATGCAGTGCTTCTGTGTGGGATGCATGGACATGCTGTGTATCTGTGTGGGATGCATGGACATGCTGTGTATTGCTAGCTGTCCCCCTTGTATTTTCATCTGTAGGTTTTGAAACTGTCGTTCATAAGCCATCCTATTACTGTAAGATTCAAGTCATTGAGTGGGACAGCTAGCAATACACAGCATGTCCATGCATTTGAGCAAGTGCTAATTAGACTATCACCATTTAGTCTAATATTTGTCTCTTTTTTCACTATGTCTAGCTTTCTGTTTTGGATTTGCAATTCACAGAGCATGAGTAGGAGCTTACATCACCCAAGGGTGTTTTCACAGATCATTATAGGGTAATAATTAGATATACGTGCCTCTTTAGATGACTGGGTTTAATATTAAAATGTAATGTTGTCTAATTGAATTGCATGCAAATATCTAGTTTCACTCGAGGCTGTTATCGCCGTGTGCAGGGTAGCCTCTCTTTGTCTGCTGCACCCTTTGCCTTCCTCTCCTCTCCTCCATCCCTCCATCCTTCTCTCCCTCCATCCCCTTTTCCCATCTGTCCCTCCCTCTGTCCTGCACATGGGTGACGGGGCTGGGCTGGAGCAGCCTTCTTTCCTGCTCCACCTGCATCTGTTTGCCAGCCCAGAGGGAACTGTGTGTGTGTGTGTGTGTGTGAGTGAGAGAAGCAGGCTACTGGGGAGAAAGCACGCAGATTGCTTTCCGCTAACTGGATATACTCACCCCCTTTTCTTATAGGGTTCAGCAGTATTTCTTTTAGTTTTGATTTAACCAACGTCTTGCTACTAACCTTGGATACGGCTGTTTGTATGACGACAGAGAGGGGTGTGTAATGATGAGACTGCCTGTTTTTTGTTGTTGATTCAGCATCTCTTTCATGGGGGAGAGTGCAGAATCAATCTGAGATCACTGTGTGAACATGTGAGAGTGTGTGTGTGTGTGTGTGTGTGTGTGTGTGTGTGCGTGTCTGCGTGTGTGAGAGAGAGAGAGAGAGAGAGAGAGAGAGAGAGTGTGTGTGGATGTGCCTGCGTGCACGTACGTGCGTTAGTGAGAGCCCGGGAGGAAGGATGGCTGCTCATGTCTGAACTGCCTCCATGCTCGCAGGGAAAGGGAAAAGTCAGGGGAGAAAACAGCAGGAGGCGGGGAACAGACGCGGTGCTCTCTTCTCACTGGGGAAGGATTCTGTCCATCGTTTGGTAGGAAAGCTAATCAAAGGGATTTGGCAATGCCTGCAGAGGTGAAAGAGGTAAGTGTTTTGATTTAGTATTTGTTTTCTCTCCACTACCCTCCCTCTTTTCCCGCTGACGCTTTTCCTACAGGAGCCCAGTCCACAGCTGTTCTGTATTCTATTCTATTTGGTAAGCTATAGGCTTCTCTCGTAGTATGAAGGGGAAAGCGTTCTTTTCTCCCCTCAGTCTACTTGTGTGTGCTCAGGGACATGCTCTTCACACCTCTGTTCAGTGTGTATGCTGCAGGACATATGGAGAGGCTGTCAATCATGGTAACATTATGAGCAGGAGACTGAGTGATAACCGCCCACAGGGGAATGTGCTTCTGCTGCATACGCTTTTATCACCCAGCACACCGCCAGCAAGCCACTGGAAGTTAGAATTACATGAAATATATCCATGCAAGTATTGAACTGCTCGTTGTCCAGGGGGCTTCCTGGCTCCTGCATCCTGCATAGACAAAGACAAGGGATGAGCGGTGTCCTCATTCTCAATGGAAATTAGTCTTGGCACAGCGGTGAATGAGATGGGATATCCTGATGTCATCATGCTGTAATGCCTAGCTGCAGTGGCTCTCTGAGGCTGCTGTGACTGGGTAATGCTGTGTTTGGGTAATGTGGACAGAGAATGTTTTCCTCCCACGTCTTGACAACAAAACAAAAACAAGCCAACTTCTTGCCCCTCTAATTCGGAACCCTGGGAGGGGGTCTAATTGTGACAAGTTATTGCTCAGTGTTTACCACAATATTGTGCACACAGTCATTTCACATCAAGTACTGGAGCGATACCCATTTCTCTCTCCTCTATCTGATGAAGACAAATTGACTGCATTGTCAGTGGTAATTCCAACAGGGTCGCAGCTTCTCCTCTGAGCTACATTAATGT